>NW_003852442.1:415038-427778 GCF_000181295.1 Otolemur garnettii
ATTGTTGTTTGGCGGGCCGGGCTGGGGATTTGAACCCGCCACCTTAGGTGTATGTGGCTGGCGCCTTAGCCACTTGAGCCACAGGCGCCGAGCCCCTGGTCTACTCTTGACAGGGAGATGGCGTGGTTTGGCCAAGGATGTTCTGAGGTCAGACCTCACCACCCACTGCTCCCACCTGGGTGGCCCTTAGCTGGTCACTTCATTCCCTGGGCCTCCTGCTCCTCACCCCTACATGGGAACAATCTTCAGACCTTCCTCCTAAGGTGACAGAGGCAAAAGGCACCTCAAGGAAAGACACCTGCACAGAACAGGGGACATTTCTCCTGTTCCCCAGCTTTTGACATGTTAAAGCCTGGGAAGATCAACCCAATATGCTCAGAACAATCTCACCAAACAGGGTGAGGGTATCAGGCGCTCCCAGAAGCGCCCAGCATGGCTGTGTCACTGCCTCAACCCCATGAGTGGCCTGACACAGGCTCAGCAGGGCTGACCTTGTCCTGTCTCTGTAACTTCTCCCTGAGGGGCCAGCAAAAAGGGAGGAAGCCAGCTTCCCTGGTACACGCCTCAGAGAGCCCTGCTCACAGGGCCAACAGGACAATGTCTGTCTCATAAGCATCTAACACCCCACAGTTGTCACTACTTTCTCACCATCATCATAATCACCCTCACTCTATTTCATTGATTTGAAGACCCAGACTGTTCTACATTTTCACAAGTCTGAAATCAGGATGGATCTTGCAGTGAATGCAGCCTCAGTTTAAGGGCAGCATCTTTTCACACCTACTTTTCATGTAGAGCAACTGAGGACCTCTGTGGCTAGATGACACCGCCTGGCACAGTGAGCCCTAACTCGGGCCTCCTTCTCTCCAGTCCCATAGCATTGAGCAAATGATCAAACCCTTTCCCTCTGCTCACACCCCACATCTACAGCCCATGGCAAGGATGCCCCTAACTAGTCAATTTTCCCCATAAAGGTCTCCTGGGCCCAGCAGTGGCGCCTGGAGTTTCCCAGAACACCCCAGGGAGGTGGCGCATAACACTGGCCTGGGGCCTGCCGCCAGCAAAGAGCCCCCAAGGAGCTCTAGGTCACAGGCTGAAGCCACCAGGAAATGGATTTGGCTCAGGCTCCCAAAGGCCTATGCAGAACAGGGGACATTTCTCCTGCTCCCCAGCTTCTGACATGTTAAAGCCTGGGAAGATCAACCTAATATGCTCAGAACAATCTCACAAAGCAGGGTGAGGGTATCTGGAGCTCCAGAGCTGGAGTTTGGTGAGAAGTTTCCAGTGGGTGTTCCAGGAACACTCAGCTGCATTCTCTGCAGGCGGTAAGCCAGGAGCCAGGCTCTGAATGGAGGTGACTTCTAGGATGGGGAAGAGCAAGGTCCTCTGCTCAGGGCAGGTGAGGACACAGCTCTGGCCTCCTGGCAATGAAGTGCCAGAAAGTCACGAGAACAGGACTTCTTTCAGATCCATGGCCCCAAAGTGGCCGCTGGAGTGGAGAATGCCTATGGCTTTGAGCCAAAAAGCCTGAACCCTGTCCCTGCAGCTGACACCTGTGTGGCCTTAAGCAAGTCACTTTCCCTCTCTGAACGTCAGAGACTGTGATTTTCAGATAGGCGCAATTCAGATAAAGCAGACTCCAAGACAAAGACGTTGCCAGAGACAGAGGATGGCCTCATAGTGGTAACCGGGCCAATTCATCAGAAGGACAAAATCATCAAAAATGTGCAAAATCTGTGAAGCAAAAACGGACTTTAAAGCGACAAAAAAACAAATTCAAATTGTAGTAGGTATTAACACCCTCTTGGCAACTGTAAAGTAGATGGAAAAAAGTCAGTAAAGATGCAGATGATTCAGCCCTGATACCAGCAGGGACCTCCTCAAGCTGATTAATACTTACAGAACCATCAGTGTAACCTGGTTTCTTGTACCCTCAATGAATCCTCAAGAATAAAAATAAATAAATAATAAAAAGTCAATTAAAAAAAAACTTATTGAACCAACTACTATGGGACCCACCGATAGATTACACTTAAATATAAAAGGTTTAAAGTCACACAGCGCACCCTCTCTGTTCACAGCAGAATTAATTAGAAATCGACAACAACAACAACAGGAAATTCAGGAGCACAATTCTAAATAATCCACGGGTCAAAGAAGAAAATACAAAGGTAACTGTGAAATATTTCAAGTGCCAACGATAATGAAAAATGACTTATCAAAAAAAGGTGGGATGCAGCTGACGCATTGCCTAGAGGGACATGTATAGCTTTAATTGCTCAAATTAAAGGAGGGGTAATAATCTCTCCATGGAGAGTTTTGGAGAAAAGTAAATGAGCTTTCATGGGGGAAAGAAGCAGCTTCATAGTGGTTCCTAGAATTATGCCACCGTCTGCCCCTTTCTTATGTATAATTGGGTAGGCATCATTGATGTTCAAAATGATTTCTTTGGTCTGTTTGTTGTTTGAGACAGGGTCTCATTCTGTTGCTCAGGCTTCCTGCTGCCTCCTCCTGCGCAGGGAGCCCCCAGCACCCTGTCATCTCGGCTGCCTTCCTGAAGACCTGCGCTGAGCCAGGCCTGAGCCCTAGAGGAAGGTCCAGTTCATCCCCCTTCCCTGCCGAGGGACAAGTGAGCAGCCAGGGTGGCCCAGGCTTTCCTGTTAATGAAACACACCCTGACAGAAGAAACTGAGCAATCGCACCTGTGGGCGCTCACAAAACCAGACCTGTGGCCATCCCCTGAACGTTTATGAATCAGGAAAAACGGCACTTTCGGGAGTGAAAACAGGTGACGGCCTGGGGAGAAACATGGATGCCCTTTGCTGGGCCAGGACCAGCTGAGCAGCAGCTTCTCCCAGGGCCACTTTAGCGAGTGAACCTGAACCGCAGTCCTACATGCCCTGAGGGGATCGACCCCGTACTTTATTTATATTTATTTATTTATTTTTTTGCAGTTTTTGGCCAGGGCCAGGTTTGAACCAACCACCTCTGGTATATGGGGCCGGCGCCCTACTCCTTTGAGCCACAGGCGCTGCCCAACCCCATACTTTATATACTCTTGGCTCCAGAGCCAGACTGAACAGTGGGCTCTGTTCCCAAAAGGGCACCTCCCCCTCCCGCCCTGGAAAGCTGGTGACCCAGGTGACAACGGGCACAGGCTCAGATGGCCCAGACTCCTGGGGGGCCCCCATGGGCCAGGCCCCATGCTGCCCACGGCACTTCCCCCTATACTCGGTGCAGACAGCCCTGCCCAGGGAGGCCACGCAGCCTGGGGAGGAAGCACAAAGCCGTGTTCTCAGAGTCCCAGGGCCACCTTGTGCAAAGGCTCCCGGGACGTCACGCAGTTGCACAGAATGAAGACCAGCACACAACTGTGAGACAGCCCCGCTGAAGGGCTAGGCCTCGCTCGGAGAAGGCAGCAGCTCAAAGGGACCTCAGAATTCACGCAGCCGGCACCACTCAGAAGGCCATGGCCGTGGCCCACTCCCAGCCACCTCCTGCACCCCTATTGCTCCCCGGGCTTACAGGCCTGAAAAGGTATCCCGAGCACCTTGGTGCAGGTGCCTCACCCCTAGAACTGCTCACCTTTCTGGAAGCTGTTGTGAAAGACCACAGCAGTCCCTCCGGGGATAAATGGCTGGGCTGGACAGAGGGCAGTGCCCTGCACCCCATGCCACCTCCCACAAGAACCCTTCTACCCAGCGCTGAGGTAAAGCCCAGGCACCAGACGAACCCCACTCCCCAGCCCTGCCATTTCCTATTGGTGTCTCGACCCCAAACTCTCTTAGGTTGCTAAATTGTGCCCTCTTTACCGAGAAAAAAGGACTAACACCACCAACCATGGGGCAGTTCATGCCGCCACCACCACCCACAGTGGTCAGAAGAGGACCACCTCATCACTCAGGTGCAGCCCCCAGCTCGTCCCTCAGGCCACCCTGCTAACCACCTTCACAACCCGTCCTCCAGCCCTGCTGTCATACGAGCTACTACACCCTGTCTGGTTAGCTCACTGCTGGGTCCTGGCACCTGGACCTACGCCTGGGACACAGTAGGTGTTAAATAAAGACAGGATGAAAAAATGAACAGAATCCTTTCCCTGAGGTCTTTAAGCCCCACACTCCTCGGCTGTGCTCATAATGCCCTCTATCAGCAGTTCTCACCCTTGCACTTGACTCTTCTGGAAGCTTTAAAGTACCTGTGCCCAGGACCAGACCTCAGAGATTCTGATTTAACAGGCTGGGACAGAGCCCGGTCGTTGGTACTTTTAAACTCAAACTGATTGGAATGGAATCAAATGTGCAAGGTTCCAAACGCTGCCCAGAGAGCTGGTCCTGCCCTCCCCTTGGCTCTGGCCTTCTGCCCACTTCAGGCAGAATGACTGCCCCCCAGCAAATCACCCCTCCACATCCCAAATTGCACCTCCCCCGCTGCTAGGGGCACACAGCCCCCTGGACCTGGCTGAATCCTCTCCAGCTTTCAGGGCTCAGATATCACCTTGTCCAGGAAGGCTTCCCTGAACATGCCAGTTTCCCACCCTTCTGTAGGCCCCAACACACAGCATAGCCACTGCTGGACCCCTCCACCGGCCCCCTCTACCTCCCACCCCACCAGCCAGAGCAGGGGCTGCCCGATTTCACCCATGTGCCCAGAGCGCCAGGAGCTCCCAGAGCACCTGGTACACTGCACGCTTGTGCATGAGTGAGGGCGGGGACCGAGATACACCTGTATCCCTGGCCCTGCACTGCCAGAATTTCTTTCAAAACACACACATCTAACTAGCTTGTGTTACTGAAAAAGTAAACTGGCAAAAGTGATAAATGAGCTCATCAGCCCTCGTGGTGTAGTGTTGTCTGAGAAATCATGACCTGCCTGGGTGTGGTGGCTCACACCTGTAATCCCAGCACTTTGGGAGTTCGAGGTGGGTGGACTGACCAACCCAAGTAAGAGTGAGAGACCTTGTCTCTACTAAAAAAAAAAAACTAGAAAAAATTAGCCAAGCCTCCTGGCACACTCCTGTGGTGCCAGCTCCTCAGAGAGCTAAGGCAAGAGGATTGTTAGAGCCCAGGAGTTTGAGGTTGCTGTGCACGGGGATGCCATGGCATTCTACCCAGAGTGACAGAGTGAGACTTTGTCTCAAGAACAAAAAAGAAAGAAAGAAACTATGACCTTTCTGTCCCTAACAGGTCATTTTCCACAGGACAAAATCGCTCTGTGTCTTGGGACCCTGGCATCACATACTGAATCTTAAACCACACCCAAGAAGACTCCTGCTCCTAACTCCACAACAGAGATGGCCATTAAATCCCAAGATGTTTCCAGCCAGTGCAGATGCAGCCTCAGAATCTTTCTCAACACAGCGCTACCGGTGAGTTAGATGTCCTCACTCTGAAGACCAGATGGGGAAACCTAGTATAGGTCAAACACTGGGTAGTGGCTCCTGCCCCAGCCATCCCAAAGGCGTCCTACCTGGGGCTACATAAAAAACAAAAGGCAAGTTCTGAAATGCTCTTCCCCAGGCTGGACATGTCATCCCTTCCCCATCACTCCCGCCAGGAAGTGGACCTCAGGCAGAATAGGGCCCTGGATCCTGGACTTGGGCTTTTCCTTAGCCAAGAAAATGTGCCCAGAGGCTACAAATGACCCAGAGATGCTCCCAACAGAGTTACCCTCACAAAAGTGGGATCCTGAGAGATCTAGCAGAGGAGGTGCCAGGAAGCTCTGCAGTCTCTAGCCCCTCCTCCAACCCAGTTCCTTCGCTGCTCCTGCTTCCAGGGAAGGCTGAGTTTTTAAGACCTTTCGCCTTTACTTCCTCTTTCCCCCAGTTGTCTCCAATCGCCTGCAGGTTTAGGACAGGGCTGGCCTGGAAAGTTCACACCTCTGAACAGATGGCTCCCAACCTGCCAAGAAAAGCACAGACCTCCCCCTTGCAGGAGGTGGTGGGAGTTCAAAAAAGGCCCAAAGCCCAGTCACCTTCCAGCTGCTGCCAAGGAGAGGGTGCCTGTTCCAGTCGCAGTCAGGCCACCTCCCCTGGCATCTTCCAGAAGGTCCCCCCTATCCAGTCCGTCCCAACCAGGTGTCCTGAGAGCCTGGTCCTGGAGAGCAGGGAGCTGTGTGGGCGCAGATAGCCAGGAAACACGGGAAACAGATGTGCGTGCGGCCCTGACAGACGAGTGATGACAGACGCGTTCTGCAGACCTCAGATGTCCACGCTGAGAAAAGAAAGGTGGCTGCAGCACAACACCTGTTCCAGGCCCAGAGGCCATGCTCCTTCGGGGGCTTGGCCAGGGCATCCTGCGGCGAGAGGCCAGGGTGCGGCTAGGTAAACAGCTGCACGCTCTGCTAACCAGAACACTCCCCAGACAAAGCCCCGGGGGAGGCAAGGGCGGCCTGCCCGCCAACCGGCTTGTAAGGAGAGCCAGCAGATCACACAGTAAGCCCATCTTGGTTGGGAGCGGGCTCTCCCAACAGCAGAAGGAAGGTCCCAGCTGAGATCTCAACACCTGGATAATATTGACAGCGCAAAGGCACAGGGTGACACTTAGCAGCGGGCAAAGAAACTAGAGGACAGTGGAGGCAGCTGGAGGGGCTTCCCAGGCCTCTGCCCCACGCACGTGAATGCCTGCAGCTGAGAGGCTCCAGTGGCTGTGGTGGGGAGGGGCTGGGCACACATGGGGCAATAGAAAGCCACCCCCTCCAAGGCACTGCCACCTCACAGCTGGAGCCCAGAGTGAAGAGAGAGTCAGGACAGAGGAGAGACTGGGGCACAGCTGGACTCCAGGTCCAACGCTGGTTCCGCTGCCACTAGCTGAATGACCTTGGACAAGTTACTTGACCTCTCTTGGACCTGTTTTCTCATCTCCAAAAAGTGGATAGCAGCACCAGACAGGGTTGTATGAGGATTCAGTAGGTGTGAATAACACTGGTGATGCCTGTGGCATGGCCAAGCACGGACAGCCCTCTACAGAGAGACCTCCTTCATGATTATATCCCAAACACGACCTCCAACATCCTGGCCAGCCCTGCCTCTAGCTGTGAAGGGAAGGATGGCCGGTCCCCACCACAGCAGAATGATGATGGACACAGGTGCCAACATTAGAGCTCAGGGATGCCAGTGACAGACTCAACACTGAGCCGCTGGCATCCCAGGGAAGGAGAAAGGAACCACTGTGTAGCCCTACTGCAAGGCAGAGGAAAGATCATCCATGCTTCTCAGGGACCACAGCTCAGGCTCAGAGAGGGTAAGAGCCTCACCCAAGGTCACACAGCCAACTCCCAACAGAAGGAAGATTCAAGGCAGGTCTGCCTTAAGTCAAACTCAGGGTCTTTCCATGGTTTCACGGACCTCTGGGGGTAAGCTTGCTGGGACTCTTCCTTGGGGAGTGATGTCAGGCCCAGAAAGGGCAGGCTGCACCCTCCCCAGCTCAGCCTGCACCCTCCCCAGCTCAGCCTGCACTGTGCTCTGGAGGCCCAAGTCCTGACACAGCAGTGAGCAGGGACTTGGGCCTCCAGAACACGGTGCTCTGCAGGGGACCAGAAGGGCCTCAAATCAACCCCAATCAGAGGAGCGAGTTAGCTTGCCTCCTTCTCCATTCTTTTCTTTTTTTTTCTTCTTCTTCCCTTTTTTTTTTTCCATTTCCTTTTGCAATGTTTTAAAGCTGATTCACTAATGAATGAACATTTAACAGGGAAAACCGAGGAGTCACAGGAGGCAGCACAGAAGCAGGTTCCGGAACACACTGTGTCCTCAGCTACATAGCTTCCCTGCGGCCACCTCCCCAGGCCCCTGCTCACTCCCACCCAAATTCTCAAACCAAACAAAGAGCCCTCAGGCATCAGGAAACCAGCTAGGGAACAGGCCCCCAGAGTTTCCCACCTTCCCCTAGTGGCCTGCCTCACAGGCCCCTCTTCCCCTGACAGCCCTGTATTGCTGGGAACCCCCTCCTGTCCTGCCCAGCCTGCGTTGTGACCTCTCATGCCCCATGCCCACATGCACCTGGCCCCCACCCCATGGTCTTCTCCAAGGCACTGAGATCTGCAGACTCTCTGTGTCTGCACCTCCCCTGTGGCACAGGAGGCCCCATGCTCACCACTAGATCTCCAGGGTCTGGAACAGCGCCTGGCTCAGAGTAGGCGCTCCATAAATATTCGTTGAATGAATAGGAAGGAGGGGCAGGGAGGAAGGAAGGCCAGAGGGCTGCATTTCCGGCATTCTACTGGCTGTCAATACGAGGCTCCTGGGAGCCAGGAGGTGAAGCTTCTCTTTTCCCTGTGTCCAGTGGGGCCTAGCACTACTGTCCCCACTCAGGCAGGCCTGCCCCTGGGGCCTCACCACCTGGCCCTGCATGGGGCTCTTCCCCATCGTCCCACACTTGCTTTCAAGAAGTTGGTATTGCCCCCCTGGGTCCTCAACTTCAAGTCCAACCTCCTATTTCTGATTTCAAGGCCTCACGTTTACTCCAACCTTACTGCCCCTGGAGGCTGCGAGGATCTGCCCTGTCTCTAGGCCTTCTGTCTGCTCTGCACCATCCCAGCAAATCCTTCTGGCTTCCCAAGGTTCAACTCAAGCCCTGCCTCCTTCAGGCTCAGGGATCAGAAGAACAAGCTTCTTCTGGCTGTGTGATAAGCACCAAGGTCCTATGAGTTCTCTGAGTCTTGACTGAGTCATCATAGCATGGGAACAAGAAGTCCCCACAGGGCCATGGGGAAAAGCCATCGAGACAACTTGTTTTTGAGAATAGTGTGAAGTCCCCACACGGTAGCCCGCCCACACTGGCGCTGACCCCTCCTGGGGGAGGCCAGCTCCCAGGTGTCTCTGCACCAGCCCCCTCTCAGCTCTGCCTTCCCAGCTGGCCCCAGGGCACTGCCATTTCTGTTTCCTTGAGTTCCTACCAGTGGAGGCTCCTAGGGGTATCTTGTCATCTCCAGACACTGAGCAGAACAGCGTGAGAAAATCCACCAGAGTCAAATGTTGTGCAGAAACCCCCCAAAGACCTCACAGAGAGCAGCCTGGCTGGCCTGAGAGGCCCATGGCCAGCAAACCAGGACCTTGGACACAGAACTGCCCTGCACCCCGAAAGAACCTGCCCCGACATGTCAGATGTGCGGGTCTGACGGTGAGCCAAGCACTTGACAGGGAGCATTTAAAGATCTCCCGATTTATTAATTCTCACGATGGTCCCACAAGGCCGGTGGTATATGTTTCCGGCCTCCTGACCAAGGAGACTTACAGATACTCAGCTACCAAGAGAAAGGACAGAATCAGAACCTGAGTCTGTCCTGCTCCAAAACTGGGGCCCTTCTCCCAGCGGGGCCCTTTTAGGAGCTGCAGCTCTTCCAGTTCCCAGTAGCAGCCCACAGGTACACAGCCACACACCACAAACAAGAGGCTTGGCATCCACCACGGAGGGTGCTTTCAATTAAAATGAGAGGGCCTCCTCGCAAAGCCCCTAAGATGGCTTTAAAGTACATCAGCAGGGAAGGGGAGCTGGGCAAAGCAGGAATGGGGCTCTGCCCCTGGACAAGGTGGGCAACACGTGGCCAGGCCCACCACACGGATGCGGCCAACATGAGTGAACAAGGCACCCAGATATCCACGCACACGCTTACACGCATGCATGTAAGAGGCAGGAGCTGGAAGCTCTCAAAAGGAGGAACAGGATAGGGATGCCTTCCCTGTCCAAACGTCCCTCTGCTGGCCCCTGTCCAGCAGCTACCACTACGTGCATTTGATTAAAACGGCCCCAGTGGCTAGGATGGTGACTACCACTCACAGACATCTACTTTCCCAGACCAACCAGAGTCAGCTCTTGCTTGGACCCCTGCAAAGCAGATCCAGAATTAACAGAGGCCCATCCAGCTCCCCCGCCCCCGGGGTAGGCAGGTCAAAGGCCCGCTCCATATAAACAGGGAGGACCCAACACCTTCGGCACAGCTGACTTACAGAGAAAAGACTCTCTTCCCACTGGGGCAAGAGTCTGGGCAGGCCACTGTCCCTAGAGCTCCCCACCAGCATGTCTGGAAACCTACTTCTGTCTGCTGTTCAGCAGCCAGAGTCTCAAAGGAAAAGTGTGAACTTGGATGGAAAACTCTGGAAAAGCTAAGCCACCCCGAGAACTAGAGGGCAGAGGAACTCCCGCCTCCAATGTCTTTCAACCAGGCAAGCACAGAGACCTCTCCCTGACCTGCACGGCTGGCCTAATTACCAATGTTATCAGGCGGATGACAGACATGCCCGAAACTTCCTCTGTTTGATAGATTCCGCCACAAACACACCCAGGTTCAGACCTATGCCTGCTGCTCTCCGCAGTGCCTTATTCTTCCATAAAACCACTTCTGACCCCCAGCTCCTTTGACCCTCTGCCCCATACCTCCAAGATCACCCAGACCAACATAGTCCCCCCAAGCACCATCCCAATGACCCTTGGAGGACACCTCTCCTAGAATATGCTGCAAAGAACCAGGGAAAACTTCTTCAGAGTCTTTCAGAGGAACAGAAAACAACATCTCCCTTCCCTGTACAGATGTCAGAGGAAACTGCTGCTTACCTTTGTCGCTGCAGCCACTGGGGAGCTCCAGCCCATGGGTCCCTGACGGGTGAGCCCTTGGCCGGCACACACCAGAGTCCCACACTCCACGCAGGCGCCGATGATCAGCTGCTGTCCATCGTCCACCAGCAGGCTGTGGCTGGCTCGCAGGGTGTAGAGGAACAAGGGCAGCCGGGCCACCCGCACAGACTTCAGCCCCAAGCAGCGTTTCTTCTCCTGCTGGCAGAAGAAGCACACGAACGTCTCCACCTGGTACTGCCGAGACCAGGCGCTGACAGCGTGCTGGGTGCCTCGGGCCTCATGCTGCAGCCACTGGCCCAGCAGGTCATGGTAGCAGAGCACACAGGTGGCCACCAGGCCGGTGGCATCCACAGGCCTGGCTCGTGGAGCTGGTGGGTAAACGGTGAGGAAGGGGAAGAAGGGCTCTTTCTCGCCCAAGCGGCTGGCAGGATTCACGTTGAGCTGGAATTCCTTCCCGGGTCCAAGCTCAGCCCCGCAGATATAGCAGACAGCCAAGGGGCCACCCTGGGCTGCCATGGGTGACTCAGAGAGGGCAGGGTCGGAGCCGGAGAAGGCCTGGTGGTACCTGCCCAAGAAACCCTGCACGGAGGTGATGAGTGCCTCATTCTGGCAGGCCCGGTACAGGGCCCAGACGTCCTCCAGGACGCTGAAGCACTTGGGGCAGCTGCGGACTTCACAGCGCTTGTTGGGGCCCTGGGCGTTGGGCGGGCAGGGCAGGAGGCTGAGGAAGGGGAAATGCATGACGCTGCGGGCACTGCCATTGAGGGCCCTGAAGGGCACTGCCCGGGCATCCTGGGTGCAGTCCTCCCCACAGAGGTAGCAGGCCTCTCGCAGGGCACCGGGTGGCAAGCCCTCTTCCCTTGGGAGCCTCCTGCCCTTGCAGGCCATGCCAGGGGCACGGCTGTTCAGGGGCACCACATAGAGTCGCTGCAGGACTGGTACGCTGGCCAGCTCGAAGCTCTGCCACTGCTGCATGAGGGACGAGAAACAGCAGGGGCACACCAGGGTGCTGCCACCATCGCTGATGGGCTGTGCCCCGGGGGGCGGGCTGTGCAGCCACAGGAAGGGGAAGAAGGGCGCCTGGGCCAGCTTCTCCTGCTTCTGCACGTGGATCTGGTGCTGCGAGGCTGGAGACAGTGCTGACCCGCAGATATAGCAGCAAAGGCCCTCTGGTGGCGCCACCCGGCTCTCCGGGGGAGCCCGGAGGGGCCGACCACCATTCTCCTTCTCTTTGGGGCCGCAGGGGCCTGGGAAAGGCTGCTCTTTGTGGTCCTCTTCCCCACTGGTGATGTTGATGTCGCTGTCTGAAGAGGTGCAGAAGCCTCCGAGAGTCTCCACCAGTGGCCTGCTGTCCCCAGGCTTGGTGGGCCTGCCCGAGGGGCCTCCTTTCATGCCATCTGCAGGGGCTTCCTGGACAGGAGGACCTTGCCAAGGGTCCTGAATGCCCCTCAGGACGCTGGCCCGGGCCTCAGGGGCCCAGGGCCTCCCGACCCCCTTCCGCCGGCGCCTAACGCTAGGCTTGGACTCCCCATCCACTGGGATCTTCGAGGGCACCTCCTCCTCCTCCACGCGTTCCTGCGCTGGGGGCTCTGAGCCCTGTCCGGGAAGAGGTCCTGACGCCGGCCTCCACTCCTGGCAGCGGCCCCCACGAGGCCCTGGCCCCGGGGTGGCCCGCAGCGCTGGTGCCCGGTCCTGGTGGGGGCTGGCGGTGTCACGCGCAGCTGGGTCGGGTTCGGACAGGGGGTCGGTGTCCGACAGCTCCGACAGGTCGGAGTCCCGTGTTTCCTCCGCAGCCCCACGGAGCCGGGGGCCGCTCGCGTCGTCGTCGTCGTCCGCGGCGCTGCCCAGCGCGTAGGCGACATTCCACTCCCGGGGGGCTCCGGCGCCCCCGCGGCGCCCACCCGCGCCCGCATCGCACTGGTGGGGCCGCTTGAGCCAGTACATGCGCTTGTCCACTGGCGTGCGGGCGCGCTCGAAGGCGGCCCACTGCTCGCCCAGGAAGCAGCGGCACACCGCGCACACCAGGACGCAGCCGTCGGCCGGCGACAGCTCGCGCGCGCCGGGCGCCGGCTCCTGCTGCTGCAGGAACGGGAAGAAGGGCTGTGCCGGGGCCCCCGCGCCCGCCGCTGGCTGCTTCACCTGCAGCTTCAGCTCCTTGCCGCGCCCGATGCCGCC
>NW_003852442.1:428406-443259 GCF_000181295.1 Otolemur garnettii
TCCCCCCTCCCCCCGCGTCCCAAACTGCGCACAATAGCGCTCCGGCTCCTCTATCTATTTTGTGTCCAGCCGGAGCCGCGCACGATGATTCATTGCCCCAATTAGGGGCTCTCTCCAGCGCGCCAGGCTCAAGCCGTCTGAAGGGTCTCCTCAGGGACCGCCGAAACCCATCAGCGGCTGGAGCTGGTCTTTAAGTAAAGGTCAAGCAGGACGCGGGAGGAGCCAGGTAAGGACTGGAACGACGTCCCTGGGGACAGAGGAGCCTCCCCGCCCCTACCGCGGGAAGGGCTGTGGGCCAGCAGGAGGCACCCTGTCGGTTTCGTTCAGGGTGGTCCTGCCCCCTCTTCATTCTAAAAGGGGGGACCAAGTGAGAATCATTTACAGTCCTGCATAGCCCCAGGTTGGGGACACTTTTCAGAGCACAGCGTTCTAATTGTGCAGAGGCAAGAGAAGCTGTTTCCTGTCTCCTGGAACATGTTAATGAATGCACCATCCTGAGGATGAGTCCTGGCCCTGCTCTGTCCCTCACCAGTCAGGGACCACTGCTCACCAGCAGAGGTAGAAAGAGTCCTGTGTGTCCCAGGGCAAGCGACTCTACCTCTCTGAGCCCTTTAATTCCTTTCGTTAAACAGGAACTGCTGCAGGGGGCTAACTGTTTTCCATGCATTTATGGTGTGTAGATACATTGTATTTATTTAACAGAGACTTGCAGAGTGCCAGGCACAGTTCTAAGCACTTTATAAACTTCTGCTCAATTACCCTCCTGATAGTGCTGGGCTTGGTGCAAACATGAGCACTGTTACAGTAACAGAGAGATCAGCACAGTATTACAGACAGGAAAGAGGTGGCACTAAGCGTTAAGTTACTTATTCAAAATGGCCAAGTAGGGTTCAAACCCAGGGAATTGGGGGCCAAGTTCTTGTTCTCGAATGCCAGGGTTTGCAGCCTCTCCAGGTGAGCATCTGGTCCATGTCACCAGTCTGCTGATGGAGCCTGTCAATGGCAGGGGACAAGGCCAGGCCCTGTGGATACCCCCACCCCCGTGTGCCGCACTGGCTCAGGTTAGTAGTAACCCTGTGCCAATCCAGGCATTTCTGAACCTCACACTTCCATCTGTGGAAGGACACCCCCACCAGCTTCAAAACTCTACGAGCCTCTGATTTCCGAGCAGCTGTCCCTACCTGCAGCAGGGCCCAGAGTTGGCCTGTGGACCACAGTGCCCGTGGTCACCACCCTCTGGGGTGCTGACATGTAGGTAAAACTGGGCTTCCTCTTGTCTGGGAGGCAGGCCATACATTATAAGTAAATGGAAGAAGAGCAAAGGGCCAGTTCCCAGGAATCTCTGGTGGACATTCCAGGGCACACAGTCCAAGGGTTAATAGGAAAATCATTGTCATCAGAGATGCAGGACCTTGGGCCCTCACCCAAGCCCTGGAAAAAAAAACAAAACTGCTGTGTCAGCAAAACTGTCCCAAAGGAATGTTGGGGGCAGGGCCCAAGGCTTCTTGGAGCTTGGCATTTTTAATACCTGGTGAGAAGCCTGATTAGGAAAACTTTAAAGGCAACATCTGTTTAATTGTGGCTTGCATGGCTGCTGGTAAAACAGTGCTGGCCTCAGCGCCTCCAGGCTGCTGTTGAGTTAGATGTAGGTCCCTTGGGGCTCATCTTTAAGGTCTCGGCTCTGGTGTCATCCTCAGAGGCCTCCCTTCCTTCTCGAGAGCCATCCTCTATTGCTTTTCTCCACCTCAGCTCCTTGGCACAGGAGCTTGCATGAATTTTATTTATTTTTCTGTCTGCTGTTCCTGCCTGCCCCAGCCCTCCCCACCAGTATCCCCACTCCCACCTAGGAGCTAGATCTGTCTTACTTGCTTATATCCAGGGCCTGGCTCAGTGCCTGGGTCCCAGTCCTGTTCTATCCCTCGCGTGAGCCTTGGGCAGACCTCCTAGCCAGCTAAGCCTCAGTTTCTGGCTTGGTACAAGAGGATTGTGATTCCTGCCCCTGTGTGGATTGAATGAGGTAGAGAGAATGATGCCCCGGACACAGAGGTCTGGTATATTGCAGGTGACCCTGAGTATGTGATTGACAGCTGTTGAGGAGGTACTCCTGCCCTAGGGTAAGGGGGACACGGAGGTGAGGTCACACACAGATCTGAGGGAGGAGGGCCACAGGGTCAACAGGATGAAAAGACAGAGGTGGGGTTTTGTTGACTAAGCTGGAATCCTCCAGGAGGGTTTCCCAAGCATGTCTGATGTGTGCAGAGGTGGATGCGTTTGTTAGAGTGTGTGCAAGTGTGTACATGTGTCAGTGTGTGTGGCATGAATCCACGTTTGTGTGCAGGTGTGATCACGGTGCTCCTGGGCCTATGCCTACGTGCATGTGAAGTAGGCCAGGAGTCAGGGAGGCGGCTGGATATTTTTATTTCTTTCCATGACCCAGTGACCCAAGAAAGTCTCCTGGGACACGTCTCGGGAGCCAGAGAGCAGGTAAACACAGACCAAGGGCAGAGGAAGGCAGGTGACAGTGGCTGGTCATCTGCGGGTGGGCAACACCAGGTAGGGGCACTGGCACAGTCTGACACACCAGGTAGATGTCACGCCTCTGCCATTTACTAGCTGTGTGGCCTCAGCCTGCTCCTAACTTCTCTGAGCCCCAGCTTCCCCATCTGTAAGCCAGAGATAACAAAATGAGGAAGAATGAACCTAGGTACTCCCAATAAAGCATCTTACACAGACAGAACTGTAACATCTGTGCACACCAGGACCTATCATGAGGTTTGTTCTACATACCCCTAGTTCACAGGAGAGGGGAGCGAGTCACAGACAAGGGACGCCCCTGGCCCAGGGTCACACAGCCTGGGCAGCTGCCTCTGTGACTGTCTGGGCTCTGCCTCAAATATTGAGACCCCAGTTAGTTAGGACAAGAACAGCCTAGAGTGTCATCCACCCTCTTGTCACATGTGTCCCTAGAGAAACTGAGGCTCCTGTCTGGACACAAAACAGGCTGAGTTTGTGCCAGAAGATGAGGAGAAATGCCAGGGTATGTTTGCATTAATGTCACATGCCAACATAGACTCAAAATCCCGTGTTTTTTTTTTTTAGACAGCATCTCACTTTGTCACCCTTGGTAGACTGCTGTGATGTCACAGCTCACAGCAACCTCAAACTCTTGGGCTTAAGTGATTCTCGTGCCTCAGCTCCCAAGTAGCTGGGACTACAGGCACCTGCCGCAATGCCCGGCTATTTTCATTTATTTATTTATTTTGGTTGTAGTTGTCATTGTTGTTTGGCAGGCCCAGGCTGGATTCGAACCTGCCAGCTCTGGTTTATGTGGCTGGTGCCCTAGCTGCTGAGCTACTGGTGCCGGGCTCGAAGTCCCTTTTTCTAACAGAAATGTGCAAAAGGCTCAAATTAAACTGAGCCATCCAACATCCCCTGCCAAGAGCTGTCAGAGCCTCAGCCTCACTGCCCCAACAGAGCCATTCCTGGCTTCCCTACCCTCCCTTAGAGCCCTACAATCCTCACTGCACTGGAGACAGGGTGCCACAGGCAGCCCAGCACTGGAAACAGGGTAGGAAACGCCCACCCCAGGTCTACAGGAAAATATGGGTGCGTCTCAGGTTTGCTGCTACCTGTAGGGTCATCTTAGCCCAGAAACCGCAGGAATCTGCCCTCCCCCTGCCCAGGAGAGCTCTCCAGGCACCGAACGCACACAGGTCATTTAGTGCATCTGCCTCTGCACTGGCCTCTCCCACAGGGCCCAGCCTGAGCCAGCTTGCCATGCCCTGCCCCGCAGTTTCACAAGGCTGGGGACACAGTTGAGGACCACTCCATGATTGAACCAGGGATGCCAGAGTGCGTGTAGACCTCACTGTGCCCTCCACGTTCCAGAACCTCCTGCTGCCCCGGCGACTTCCATGCCACCATCTTTTATTTTTCCCAAGTGCCAGCAATAAAGATTAAACTCTTCACATGCCCCCAGCTTTCTCCAACCCTATCACCCCACTTCCCTCCTTGCCAGGACTGTCTGCCCTTTTCCCCTTCTCTCTAAACTGTGCGTGTGCCCTTGGTGTCCCTCTGAGGACCCATTTACCTTCACAGGCTGGTCCATCCTTCCTCTGTGAGAGGCACCGTGTGCTGCCTGTTTGGCCTCTGGCTCGCTGGGGACCAGGAAAACAAAATTTATCATCTCACTGCCCTATTTTTTCTTCTGTTTTTTTTTTTTTTTTTCTTTTTTGCCTAAGAATGAAGCAAACGCTTCTCTGCTACGCTCAGAAAGAGCTTCAAACATGGCAGGCCACTGGCAAAGATATATCTTCCTTCTCAGAGGGAAAGAATGTAACTGTTGACGGTAAAAAAAAATAAATAAATAAACCCTGGGATTTGTGGAGGCCTTGGGCTTATGAACCATTTCTTATCCGTTAGCTCCTGTCACAGCAATAAGGGGAGGAATGACACGAGGTGGATTCATCTTAGAGATGGAGAAACTGAGGCTCCAACAAGCAGAGGCTTGTTCAAGGACACAGTTCCTGCAACCAAGATAAGCGCCGGCTTTGGGGGACGGTAGGGACTGGGAAATTTGGAGCAGTCTGTATGCATTACTTGTGCTAACTTGTTAAATAGAAACATTCGACATAAACGGCATGTTTGGTGACCCCGTCTTAGCTCCTATTGCCTTTATAAATCCAGGAGCTTCTGAGAGTGAAAGTGGGTGGACCACTCTCTATCTCTGGGGCCTGGGACAGAAACGTTTTATACGCTGTCAAGTGCCTTATTAAAAAGTCATGGCTTGTGTTCCACAATTAAAGGTTACTGCATGGGGTGCAAATTTGCACAACAGAATCGGGTGCCCTTAAACCTTGCCTTGCTCCCCTGAATCTGAAAAACAACAACAACAACAACAACAACAAAAACTCCAGGAAAGAAAAACCCAGTCTCGTACTGCTGGAGTTACCAACCCCCATCCCAGGCCTCACCAGCTTGAAATCTGAGGATATTGCTGTGAACTTCAGGGCCTCGTAAAACCCCTTTGATAAATGATCACCAGGGTTGACCTGCCACTGGGGATGACGGGACAAACACTCCACATAAATCTTGAATATATTCAAAGACTCCCTTGCTGCCGGCTTCTCAACAGACCCCTGATTTGCAGCACAGAACCCACAGCAACCATTTATGTGGTGAGTTCCCAAGCTTCCAAGCCACGGAGGTTTCTGAGCGGGTAGGGCATAGGTGGGTGGGTGAGGGGACCAAGCAAAAGTAGATGAAGCCAAGAACTGCCCTAAGGGTGCCCAGCATACAGTAGGTGCTCAATACGAACCAGTTTGTGTCCTCCAACCTGGAAAGATAACAGCTAATATTCACGTTTGCTGGGCGGTCACTAAATGCGGGTGCTGTGTTTGGAACAGAGCTCATTATCTCACTCACTTCTCACAACACCCTGAAAAGTAGACCCTGTTGTTACATGATTTTACCGGTGGGGACTCTGAGGCTTAGAATGTGAACTCATGTCCCCAGCATCACGGAGCCGGGAAGTGTCAGAGCTGGATTCCTACCCAGGCGGTCTGGCCCTAGCGCCCCGCTGTGTGCTCAGCTCCTAGGCTGCCAGGCCCGCTGCCCCAGTCCTAATAAAGGCGTCCTTGTCCCTCCCTGGGCTTTGCCAGGAAGGCCAATGGTCAGGGCTTGCTGCACACCTCTGAGTCCGGCCTGCATTTCCACCAGTGGCTGCCACCTTCGGCCTAGTCTCCTGAGCTCTCAGGACCTGGAGCAGTGGCAGGTCCATGGCGCTGGGAAGTCAAAGGCAACACATTCTTTCCAGCTGTTCCTCTGAGTCACCCAGCATGTTCCAACCCCAGCTGCCAGCTTGCCTCCCCCGGCTTGGATTCGTGCCGTGGACGGGTTGTTGCAGGACCCATTGACAGAGACAGACGGTGGGACTGAGCCGTGTGGCTAATTCTAAAGTTAGGTGTTTTTTAGAAATCTTGTACCGAGGTATCACCTCCATACAGAAAAGCCTGCCTCATGATACGTGTACAATTTCCTGAACTGTCGCAAGCTGATTACATCTGTGTGACCAGCACCCAGAAATAAAGCAGGTCCAGCCTCACAGAAGCCCCCCAAGGCTCCCAATCCAGACACTACCTGCCCCCTCCCGCCCACCAGGGAACGACTCCCAACCAGTTCTGGGCATCCTGACTCCTAACACCAGCCTGTGTTATTTTTTAGCAGCTTTATTGAGATATAACTCACAGGCCACACAATCCGCCCATTTAAAGTGTACAATTCAACGGCTTTTGTATATTTACAGAGTTCTGCAACCACCACCACAATCAATTTTAGCACATTTTCATCACCCCCAGAAGAAACCTCAGACCCTTTAGCCATCAACCCCCATCCCTCCAGCTCCACCCCATAACGGCCCCTGGCGACCATCAGTCTACCCTCTGTCCCTGCCTGCTCTGAGCAGTTTGAATAAATGGGACTGTCCAGCACACAGACTTTGTAACTGGCTTCATTCACCCAGTGTAATAATGTTTTCAAGGCTTATCCGTGTTGTGGGCTTGTCAGGACAGTCTGTGTTTGTGCTTTATGTGAGAAGCAGCACATCCCGTGTTCTCTGGGCCTGGATTTTTGCTGAGCACCCAGGTCTTCCTGGTTTCACATGTAGAAGCAATCGGTTATTTTTTCTTGCTGCATAGTAGTCCACTGGTAAATATTACATCATTTACTCATCCTTTCTGCAAGTGGTGAGTTTTGGGGTAGTTTTCATTCAGGGCTACCACAAATGGTGTTTTTCTAAACAATCTAGTGCGTGTAATTTGTTGTAAACGCACAATGCATTTCTTTGGGGGTAGACACCCAGGAGTAGAATTGCTAACCATCAGGTGGGTGTGTGACTTTAATGCATACTAAGATATTTTAAATCACACCAGGGAGGCGAGTGGAATTGTCAAGGTTCCCTAGTCCCCAGATTTAGCCCTTCCTGACCTTCCCCTCAGTGGCCCACCCACCAGCGTGTACCCACATCCAGCTCCTTGCAGGGTGCCCCCTGCCCACCCACCCCGATAGCCCAGCCGGGATGGAATCCATACAAGCTGAAGAGGAAAAGGACTCAGTGGCCAGTATTTTCGTTGGGTCGTGTGAACACACGTGGTTTTTCTGCCCTGGCTCTGAAACTCTGTTCCTTTCTCAGGCCAGAAATACTTAGGCATAGCTCACTCTAAAAGGGGAAACACATTTTAAATTCCAATCTGCCCAGGTCTTAGAATGACTTAGAACATTCCAGCTGTCTGGAGGACAGCGCTCACCAGGAACAGTGGCTTACAGTCCCTTCTGCTCACACCACTCCGGGCCTGGCTCCACCCTCTCTGGGGTGGTTCAAGGCGTGCACCTCAAAGTGAGACCTCATCACTGCAGCAATCCCAAGGCCTCAGCCAGCTGAGCTTTGCTCCCCATCTGCGTATTGTTACCCAATTTAATCCTTCCAGCACCTGATGAGGTCAGCACACAAGTATCATTTCTACTTCACAGGTGAGGAAACTAAAGCACAGAGAGGTTAAGCTACTTGCCCAAGATCACACAGCTATGAATGGAAGGAGCTGATGTTGCAACCCGGGCTGTGCTGTGGAACAGGAGCCTGCACTCTGAGTGGTGCACTCCTTTGCCTACAGACTTTGGAATTCAGATCAAAATCCGTCCCCCATCCCTGTGTCTTCTCTGCATGGCCCTAGGTAAGTGGTTGGACTTGTGAGCCACATTGCTTTAGTCAATATGAGTGTGGAGAATCGCCCACCCCCTTGCAATGTTATTAGGAGACCAAACCCCACAGAATTTAAAAGTGCCACAAACACAGTAAGCACTGCATAAAGGGGCCTTTCTCCCCCCACCCCAGCTTCCTGAAACAGCTCCCGCCTTTGAGAAGTGCATGCTCCTGAAGCCCACGTTCTTAGATAGACCCCCTTAATTTGAGAGGAGAGCAGTCCAAAGCCCAGGGCAGCCCTGACTCAGCCAAGGTCACACAACGGACAGTCAGAAGTTGGCCTTCCTGACTTCCTGCCTAATACTCTTACACCCCCTTGAAAATAGTGATTTGTGATTGTCAGGCCAAGGAGCCCTCACTCAGGAGTTCGAGAACTTTATCCCCGAGAACTCCGTTTCTTTCCGGGGTCCATGGGAGGATGAGCTCTGGGCTTCGGAGAGAACCAGAGATGGTCTGACTCCCAGGGCTGCCAGGTTTGCCCCCCTAGGGGGATGGGTGCTAGCAAGTCGGGAGGCAGGCCTGGGTGTCTGGTTGTGCCTCTAGCTGGGCACCCTGACATGACTTCCAGAAAGACTATCTCTCCGTGGGGCCCCCTGGACCCTGCATGGCCATTAATATTTATCAGACCTGAAAGCTGAGCCACTGGAGAAGTGAAAAATAGCCGTGGACAGGTGCCATCGTGGCTGGCACTCTGGCTCAGGGTGTGGGCAGCTGGGGGGGGCTGGGCAGGACTAGGCAGGGAGGCCTCATCTTGGGTGGAGAGGGGAGCCAGGTATTCAGTCTAAAAGGAGGAAAGCGAATGATCAAGGAAGGGACATCCCCTAGAAGCTGGCACTTCCCTGCTGCCATGGGTGTCTGAGGCCCCAGGCCTGGGCAGGAGGCTGGGGGTGGGAATGTTCGGCAGGGCCGCCCCAGCCTCTAACCTGTTTTCCTTATGTCTCTTCCCAACCCAGCAGCGTCTTTTTGGAAGTGCAAACCGGGTTGTGGTCTCCCTATTGCTTGAAGTCCATCTCAGGTTTCATAGCGCTCAGGCTAGAGATGAGACGCCCTATTTGCCGCCCTCTGCCCATGTTGCTGGGAGACCTTAAGACCTCTTGATTCCTTAGACCTTTGGCCTTCTCAGGAGGCACCATGCACACTGTACCACAGGACCTTTGCACGTACTATTTCCATTGCCTGGAACTTGCTTCCTTCTGCTCTGTGCCTAATTCCTCCCTGTACCAGGCATACACCATTCCTCACCCTCCTCCTGCTCTGCAGGCTGACCCTGCAAACTATGTTTCCCAGGCTTCCTTGCTCCTGACTTCCCACTGGGGACAGCCAACAGGAGGTACTGGAGGGAGACTGGAGGAGGGGGTAAGCCAGGGTGTCTCTGTCTCTTTGCACAAGCAATGTCTCTATAAGTGGCCACATCTCTTGTGTGGTTCCAGCAGCAGCTCCAGCAACTCTCTTCTTCCTTTGTCCCTCCTGCCTGGGGTGACAACAGCTTCCTGCAGTTCTTAGCTGTGAGTCAGCCTCGCTGCCCCCACGTGCTCTCACAGCTGCTTTGGTAACAGCTCCCTTGATTAAACTCCTCTCTTGAGTCACCTGGCTCAGGTACCCGCCTCTTGGCCAGCCCTTGGCTCATCCTTTGGTTCCCTGTGACTGTCTGGAGCATCCCGGCCTGTGTCAGGAACCTCTGTGATAGGCTAGACCATTTCTTTTCCTTCTGGGCACATCTTGCTGTTTGTAATTATGACTTCATGAGTGTGGTTACTTGATTAACATCTGTCTTCTTCCAAATTTGCCAGTTTCATGAGGGCGAGGCCCAGGCATCTGTTTCTGCTCAGCTCCGTGTCTTTGGCAGCAGACCGAGTGTGATGGCTGCCACGTAGGGGCACTCAGGAAAGGCTGCTGAAGTGTGAGTGTGTGGGTGCATGAGGAGGGCTGTGAGGAACTCGGTCAGATGGAACCCCCAGCTCTAAATGAATCTTTTCTTCCTTTTTTATAAGGTTGCTAAACAGGTTGCTTGGAGAAACTCATCGTTCCTTCATTTGGCTAAAATGTATTGGGCTCCTACTGGACACCAGGATGTGGGGATGATGAATGGTTTGGTGGGTGAGTGGGTGTGTGGATGGGTGGAGAGAAGAGCAAAGGATGGGTAGATTGATGGATGGATGATGGATGGATGATGGATGGGTGGGTGGGTGAGTAGAAGGGTAGATGGGTAGATGGATGGATGGATGGATGGATGGACGGACGGACGGACGGACAGATGGGTGGATGAATGGGTTGGTTGGTAAATGGATGGTTTGTTGGATGGAAGGAGGATGCCGTGGTGGGTGGATGGATGAGTAGATGGATGGATTGGTTAGTGGATGGTTGGACAACAGGTGGATGGTTAGATGGGCAGGTTGGTTGGTTGGTTAATGGATGGTTTGGTTGGTGGATGGATGGGTAGGTTGGTTGGTTGGTGGATGGTTTAATAACGGGTGGGTGGATGGGCAGGTTGGTTAATGGATGGTTTGGTGGTTGGAAGGATGCTGGGTGGATGGATGAGTGGATGGATGGATGGATAGGGAGGGTGGGCGGGCAGGTTGTTTAATGGATGGTTTGGTGGATGGATGGATAAGAGGTAGATGAATGGAGGAAAAAAGGATTTACTCCTAGAAAAAAAGTCAGGCATGACGTCAAGTCAGGCAGACTGAATTAAGATAAAAAATACAACCGTTCCTGGAGGATTGGCAGGGGACAGGGAGTGCCGGCACTCATGTAGGAACATGAGCTGTGTTCATGGAACATGCAGGAAGGCCGGGCCCTGAGAAGGGAGTGGGCAGGGAAGGTAGCTTCTGAACCAAGTTATAATTCCCTGTGTTAACCAAGATTAATGACTTTGGTTTGGAGAGGCCACTCCCAGCCGTGGGTTTGAGGCCAACTCTCCATGGCTGCCTTAGAGACACAAGGCTCCTGGGGTGGCAGTTAAGGCCGACTTAGGATCACCCAAGCACAAGTCCAGTGGGAGCTGGGACAGTAGTCCCCTTCCCTGCAGTCCCGGGACCCCAGACATGTAGAGTCTCAAACTCCATGGGCCCCAGAATCATCATGAGTCTATTCAACAAGCTGATGCCTCTGGCTCCCCGGAGACCTGGTCCAAGAGGCCAGGGTGGGGCCTGGAAATCTGCGTGATTTTGGTTTTCTTTGTTATTTGTTTTTTGTTTTCGTTTTTTTGAGACAAGGTCTTGTTCTATCACCCAGGCTAGAGTGCAGTGGTTGGTCATAACTCACTGCCTCTTTGCCTGGGCTCAAGTTATCCTCCTGTCTCAGCCTCCCCCTCAAAGTGCTGGGACTACAGGTGCAAGCCACCACACCTGGCCCTGTGGGGTTTTAACAGGCAACCAGGCATTGAGAGGCCTGTAGTTTATGGAACATAGTTTGAAAAACACTGAAATTGGGGATGTTTCAAACAACATCTGGCAAAGTGGGAAAGGAGCAGGGAGGCCTAGCAGCCAATGCTTGGGCTTGAGCTTGGGAGCCAGAGATCCAGTTGCAGTCTTTTTTGAGACAGTCTCACTATGTCACCCTTGGTAGAGTGTTGTGGCATCACAGCTCACAGCAACTTCAAACTCATGGGCTTAAACGATTCTCTTGCCTCAGCCTCTCAAGTAGCTGGGACTACAGACACCTGCTACAACACCTGGCTATTTTTGTTGTTTTCATTGTTTAACAGGCCCAGGCGGGGTTCGAACCCACCAGCCCCTGTGCACGTGGCCAGCGCCCTAAGCGCTGAGTTATGGGCACCGAGCCCGAAATGCAGTCTTGACCTGTCAGTCATGAGTGACCCACCCTGAGCCGCTGAGTCTCCACCCAGAGTAGAAGACCCTCACTTGATGTTGATGCTTTAAATTCAAAGCACAGGCCAAGAACATCCAGGAAATGAAAGCCCTGGACATGTCTGTCCACTCCGTCAAAATCTCATCACACCAGAGAGTTCCAGAAGTCAGCATCACATGGATTTAGAGCTTTAGAACGGTCCCTGTGCCGGGGATTACATGACACATCAGCAACCTATGGAGCAGCGCTCTTCATTAAACCGGTCGCAGTTTCTGTAGCAAAATGCAAAACCCCCTGTCGAGTGGGGGGAAGGGAGGCCATAAAGAGCCCCATGTCTGTCCAGGGCAGATAGTTGTGGCCAAACAAGTTACGTAAGGACTTGGCTTTTTTGAGCTTTTGTGGTTTTGCAATTGTGGATAAGGGATTATAGTCTGTATAAAGATGGGAAGATCCATGGTGCTGCAAAAAAACAGTTGTGCCAAGGCTCCCGAGGTGTGGACCTGGAAAGAGGTTCACCCTACACTGACTGTTCAGTGGGAGAAGGGCCAAGGAGAGTTTAAAAAATTGTATACCAGTCCCTGGGAAAGAGACTGGGGGCTGATAGCAGGTACAGGGGCTGGTTTTTCTCTTTTTGCTTAGGGATGTTTTCAAAGGTTCTACCTTGAGCCACTATCATACTATAGAACTCATCTGATTTGTTCTTCTTAAACAATAGGAGTCCTAAAATCTTCAAATGCACAAAGGTTTGGTGAATGACCCCTGGGGAGGCAGCGGTGGGATGGGCTGTCTGGGGTCTTAGGGGGCATTACCGACCCATGGCCCCTCTGAGGGGTGGCAGAGGCCCCTGCCCTTCGTCTGCTCAGGATCTGTGCCTTGCCACCCACCCCTGAGCCCCTGCACACCAGGCTCTGAAGAAGACATCTGTAGCTGCCCTTGGATTGTTCCCCACCCCCTGGTGCAGACCCTGGGTGGTTTCCCATGATTGTGAGAGCCCCCCACGTCCGAAGCCCCCACTATGGATGCCGCAGGGCCCAGCACAGAGCAGAAAGAGTAGGCGAGAGGCACACAGGCAGGCAGGAGGCGGGCAGCCAAGGTGCCACCCTTCAACAGGTGGCCTGCCATCTGCTCTGGCTCCCCGCCCAGGCCACGTGTTCAGCCCTCTGGAGTTTAACTTTGGCTGTGCAGCGGCCTGAGTTCATAGAGCCAGAAAAAGAACGGACAGGGTGGGCTGGGCCCGAGGACAGGGTGTGGGTCACTTGTCTCAAACGGGGGAGGCTAAAAATGACTAGGGACCTTGGAAAGTCCCTCTGTTGGGCCCGGACCTCACTTTTGCTTCACTGGGTTCCTGGTGGAGGCTGAAAAGCTTTCCTGCAGTGATGGAAATGCAGGCCCAGAGGGGTACAGAGCTCTCCTATGGTGACAGTGTGGCTGTTCACCGGTCTGTTCACCAACACCCTCACTGGTGCAGAAGGCTCCCTGCCAGCCACAGCAAGGAGCCTCAGCCCGCTGGCAAGATGGGCACGTGGACGCCAGGATGAAACAAGCACCAGCTCCCCAGCCCCACCCCGCTGCCGACCTGAGAGAAGGGCTGCTGCTGTCCCAGCCTCAGGCTCCTCATCTGTAAAACGGGCCTCTTAGAGCCTGTGCATGGAAGGAGGCTGTCCACAGAGGTGCTGTGGGTGGAATCCTTTTCCTCTAGGGCATTTTGTTCCCATAGCCCCCTGTGCAGTCCCCACCACCAGGCTTTGGTAGGTGAGGAAGCAGACACGGCGAATCCTTTGTCAGTGTGCCCAGGGCAAGCCCAGATGCCAAACTACTCCCTGAATTTGCCTCACCCTGAAGTGAACATGTCAGAGCCTGTCCCCTGGGGCAGGGCCCAGCTGTCTCCCTGCCAGCTGCCAGGACCCTGATGTGTGACACCCAGTGCCAGGCCACAAAGGCCCAGGCTGGGGAGACTCAGGCAGCTTCTAACCCAGGTGAGGTAGGGAGAGGAGCCCAGTAGCTGGGCAGGGGCCACAGACACAGTGTGTCCCATCCCACACTACCCGAGGCACCAGGCTGCACCCTGACAGGCCCCCTCCTCCAGGCAGCCAGCCCTGCCTGATGCCTGTGGGCAGAGCTGGGCCTTTCCTTGTGCCACTACACAGTGTTCCGGGAGCCTGGGACACTCAGCTCTGCAGTACATGTTGATTTTTACAAGTACCAACTGGAAGAACATGTTGTGCAAAGCCATGGAGAAACCTCAAGCTCATCCTTGTGCTCACACTGAGCGGTAAATGTCCCCAGTAGCTCAGCCCTTAGCTAGCTGGGGCAGTCGGGGATGAGGAGGAGCTGGTGTCATTAAGACATCCGTGCCAGGCACGGGCCCTCTCCATGGCCTCTGCCTTCCTGCCTGGCTGTGAGCCCAGCGTGGCCAACTCCAAAGCCACGTTTGGCCCACTGGGCTGTTGGCCTTTCTGACAAACACCGGTGACTACCCTAGACGGCTGATGGCTTCAGGCTCCAACCTGGTCCTAGGGCACTGGCTTCCTGGATCCTGCCAAGGGCCTCGACCCCCAGAACTGTTAGGGGCTCCCCAGTGGCTCCCAAAACTGGGCTGAGAAACAGGACGGAGAGGTAGGGGGGTGCTGGGTGGCTACTGAGGGAGGTGGCCCCTAGTGAACCCTGGGATACGACCTTCGGAAGCTCAGCTGGTGCTGGGAGGCAGGGCCCGCTCCCCAGTACTCAGGACCCAGGAATAGGGAGCTGGTCCTAAAGACTGAAACACAGAAAGCCAGGAGCTGCTTGGGGCAGGGAGCAGGGTGCTCCTTCCTGAGAAAGGCTGGCCCTCGGGGCCTCCCAGGGCCAAATGCCTCTTCCTGCTGCCCCGCGCCACAGCAGCCTGAGATGGAGCCGCCAGATCAAGGCTAGTCTGTCCCTTGTTTCATTCAGCCCTGAAGGGGGCAGGGAGGGGGATGCCACAATTCTGACCTTGCACAGAGACAGAGGAACACACAGAGACAGAGGCAAGGAGATAAAGACTCAGAGAGACATAGACACACAAGCCAGGCACAAGGAGGGACAGAGAGTCAGGGATACAGACATGCCCTGAGAAACAGAGGAGACACAGGCAGAGAGGGAGCTTCATAGAAACAGGGTGACAGACACCCAAAGAGGGACACACAGAGACAAGGCTCGTGCACACGCAGACTCAGACGCAGAGAGCCCCTCACCCCCCTCTCAGGAGCCCAGCGCCACCCACCTCCTTCATCCCCTCACACAGTCGCTTCTTAGGGGCCACAAGGGGC
>NW_003852442.1:443436-445859 GCF_000181295.1 Otolemur garnettii
GTCCTAGGACTGCCGCTGCCCACTGCAAGGCCCAGGACAAGATGTTACCTCTCTGAGCCTCAGTTTCTGTAAAGCAGAGAAAGAGTGTGTGGGCGGCGGGGATGGCGGTGGGTGCAGAACTACAGGGAGCAACTGATAACCAGGATGTGGCCTCCGTTTGGCTTTGGAGGTTCTGCCAGGCTGACTTGGCCCAGCTGTGTAGACCCTGCCAGGACGGAGGCTGGGGCCAGGCCTTCTGGTCCCTGCTGACGGGTGGCATTGCACCCCAGGATGATGCCTGTCTCCTGTGGGTGGATAGTTGGATGGTTTTCCATTTGGGGCTATGAGTCTGCTGCTCTAAGTGTTGGCCTGCAGGTCCTTGTGTGGACGTGTGTTCCCATTTCTCTTGGCTAAGAAGTGGAATTCCTGGGTCATAGGGCAGGTGCTGACCTTGGGTGAGTAGCCAGTTCAGCCTCAGTTTCCTTGTCTTTAAAATGGGGTTCAAAAAAGTGGCAACAACCCGGATGCCCACCAGTAAATGAATGGATCAACAAAATGTGTGGTCAAACAACAGGGCATTATTTGGCCATGAAAAGCCCAAATATAACCCCTGAAAACATCATGCTAAGGGACAGAAACAGATGCAAAAGGCCACATATCTGGCCCCACTTATATGAATCGTCCAGAACAGCCCATCTATAGAGACTGACGGCAGATGGGTGGCTATTTAGGGATGGGGGAGGGGCTGGAGGGCTGGCCACTGATGGGGACAGGGTTTCCTTGTGGGGTGATGAAAGTGTTCTGGAATTGGATGGAGATGACAGTTATGTACAATCTTGTGGATGTACTGAATGCCACTGAATTGTACACTGTAAAATGGTCGAAGCAGTGAATTTCATGTTATGTGAACCTTGCCTCAGTTTTTAAAAGGGGGAATATAATCTGATAATAAACCTTCTCCATGGAATTGCTGACAAGGTCAAGGGAGGTGCCCCACGTCAGCACCTGGCACAGAGCTGGGCAGACAGTCCCAGAACAGCAGCTTCAGGGATTTGGGGTGTCAGCGCCCACCCACCCCTGTGCCTGGCACGCCTAGCACACAGCCAGCACACAGCCAGCACACGGCGGGCGTTCAGCGTGTGCTCGTTCATCACAAGTGTTTAGCTTTACGGTCGTGATGCCTCAGCGCCCTGGGCAGAGGCTGCCAGGAAAAAGCGGTAATGAGACTGTCTGCTGCCTGACTCTGACCTTCATGTTCATTATCTTCAAGAAATCTGCACAGCAGCCTATCAGATGGGAATCTTTCAAAATGCATTACTACTAATCTCCCAGTGTTGACAGAGAAGGAAACCAAGAGAGGTCCAGGAAGTTGCCCAAGGTCAGCACCAGTGGGCCCGGCCAACTCCGCACCACAGGGCCAGGTGAGCAGCCCGGCGAGGTCAGCAGCCCGAGTCCCTCACACAGCACCACCTCCACATGGGGGAGGCCCACCCCAGCTGTCTCTGCACAGGGAAGTCCTCTGCCCTGTGCGCGGGCTGGATTTTCATAGATCTGAGAAGGTAGCACAGTGTGGAGTGACTGTGTCCCTGTGAGTCAGCCCCAGAAGAGAGTCTGGGCTCAAGCAGAGGGTAGGATGTGACCTGCCCGGGGTCCTCGCCCTGTGGAGTCCAGGCCAGCAGTGATTTCCCAGAAGTACTGACTTAGAAGGAAAGAGGAAGCAAAGAAAAGCAGGAAAAAGTAGGCCAGGGAAGCCCACTACGGCTGCCTGAGCCAGCCCCTGTCCCCAAGCAGCCACAAAGCCTCTTCTGGGGCCTTGGCCCGTAGCCTCTCGTGCTTAGATCTCAGGGGCCATGGTACTCCTTGTCCTCATTCCGGGAATTCTGCTACACCCACCTTGCTGGCGCCTCCCCCAGGCCACAGTGCCACTTCCTTCCCAGATGGGAAACTATCTCCCAGAGGTCTCCCCCCTTCCATTCCCACTTCCCAAGTCCCCCTAAATACTTCCCCCAAAGAACCCATTGGCACTGCCCCATTTGGCTCTCCAAAACTGCAGCTCACTCACATCACTCCCCTGCTCTCAAACAGTGTATAGCTCCCTAGTGCTCCACAGAGGCAGTTTGAAGACTGGCTAAAAGCAGAGAATCTAGAACAGAATATCTGGGTTTGAATCCCAGCCTAACCACATATAAGTACAGTGATCGTGGGCAAGGCACTTCACCATGCTGTACCTCACTCCCTCTGTCTGACATGGGATGAGGATCTGCACCCACACCGCCCCCCGCCCCCAAGTTACTGGTGTGGTGAATGAGTTCAGGGGTGTAGTGTTCACAGCAATGCCAGCTGGTCATTGCAGTAAATACCGAGGATAGAGCCTGTCCAGCTTCTTGGTCTGGTCCAGGGTGTAGCATCCATGGTCCAGCCCAGACAAAAGGCATGGCCCCATC
>NW_003852442.1:446468-452652 GCF_000181295.1 Otolemur garnettii
GGGGCCCCACCTGCAGAAAGTGAAGCTCAGGGGCACAAGGCTGGCCAGAGGCTGACTCAGGGCTTCTCATTCCAAAACTGGGACTTCCATGGCTCCACATGCCATGCGTGTCTGTCCCTGCTAAGTGTGACAGACGTGTCCTGCAAGGTGATCATCCACGGCTCCTTCTGGCAGCAACTCAGACCCTTCTCCCTGGACCCTGGGGTCTTGAATCCCCAGCTCAGAAAGGCTGACCTTCACATTGACCCCGTGGTCACCTACATAATGACCCCCAAAGGTTTCCTAATCCCTGAAAACCATGAATATGTAAACTTAAATGACAGAGAGCCAGTGCAGGCGTGACTCAGTTAAGGACCGTGAGGGGTATCCTGGATCATTTGGAGACCCAGTAGAATCACAAGGACCCTTGGACAGGGGAGATAGGAGGGTCAGAGCCAGAGAGAGAGAGTGAGAGATGCTCCATGTCCAGATTTGGAGAAGGGGCGGAAGGGGCTGTGAGCAAAGGAATGGAGGAGCCTCTGGACTCCGGAAAAGGCAGGAAGCAGGTTCTCCCTGGAGCCTTCTGAGAGACCAGCCCTGCTGACTCTAGCCCGCTAAGACCCACGTCCGAGTCCTGCGAGGCCGATCTGTAAGGGATAAATGTATGGCATTCGGAGCCTGCATCTGTGGTCATTTGTCAATGTGGCCACAGGGAACTCCTATGATGCTCTTACACCCGCTCTTGCTATCCCAGGTCCTGGCTATACCCTCCTCCCCTGCTGCCCAGGAAGACTCTGGAGGTGTCCACTGTCCCCTATTCTGCTCCCAGACGCAGGCCGGTAGGAGGTGTCCACCGCCCCAGCATACGTGGTCTCACCACATCCCACCACCTCCGGGCTCCCTGCCCTCCGTACCCGCTCACTGAAGTTTCTTCCCCTCCGCCTTTGTTAGTCACCTTATCTCGCCTGCACATCTCACCTCCAATCTAATTGGAATTTCCTCAAAGGCAGGAAACCTGATTTGGGCGTCTTTGTCTCTCCCATAGCACCCAGCACCGGTGTGGGCTCAGACAAGCAGAGGTGGCCTTCCTCTTGTGGACACAGAGCCACACACCCCCCCTTAGCCAAGCCCCAGGCTGGGGGTTGCCCTTTCCCACGGCCCCTGAAGCCCCGGAGCTCTGCCCTCCTCACCCTCTTGCTGCCCTCCAGGGGAGCAGCCACTTCTAGCCCCTCAGCAGAACATGTCCCTGGGTGTCTACCCGTCCTGCTACAGAGCCGTCTCTGTGTTGTTCTCAGGGCCCAGCGTGGTGTCCTTATTGAATGCCTACATTTCACTGATTTCTTGGCTTTTTTTTTCCTTTCCTAGAAACATCCTTTTTTTTCTAAGACAGAGTCTAACTCTGTCCCTAGGCTAAAGTACAGTGGCACCAGCATAGCTCATACAACCTCAAACTCCTGGGCTCAAGTGAGCCTCCTGCCTCAGCCTCCCAAGTAGCTGAGACTACAGGTGTCACTACAATGCCTGGCTACTTTTTCTATTTTTAGTAGAGACAGGGGTCTCACTCTCTCTCAGGCTGGTCTCGAACTTCTGAGCTCAAGGGAACCATCTGCCTCAGCCTCCCAGAGTGCTTGGGTTATAGGCATGAGCCACTATGCCCAGCCCTTTTCAAGAACCTTTTCTAGAATCTTCTTGAGGGCAGCATGGTGCCTACAGCACTCCCAGGGCCTGGTTTAGGGCCGAGAACCCACACCCTCACAGACAGGCAAAGGCAGCTGTTACGAAAAGATGTTCCAGACCAGCAGTGTGACCTTCCTGGGCTGGCTGTTCTCCTCTGCCATGTGGCAACCCAACAGTGGCTGCCTCGAGGAACAGCAAGGACAACCCAGACAGCTGGTGGGCCCAGGCCCACACAGAGTCTCCAGCTAGCAGCAGCTCTCATTTTCTTTGATGTCCATCAGCCACCAAGATGTCCAGTTGGCCCAGAGGCCGGGGAGGTTGTTAATTTTTAAAATGTTTCCCCCGGCCATGGAAAGGAAAGCCCACAATGCCCTTGCTCCTTCCAGCAGGGCAGAGGGGGCACAGGGGACCTACATGCATGTGACATCCCCTCTGGGGGCAGAACCATGCTACAGGTGAGGTCACAGAGCCCCAAAGGTGGGGTGCTCCTTACTCGAGGGCACACAGCCAATTTGTCACAGATTCCAACTTCCAACCTGCTCTGATTTCACCGTGGTGGGCCAGAAGGTGAGCAGGACACAGAGGCACCTTATGGGTGGCCGGAACACCAGATCAGTCTCCTGCTCTAACTAGAATCTGCCTGTCAGCTCGTGTAAAGGGTCCTGGGTTGGCCAGGAGTAGTGGCCAGAGCAGGTGGTCTACATAGTGGGGCAGAAGAACCAAAAAGGCTCAGGGCACCACAGATGACTTCCTCCAGACGCCCAAGGTCCCCACCCAGCGAGCCTCTCATCAGAACGATCAGGGTCTGGGTTGGAGCCAGGCCACAGGGAAGGCGTATCGGCTTAGGAAGTTTGGTGACAGGAAATGCTGTGTGGCCTTGGCAGAGTTTGGAGGCTGCAGCTTTCTGCAGGGCCTGGGTTATTGTGCATACAGAACCTTTTAGGGCTGGGTAGGTTTTGGGGGTGCTGGGAAGGACCCTTCATCCTGACTGGGCAGGACAGCAGCTGTGGCTTCTCTGTCCCCCCCGCCCTGGCTCTCCCCACCCTGACACCCTTTACTGAGCCTCTTCTGTCTACTGGGCACTGGGTGGACACTATTTGTATAAATGAAATTCCATTTTGGCCTGTGTGTCCCCCTGCCTCAGCCAAGAGCTGGTTTGAGACTGGGAGTGACAAAATTTGGCTGTCACAGGAGAGGGTGGAGGTAGGAGTGGAGGTGACCTTGGGCAGAACACCCCCCCTCCACGTCCTCAGCACAGAGTCATGCCCCAGGACTGCAGAGGAGAGGGGGGAAAGGGCTCTCCTGACCAGGAGGGGGACACAGCCCCAGCAAAGGTCCTTGACGTCCTGGTTTTGCCTGAGGCTGCCCCAAATGTCATTTCTGCTGGCTGCAAAGAGGAGAGACACCAGCAGCAAGCTAGTGTCAGGAGGAAGAGGCCCACCATGCTGAGTGACCCAGAACACCACCAGGCAAAGCCCAGCTCGGGCCTGCCCCAGTAGAGGATGCTGGGGAAAGCTGAGCCATAGGCCATGCTGGGCGGCAAGAGACACCTAAGGCCCTAGGCAGGCAGCATCCACTTCTTTTAAGACCTCTCCTGAAGGCCCCATTTGGCTGAACAAATAACCCTCCTATTGCCGCCAGGGCCTGAGCCTGGCCAGGCAGCCTGCTACCCCCCAGGGAGAATTTTCATAAAGCCCTGGCCAGCCCAGGGCCCGCCGCAAGAAACCCTGGGCCAGGATTACAATGCACAACTTCTGACTGCTGAGGGCTCCCCAGACCCAGGAAAGAGGTGCTTGCAACTCTGTGACTTCCAAAGGGACTTGGCTAGGTGGCCCTCCGGGAGTGCCATGGCCTCGAGCGGTAGTGGCTGGGCAGGGGAAGAGAAAGGCAGCCCTGATGAGGGACCTTCCTGAAACCCACTTTCATGACAGGCTCACATACCTGTCATGGCTCCCTATTGCCCAAGGGACCCAGAGCACATAAAGAATGCTTACAGCTCAACAATCAAAAGACAAATAACCAGATTTGAAAACAGGCAAAGATGTGAATAGATCTCTCTACAAAATTTGAATAGAAAATGGTCGATAAGCCATGGAAAGATACTCAACGACATCGGTCATTAGAGAAATGCACGTCTAAACCACATGGAGAGGACCACTGCACACCTGCACGATAGACACAAGAGAATTGGGCCACATGCAGTGGCTCATATCTATAATCTCAGCACTTTGGGAGTCCAAGGTAGGAGGATCGCTTGAGGCCAGGAGTTGAAGACCAACCCTGGGCAAGATCGAGACCCCATCCCTACAAACAATTTAAAAATTAGCCAGCATGGTGGTGGGTGCCTGTAATCCCAGCTACTCGGGAGGCTGAGGTAGGAGGATCGCTTGAGTCCACAAGTTTGCAGTTATAGTAAGCTGTGATGACACCACTGTAATCCAGCCTGGGTGAAAGAGGAAGACCCTGTCTCTTAAAAGGGAAAAAAATAATTGACATCCATCCATCCACTTAGACACAATAGGCAAAAAGCGGAAACAAATTGGATGTCCGTCATGGATGCACAGAGAGGCAAAACGTGGGCTCTCCACACACCAGAATAGTATACGGCCATAAAGAAAGGATGCAGGGCTGACACCTGCTAGGACAGAGGACCCTGGCACATGTTATATATACTGAAGGAAAGAAGCTGGGTGCAGAAGGCCTCACAGAGCATGCTTCCATCTACGGGAAATGATCAGAACAGGGAGATCCCTAGAGATAAGTAGAGGTGTGGCAGCCTCGGGCTGGGGGATTGTGGGGAAAACGTGGACCCATTTAGGGTGCAGAGTAGGAAGCTTCTTTTCTGAGTGATGACAGTGTTCAGGAATTAGATGATGGTGGTGGCTGCACAACTCTGTGAATATACCAAAAACTACTGAATTGTACCCTTGACTCATTTTTTTTTTTTTTTTGAGGCAGTCTCACTCTGTTGCGCTTGGTAGACTGCCGTGGCCTCATAGCTCACAGCAACCTCAAACTCTTGGGATTGAGCAATCCTCTTGCCTCAGCCCCCCGAGTAGCTGGGACTACAGGCATACGCTACTGTACCTGGCTGGTTTGTCTATTTTTTGTAAAGATTGAGTCTCACTCTTGCTCAGGCTGGTCTTGAACTCCTGAGCTCAAGCCTTGGCTTCACAGAGTGCTGGGACTACAGGCATGAGCCACCAGGCCCAGGCTATTCATTCATTTATTGAAATAGGCTGGAGCCCAGGCCCAAGCTCAGCAGTATGATCATATCACCTGTACCTTCTAACTCCCAGCCTCAAGCCATCCTCCTGCCTCAGCCTTCCTAGTAGCTGGGACTGTAGGTACACACCACACCTAATTTTTTTATTGTTTATTTTTTTGTAGAGATAGGGTCTCACTGTGTGGCCCAGGCTGGTCTTGACCTCTTGGAGCCTTCTCCTCTTTTTTTGGCAGGTCATCACCCAGCCCAGGACCTGGCCCCGGGTGGCCCAATGGATATTGACATGAATATTGACATGATAATCAAAGTCTTCTCACAGCTCCCAATTCTGAAATGCCTGTTCCACATACCCCAGGGGACAGTTAGCAATATCTGCAGATTTTTTTGTCTCGTTCTATGGAAGAGAGACATGGGGGGGGGCCTACTGGCATCTCGATGCCCAGAACAGCCTCCCACCAAGAATGAACCCACCTGTGTCCAGGGGGGTCAGCTCTGAGGAGCCCTGCCACAGAGCAGTGGCTACACACACATGTAACGTGTGTGCATACATGCAATTACTTGGGGGACCACATTAAAATAAAGACTCCCAGGACTGTGGGAAATTCTCCAAAACTAACAACCCAGTTTCCTCAATAAGTATATTGTAATGGAACAGAGAGAGATGGAGAGACAGGGAGAGAGGGAGAAAGGGATGGAGGAGAAACCTGTATTTAGGAGTCTATATATATTCAGTTAACCCTTCACAGTGCGAACCTTATGTGGATCCTGATTTAAATAAACCCTGGAGAGAAAAAAAAAGTTATTTTTAAGAAAGAAATAAATGGTACCCATTTTGTACCTCCAATGGAGTTATCTGTGTAGAGCTTGCCGTTACAGTAAGCTCTTTGGAAAAGACACCTAGGGCGGCGCTGTGGCTTAAAGGAGTAGGGCACCGGCCCCCATATGCTGGAGGTGGTGGGTTCAAACCCAGCCCTGGCCAAAAACTGCAAAAAATAAATAAATAAATAAATAAATAAATAAAGAAGAAAAGACACCTAGTAAAAGGCAGTTAAATGGGTTCATTAATGCTGAAATTGTGGCTATGGGGTAGCACAGGAGCCTCCTCCCCAGACCCAGTGACCTGCCTCTTATTTCACTCTCAACATGGGGGACCCCATCACCAACCAGCCTATACTGCTGACCAGAAAGCACCTTGCATTAAAATATTTGCTTTAAATATTTTAAAGTTGCTTTTTTTTCCAAGCTAGGTTATTTACGCAATAGCTTTCATGGTTAACTATATTTATACACCTTTTTTTCTTT
>NW_003852442.1:453541-460659 GCF_000181295.1 Otolemur garnettii
AATGGAAAAACATAGCAATACACCATTCTCAGAAGTGTGAGGTGGGGCCAGGTGCATCTGGTGCAAGGAGGCTGCCCCCAGGCCACCAGCAAACTTCACACCTAGGAGGAGAAATTTAGGAAGCAAAACTCCAGGATCCTTGAAATGGAAGTATCCTCCACAGCCCAACCTTGCCTTTGCAGACCGGACTGGTCTGTCCTGAAGTCATTCACTTGTTACTACAGTGCCACAGTGAATGGCCGTGGGGCCCCTCCCTGGCGTCCCCCTCTCTCAGTAACCCTGCAGGATATGCAAGAATGGGCCTGAGGAAGACCTGGACTTTTGCCCCTTCCTCTTCCCACAGGCATAGTGCAGGGCCTGCCTATCAGTTCCAGCCGGGAGGTAGGGAATGAGGCTCGGAGTCCTAGGGCTTGCCTAAAGTCACATAACTGGGAAGCCAAGGGGCTGGGATTTGAACATGGATTTCTCTAACTCCAGAGTCCCCTGTGTTATGCCATCCTCCAGCCATCTTCCAGCTTGGATGCTTGGGGACTGGTTCTGTAGGGTTGCCTAGGGAAGGTGGTGCTGGTGAGAATTGCCCCTTCCGGGCGCACCTGCTTCACAGTTAAGGCTACCACCAGTCCCAGGAATCTCTGTAACCACAAATCTGACCATGATAGCAAGACTCACACCCTGTGGTGGTCCCTGGGACCTGGAGAACAAATCCTCCACCTTCCATAAGCCCAGGCCCATCACACCCTTGCCCTGCTGCTTCTCCTCCACTGAGCAGCTGGGAATACCTGACTTCTGTAGTCCCCAAACGGGTGTGTCTTGTCTCTATCCCTGCTGCCCTAAGCTTTGAGGAGACCAAGGAGCAGCCTCCCCAGTAAGGCCACCTCAGGCCCTGCCTCTCCACCTCTAGGCCTCCCCTCCTGAGCTGTTTCATTTGCAAAACAATTAACACATTTAAACAAACATGCCCTAAAGTGGCCTGGTGTTGGTGGGGGATCTGAGTAGGTGTCTGGGGAAAGGAACCACAAACAGAGGGACATGCAGAGGGTCAGGTGGGCAAGCAGTTATCTTGCTCCTAGTCAGCCTGGCCTAGCAGGTTTGTGGTGGCAGCTGGAAAGGTTCCTAAAGACCTCCAGCCTCAGTCACGGCCGCGGAGCCCTTTCTACGTGGTGTCCATCACACGAGCATCTGTGACCCATCAGCGTCAGGGAAGCCCCCCCCCCACACTTATCTTTAGAAGCAGAAAGTCTGCATTTGTCTACAAGAATGTCATTTGTTCAGGCTCCTGCCCGGTTTTCAGGTTGTGCTGTTCACGTGGGAAAGAGAAAAACTGAGTGAGGGAAGGAGAGGCAACCGGGAGAAAGGAGGACGGTGGGGAGGAGAGAGAAAGGGGGAAAGAAAGAAGAGGAGGAGGGAGGGAGGGATGGAAGACAGAAAAAGAGGCCAAGAGAGATCCAGAGAGAGTGGGGAAAGAAAATAGAAAGGAGGGTGGGGAGGCAGCTCCTAATCAGAGGTCCCACTGTGCACCTGGCAGGCCAGGCTTGTGGGCCGGACCCCACTCATGGTCCAGGCCCCCCGCCCCCCTCCTGGACAAGTCTGGTTATACAATAGAGGCCGCTGTGGACACCGTCCAGAAGCTGGCTTGTCTTCGGTCACATGGGGCAGCTTTGCCCAGGAGGTGGGAGGCACTTCCCAGATCCAGGCCTCTGTCTGCTCCCATTAGCTTGGCCCTGAGTCAGCCCCTCAGCCCACTGCTCGGCCAGAGTGTTCCCAGATGTGCACCGTGGTAATAAAAAGGCGCGCTGGTTCCTGTCAGCAGCAGGGAACTCCAGGAGGGGACCCCCAGCAGCCGGCCAGGGGCAGATGTTTGCAACGTGTGCTCTGGCAGCAGGGAGGGGAGGCCCAAGGCACCACCATGGCCTGGCTGGCTCACAAAGGGACCACTCAGCAGAGGTCCCTGCACCCCCTGCTCCTCGGACACACAGATGGGGTTGGGCCCTCGCATGGACCATAGGAGATGGCTCACGCTTCCCCTTCCCTCACAGGGGAGGCTGGTCCTTGTCTCCCCAAGGTGGGGAAGCATGAGCCATTACACTTCTCACCCCACCTTGGACTGGTCCTGGGTATAGACACTGATGTTTGGGTTTGCCCCAGGCTCCTGCCCGTGGAGCTAAACCCCTGACTCAGAGATGGGCTTCTTCCTACCCTGCCCCTGAGGTTCGGGGTGGGGGGGGGTGGTCGGTGCCAATCCCAGTATTTTGTCCTTGCCTCTGGGCAACAAGAGAAAACATGTGACCCATCCTGACAAATCACAGCTTCCCATTTTCCTAGCTTCTGTGACTGATTGGTGCAGGGATGGGCATGTGACTTAAAGAGGACCAATCAAAGTCCTTCCCTGAGATTCTTCTAGGTGGACAGAGGTGGGAGAGTTCTCCCTAGTTTAAGACCTTGGGAGAAGCCATACTGGGAGTACATTTGTGTTCATCTAACTGCTTGACAGACAAGGAAACTGCAGTTCAAAGTCGGGGTGGGATCTCACACAGCGTGTAAGTGGCAGAGTATGAGACTGACCCTGGAGAAGAATGGGCCAAATTGCTGGCCTGGCCAGGCCAGGAGGGGCTCCAAGGGGTACCAGCAGCTTGGGAGTAGGGAGGGGAATAGAGGAGCCATGCTGAGCGACCCAGTGACCTTGAACATTTGAGGCCCGTGAAATCAGAGCAGCTGAAAGGAGAATGCATGAGCAGCTGGGGCTGCTGACCGGCTGGGCGTGCACAGGAGCAAGGGGAGGGACACCCCCCCACCAATCCCCACTGGGTCATGCAGGGAGAGGCCTATCTTTGCTTTAAAATGCAAGCTGCAGCCAATTAAACCAACCCAGCAGCCAGGGCAGGTTCTGGCTGAGCAGCTGAGGTGGCTCCATGGCAGAGATGGCCATGGAAAGGGGTTAACCAAGGGCACAGCTGATGACTAGCCTGGGACAGGAAGTGGGGCCACTCTGAGGTCAGACCATGGAGGAAACAGAGGATTCTTCCCTCAGCCTCTGACCTTTCAGATCATCTGAATCGTCCTCCTTTTTTTTCTAATCTGTAGGGGCACCAGTAAACACGATTCCATGGGGTGGCTTATCTGCTCCTGGTGACAGCCCTGCAGGGTGGGGGACTATATTTTGCTCACTTTACAGATGAGTAACTGAAGGTCAATTACCGAGAGGTGAGGATGCGGCTAATAACTGACAGGGCTGATGCTGTGATTGGCCTCCCCTGATCCCCAGGCCAGGGTTCCTTCAGTGGTTCCAATGAGCAGGGCTTTGCTGGGGGCTGTGTGTGTGGGGGGGGAGGAGGCAGGCACTCCCAGGCCCCTTCTCTCCCTTCAGCCTGCATTTGGGGAACACACAAAACCCCTGGTCTCATGGAAGCCTGTGTCCCTCCCACTCCCAGCCTCCATCTTCTAACAGAAACCAAGCTCAGAGGAGACATCTGTCCACCAGGCGTGGGTGGTGACACACACCAGTCTGTCCCGGAGAAACTTCACACGGAAGGAACATAACAGCTTCTGGTGTCCCCTCTAAGAGCCGCTATTTAGGCAAAGCCCACTCTGACTTCCGGGCTCACTCAGGGCATTGTGATAGATGGTTTGGAGCCAGGAGTAAGGGGGAGGGGCCATCTTTCTGGTCCCAACACAGGTCCTGGCACCTCTACCAGTCAAGAGGGGCTGAAGCCCACGTCATGGGGAGGGGGTCCAGCATCCCCGGCAGGGAGGATGGCATAGTGGACACACATCCTGCCTATTCTTAGGTAGATGTGCCTGGGACTTTACCTCCCTCTCCTGTAGACTTAGTTGTGTGACCCTGTCAAGCCACCTAACCTCCCAGAGCCTCAGTTTCTCCATCTGTGAAGTGGGGATAATGATGTTTGCCCTCAGGACTGTTGAGTGGCTGTGGGGGTTCTTGCATCACTGTCATGCCAATGGCCACAGATGTCTCCAAAGCCACCACCCACCGAGTACAGCACCCCATGCCACTCCCACGCCTGAAAGGCTGTGGGTGGGGGATAGCAGAAAATGGAGCAGCCTGACCTGCAGGGTGGGGGCCGGAAAGAGGAGGGGCAGCCACAGGAAAGGTGTGGCCGGAACGCCCGGAGCCAGCAGCTGGGAGGAAGGAGTCGCCAGGTGGGCCCCACCCTCAGCAGGCAGTGCTGGTGGGCACAAGGCCAGGTCACTTGGCAGGACTGCTCCAGCCTCCGGAGACCCTGGGATGTCCTTCGGGATGGAGGGCCAAGCATTGTCCCTGACTGTAAGAGGTTCTTGCTTGTGGCTTTCTCACAGCTTGTGTGCGCTGGGGCCTTGGGAACTGACTCCAGGGCCCTTGGCTCAGTGTGTTTGGGACGGTGGCCCCTCCATCTGCCACTGTCCCTGAGCTTGGTGCCATGTGGGATGCAGACCAGAGGGGTGATGGGAAGGGTGGCCTCAGTTTTCCTGCCTATAATCATTCAGCTTGCACTAGTGAGTGCCACTGTGTGCCAGGCCCTCTGCCAAGTTCTGGGGACAGTGATACAAACTATGTGTGACCCCTGCCCTCTAGGAGCCCTGGGGAGCGCTGGCCAGTGATCAGTCACCTGCCGAGTGAGTGCAGGGGAGCCTCTGAGAGGAGAGGAGTGTGGACCCAGCCTCAGGAGTTGGAGGACAATGTCCCAGAGGTGGTGGGCAGCTGAGACCCAAAGGACCAGGATTTGGCCAGGCTAAGGTGACAGAGAAAGGAGAGGGCATTCCAGGTGGAGAAGGCAAAGGCTTGCAGCCACAGCACCTGTGTGACATTCCCAGCAAGTACAAGAGGATAGAAGGTTTGAGGAAGAAGGTGAGAAAGAGGGGCCAGGCTTGGGGGCCACTGAGCACATTCAAAGGCTAGGACGGGAAATGCCGAGCCCTGAGGACTTGAATTGCCTACAGTCACTCAGCTAACAGGGTTAAGGACTTGAACCCAGGTCAAAGCCCTTTGCTCCATGACATCCGCTGGACAGAGGTCCTTCTGAGGCTAAGCATGTGGCCCTGTCCTTGGGATTTATCGTATCAACCAGAGACTGAGTAATAGCTCAGAACTAGACCCCGAGAAACATACAGAAGGCTCTAGCCAAGCAAGACCTATCATGGGGAAGGTTGCTCTTGAGCCTGGAGGGACAGGTGGGATCCAGATACCCAGTAGGGGAAGGGAAAAGCAGACAGAGCAGAGTCTGTGGAGATAAATGCAGGGCGAAGTTCTGGAGCAAATTAACACATCGGGAGTTCGCTAGTGCCCAAAGTGAATGGGGTTATCACAGGCCAAATAAAGATGCTCCTCCAGACCCTCCTCTAACCTCAGTCTCCCCATGGCAAGCAGAATAGAGGAGACCCAGGAGAAAAGGTCCAAGACAACTCTGGAACTTGGTAGGGCTCTGGGGTGTCTGTGCCTAAAGGGGGCCTGGAGCCGGGGTACCTATCTGGAGCCACCTGCACTGCCCTCTCCTGCTGGACTCTGAACATTGCCTCTGGAAAGTTAGTAGAACCCTCCAGGGGCATGGGTGGGTCACCGAGGGGTGCCTGATACATAGTAGGAACTCAATAAATGCTTGTGAGCCCTGTGGGTGCTGCCCAGTCCCTCTGAAAAGCAGCTGTCACTGGCCTACAATGAGTGGGAGCAAAAATGAGCCCACCTGGACCCCAGATGTCCATTGCAAAGGGTCCCCACCCACAAGTTAGCCCTCTCCTTAGTCCCCAGGTGTGCATACGGCAACAGGTAAACACACGTTACATCAAAGATCTGACCCTCCATCTCTCCATGAACCCACTCCTGAATCTCCAAGGCCCAGTCCAGTCATGTTCTATAAAAAGCATTGAAGGCTCCCAGAGCCCCCAGAACCAAGGAAAACTTCCCCAGGTAAGCGCTTACTATCCCTTTCTGACCCCTCAGTGCTTTTAATCATTAGTGGTTAGAAGCTTGGTTGGAGCCAATTATGAGCCAATTACAGATGAAGAAGATGGTACCTATAGGCTCTGGAGAGGTAGCCCCACGTTCAAATTAAATTACTCATCGGATTACCATGGTCAGTTGTCTAGGTTGTGCACTGCACAAGGGGCCATAGCCAAGAGGTTACTTTTCCCACCGCGAACACATGTATTCTCTAGAAAATATTTCTGTATTATTACAGCTTTTTTGACTGATGAGGTATGTCTTAATGTCATCACATGGATGTCAATTTTCCGTGACGTGGCAGCGAAGGGGCTCATTTTAACAAAATCAGTGTAATGCAATTGTCTTGATTAGCTTGTTTTCAAAATTTAGGATTCTTTTTGTGTTCAATTATCTAATTTATATATAATGCTATATTTGGTATAGTGTATTGAGAAACTAATAGTATAACTTAAAAATATTTACTGGAGAAAGATGTGGCCTGTTGGAGCCTCTTTCCCTAGCTGTCTCGGGGGCCTAACGGGGAGCCCCTTGCAAGATGTGCTGCAGATGAAGTTTGTGGGGCCTGGTAGGTACCAGCCAGTGGTACCTATGGTCCTTGTCCTCTGACATGCAGCTCTCCTGGAAACTTGCTCTGTAAAGAGGCGGCAGCCTGGTGCCTCAGTTTACCAACCTGAGAAGCAGAGGCCGTTCTCCTCATGGTTGCCAGTGGGGGAAGAGGGGCCGTTGTTACAGAGCCCTGTTCTTGCCTGGGCTGAAATTCTTGCCCCTGAGCGTCTCCAAATTTGGTGCTGACCAGAGTCTTGACCTTGTTTCCTGCCCCTCCCACCCCTGTCCTGCTGTCTTGGCTGCCAGAGGGGCCGCCACTGAAGGGGGGCCTCCCCAGAGCCCCCAGAAGTTGCCCAGAGAGGAAATCCTCTTCCTCCTCTTGCAGGCTAGAAGCTACAGAATGTTTCTTTTGGAATTTTTTGGCTTTCACACTGTAGAATGTTCTAGCCTCATCAGCCACAGGTCCCCCCCTCCCACTTGGCCAGCAAGTCTTCAGTCAAACTGTGCTCTTGGGCCCCCCACCCCCATGTTTGTTGCAAAACAAAATAGGCCGAGCAGCTCAGAAGACCTGCCTGGAAATGAACCCAACTCACCCCACAGCTGATCCTTTCCAAAAACAGAGGCCCGGGGGGGGGGG
>NW_003852442.1:460700-462230 GCF_000181295.1 Otolemur garnettii
CCCCCCCCCCAATAACAAAAGCGGGGAGGGCAGGGGAACTTTGAGGGGCTATGCTGGACCCTCCCTTGGCCTTTCAAAAGAAAAACCCAGCTCCTTGCTCATTTAACTCCCAGCCCTCCCTTCTTGGCAGTGGAATAATTAAATATTCATGCATTTCTCCTTCCCCTAAGAAAGTGATAAGTCAGATTTCTGCACATACATAAAAAAGCACCCCAAGGTGAAGGGTGGGAGCCAACTTTCAGCGGAAGACAAAGCCTTCACTTCAATTTACGAATGAAAACACCCTTCACCTTGGGGCTGCAAATTTCCTAGATACACATGGTCAGGACAATCCAAGACTTATGGGGCTCCAGGACCAATTAGGCCTGTTTGTGCTGACGTCAAGTCTGGGGGAGTTTTTTTCCTTCTCCTCACAAGTGTTTATGATACTGACAGATGCAACAGGGGAAAAAAAAAATAGCCCAGAACAGGAGCAAGGCCCCTCGTGGAGCCACGTGGGCAGGGATTCCACGTGAAAAGCAGTCCCTGGTTTGGTTTAAGCGGCTCGATCTGTGCCCCGATTCTGCCACTGCCGGCATGATGACAGGGAAGGGAGCAATCACTGTGTACCTAACTGTGTTACATGCTCCCAGGCATGTTGTGAAGAGTACATGGGTACTCCACATAGTAACCTAAGGGGAAGATGCTCATCCCATTTTGCAGGTGACTAAACTGAGGCCCAAGTAGCAATGTCATTTTCTCAAGGTGGCAAGGGATTTGAGTATTGGCTCTTTTAGCTCCAAAGACTGCCCAGCTCCATGCAGATGCCCCTGTGTGCCAAGAGCGGTCGGGTGGGCCATCTAGCAGGGGCAAACATTGCAACCTTAGGCCTCTGCCCAGAATCAAGTTTCTCCTGGATGGGAGGAAAGTCAGGGGTAACCACCAGGAGGCGCCGAAGGGTCCTGACAAGAAACCTTGCCCCGTGGCCTTCCATGAAACTACCTGGCATAGTGAGACAGACCTTCTCTCAAACATTGCATTGATTGATTGATCCAAAAAAGCATTGATTCGGCACCTACTGTGTGCCCAGGGACAGCATGGTGGTGTGAGCACCGCCTCCTCCATGCTGGCCCTGGACAAGCAATCCATTGCTTTGGGCCTGAGTGTCTACATCCAAAAAATGGGGAAAAACCCCTGGTGAGCTTGTCTTAAGAACTAAGATGAGGCACCAGAGGTCCCCACGGGCTTTTTGCAGCAAGAGGCCTGGGTTCAAATCTTACCTCTCTACTTCACTCCGTGATCTCAGGCCTGTAACTTACCCTATCTCCCTCCCCCTCCCCCATCTCATTTCCTCACTGGGAAATGGGATGGAAAGCCGGGCACAGTGACACACACCTGTAATCCCAACTACTCAAGAGGCTGAGGTGAGAGGATCCCTTGAGCTCAGGAGTTCAAGGCCAGCCTGAGTAACATACTGTGACCCTGTCTCAAAAAATAATCTCAGGCACAATATAAGGGGATACGGCATACCTCCTGGGGGAGGGACATAAC
>NW_003852442.1:462647-467391 GCF_000181295.1 Otolemur garnettii
AGAATGGCAATAGTGACTACCTCACAGGGTTGAAGTGAGAGTTAAAGGTGTTTATAATCTGTTAAACAGAACATATGTGGCTTATGTAATTGTATACTTATATTTTAGAATATAAAAATTGTGGTGGTATATGCAGAATATAAAACCCCTTTACACATTTAGGGCACAGTCAATGGTCAGGAAGTGTGAGTGTTATTATTTTGTACATCAGTGGGAGCCATGGAGAGTCTTAGAGTGAGAGAGTCACACTTAGCAAAGTTCTGTTTGAGGCATATTACAAGTAAAAATGTAGGAGCCAAGACCACTAGTCCATGAAGTACCTTTGTGTGTGTGAGGAAAAGATCCCCCTGCTGGACAGACAGAGCCCTATGCCAGGGCAAATGGGTTTTTGGATGGAGCCAAACACTCTTGCAGAGTAAGCAACCTGCCCTACAGCACCCAGCAGCCTTGGCTGAGAGGACATCATGAAGTGGTTGCTAGTTAGGACCTCTACCACTGAATCCCTGCCTCTCTGGCTCCGTGTTCCCACTGCCCACCATCCCCTGCATGGAGCGGGCAGCTCAGAGCCTGGAGGCCCACGCAGCAGATGGAAAAGCTCTTCAGCTGGCCTTGGGACGAGCATGTGTGTGGGTGGGTGGAAAGGGGGTGGGTGTAACAATTTCCTGTGCCCCAATCCCGGCTTGCTCGCTCTGACCACATTTTTCCTTATTATGCGTTCACACATCTTACAATCTGGATTGTTTTTTGTGAATGGAATGTAACCTGAGAGAGGGAGCGTCCTGGTGAGGCTGTGCAGAGAGGAAGGTGCCCTCTCTGTGTGAAAGGGGAGCAGGGGCAGCCCTGCGGACTCCCCGGCCGGAGGGCAGCAGGCGAGATGGACAGGGCCAGGTGGGGAAGGTCATGGTGCTGGCAAAGCCGAAATAAGAGAGGCCTGGATGCTCCGCCCCTGCCCCCTGCTGCAGGCCCCTCCAGCCTTGTTTTCTGAGCCAACTCCAGGGCAAGACCACCCAGGGAGGAGCTGACCCCTGCCTGAGATGGGGCACCTGGGGGCTGAAGCCTCTTCTAGAAAGCATGTGGTGACTTCCAGAGTCGATTCTAAGTCTCTGCCCAGCACTGGGCACTAAGTAACACTCATTCGTTTATTCATTTGTTTGTTCATTCAATCGGACAGAAAATATCTATTACATGCCAGCGCCAGGCACCGCGCCAGGCACTGGGGGGCTGCTGTGGATGGGACAGCTGAGCCTTGGCCCTCGTGGACTGGTGGGCAAAGGCAGCTGACACGTGGTTCTGAACACGGCGCACATTAGGGGTTTCTCTGCACACGTTGAATGCTACGCGTTATATCACTGAATCTTTGTAGCAGCTCGAGAGGGTTATGTCACTGCCCATTTTACATATGAGAAAAATCAAGGCCCAGAGAAAGAAATGACAAGAACAGAGTCAGAAAGGTTGGATCTGGGTCCTGTGGACCTCGGTCTGGGTGTCTAACCATGAGCAGGTCTTGGTGAGGAGACCAGGGGTGGGAGAGACCTACCTTCAGAAGCGGAGGATAATAACTCCCACCACCAAAGAGTCAATGTGAGAATTAAACAAGGTTAGAGGTAGGTAAAGTGCGCAGGTAGGTTCTACTATACAGGAGCTGTTCAATAAATGCCACTTGCACAGTAGACAACCCACCCGATGGTACTTTTCTGCTCCTGTTCATTAAAAGAATATATGGTTAAACTAAGAGTTCTAGCAAGGGCTGGCCTTGGGCCTGAAGGATTTGGGTGGTGCTAAGACCTACAGACCTCTTCTTCCAGGCCTAACAGCTGCTTCTGACATGCTTTTCTTTTATTCTGAGACAGCTCTCGCCCTGTCGTCCAGGCCAGAGTTCAGTGGCACAATCGTAGCTCACTGTAACCTTGAACTCCTAACCTCAACTTCTCAATAGCTGGGACAACAGGCGTACGTCACCATGCTTAGTTGATTTTTTAAATTTTTGTTGTAGAGAGGGTCTTGCTATTTTGCCTAAGCTTATCTTGAATGCCTAGCCTCAAGCAAGCAATCCTCTAGCCTAGGCCGCCCAAAGTGCTGACATTACAGGTATGAGCCACGTGCCTGGTTGCCCATCTTGTTTAGGGAACCTGCTGTGCTCACAGCACACCAACAATGTCCCTGGGCAAGTGACGCAGAAATAGCCCTCAGCAAGATCTCAGAGAACAGGCCCACCTCTGTTAGCTTCCAAAGCCTGGAAGGGTCCAAAGGAATTAACATCATATATACTGTCCAAGATTTACCAGCGGAGAGAGCATTTATAGATTGAAAGACCCTGTCTCCCAGTCCTTCTGTCTGCTTTTTCTAAAAAAAAATTGAAATAAAATTCACAATTTAAAAATGTTAATTCATGAGCAGCGCCTGTGGCTCAAAGGAGTAGGGCACTGGCCCCATATGCCAGAGGTGGTGGGTTCAAACCCAGCCCCAGGCTCGGCGCCTGTGGCTCAAGTGGCTAAGGCACCAGCCACATACACCTAAGGTGGCAGGTTCGAATCTAGCTCGGGCCGCCAAAACAACAATGACTGCAACCAAAAAAAAAAAAACCAGCCCCAGCCAAAAAAAAAAAGTTAATCCACAAGGGCATTCCATTGTCACTGCTACCTACAAAACATTTCGTCACCCCCCCAAAGGTCCTTTACCCTGAAAGTCACCCCATTTTCTCTCCCCACACCTGGCAGCCATTCACCAATTTATGCTGCTGTGAAGCTGCTATTGGTAACAGTTCACATATGTATGTGGGTCTTCTGTGATCTGTTTCTCTCAGCATGGTGTGTTCAGGGTTCATCCACATTGGAAGGTGAATTCCTCTTCTTTCCTTTCTATGGCTGAATAATGCTCCGTCACTTGGACATACCACAGCTGATTTATACTCCCTAGCTTGGACATACCACAGCTGAATTTATACTCCTTAGCTTGGACATACCACAGCTGATTTACCCATCCAGGATATTGGCATGATCGCCACCTGATGGCCAGGAGGAATACTGCTAGGAACATTTGTGCACAGAATTTCAGGGGTGCATGCTCTCATTCACCTGGGCTCTCTACCTAGGGATGCTGAATCTCGTGGTCACACTGTGTTTAACCCTTTGAGGAGCCACTAGACCATTTTCCACAGTGGCTGCACCCTGCCTTTCCCACAGGCCGTGCAGACGGCTTCCAACTTCTCCCCTTCTCAGAGACACCTGCTGCCGTGTGCCTTGGATTCTACCACCTTACTGAAGCAGCTTCTTTCTGCCTGCCATGGTCCTTACTGCACATGGAACTGGCATGTGCTTGCCTAGCTGGGCACGCCTCCTGTCTGCGACTCCACGAAGGCAGGGCACATGCCCGTCCTGCTCACTGCTGTGGCCCAGGGCCCGCCCAGAGCAGCTGCTCAGTAAAAACGTGTTGAGCGAATGAACAGCTCACGAATCCCCCAAAGCATCAGCACGTTAGCATGAGTCCTGACTGCACACGGCCTCGCACGCCCCAGATTTATCGTTCAAGAGTCTAAGGAACTGTGCCCAAATTGTCATTCTGTGGAAATTTCCAAGTTCTCATCTGATGACTTGTCATCACTTCAGGCCCCACTGGGGCTGGACGTCATCCTCAAAGTGGCCACCTTGGGAAGGACTTTGTCCGGGGGCAGTGACTTTGCCGGACCCCAGGGCTGCAGAGCTTTCTTCCTGGTTGGCACACTGGCCTGGCTGGGGCCCAGGAGTCCTGGTGACTTGGCCTCCGAGGTGGTCATCTCCGCCAGTTGGAGGGAACGTCCATTCAGTGGCACGGATGTGGGACGCTGCCCTGAGAGGAAGCAGCACAGAACGGCACTTTCTGTTTAATGAGGGAAGTTTTGCGAAGCCTGAGGATGAGCCCTGTGAGTCGTCCTTGTGGAATCAGGGAGGCTGCAGGGAGGTCACCCCTTGTTCCCTCTGACAGAGGCGGCTTGGCCAGTGGCCGCTGGCCTCAGCAGAACCCTGCAGTCAGCAGAGTTTATCTTGGGCATCTTCCCACTTTCCTCACTCAAACTCCCATCCTTCCCTGGGTGCCAGAAAGCTCCAATCCCAGGCCCAGCCAGTCTCTCCTCTCCAGGTCAGGACGGGGGAGGAGGGAACCAACAGAAGGGCTGCATCACTCACACTCACTCACCACACCCCAGGCCCTGTCTGAGCCTGGCACTATTGTTTAATCCTTGCATGAGGAAGGCGGGCCTCTGACTGCTCTTTCCCATTTTATAGATGAGGAAGCCGAGGCCCAGAGCACAGCAGCTGGATCCCCCGTCCACAGCTGGGAGGTGCTAGAGCTGGGATTTGAACCTGAAGCTTAGGTTCTGGGCCCAACTTACTAGGAGCTCAAAACAGAGAACCAAACAAGGACCCCCACACACATTCAGTTGATGTCAGCACCTGGGCGCTGCCTCTCTTTGCTAGGTCAGACTTTTTTTTTTTTTAAAGAGACAGAGTCTCACTTTATCGCTCTCCGTAGAGTGTGCAGTAGAGTCACACAGCTCACAGCAAGCTCCAACTCCTGGGCTTAGGCAATTCTCTTGCCTTAGCCTCCCAAGTAGCTGGGACTACAAGTGTCCACCACAATGCCCATCTATTTTTTTGTTGCAGTTTGGCCGGGTTTGGGATCAAACTCACCACTCTTAGTATATGGGGCCAGTGCCCTACCAGCTGAGCCACAGGCGCCACCCCAGACTTTTTTTTTTTGAGGGGGAAGG
>NW_003852442.1:467806-471527 GCF_000181295.1 Otolemur garnettii
TTTTACTTTTCTTGGTTGGCAAAATCAGGCTCTGGTGTGTGGAGGAATGGGGAGACATGTCTGATGCCCGTCCCTGATCTCCTCAGGCACAAAACACAAACCACTCCACACCTCAGTTTCCTCCTTTGGCCAAAAGAGATAAAAGTTCTCATGTCACATGTCACACGGTACCACAGCACAGCAGCCCCAAGTGTCATTTTCTCCTCTTCCTCCCTGACCTCAGTGGCACACCTGTCTCCCAGGGGATCACAGGCTCCCCATCTGCCCCTTCCCACTGGCCACAGGGAGCACCTGGTCCCTGGAGGCTATAGGAGCTTTAGGTCACAAGCAGGCATCTGGACAGGTGGGAAGCCTGAGCTTCAGAGCAGAAACAGCAGGGGTCTCCCTACAGTGTAGGCCTCAGCCTGACTCTCCACCATTCCCACCAGCTGAAAGGGTGTGAAACTGACCAGATGGTGGTTCCCAGCTCTTAGCTGTCACAGGTTACCAATTTTCCTTTCTTCTCAGTTTTGGGGACCAATATAGGTTGCTAACGTTTTGTTTTGTCAAGTAAGAACTTTTAAAAAATATTCTTAGCACCCAACAAGTGATACAAGACCACCCAAAGTGGTCAAGTCTGAATTCTTAAAAAAAAAAAAAATAGAATAAAGTGGCTCATGCCTGTAATCCCAGCAGTCTAGGAGGCTGAGGCAGGTGGATCACTTGAGCTCAAGAGTTCGAGACCAGCCTGAGCCAGAGTGAAACCCTGTCTCTAAAAAATAGCTGGGCATGTGGCAGGTACCTGTAGTCCCAGCTACTTGGGAGACTGAGGCAAGAGGATCTCTTGAGCCCAAGAGTTTGAGGTTGTTGTGAACTATGACCACACAGAACTCTATGGGGGGCAAGTTTCTATCTCATGTAAAAAAAAATGGAATAAGCCACACTCTGAATACATTTGTGTATTTCCTATGTTCTTCCCAAGTCACTTTGAACCATGGAGATGTCAACGTGGCTGGCTCTGCAGTCTGGCTAGTGTTCAGGGCCCCCTGTGAGGTGGCTCCTGCCCATGGATCTTGACACTGGGTTCCTGCTGACTCAGGGGTACCCTACAATTTCATTCCATGGAAGTAATGGGCCCCAAATTGTTGGCCAAAAGGTCCTCCCTTCTGTTACCTTAAGGGCATCCCTGAGCTTTAGGGCACACATCCCTGAACCACACGTGCTCTTTGCACCATTAGAAAGGTCACTTTACCCACTGGCTGCTGCCCCCTTACATCTCCCTGTGGCCCTAGACAGAACGTCCTCTTGGCAAACATATGGCTGTTTTGTTCCCTGCTATGGCCCCAGGGCCTGTGAGTCTGCTGGGCAAGAGTACTTAATACTTGTCAACTGATGGGTCCAAACATACATCCTCTGACGAAATATTGTGCAGAGTTCATAGGGAACAACATGCGAATGCCTATCGTATGTTGAAATTATGAACTCATATACATTATTTACCCAGAAGATTGTAAAGAAACATATCCAGTGTTACTCACAGGCATCCCCAGATGTGGGATCATCAGACCTTTCCTGCTGTATTTTCTGCCTATGTCTCTGGATTTACCATAATCAGGGGAAAAAAGCTTGGTAAAGAATGCATCTTAAGGTTTACTTTCCCCAGTATCCTCGCCTTCATCTCCTCTCCTGGGGAGCTGCTAATTGTTTCCAAATTGCCTTCTCTTAGCTTGGAAGGGGAATAGGCTTTCCTGCTCCGAAGAAGGGCTTTGCTGCCAGGAACCCAGGAGAAAAAGAGAGGAAACAGCCCCTGCATGGTCCCAGGCGCTGAGGGTTTCAGGGAGAGCTCCCAGCCGGGAGCTGAGAGCTCTGCTTCACTGCTGCCAGAAAGCTGCCCGAAAGCTGCCCAGAGTCAGGGGCTGGACGTTCTGGGATGTGGAACAGATGTTCAGGGTGTTAGAGATGAAAGGACATGGGGCATCACCTCTTGCTGTATTATAGAGATAAGAAAACGGGGTTCAGAGAGGCAAAGTGACCTGCCTGCAGTCACACAGCATACCAGTGGCTAAGGTGGGACTTGATCCTACAGCTCCTGAGGGTTCCCAACATCAGGTCCTGTCCGCCTTTCTCCAGGGCCTCCAGAGTTACCTCTTTAATGGACTGAGATGGCAACTCTTCCAGCTACTTCCTGGCTTCCCATATCACTGGGTTTTGAAATCACTGGGTTTTCCAAAGGGAAACATTTTTATTTGTCTTTTTTCCTGCTCATTTGAAGAAATCTGAGAGCCTTTCCTAATTGCTTGGTCAAGACTACAGACAGGCAGTGAGGCACACCATAAACATGATTACAAGTCCCAGGGAGCCTGAGGTCACTGCTGGCCCAGAGAACGATGGGACACCAGACCCGTTTCTGGGGCCTGGTCAGTTTACGAGCTCAGAGTTCTCAGGAATGAGGGGTGTTTGCCAAGCTCCTCAGTCCCTGACAGTGGGCCCCTGTTGGAAAGGGATGAGGGAGCCTGCCTGGGGCCCTCTGGGGCTGGGGCTTCAGTGGCTGTGAGTACCAACTGAGGCCTTAAGGAAGAGGGTTCAGCCAGAGTAGAGAGCGCCCTGCTGACACCTAGATTGCCCTGAATGGCACCTTCTACGTGTAGCTGAGCAGCCTGGATTATACTTCCCAGACTCCTTTGCAACTAGATGTGGTCATGTGACTAAGCTGTGACCAATGGGATGTGTGCACAAAGTGATGTGAACAACTTAAGGGTCAGGGTCTTCTTTGCCCCCCTTCTTCTTGTTGGCTGGATGGTAGATGTGATGGTTAGAGTTCTAGCAGCCATTTCGGACCATAAAGCAACTCTTCGAAATCAACAGAACAAGATAGGAGAAACCAGGGCCCTGACATCATGGATCCTCACAGAAGAAAATAATTTCTGTCTTTTTAAAGACGTGATTATTTGAAGTTTCCTTTTACTTATGGGCAGCACTATTCCTAACAAATACACTGTCTTTGGGTTGAAGAGAAGTTGTCATCATTTTCAGAAGGATAGATCATGCCTAATGATTTCTGTCACTTTATGTTTCAAATAAGAGGCCTCTGGGATGGGGAAGCTCTTCCCCAGTGTGTAGTCTGCCCAGCAGTGTGTGGCCCAAGTGGGTGAACAGCCAGGCTTTGAATTTTAAAAACTTTCCTGCAGCTTCTATAATAATTGGCCACAAACCTGGTGGTTCCAAACAGTACAAAGTCAGTATCAGATGTTTTTGGAAGTCACAAGTTTGAAATGAGTCTCACTGGGCTAAAATCGAAGTGTCAGCATGGCCGGTTCCTCTGTAGGCCCCAAGGGAGGGTCCATTTCCTCACCTTTCCAGCATCTAGAGGCCGCCTGCACTCCCTGGCTTGTGGCCCCTCCATCTTTAAGGCTGCAGTCAGCACTGCTCCGGCCTCTGCTTCCATCATCACATCTCCTGACTCTGACACTCCTGCCCCCACCCCCTTATAAGGACCTTTGTAATGACTCTGGGCCTACCTGACATTGCCCATCTCAAGGTCCTGAACCCATTCACATCCATTAAGTCCCTCTTACTGTGTATCACATGTTCACAAGCCCTGGGATGAGGACAGAAACATCTTTAGAGGCTGTCATTCTGTTCACCAACAGTGGTTAAGGAATCAAGCAGAATGTCCAGATTCCAGACAAGGGCCAGCCCTGGAACCAACGCTCTGCAGGGGGCAGATGACAAGGGGGCTAGA
>NW_003852442.1:472190-499945 GCF_000181295.1 Otolemur garnettii
CCGGGAATTGGCCACAAAGGGAAGCCACTGCTACCACCTGCCTGTGCACAAGGAATTTCTTTTTTTTTTTTTTTTTTGAGACAGAGCCTCAAGCCGTCCCCCTGGGCAGAGTGCCGTGGCATTACAGGGTATAGTGCCATGGCATCACAGCTCATAGCAACCTCCAACTCCTGGGCTCAAGCGAGTCTCCTGCCTCAGCCTCCCAAGTAGCTGAGACTACAGGCGCCCGCCACAATGCCCAGCCATTTTTTGGCTGCAGCCATCATTGTTGTTTGGCGGGCCCAGGCTGGGGATTTGAACCCATCACCTTAGGTGTATGTGGCTGGCGCCTTAGCTACTTGAGCCACAGGCGCCGAGCCACGCCCTTGCTCTTTGAAGTGGCTCTGCAAAGTTCTCTGAGCGGCTGAACGAAAATGCATTTATAGGAAGGGAAGAGAGGCGTCAACTCCCAGTGGGCAGCGCACAGGAGTCAGGGTCCTCCCGGACCCCCACCGGGTCTGCCTGCATAACTCTCTCTAGCCACTAGATGTCTCTGTGTCTCAAAGTTTCGGAGATAATGAAACCTTCGCCCTTTGTCTCTGACCCTCTTTTCATCCTTCCCAGCCACGCCATGATTTTTCTCCACCCTGAATCCCCCTCCCGCGCCGAGTGCTCAAGACTGGTGTAGCCTCGGTCGCTCCGGCAGGAACCCCGGTGGCTCTCTTCTGCCCCCACGTGGCCAGCAGCCGCAGCGCAGACAGACACCTGTGGGCCGGAGTTGGCGTCTGTCTGCCAAGAAGCAGAAGCAGGGAGACATGATCGGAGGGTCATTGTAAGGGACTAGCTCACGCCACGTGGAGAAGAGGCTCCACGAAGCTGGCACCTGAAGGAACTAATTCTCCACAGGAAGTTCCATAGCATAAGATCCAGTCCTTTCTCTCTGGGACTCTCTAGTGGGGAGGTTAACATATACCCTAAAGACAGGCGACCCAGGATGCAGTCAGAGTGCCCAGGAGAAGCAGGCATGGGGGTGCAGTTGTGTCACAGGGCAGAGGGCAGGTGTGAAGTCAGAGGCCTCCACGCGTGGGGAGAGAGCCGGGAGCACAGCTGCGGTGTTTGCTCTCTTTGGACCCTGAGCTTATTTCCTGAGGTTGCTGGGAATAGATTGCTCCACTGAGCAGCTCCAAACCACAGACCATTCTCTCACAGTCCAGAGTCTGAAGTCACAGTGTCAGCAGGGGCGTGCTCCCTCTGGAGGCTCCAGGGAGGCTCCCTCCTGCCTCTGCCAGCGCCTGGGGCTGCCCCAAACCTTGGTGTTGGTTGGCTGGCAGCTTCATGCTCTGGCTCCCCTGGGCTCTGTTTCCTTTTCTTATAGGGACACCGCTCCTTGGTTAGGGCCCCCTGACTCCAGTCTGACTCAGCTAATTACAGCTGCAATGACCCTATTTCCAAATAAGGTCACATTCTAAGGTCCTGGAGGGGACAGGCATGGGGGGGGGGGCACTATTCCACCCACCTAAGACAGAAGGGAGCCGAGAACTCAGAGGGATCTGACCACACAGCACAGAGAGGGGACCAAGGTGCTGCCACCCTACAGTCCAGCATCAAGGGAAAAGCCACGCTGATGGGCAGAGCCCTGGGGATCTGCTTAGAGCAGCCGCAAGGAAGGCTGGGCAGTGGCATGCCCTAAAGGATGAGGGCACAGCAGGGAAGAAGCTGTATTGGTGTGCACCGCTCAGGGTCCACAAAAACAAGGTGCGCACAAAGAGACAGTTGAGAGCTGATAAGGAAGAAATCACCAGAAAAGTGTGTGTGAGGGAGTGGGAGATCGGCAACCAGCACGGCACAGCGAGCACCGGGAATTGGCCACAAAGGGAAGCCACTGCTACCACCTGCCTGTGCACAAGGAATTTCAATGTGTGCTTGGCCCCTGCCTCTGTCCCTCGACCCACTCCAGGGGCTTATTACTCCTGACTAGGTATTGTCACCATCCCACTTTGCAGGGGAGAAGGCTGACACCCAGAGAGGTCAGGTGACCTGCCCAAGATCACACAGCAGAGCCTGGTCTGAGATTTGAACTTGTGTTTGGCTGATCTTGATTCTTGCTGTAATCTATGCTCAGGATATAAAAGCCTCTCCAAAATTCCAAACATATACAAAGTAAACAGAAGAGGACAATGAGTCACCCGCAGCAACAGCACCCAGCAGTCTGCCATTCCTGTCACATAGGCCCCCCTGCCCTCTTCCCACCCACATCCCATATGACTGCTGTCACGTTCCTTTAAAATGTACACACATTGAAATACACAGATCTTACAATTAGCAAAATGTAAAATGAGTTACTACGATTTTATATATACTTTTATAGTTTCCTCTGTGTGTCATTTTTATTTTCTTTACTAACAATGAACGGATACTGTTTTTATAATAAGGGAAAGGACAATACGATGATGATAAAAACGTTAAAGATGCTCCTTTGAACCGATTCCTTCCCTTGTCCCCTCAATCCATGTGCAGGGCCTCAGGACCACCCAGATCTACGCTGTGCCTTTCTGAGTCACCAGCTGTCCCTGGACCCTGCCCACTTGAGTGGGGGCCTCCTCATGGTAGGAGGGAGTCCCAGGCAAGCTGCCCTAAATCTCCCCTTGCTGCCTCTCAGGGAACCCCAACCACTGCCCCCAAGAACCTCCATCTTCAATGAGAGAGTGGAGGCCTCTTTGGGACGCCCCTTCTCTGAATGGCTGGGCGGGAGGGGGGGGCTGTCCCCGCAGGGAGGCCAGCCTAGGGAGTGGTTGCCTGGGTGACCAACAGCAGCTCCTCCCAGAGACTGCTGTGGGCAGCAACTGTCACCTGGCAACCAGGTGGCAGCGTCCCCTGAGCCCGGACCACACAGCCGCGCCCAGGCCTGCCTGGCTTCTCCTGGGCCTGTGGGGCCCTGTCCTTATTCCCCAAGACTAAGACAGCTGATAGCTCCGGTCACAATGAACATCATCCTCTCCAGGTGAGTAGCCCTGTTCTGGGAGAGAGGCGGAGGCAGTGTCTGGGGCCTGAGGTACGGAGAAAGGGGAGGGCAGCAGGGACTACTGGGGGGTGGCAAGGTGAGCTCACCTCCAGCCTACACTCACCTCAGGGGTGAGCGCTCCCCCCAGCCCACACCCACATTAGGGACCTCACCTAGAGGAATAAAGACTGCAGCCAGCTGTGTGACCTTTAGCAAGATGCTTTACCTCTCTGGGCCTCAGCAGGCCCAGTTTTACAGCAGTGATAACAACAGTCCCTTACTCACAGGGAGAGGGGTCCTCACGTGCTCTGAAGGCTGGGAACTAGCACTTGATGTGCCAGCAGCCCAAGGGGCTCAGAGTTTCTAGCTTCAGGGGTGTGATTTGAGGGCCACACAGGAGACTTCAGGCAAAGGGAGAGAGGCAGGGACAGTGACAGCTTGGAGATGGACCAGAAGCGGGTGGTGCTGAGGCTGGGCCCATCACATGCCCAGATGTGCAGGTGCTGGGCCAGGGGCAGGCGAAGAGGCAGAGAGCACCTGCCAAGATGTGGAGGGAGGGAGGGAGGATCCCAGCATGACGTGAGAGGATCAGGGATGTGAGCTGCAGACTGAAGCTGCAGGTGAGTGGGGAGGAGGAACGGGGCAGCACAGAGGCTTCTCAGGGCAGGGAAACTGCCCTAGTGACACTGCAGTGTGGACATGTGACACTGTGCAGACTGTGCCACACCAAGAGCAAATTGTCCTGTCAACCGTGAGCTCCAGTGACTAGGAAGTCATCCACATCAGCTCCTCAGAGGTACCAGATGGATCGCTACAGCACGAGATGGTCTTAATGGGGCACGGGGCAGGAGGGTGCTTTGCACTCAGCTCTTCAAACCTAAAACTGTCTTGTCTTTCTCGCTCTCTCAGCAGAGTATCACTCTGTGCCCTGGGTTGGGGTGCCATGGTGTCATCACAGTCACAGCACCCTCAAACTCCTGGGCTTAGGCAATCCTCCCACCTCAGCCTCCAGAGTAGCTGGGATTACAGGCACCTGCCACAATGCCCGGCTAGTTTTTCTATTTTTAGTAGAGATGGGGCCTTGCTCTTGCTCAGGCTGGTCTCAAATTCCTGAGCTCCCCCCATCCTACCCCACCCAGCCTCAGCCTCCCAGAGTGCTGGGATTCCAGGTGTGAGCCACCACTGGCCTTGTTTTCTTAAAAATAGTTTTTTAATTAAGCAAAAGCTTCAGGGTGCAGAGGTGGGAGAGGAATTTTGACAGCCTGCAGGGAAAGGCAGCATAGGGTCTGTGAACTGAAAACCATTTCATCAGGGAGAGAAACACCCCTTTAAGATGTCCCAGGAAGGAGGAAGGCCAGGTCCACATTCCTGCCCACCTGTCTCTGAGAGCCCCTTGGGCCCCCTTCTCTGCCTCAATAGCTCCTGATGCTATCACCTAGAGCGCTGTCCTGGGGGCCGGTGGGTGGTGGCTGCTGTGCGCAAGTCGACCTGCCATCTGCTCCTGGCATAACAGAGCCTCACCCCCAGGGACAGCCAGCTGAGGGTGATGGAGAACACAGTGGCCAACGCAGAGAAGTACTTCGGGCAGTTCTGCTCGCTGCTGGCCTCCTACACGCGCAAGACGGCCCGGCTGAGAGACAAGGCCGACCAGTTGGTCAAGCAGCTCATCGACTTTGCCAACACTGAGACCCCTGAGCTGCGGGCCACTGTGAGGGACTTCGCTGAGGACCTAGCTAAAGTGCAGGATTACCGGCAGGCTGAGGTGAGCGGGGCCACCCGGGGCCCACTGCTGTGGCCACGGCTGATGGATGTGTCTCAAAGGCACTGGGGGGGGGGGATGGGGATGCTTATACTGTCCCACCCTCAGGGTGACCCCTCTGTTTCTGGGATTAAGAAGGGCCTGGGACACTGTTGATTGGTCCAGGCAAGGAGACTTGGGAAGCCAGCTCTGGGGGCTTCATGATTCAGAAACCCGACAGGGGAGTTGGAGGCAAAGAGGCTGCAAGGTGTTAGAGAAATAATTAAAACTAGAAATCTCCTGCCAGTTCGGAAGGATCCTTCTTGTGAGTTATAGGAAAGAATGAAATAGCTTTACCGCTGAATAATCATTAAACCAGATAGCCGTGCCGGCCACGGCAAGCCCAGAAAGGGGGTACAAGGCAGACAGAAACTGCACCTTTATCTGCAGCCAAGCAGGTGTAGCAGCCACTCCTGTCCTGGAGACTGACAACTGCTGTCCTGAGCCAGAGGCTTGGCCGCTGTGCCTCATACTTGGCTCATCCTGAGCTCACCTGGTAACTGGACAGCCACATGTGCTACTCAATCGTCCTCACCCAAAGGGAAAATAAAACTTCGGTAGCAGAGGTCAGAGCTCAGAGCCAGGCACCCGTGGAGATGGGGTGGGAGGGCACCGTGCTCCCAGCCTCCTGAGAATGACAAAGACAGCCCCAGTCGCAAGGCTGGCAAGAGGCTTGTTCCATTTTTTAAAAGGCTCACTTACATCTCAGAGGGGCAGGGCAAGGATTTACAAGGGCAAGTTGCTTTGCTTTAAGGCAGGGGTTCTCAACCTTCCTAATGCCCAGATGTATTTTCATTGTTAGAAAGGGGTCATGACCCACAGGTTGAGAACTGCTGCTTTAAGGGAAGGAGGAGGAAGTTCCCTTCCTCCTAGCACTTAGGAAGACAGAGTTCTTAGAGTTTGATTTACTCTCATGAGGGTCACAGGCTGGTTGGGATTCCAGTTCCCCACCTACTTGACAAGCTGGTGGCCAAGGGATTGGTACTGGGCTTGGCTGTGGGATGACCAGGCTCATGCTCCCCCTGACACCCCATGGCCTGTGCATCTTGCCTTTCTGGTCCGTGCTGCTCCCTGCCCTTGGTGGGAGGGAGGGACTTTGAGGACTCTGAGATGGGCTGCACTCTATTCCACCCTCCCCAGTGTCAGAGCCCCAAGCCAGTGAGCTTTGATGCATCTCCTGAAGGCCTGCAGGGCGGACCCTGTGAGGTGGAACCTGCAGAGGGATGTGCCCTCTAGGCCTCAGTTCTCCATCTGTAAAATGGGTCTAAAGCTGTAGGTAACTCAAGAGGATATTGGGACGACTGACCAGTAACTCACTTTTATACCACTAGTTCCGACAGCCGGCTGGGGCAGCAGTATCGGCCTCACTCAGGAACTCATTATAAATGCAGATTCCTGGGCCACACCTGGACCGCCGGAGTCATACTCTGGGAGGGGAGAGTGGGTGCCATTAGGGCTTTAACCTGGTTCTGCTCTTGCTTGGAAACTGCCCGACTCATGGCCTACCTGTCACCAATCCCTCATCCTGGGATTTTAAGCCCCTCAATGACCAGCAGCCAGCATGGGGGCCTTGACTGCACCCTGTGCCCCCACCCTGTGCCCCCACCTCCTCCCCAGCTCTGGCTCTTGAGCTCCAGCCATTTTGGGCTCCACATCCTACCAGGGGCTGGCGGGATCCCAAGGCAATTTGGAGACCTGAGAACAGTGTCAGGGCCTGGATCAGGAAAGCTCTGGGTGGAGACCCTGTCTCTGGCCTGCTGAGACTCTCAACAGAAGTCCTGTTCCTAAGGCAAAGCTCAGTCTTCTCATCTGCAAAGTGGGGTTGTCACTGCCTCCCTGCACACAATTAGGAGGACAGAGGGCTTTTGCGTAGGGAGGCTCAGCACACGCTGTGCCTGTGCCTCCCTTCCCTGGGAAGGACCCTGAGCCCTGCCCCACCACTGTCCTCCAAGGGTTGCTCACATCCTGTCATGTGATCACAAAGCCCCAGTGGGCATGGTCCAGACCCCACCTTCCAGGGGAGGAGAGGAGGTCCTGAGACTGGACGGGCTGCCCGAGCCCAGGCCCGAAGGAGGACACCTTCTGCTCCCTGTGTCTGGTGTGCAGCATGGGGGACGGGGTTGGGGGCAGGTGGCTCCTTGTGGGAGCAGAATCTCACTCCCTTCACCCTGACTTTCTGGCATCCCTCATGCCCCCCCAGGTGGAGAGGCTGGAGACCAAGGTCATCAACCCCCTGAAGCTCTACGGGGCACAGATAAAACAGACGCGGGTGAGCTGGGACACCTGTGCTGGGTGGTATCTGGGTCCTGCCCGGCAGGGACCCCAGGAAACAGCCTTCCTCTTTTCTTTAGACTGAGATTAAGAAACTCAAACGTGTCCAAAATAATGAGATCAAACAACTGGAAAAGCTGGAGAAACTGAGGCAGAAGTCCCCCTCGGATCGACAAATGATCGTATCCTTCCCCAGAAGTGGGGCTGGGGCTGCTGGGCCAGGGTGGCCACTCCTTCTGGACGTTTGGTGGGTAGGGGCCATGAAGGGGTGACCACCCCAGTGGGGCTGCTTGGGCTCAACTTGGTTCCTTAACAGCACCTTTTACAGTCCCAGGTCAGTGTCACACGTCTGTGTGGGGTAGACAGGTAATGCGTGACCTCGAGATGTGGCCAGGTAAGCTGCACCCAGGCAGAAGCAGATGGGTGCAAGGCCCTGCTCACTGAGGACAGTTGAAGGGTCAGGACACTGGGGCTCTGTCCTGTCATCCGCACCATCCAGCAGTCACTCTGCATGCCTCAGTTTCCTTGTCAGGGTTACAGTTAATGCTGTAACTTCCAGCATTAGCCCCATTGTCTAGATGAGGAAACAGGCTCAGAGAGGCTCAGGGGTGGTGGGAGCTGGGGGAGAGGTCAGAGCTAGTAGAAGAGTCAGTCCCCTCTGCCATGATGAGTGACCCCATCCAAAGAGCCCTGGTGGACCTGGGTCAGTAGTTTTGACAGTGGGGGCATTTCAGGCTGTCCTAACTGGGGAATGCTGGTTAGGGTCCCACCACTGGTGGCAAATGGTCACAGGCTCAGTGTCTCAAACAGCATGATGTGTCTCTCACAGCCCGGGAGGGTTGAACCAAGATGTGGCAGGGCTGGTGGCCTCTAGAACAGTGATTTCCAACTGGTGTGCAGGGGCACACTGGTGTGCTGAGAGGATCTTAGATGAGCACCAAAAAAATGTTTAAAGACCATTAATTATTTTCAAAATAAGTTCAAAGTATATTCTTTTTTTTACTCTTTCTTTGATCAGTATAATTTAAATATGCCACGGAAGTATAATTATAGGTTCCAGTGTGCTGTGAGATAAAAAAGGTTGAAAAATACTGCTCTAGAAGGTCTAGGAATAACCCGTTCCCTGGCCTTTCCCAGCTTCCTGAGGCCGCCCACATCCCTTGCCTCATGGTCCCTCCCTTCAGTCTTCCAGCCAGAAACTTACACCTTTCTTCTTCTGCCTCCCTCCCTCCCTCCCTTCCAGACAACCCAGGAAAATCTCCCTCTGGGGAGCAGCTGATTAGCAACTGTAATTCCCCTATGCCTTGTAAGGTGGTGTGTTGACAGGTTCTGGGGATTGGGAGGTAGACATCTTTCGGGGCACCATCCTGCCTGCCCCATGGCAGCTAGTGAGGGGGGGTTCTGCCACCATCCTACAAGTGACAGACAGGAAAGGGTGCCCAGGCTGAGGAGTCTGGATCCAGGCCAGTGAGGGTGACAGCCTTTTGTGAGCGCCTTGGAATTCCATCCCATCCTTGTCAGCCGTTGGCTTGAAAGACAATAGCTTTCCCTTCTTTGCTGGGGGTTTCCTGGATGCTAGCCCCCTACTCCCTCATCCCACCACTGGGCAGGAGTTTAAGGCCTCCCCTTTTTTTGAGACAGAGTCTCACTTTGTCATCCTTAGTAGAGTGCTATGGCATCACAGCTCACAGTAACCTCCAACTCTTGGGCTGAAATGATCCTCTTGCCTCAGCCTCCAGAGTAGATGGGAGTACAGGTGCCCACAACACCCAACTATTTTTAGAGACAGGGTCTGCCTCTTGCTCAGGCTGGTCTTGAACCTAGGAACTCAGGGGAATCCACCCACCTTGGCCTCCCAGAGTGTAAGGATTACAGGCATGAGCCACCGCACCGGGCTAAGTCCCCCTTTTATAGAGGAGACTGAGGCGGGGAAAGGTGACTTGCTGAAGGTCACACAGGCAGTTAAGTGGCAAACCCAGAACTCATGGTGCCTGATTCTGAAGTCCAAGTTCCTGGAGGTCTGGGCTTGGCAAACCCCCTACGATGTAGACCAGAGGGATGAGTGGGGTTACCCGAGAGTGCTGCACACATGGGACTAAACATTGGGACTGAGTGGCACCTGTTGTGACAATCGACCACCAGGTGCCCCCTGTTTAAATCTCAACAACTCTGCAAAGCAAGTCTTATCAAGGGCCCCCATTAGAGACAAGGCGATTGAGGCTCAGAGTTAAAGTAATTTGCTCAAGGTCACACAGCTGCAATCAGGCCTGTCCACCTCTAGCAACTGCCCCTTCAGCCATGGTCCTATTCAACCATTACTTGGATGACCACATAGGCAAGAGATAATGTCCCATGAGGCAGGGAGCTGGCCTATGAGGAGGGTGTGGAGACAGGATGGTGACCAAGGGCCCGAGTCATGTGTGACACTGCACCTCTGTTGTCCCTGGCGCCAGGCAGAGACCAGCGTGCAGAGAGCCTCAGCGGATGCCAGCCGCACTACCCGCCAGCTGGAGGAGACAGTGGACGCCTTCCAGAGGCAGAAGCTGCAGGACCTCCAGGTGCTGCCTCTGTGTGCTTTGTGTGTCCATGTTACCAGTGCACATGTGTGCCTGTATGCGTGTGTGAGCCATGAGGGTATGAGCACCTGTGTGAACTTGTGTACACACAGGCTCCGGGGACAGTTAATCCTGGCCATGAAGCAGGGAGGGCAGGAGGCCGGCTGCTTGGGGCAGCTGTCCTGGCAGAGCTGGGCTGCTCAGGAGCCAGGAAGCCATTTGGTGGCCCTGGGCACAGCTCCCGGCCCAGAGTTTGTGTCCCCACAATACACTCCCGCCCTCCTGTCTTGCTTTTCACACAACTGCCCCCAGGATTGTGCTAACTTCCTGCTTTTCTCCTCCAAATCCCGGACACACTTCTGTGAACAAGCCACGGGGAGGCACAGCGGTGTGGGCGCCTTCCTCCTTACACCCCGGGGCAGTGGGATCCCGGGCCCAGAGGCCTGGCTCCTGCAAGACGGTCTTAGGGAATTGGGGTCTTTCAGCACAAGCTGTTCACAGAGATCCCTCCCCCCATTCTCCATCTCTCTATTTTCCAAGTAGCAGCTCAAGGAATCTCCGAAAACGCAGGTCCAATTTGTCATTGCCCCTTGTTCTAAGGTCAAGGCCAAGGTCCTTCCCAAGGCTCCTGCAGCCCGGCTCTGCCCTCCAGCCTCAGCCTGCAAGTGATTCTCCAGCTTCAGTGTGCTGACCCCTCTCCTACCTTAGGGGCCTTGCACAGGCTGTGCCCTCACTCTGCACCAAACACCACGCTTCAGACTCAGGTTCACCTCGTTCCTCAAGAGAAATCACCTGGACCCCAGCTGCTCAGGCCCCTTGTTAACACACCCTGCAGCCGCCGTCAGGAGATTGTGTATTTAATTCACTTGTTCATTTAACAAGTGTTGAGTACAAACCCTCCATGTGCCATCACTGGGCCCAGCAAAGTCCCTGGGCTCATGGAGTCAACACTGTTAAGGGAGAGATAGGTCATGTGATTGCACCCTGTTGGCCTGGTGTGTCCCCTGCTGGGTCCTGCCCACCAGATTCAGGGCCTGGCACTTAGAGGGTACTCAGTCTATCCTTGTGGAATGAATAGGAGATTACATGAACCCAGTGAATGGTACAGGGTAATCAGTGCCCCAGAGTTCTACCTGGCAGGCAGGACTGAAGATACTCAGCAGACGTAATTAGGCACCTGATGTGTCTGGGGCTTGGAGGAAGGAGGTGCCAGGGAGCGAGGCCCACACAGTTCTCTGCCTGTAGCTCAGGGGCCAACAAGAGCATGTTGTTTAAAATGGGCCTGCGTCCAGCTTTTGGGATTAAATTTGTAAGACACATGTATCCAAACAACCTCTCAAAATCCCTTCAAAATTTTTTTTTTTTTTTTTTGAGACAAAGTCTCACTCTGTCACCCAGGCTAGAGTGCCATGGTGCCATCTTGAACTCAAGAGATCCATTTGACTCAGCTTCCCAAGTAGCTGGTACTACAGACGTCTGGCACAACGCCCAGCTAGTTTTTCTATTTTTAGTAGAGACGGCATCTTACTCTTGCTCAGGCTGGTCTCAAACTCCTAAGCTCAAGAGATCCACCCGCCTCAGCCTCACATAGTATTGATTATAGGTGTGAGCCACTGTGCTGGGCACATTTTTTTGTTTGTTTTTTGGCAATTTTTGGCTAGGGCTGGGTTTGAAACCCATACCTCTGGCATATGGGGCTGGCACCCTACTCCTTTGAGCCACAGGTGCCGCCTAATTTTTTTTTTTTTAATACTCTCATTCTGTCACCTGAGCTAGAGTACAGTGGTATGGTCATAGCTCACTGCAACCTCCAATTCTTGGGGTCTAGGGATCCTCCTGGCTCAGCCTCTGGAACACTGGGACTATAGGTAGGCACCACCACACTTGGCTAATTTTTTGTAAAGGGGGATGGGGATCTTGAATTCCTGGTCTCAAGGGATCCTTGATCCTCCCACCCTAGCGTCTTAAAGTGCTAAGATTATAGCCACCAAGCCTAGTTCCTCAGAATTTTAAAAGAGAACAACAAGATCTTGAAATGATCACCACCTTCCTCGGTCTGTTCAGGCTGCCGTAACGGAATACCTTAAACTAGGTAATGTATAAACAACGGAAATTTCTTACTGTTTCAGAGGCTAGTAGGTCCAGGATCGAGGCACCAGCAGACTTGGTGTTGGGAGTGGGAGCTGCTCCTCACAGGTGGGGCTTCCTACGTGCCCGCCCGTGGCTGAGGGGGCAAACGCGTGCCCGTAAGCTGCTTTTATGATGGCGCTGAGCCCGCTCATGAGGGCGGGGCCCTCGTGACCTAATCACCCCCAGGTGCCTTGCATCCCAGCATCATGGCACCGGGGATTAAGTTTCAACAGACAAATTCTGGAGAGACACACACTTTCTGGCCATAGGAACACCATGCTGGTGTTAGCTCATGTTTTTGACAAAATGATCATATTTACAAGTTGTTGTCTGGCCCCTGTAAGAAAAGGCAAGTAATGTGGGGGCCATCACACCTGAGCATGTCAGGACTCCCCAGGAGGGCTCCCTAAACACAGGTGGACGGGCCCACCCTGCAGGCCCTGCTCCCAGGGGCCCAGGGTTGCCAGAGCTCCTGGCTGAGGCTGATTCGAGGAGGGCAGTGAAAACCTCTGCTCTGCCTGACTCTCCAAGAGCTTTGTAAACAGGACTGCTCTTGTCCCCACTACACAGCAGAATAAACTGAAACTCAGAAATTTCCCCAGGGCCGAATGCCAGCAAGTGGCAAGAGGCCTTGCAACCCAGCCTAGACTGGGCAGCTGTTACTGCTCAAGGATGCCCCCTGGAGGCAGGAGGGGGGGTGGCAGAGGTGTTTCCATCATAGTCTCAGGCTCCCTCCCCTTCTCTCTCCCATGTTGACCCCAGGGGTCTCCTCCTTCACTGAGGCATGTCCCTGGTTAGAGCAGCTAGTACTTCCTAAGTGCAGGCCCTTCCCCCAGCACTTAGCCTGTGTCCCACTGGGGGCAAGCAAGGTAGGACCCTCCCCTAGGACATCCCCTGGCTCCCCTCAGTAAGAGCCTGCTCTCCCATGCTGAACCTCCCGACCTGGAGAAGCCAATCAAGCATCTCCTTAAGATGAGCCAGCCCCAGGCAGATTGTGGGGCCTCTGGGCAGGGTCCACCAGCTGCCTTCTTCCTCCTCCCTGAAAAACCCACCCACGGCCCGTGGGTGACACAGGCTGAGATCTTGTAGCTCTCAACCTGAAAATACACGTCCTCAGAGTGAGTAAGGCCAAGGCTGGGTGGGCCAGTCCAGGTGGCAGTGCTGAGGAGAAAGCCAGCCCAGGTAGGGCACATGAGCAGCTGAGACCAGGCACATGCTTCTGGCCTTGGACCCTGAGTGCCACTCCTGGAATCCCCCCACAGCTACTCCAGGCCAGGAACGAAACGATCTTTGTGACTATGTTGTTTGTTACAACAAAGACTGAAAATAACCCATGTGTCCAAGTCCCAGGGAATGTCAAATTATAGTCGGTCCATGCAAAGAAACACCTTAGTGGACGAGTGCGGTGGCTCAGCCTATAACCCCAGCACTCTGGGAAGTTGAGGCAGGAGGACTGGACTCCAGAGTTCAAGACCAACCTGAACAATAGTGAAACCGTGTGTCTACTAAAAATAGAAAAACTAGCCAGGCATGGTGGCGGACACCTGTAGTCCCACCTACACGGGAGGCTAAGGCAGAAGGATCCCTTGAATCCAGGAGTTTGAGGTTGCTGTGAGCTGGGCTGATAGCACAGCACTCTGGCCTGGGCAACAGAGCGAGACTGTCTCTAAACAAAACTAAACACTATGCTGATGAAAAAGATCTATGGAAAGATCTCCAGGACTGAAAAAAAGCAAAGCTCAGGACAGAGAGAGGGAGAAAAGAAGATTATATATATATTTTTATTTTTGGTTAAGCAGGCCTGGGCCAGGTTCTAACCCACCACCCCTAGGTGCACGAGGCTGGTGCTCTAACCACTGAACCGCAGGCAACCAGCCGAAAAATATGTTTATAGAAACAATGGGGAAATATATAAGAAGTTATTATGGAAGTTATCATGTCAAGAAGGTGGAGGGGACAGAAGCAAACAGGACAAGGAGCAAGTCTCCTCGACTAGCACTTTGGCACAATTCTGGTTTTAGAACCATGCAAATGCATTATCTGTTCCAACAAAAATAAATTTAAAATAACATGCCCCACCTAGGACCTGTCCCCACACGCACGACTAACCCCGCCCCATCCCCATTAGGCTACGGGCACCGTCACCCCTGCTTCTCACCATGTTGCTTGGGTGATTTTGGCTTTTCTCCTCACAGAAAATTTTTTCTGATTTTGTAACCATCGAGATGGTCTTCCATGCCAAAGCGGTGGAGGTTTATTCCAGCGCCTTCCAGACCCTGGAGAATTATGACCCGGAGAGGGACCTGCAGGTGGGTCACAGATGCCTCATTTTCTGTTGGGGAAGGAATGATTTGGGGGTCTTTCCTGATAGATGCTGAGTTCGTTGGTATCATGTTGCAACTTACATTCTAACTCTGAAGACTCGTTCTGATGAACTGTTTTGAATATCGGCTCACAGGTGGCTCAGACTTGTTCCGATGAACTGCTTTGAATATCAAACCAAGGGGTGGAGAATTTTTCTTTGTGCTATCTGGAATATCAGCATGTTCCTCCTGAGGACGTTTAAAAAGAAGGAATGAACATCCAGTATCTTCTGGCTGATGCGATAGTTTTGATGGAGAGCTAAATGCCTACTATTCCCCATCTGATCGGATTAAAATCTAGAATAAGCTGGTGGAGTTATCTACACCACCCTTCCCCACACCTAGTCTTATAAAAACCACCACCACTTATCTCGGTGATCTCTTGTGGTTTGGGGGTTGACAGGGCTCTGTTGGGCAATTCTCATGTGGGGTCCCTCATGCAGACGCAGCTGGTAGATTGGGGATCAGTCGTTTCAAAGGTTTCCTCACTCATAACTGGTGGGTGATGGACGTGGTCTGGGTAGAGAACAGGCCACATGATTTGCAGGGCCCAGGGCAGAATGAAAATGTGGGGGCTTTGCTCAAAGATTTTCAAGAGAGCATCAGAAGGACATTGAACCAAGCACAGAGTCCTTGTGAGCGTGGAGCCTTGGTCACCATACATACATGGGGAAAATGGGAAAGTGTAGCTAAATGCACTTTTTTTTTTTATTTTACAAAATAGCCTCAAAATATTTCTAAAACACTTCTCTACATGTTGATAGATAAATATTAAAAAATGTAACTTTGTTAATGGTTTCTACTTATGGCGACCTTTGGGACGTCCTGAGTTTGTCTGAAGTGAATCACTAAGGCTAGCCTATATTTGAGAGGAGAGGAATTTCATTCCATCTCCCAAAGGGAGAAGCAGCAACGCATTTGAGGATAAGCTTTAAAACCACCACATGAGGCTGCATAAAGATCAGGTGGGCTCACTTGCATTTGCACAATCTGCAAAATTCTCCAAGTGGGCGAGGGTGATCTCTAATCCAGCTCTAAGCCAATGTGACCATGGATGTGTTGTGTAGCCTGTCCCGGCCTCAGTTTTCCTGTCTGTAATATGGGATGATAACACCAGCTCATGGGGCCTTATGCAGAATGCGTAGAATAGCAAACAGGGACTTCTCAGATGGGGCTCAGGGCGCTGGTGTCGACCATCACAGGCCTTCTTTCCTGTCCCTACCCCAATCACATCTTTTCCAACTAGATCCACCCTGGTCTCTCCTTGGCAGGATTTTAGAGCCAAGATGAAGGGAGTTTACGGGCGTCACACTGCTCAGCCGCTTGCGGATAGCAACCCCCCTCCACCTGTCCCGTGGCCTCTGGCCAGCCAGGTGAGCACCTGGGGCAACGGGGTTGAATCTGTGACAAAATGAGGGACTGGGGGGAGGCTGGGTGGTAGTGATCCAGAGATCAGAGGAGAGGATGCTGAGAACTTGGATTTGGAAGGAGAGGCTGAGGGGGTGCCAGGGGTGGGAGAACAGAGGGCCATCCCGGACTCTGACCGGGACTTGCTTTGAAGTGGAACCAACAAAGCCCCAACAGCCACACCATCCTCCCCACCTGGCTCCCACGTGTCCGGAGTGCCCCCTAGAGGCATCATGAGGTGTCCCACTTAAGACAGATCCTCGCCTGTGTCCAAATGTGGGCCCATGGGTTCAGAATTTAGGATTTCTTAGGCGTTGGGGAAGTTAATAAGATCTACATGCTATGTGTTACCTTATGGCCCAGCAAGGCTTACCATCACACACGCTTGTATGTCTGCAGGGTACCTTCAGGTGTCCAGCTGAGCAGGGCAGATAAACTGGCCAGCCTCATGCCACCAGGGTTAGCCGCAGTGAATGGTGGGCAAGGTGGCAGCCAGCTTGCCATGTGTGTGGGAGGACAGGGACAAGTCTTTGAAGGTGGAAGGCAGTGTAGCCCCAGACAGACTGTCTTGGTCCAACCCCCCCGCCCCAGGCCTTAGACCCTTCACCTGCAGGCATCAGACAAACAGATCCATGTGACACATTTAAACTCTGCTGGTTACACAGAAAACACTACTCAAGGCTTGTGGCTGCCCTCACTGGTACTGATGCCATTGCTGTGGTTTTAACTCTTATCATTACTGTTTAGAGTGCTCCAAGCGCCACACGGGAGCAGAGAACAGATGAGGAAGTGAGTGGGGACAGCTCTGTGGAAGAAGCCCCCGTGGAGGACATCAGGGGACAGGGGCTCCATACGTAGAACTCCCCGTGACAGCTGGAAAAATGGAGGGGGGCATGCTGTGTGCCCTCAGACACATCCCCTGAGTCTCCGTTTCCTCATCTGCCCATCACGGCCAGCGTCACTCCCCTTGAAGGCTGTGCTGGGGTTCAGTGTGCCCGGCATAGTGCCTGGGGCATAGCTGGTGATCAGTAAATGCCCTGTGACCCTCAATCGGATCCTGTTCTGTGTCATGTCTGGAAACTCCAGGTGTGAGTGACCCTGTGACAGCACAGTGGATTCATTTTCTGGGGCTGAGCTCACAAGACCAGGCGGTACAAACAAGTGAGATTTATTCTCTTGTGTCCTGGAGGCGAGAAGTGTGAGATCCAGGTGTCCCGGCAGCGCTGGCTCCTTCGGGCTCTGCGGGAGGTCCTGTCCCCACCCGTGTCCTGGCTTCTGCTGGTGGCTGGCGTTCCTCAGCATGTAGGCACCTCGCCCAGGCTCTGTCTTCATCTTCACGTGGCTTCTCCCTGTGTGCACTCGAACCTGTGTCCCGATTGGCTCTTTTTATAAGGGCGCCTGTCATCAGAGGCTTTCCACACTCCAGCACGGCCTCATTTTGACTGACCACACCTGTAAGGACTTATTTCTAAGTAAGGTCACGTTCTGAGGTACTGGGAGGAAAAACTTGTACATGTGAATCTGGAGGACAGACTTCAGCCCATAACACACAAATGTGATGTGCAGGGGTGACCCTGGGAGCAGGACGTGTTGCAGAAGACCACAGAGGTCGGGGGACAGAGGTGAAGGCAGGTGCAGGGGTCTGTGGTCAGGGCAGCTGGCTGCCTGGCACCACTTGGTGAGGCTGGGGCTTCCTGAGCACGTCTGGGTCCTAGAACTGGATTCTGTGCTTCCAGAGTTGGGAAGGACGGAGACAGTGTCCTGCTTGTTTTGGGCAGGAGCTGTGGCCAGGGTTCATTGGTTGCCCCCAAACCCCTCAGCTTGAGACGCACAGCAGCTCTGGCGTCTCAGAGCTGCCAGATCAGGGTCCAGGGGAGAGATCAGGACACACTGGAGACACCCCTCAGGCACTGAATCAGACCCCCTGCAGCTAAACAGCCCCCCAGTCAGCCTTACCTGCTGGAGGCAGGTGCAGAGGTCAGACCCCCTGCAGACTGAATCAGACCCCCTGCAGCTAAACAGCTCCCCAGTCAGCCTTACCTGCAGGGGGAGTCTCCTGTTCTCCGTTTTCCACAGTCTCAGCCTCAATGGGGAACCACCCATTTGACCTCAGAAAACAATGTTTTCTTCTGAAAAGCCACTGATGTAACCGAGAAGATTGCAAATTCTGTAAAAAGTCCTCACAGATATGTTAAAACAAAAATTACACAGACTTTTTTTTTTTAAAAGATAGTTTATTTCAGTTTCCACCTCTGACAATCCAAGGTGCTATATATATATATATATATATAGATAGATATGTTTTTTCTTCACAGGAAACAGCTTTGATTTTAGCAATGCTTTGAGATCTTCAACCTTGAAACTTTCTCAACCTTAAAATACAGTTTGTAGAATGTCACCTAGTGGGACACAAAATTGCATAACTATGACACATAAACTGTCAGCATCACTGACCTCTATGCTTGGGGAGCTAAGGAAAACGCAACGTTTGGGTGTGACGATGGCAGGTTTGGGTCCCAGACAAACTTGGGAGAAAGAGAAAGCAGACAGCTCACCACGCAGCCAACACTGAAAGTCCCAAAAGAAGCCACGATGCACAGGGGAAGCCCCACAGCCCAGGCTGTGCTATCTTCTGCAGGGAAAGCCACCTGTAGCCCCCCTTAGAGCCTTACCCCCCGAGGGCCAGGGCTGCCTTCCTCCCTGGCCGATGCATTCCAGGAGCAAAGAGGGAACAGGCACCACCCCAATCCATTGACTATACCCCTTTTCCAGTTAACGTGCAGCACCCTTAAAATGCAGCTCCTGGAGCCCCAGGCTGCAGCAGCTGGGGGCCTGACTTTGTTTCGTCAGAGCCTGCAGGCTGTGGGTAGAGCAGGCATCTGGGTTCTCCACAAAATGCACAACGTCCTACGGAAGGGGTGTGTGTGTGAAAGGGACCCAGACCACGCTTATTCTCCCTGTCTCCTGACCCAGTGAGTTTCCCCCTGCCCAGCAGTAACCAAGAACACCCCCCACTGTGGGAGCACTGCCCCACTCCAGTCCCATGGCCACGCAACTCCCTGGACATTGCCAGGGCCAGGGCTGCAGTCCCGAGCTCTCTGCCCATCTCACTCTGTAGAGCTCAGACTGGCCACTGGGAACTGCTGGCGTGAACTCAACCTAAGGCCAGTGCCTGGATGTGGGGCTCCGGGTCGCTCAGGAATGACCCAGGCTGGCCACCATGGAGGCGCTATTCCTGGGAGTCTGAGTTGGTCCCTGGCTCACCTCTGAGGACTACATGACACCCAGGCCCAGAGCCTGAAGGGGGACTGAGGCACAGAAGGCAGGCCCAGGAAGAGTCTGCCACAGAGGGTGGCTTAGCGCTGCACGTGACCCCTCTGGAAAGGATCTGTCCACTGACGTCTGACTGACACATCGCTCTTCCTGGAAGGGCCAGAAGGATTTACAGGGTATGGCCTGTGTGGCTGGAGGAAGCTCTGGGCAGCATGAAGCCTCAACCCACATGAGTGCCAGTTGGGGGGTTCCTAGCCTATATGACCCACGTTAATGTGAAACTCGGCTGAAAGCTTTTGAAGTAAGACCTTTCTCTAAGAATCATAAACATGAATGAGTGATTTACAGAAAAAGCGGGATGGCCGAGTCCTGGGAGAAACGGTTCAGCAGAACCCTGTGGCTTGTTGGGGCGGGAGAGGAAGCAGAAGCAGCAGCCTTGGAGCCCAGTGGTCTGCGGAGATGGCGCCTGCCTGGCAGCCTCCTCTGAGGACAGCCCAGCCTTGGACCACCCACCTGGCAGGGCCTGGAGGGGCTCCCCTCCCCTCTCCCTGAGGTCGGGGCTGGGCCTTGCCACCCCCCAGTACCCCTTTCTTCTGCAACAAGAGACCCTCTCATTTTTAAAGTCCTCTCTCTCAAGCCCACCCTTGTTCTTAGCAAACTATGGGGCTTTGGCTGCCCCATTGACCGAAGTTTCAGGTAACGAGTAACAAAGCTATCTGAGCACATGGGACCACCCAGATCCTCCCTGATGAAAAAGCCAGCTGGTCACTGAGGGTCCCAGCTTCCGGTTAAGGTAGCTCAGGATTGACTGAAACCCCAGTGAGGCAATCTCTACTCCTCACACCAGGAACCCAGGTGCTCCCATGGGGAGTGGGTAACCCACACAGCAGCCCACGGAAAAGCTGACGGTGACACCACAGCCTCTGTCCACATAAATGAACTCACAGTCTGATGGCCTGGAGAAGGCGGCGACAGAGACCCATTTGGTTTCAACTCCCAGAAAGGAAAGACAGAGGAGGTGGTGCCTCCGATTCCCACTTGGGCCTCGGCTCCAAACCACGCATGTCTACTGGGGCACCTGAACGTCTGGGTTTTAATTTGGGCACAGGGCTCCTAAGGTGGACCCCTGGCTCTTTGCGTGATTTCGGGGCTCCCCTGCCTGCTTTTTTCCTTTTGGCAATAGGACAATCACAGAGTCTACTCCGTCTGGCTCACAGACAAATTATGATATTGGAGGTCGGTTCTCTTGCCTTTGTTTAAATGCATGCACCACAGAGCAAATGCCATCTGAGTACTAAGCGACCCCTCTTAAACCTCCAACAGTGTCACCAGAATAACAAAGGCTTCATCTCAACGGTGCCCTGTGCACGGGGCAGGCGCTTTCTACTTGAGAAAACTGCATTTTGGTTCCTATGATTCTTGTGGCCCCAAGGTCAGGCAGCAGCAAATCTGAAACACCAGTGTTCCCGGCTTTGGCCAGAAAAACTTCTTCCTGGGTATCATCTGACGTTTCCTGAGTTTACAGAAGGGTTGCCAGAGCTTTCCTGTGCCAAAGCATCCCTGTGTACACCTAGGGGTGACATCGCCCCATATAGGGACCTCTGAGTGTTGTGGGCTGGGTCTGTGTGCTCCAGCCAGGCCCTGGAGGGAGAGATGTCCCAGGGAAGAGGAAGCTGTCAGTGTTTCTCTGGGACACTGCCAGAGGCTCTAGATAGTGAAGCCCTCCTCCAAGGCCAGCTGTCAGCAGGGGAGACAGGGGGACGGGGGACAGGGGACAGCCTCTGGGGCTACCTCCAGCCCCACTTGTGGCAGGGAAGGCCTGCACCTCTCTGGTGGTGTCCTGTGTGGGGCCCAGCACAGAAAGCAATGCCTCCCGGGGTCAGACTCTCTCCACCCCTGAGGAGCCAGACCAGTAAGAACAAGGCAGTGGGGGAACAAGCAGAGCTGCCCCTTCTTCTTACATCTCAAAGGTCTATGTGTGTGGGGGGGAAGTCTCAAAATCGTTTTTGAAGTTAAAGTGCCTGGAAAAATGTCAAAAGAAGCCAAAGCTGCATTTCCTTCCAAAGGCCACATGCACAAGTTCCCCAGCCCCTGGGGAGAGGCTCAGGCTGAGTCAGAACATCTATTCAGAAGTCCTGTGTGGACAGGGTACGTCTCAGGGGCACCTCGGAGCAAAGTCTCACTGCATTTCACCTCATACTAATAATACACAACTAAGGAAGCCGAGGACGCGATGGCTAACAGGAGTGCCCAGAAGGTCAGCCAGGGCTTTGCAGGTGCAGGGGGCAGGGCGCAAAGGTTCCAAAGGCTGAATGTCTGGGGAGGGCGCAATACCTGGGGTTGGCACTGGAGCGAGGAGGGGGCCACATACCCACGGATACGATGCTGTTTCTCTAAATGGATTCAGTGCAGACATGCACGGCTGCTGGGGGCTAAGGAGGAGGGCACCTTAGCCTGCACAGTTGCCCCACACATGGAGAGTGAGCAGCAGCATGGTCCACTCTGAGGCATCGCCAGGCAGGTGGAGGACACACACACACACACTCACACACACACATACACTCATACACACACAATCACACACATACACTCATACACACACACATTCACACACAATCACACACACACATTCACACATACTCACACACATTCACACACACTCACATACACACCATGCTGTGCCGAGGACTCTGAGCCTCACTCCCCTTCCTTCGGGCCAGCAGTGTGATGCCAGAATGTGCTCACGAGAGGCCACGTGGCAGACAATGCCCCAGTACATGTTTTGTGGCGCAACCTTTGGTGTTCTTTCCTGGAACATTCCAGGGAGGCATGCCTGGGAGGGAAACCTCCGGAGCAGTGGCTGGGGAGTGACCATCAGGCATGTTTCTGCTGTGCTCGTGGTCGGGGATATGGGGTGGGTATAGGAGGGGTGGAGGGCTGGTGAGAGAGTGCACCTGTCTCCAGTCACAACTTGAACGGTGATGGGCAGGAGGTGGGGCACCCAGGCCAACTGGGCAGCTGCCAGCTGTGGGCCCAGCACGCAGAGGGTGTGGCCTTGGCCTCGGCCCTGGGCTGCTGTGCTGGACAAACCCACAAGGAAGCCACAGCCACAGGCGCTGGTGTGGAGTGAGGGACAGAGGTAGGAGGGCTGGGCTACAGGAGTGGAAGGCCTGATGCCTGAAGCTTGAGACACAGAGTCCACTCTGCCACCAGCCCCAGGTATCTGTGCTGGAGCTGCCTCTCCCCAGCCACTGTCCCACTGAACAGCCTGTGCTCACATGCCGGACACACACAGCGGCACCTTCTGCCTTCAGCTCCCGGACCTCCCTTTTCTGTGTTTCTCATGTAGACAGACGGCATGAAGTCACTCCCCAGGGGCTGAGGAAGCTTCTCCGTGTCAGACAGAAGCCGCTGGCTAAGCAGGAGCATTTTGGATAAGCGGCCACAGAAGACCCCAGTGCTACTGTGACTACAAGGGAAGGGCACAGATCCTGCACCATCTGGGACTCTCCCTTGTGGCTGACGGGGCCGAGTCTGGCAGCAGCAGGAGCACCTTCTATGCAGCCTCTGTCCTTACACCAGGAGGGGCTCTCTCTCCTCCAGGCGGGTCCCCTTCCACGGAGGGAGGTGGGGGAAGAGCGGGTACCAGCCCAGGCTGACACTGGGTGCTGGGCGGGAGCTCTGTCCATCCCAGGCATGGGGACGAGGCCCAGGTGCCTAGCGTGGCCATCGCCTGCCCCACTGCGCCCCGGCCTATGCCGGCTACAGCCCTGCCTAGCACACGGCCACCCACCTGTGCCCGCTGTGTCCGCCACACCTGCTCCAGCCTGGGCCTCCTCCCTCTCGGTCTCATCTCACAAGCCTGGTGCTCAGGGGTCCAGCTGGTCACCTCAGGGTGAGCTGTGAGATCCGAGGGACGCTCTGGCACGTGGAAGGGGGAGCAGACACAGGCAGAGGGGAGGACAGGCAGCTGAGTTCTTCTAACCGCTAGTTCTAGGGCAGCGAGGAGCAGCTCTGGATGCTGCTGGCGTCATGCAGGGTCATCGAGTGGGTGACGGCCAGTCGCCGGCCCTCGGTCCTCCTGGAGGGGTGGCCTCCACGGCCTACTCAGTGGCCATTTGCTCGATGTGCTCACTAAGCAGCTTGTATTGCTCTGGAAGAGAACACAGTGTCACATCTTGGAAGAAAGGGGGCACTGGAACAGGCATGTCCTGCTCTTTTCACTGGGTAGTGAGGACCTGGCAGGGCAGGGCAGGGCAGGGCAGGGCGGGACAGGGCAGGGCAGGGCAGGGAGGGGTGAATGTGCTGCCGTACTCTGCAGGGCTGTGCCTCAAAGGTGTGCAGTGAGCACAGAGAATCATGGCCAACGTGCCACATGTGGGCACGGGTGGCACTGTGGAGTGGCCCCTGGGGGGAAGACGTGTGTTCATGAAGGTGGTGTCCCAGAGGACCACGGGGGAGCCTGTGACAGGCACAGTGTGGCCAGATGGACCGGCCTACATTCTGGAGACTGGGGGAGATGACAGTAAGTCCTTGCACTTTGCTAGTGAGATGGGGCTGGTGGCGGCATTTTAAGATTGTCCCGGGTGCCACTAACACCCTTTTGCTTCCTAAGGCCACTCTTCTGTGGACCCCTTAAATTTGGCAGATGGAATTTTTAAAGGATGCTGGTCAATCCAATATACACTAAGTGTAAGGCCTCTCAGGCAGGAAAACTGTCTGGTGGCGATGGGAGGGCACCTTACAGCTGGCTGGTCAGCAGACTCCCTGCTGTCACAGAAGCCGGAGTCTAAAAACCCCAAAGCTCCCTCCATACACCCCTTTGTTCCCCGCCCTACCCCCATACCTGCTGGGGCAGTGTGGTCCAAGGAATAGAGGGAGGCCACATGGTGGCTGTTCAGAAGGAACAACTTGGGGCTGGGGTTTGGCTCCGAACGGGTTCTGAGTCTGGCACCAAGTCTCACCCGTGCCTTTGTCCTGTTTGTCCCTGGGCCGGGCTCCCTACCCTACCTGGCCTGCCTGGTAGAAATGCATTTCTGAGGGCGAGAGGAGAGACGAGAGAGGCAGACGTGGACGGGCCAGGCGGGTGAGGGCTGCGTCCCCACCCGAGCCGGCTCTGGCAGCCTCACCTTCGTCCAGGTTGCCGATCACCGCCTGCTTCTTCAGGAAGTCGTTGCACAGCTTCTTGCTGAGGCCGAAGGCCAGCATGTTGTGTGTGAACGTGCTGGGGAGGGAGAGACACCGGGCGTCACGAGCCGCCTCACTGGGGAACCCGGCCCTATCCTCCTGGACGCCCTGCCTGGAACTCTCAGCACAAATTAAAACCTCCGTTACCTTCCAGCCACCAACACACGCACTGTAAAGCTGCCGCCACCAGAGGTCGTGTTAGGAGGCGGACTAAGTAGAAACTGGAATCAAGGCCGAGTGTGATGCAGCCCACGCCTTAGGGGCAGCTGGGGAGGGCTGAGCTGTGCTGACACCGTGTCTGGTTCTGGCGTGTGACCTCCCTCCCTCTCTAGCCTGGCCCCGGCTCTCACCCCAGCTGCCCGAAGGTGATGTTCTCGTTGAACCGCAGGCTGTCATCACGCTCCTCCTGGGTCATGTGGCACCACTTCTCCCTGCAAGCACAGGAGGGGGTGGGAGTGGGGCTCAGACAGCTCACCCCACCCTGACCTGCAGGTGCCGCCCCCTGACACAGAAGGGAGCACCCCTCCCTAGAGCACGCACCCTGATGCTGAGCCTAAGAGGCCCCAAACTCACACATTCATTTCATTCTTCCTAAGATAAAGACCCCCAAACAGAAATGTTCCCTCCTGCCTGGAGAGGGTATGCTCACTGTAGGTGCCCACACGCGCTTTATGCAGTGGGGAAGCCCAACTCCGTGTCTTTGCTACGGCTGGAGAATGGGCTCTGGGTCCATCTCTGCAGGGAGAAGCCTCCAGACAGGGAAGGGCTCTGACCAGTGCCCAGAGGAAGCTCCTCAGGCTCCCACCTGTGTCTCCTGTGAGCCACTCCCGAGGAGCCGGCGGGGCATCCTGGAGGAGCCATGGGGTCCCTGCTGGCCACACGTTCCCTTATCCACAGAGGGCTCTGCCCTGCTTTGCAGTTTTCTCTACCTTGGCTTTCTCATGGCCCCTCATCATTCCCTCCCCACGTCGTCTGTTAACTGTGACCCTGTGACTTTGTGGACCTTCAGAAAGATGCCACTGATGCTCCAGAGCACAGCAGTGAAAACCCAGCAGAAGGCAGGTCTCGCTGCCTATGGCATCCACGTATCCGGATGTTCTCTGCACAGGGCTGGGTGGGGAGGGTGTTTTTCACCAGCCACAAGCTCAGAGGCAAGTGCTATTAATTCTCAGCATGTCCAGGAGGAGAAACAGGAACGTCCCCACCTGTCCCTGCAGCGGCTCCTCTGCTCCCTGCCCGCGGACAGAGAAGTCTCCCCGTGAGGATGTGGGCCACCCCGATCCCCGCACGGCTCCCCAGACACCTGTTTATCTGAGAAGCACGCTGTTTGTAGGAGCCACACAGATGTGGGAGAGAAATTCATTTGAGTCCCTCTCCCCCTAAAAGAAAACTCTAGCTGGGTACGTCTGGCTCAGATAAGGTTGAGAGAAAGATCAAGGAAAAGGGAGAGGACAGAGAGTATGAGGGGTGAGAGGTCAGGTAATGGAGAAGCCAAGAAGAGAAACGAAACGAAAGAACATAAACCCTTAGCTCCCCTCCACCCTCCCGGCCAGGGGGTCCCTGCAGATGCCGCAGCTCAGCAGGGGCCACAGGACGCAGCGGCGCGACCGAGGGGTGCGACAGTCACTGCCAGTCTCCTTATGCCAATGGCAGGGTGGCCATGAGTTACCCAGAATAAACTTCCAAGCACGTCGCTAAATCCCACACCATTTTCCTTCCTACCCTCTTTCCCCCTTAGCATTGTCCAGACACAGAAACCCCACACCACCACCAGGCCTGCTGTGTCCATCTGTGCAGGTTGGACACTGCGCAACCCCAGACCACATGGCAGTGGCTCCCTTGGCGCTATGCCACCTGGCAGTCCTGACCCTTACTGCTCCTGGCCTGGAGGAGGTGATGCTTCTTGCTGGGGCTAGGACCAAAATCAGGATGTTTATTTATGTATTTATTTATTTTTTGAGACAGAGCCTCAAGCTTGTCCCCCTGGGTAGAGTGCCGTGGCACCACAGCTCACAGTAACCTCCAACTCCTGGGCTCAAGCGAGCCTCCTGCCTCAGCCTCCCAAGTAGCTGGGACCACAGGTGCCCGCCACAATGCCTGGCTATTTTTTTTGGTTGCAGCCATCATTGTTGTTTGGGAGGCCCCGGGCTGGATTCTAACCCGCTACCTTAGGTGTTTGTGGCTGGCACCTTAGCCACTTGAGCCACAGGCGCCGACCCCAAAATCAGGATGTTTAGCCTGACCTCTGAAGAAAGAAGTAGAAGGTCATGTGTAGTCAGCAGACCAGGTGACGCCTGTATCAGATCACTGAGTTCCATTGCCAGTACTGTTCAAGGTCCAGGGCCACATAGTGAACTGTCTAAATTACCAAGTGGGACTCTGGATATGACTAACTGCTTGTGGAAAGGGGAACCTTCTGAAATGGAGAAATCTCTGCCTCTGTGAACAGAGAGGATGATAATGGCATCTTGCTGTCAACAGAGATTATCAAAAGAAAAGTCACATTGGAGGCTTGAGATTGCCTGGGGAACTGGAACCAACCCACCCTCACCCCGCACTCCTCTCCTGGGTAAGACTCAAGAAGTACAGCCATGGCTCGGTGCCTGTAGCTCAAGTGGCTAAAGCGCCAGCCACATACACTGGAGCTGGTGGGTTTGAATTCAGCCCGGGCCTGCCAAACAACAATAACAGCTATAACCAAAAAATGGCTGGGCACTGTGGTGGGCCCCTGTAATCTCAGCTACTTGGGAAGTTAAGGCAAGAGAATCGCTTGAGCCCAGGAGTTGGAGGTTGCTGTGAGCTGTGATACCCAGCCCTCTACCCAGGCTTTGTCAAAAAAAGAAGAACTGCAGCCAGCACAGAGCTGCACGTAATCAGACAGCACGTGTTCAAGGGAGAGGCCCCGGGAGGCCCAGCGGGCCAGCTGTCCTCTCAGCTGGGCATAAGACAGGCCACCCCTGACCAGTGTGCGGAGAGAGCCAAGATGCTCCCATCCGTCTGCGGCCCCAGATGCAGGGAGGCTTCTCCTCCCTGCTCCTGGATGCTGGTCTAGCAACTATCGTCCAGAGACTGCAGGGACTGGGGGCTCTGATTACTAAAGGAGGTCCCTGTTATGCCCAGATGCTCCTTTGAAAGCCAGAATAAGGCACGGTGTCAGAAACCAGAATTCTCAATACGATCGACACTGCAAACACGTCACTAAGGGAAACGGTATCACGAACCCACCAATGAAAACATCTTATATTAGGAATTCTGGAACAGGCAGGTCTCTAACTCTAAGGAGGATTCTAACAAACGCAGAGTTGGAACACTAAAAGTCACCCGCTGTGGGCTTGTAGCAAACAGCCCCATCCTAGGCTTTTCTTCAGGGCATACACAACCTCAGACAACATGCTCCAGGGAGAAGTCCCAGGAGGCCCAGAGGCTGGCTGTCCTCTTGGCTGGGTGCAGGACAGGCTACCCTGGCCAGCTCACAGAGGGAGCCAAGAAGCTCCCGGCCCTTGGTGGCAGCTGCCCTTCCTCCCTAACTCCCCACACCTCAGAGCAGGCTCTCCACACCCCACCCACAGCTTCAGAGGCAGCCGGGATAAACTTCTCACATATGAAGCAAGTGAGGCCGAGGGGTGAGGTCTTGGGGGTAGCTTAGAAGGGCTGTGCCCTTAGAAGGAACTGGAGCGGCCAGTGCAGAGCATGATCCACTCAGTGCTGGAGCCGGCTTTGTGGACTTCCCTGCTCTCTCTTCCCTGAATTTACACTGTGCCCTTCAGAGGGTCTTTGGGTGGCATTTTTTT
>NW_003852442.1:500214-529381 GCF_000181295.1 Otolemur garnettii
GGTTGAGCCATAGGCGCCGAGCCAATATCATGATTTTTGTTTTTTGGTTTTTTGGCCGGGGCTGGGTTTGAACCCGCCACCTCCGGCATATGGGACCGGCGCCCTAGCCTTTTGAGCCACAGGTGCCACCCCTGGGTGGCATATTTATTTTCTATTCCAGAGTGCTCTGGCCTTGGCGGGCTCCCACCCGCCCAGCCCCAGGGTGGCCCCTGAGTGGCCAGCCTGCCTTGGTGTGGGCCTTGCTGCCCCGGGACACCCTCCCCACTGGCTGCCCGAGCTGCGCTGCCCCCGAGGTCCGGCTCGCCCTGCCGTGGCCCTGTGAAGTGGAACAAAGTCACGTGGACACACACACCTCTTCTCCTCCTCCTCTCCAGCATCCCCTCTGGAGCGGCAGCAGAAACAGGTAAACAAAGGAACATGTCAAAGTCATGCAAGATATGTGGATGAAAAAAGAGAACAAGCAGAAGGAGGGTTATTCCAGGCAGAAGCGAGAGGGACAGAGTGAGACAGGGTACTGGAAATCAACTGACTTCCTAGAAGCTTCAGAACTAAAGAGGCAAAGCCCATTCGCCTAGAAGCATCTAAGCATCTCCTTTGTTCTGGTCTCCTGGCAGGGCACAAAATTCCTTTCCGAGTCCTCGGGCAGCGTCTCTGTGTCTTACCGGCTCCCTGGGCCCCCTCTGCCACCTGGGACAACATGCCCACGGCAGGTGCTGTGGGACTCAAGGCAGTCCCCACCCCCCTGAGGGTTGTAGCTGCCCCTGGGAGGATTCCAGTGAGATGCGCCTGAGCTCGGGCAGCAGGAGCTTTACCCAAGCTGCGATCATCTGCTTGCTCTCCTGACAGGGAGGAAGGTCAGGGGTATCCCCAGCATTAGATAGGGAGGGCTTCGCTTTATTAAGGAGGCTTCAAAGTCATGGGACTGGGGGCTCCCCCTGGAGGGGCCGCTGTGCCCTTTCTGCCCAGGCGCTGCACACAGCAGACAGCATCTCTTCCTGCTACGGCCAGAGGGAGAACCCGGCACTGGCTCCCTGGTGTTGGTGAGAGCCCCTCCCTCACTGCTGCTGCGTGCCTTTCAAGACGGTCCCCAAAGGAGGCTTCTGCAGTGGGAAGCTGCAGCCCCAAGTGGAAGCTGGGAGCAGAGTGGTTAGCTGTGCTTCCCAAAGCGGTTAGCTGTCGGGTGCAGAGCCTGCGGTGGCGGCCAGCCCTACATCCCTGGACTCTGTTGCAGGGCCGTGTCCCTGGGATTCTGATTTTGTGCGGCGAACAGCAGGGTGAATCTGGGGTAGGGGGTCCTGATGGCCTCATTCTGTGGGAGCCTGCACTTTGAGGAGGGTCAGGCCAAGTCATGCCAGAGCCCAGACAGAAAGCACCCATGCAGGCTGAGCGCCCCACCCACGAAGCTGTGCACCCCAGGACCCCCCAGGCAGCTTGCGGGGCACGGGACCACGAGGGGTGATGGAAACACAGACGTGTGTTGACTCAGCTGCTCTTCCGCTCTCCTCTTCAGAAACCGGACACTAAAGCCACTCCCTGGTCCGGGGCCACACTTGCTCCTACCTGGTAGTGGGAGATCGCTTTCTCCTCTCACAGTGGACAGCGTCAAAAAAGGCCGCATTCCAGAACCTCAGTGTGTGCCTGTAAGACAGAGCCGGGTGAGGCTCTCCCTGGGGTTGGGGGAGGACGCCAGGCTCAGGTTCTCGGGGCGGGGCGGGGGGGAGGAGTAGAGTCTGTCACATCTGCATGAGCTTCAAAAAAGTCTGAGAGAGGTAGAGGTGAGGAAAAAAAGTGAGCATATGACTTTTATCTAGACAAAGATGTTTGCCAGGGCTCCCAGCACCTGCAGCTCTCTCAGGGGAGATGGCACAGATGGGAGTGCTAACAGGAGAGGGGTGCAGGCAGGATGCAGGGCCGGGAACCCTGGATTCAGCAGGTGAAACCTGAAGCTCCCTCCTATATGATGTAGAAGGAGGTCATTTTCTGCTTCTTTCTTTGTCCACTGAGACTCCCAGGAGGAAGCAGAGGCCTGCGGAGGTGTGCTTTTCTAGAACTGGGCCTAGTAACACAGATGGGAACCCAGCAGGGACGCGCCATGTGCAGAGAGAACTAACATGTGCCCAGGGACCCATGAGTAAGAAAACTTCCTCTTGAAAAGGATCGGGGCAGGGGTGGGGGGGCCAACTTGTGTGTGGGCTGAAGCTGGCCCTCTGCCTGCATCTGTAAATAAAGCTTTATCGGCACGCAGGCATGCTCATTCAGTTTGCTATCAGTGATGAGGATTTGCACTGCAGCAGCACAGCTGTGTGACTGCAACAGAGACCATATGGCCACAAACTCTAAAATATTTATTATCTGGCCCTTTACAGAGACATTTGCCAAGCCATGTTCCAGAGGGTAAGACTACAACAAGGTCAAGGACCAGAGGGGTGGGGCCAAATCACTGGACAAGTGGAACACAGCTGGTCACTTCCTCCCCTTCTAGGCTTCTGTGTGAGCCTGGACCAGCTCGGGTCCAGCCTCCTCCTGGGTCTTCCTGACAGCTCATCCCAGCTCTGTGCCCTTTGGGTCCCTGTAGCATTTCCTGGGCATGGTCTTCACCTCAGATGACCCCTGCTTTGTTAAAGGTTAGGGTTAGGGCCACTGCTAATACAGCGTGATCCTGGGGGAGGCCATGCCTAACGCCTGGGCACCAGGAGTTGGTACAACATGGTGTTAAGAGAATTCAGGGGCATTAAGGCTACACTGACCACCATCCACAGAGCCGGATGATGGGCAAGCTCTCTCCTGACCACTGGTGTCACATTATAACCATGACCTTCATTTTTTTTTTTTTTTGAGACAGAGCCTAGCTGTCCCCCTGGGTAGAGTGCCGTGGCATCACAGCTCACAGCAACCTCCAACTCCTGGGCTCAAGCGAGTCTCCTGCCTCTGCCTCCCAAGTAGCTGGGACTGCAGGCGCCCGCCACAACGCCTGGCTATTTTTTGGCTGCAGCCGTCATTGTTGTTTGGTGGGTCAGGCTGGATTTGAACCCGCCAGCTCAGGTGTATGTGGCTGGCGCCTTAGCTGCTTGAGCCACAGGCGCCAAGCCAAACCATGACCTTCATTTTTTGATATATATGTAATACCTTAACTAGAATGTAACTCATATATGATAAAATTCACCCTCCAAAGTATACAGTTTAGGGATTTTTAATGTGTGGCCACCCCTACTACCTACTTCCAGAATGCTTCTGTCACCCCATGAAGAAACCCCACCCCTGGTAGTGGTCACCCCCTGTTCTGCACCCCCACCCAGGCACTCACGAATGTACTTTGTCTCTAGGAATTGGCCTGTTCTGGACATCTCATGTAAACGGAATCAGACAGCATGAGACCTGCTGTGCCTGGCCCCTTCTGTGCACGCCCTGCTTTCAAGGCTTGTCCCTGTGTAGGTGTCAGGGCTCCTGACGAGGCAGGGACAGCCCACCCTCTGCTCATCCGCTCGGCACTGGGTGGCCATGCAGGCTGTTTCCACTTCCACGCTGTTGTACGAGGATGCTGGGGACATGGGCACAGGTTCCGTCGAGGCAGTTGCAGCTTTTGTGGGTGCTGACTGAGGGTGGGTCTGCCAGGTTGCAGGGTAACTCTATTTAACCTCGTGAGGAGCTGCACAGCCTCCTAAGTGAGCCACAGTGGCCACCTCACTGCACAGCCCCCTCACTTCACTGCCCTGCCAACAGCGAGCGAGGGTCTCCGACTCCTCCACATCCCTGCCCACACTCACTGGCCTTCGTCTTTTCTATTCTGGCTCGGCTGGGTGTGGGTTACCGTTATGCAGACAGAGACTGAGCAGCTGGAAGAGCCTTGGGCAGGGGCTGCTGCCCTGTGGGTAGGGAGGTGACGACGGGGCCCAGCCTTACCAGATGGGCTGCTGCTTCAGGTGCGTGTACAGGTAGATCTTGTCCCCTTTCTTCTCGCCCTCTGGGCTGCACACGGTCACTGCAGCAGGAGGAGAGCAGCTGAGGGCAGCTCTGACCTTGCATCTCCCCTGTGTCAGCAAGCACCCCCCTAGCAATGGATGCCTTCCCGGACGTTCCATGGAATGGCTAGCCCTCAGCAACACTGCACTTAACTTCCCTAGGATCCAGGAATCGAGCTCTCATGCCCTCTTTGGGAAGGTGGCTCTTCCACAGAAACTCAGTAAGAAAGGAGGGACCACAGAGGCGGAGAGCCACTTGGGCACACCTTAAGGCCACTCTCCCATGTCCCAAAGAGGGAAGCAAAGCCCCCAGACGTTCCCAGACCTGCTTTGTTCGGTTGGGGTTCGTGGGGGGCTAGTCTGAGCCTCTCTGGGGCCTGGTGCTGGGCCCCAGGGAGCCCCACAGGGACAGAAGGGGGCACGGACTGACCTGTCCTCTGCTGCTTCTCCTTGGGCTTGCTCTCATCGTCCCTGTGGGGGAGATCACAGTAAGGACAAATGTGACCCACCGGCGTTTTCTCAAACCAAAGGCGATGTTCTTACATTTCTAAGGACACGTAAGAACGTGGCTGTGCTTTCCAGGGGCAGCTCCTGCCCTGGAGAAATGGCTCTCCCATTTCATGTGGTTTTCTCTAAAAACATTTTTCTGAAACGGAAGCTCTATTGGTCAATTCCAGAGTTTGCAACGGAGGAAGGGTGATGCTGAGGGTCTTCAATGTCATTTTCTTTGAATCTAAAACTGTCCAGACCAGAGCAGGAACAAAGCCCAGTCACCGGGTGGGCCCAGGCCATCAGCAGTCACACCTGCCGTGGGCTCCTCTGGCTGCCGTGCCCCCTTCCTGCGGAGGGCTTGGCTTCTCCACACCTGGTCCTAACATGCCCGCTCCACACGGCTCCTGACATTTCTGACAGGGACCTGTTTGTGGGGACAGTGTCTTCTCCTGCAGCCAGCCCCCGCTCCATAAACTTAGCTCCACCCCACTTAGAGCGAGGAGGAAAGGGGGGCTTCTGTCCTCAGGGACTAGCCCTGCATGTGGTGACCTCTGGGGCCCCAGAGCCAAGCTGGGCCCGTGGCTGTGCTGTCCAGGAGCAGCTCCTGCCCCAGAGAGTGGTTCTCCCATTTTCACGCCAGCGTTCTCCCTGCCACTCTCTACACGGGGCCCAGAGACCCCATGAGGTGACACTTACTCATTTTTCCTGATCAGGGGGCCCTTCAGCTTGGTTTCCAGCCCCCCGAAGAAGCCTTTCACATTCTCTGTCCGAGCCGACGTGTTCTTCAGCAGCCGCTCGGCTATGTCCTTCTTCTCTGCCAGCCAGCTGTTGGCCGACCTCAGGTAGGAGTCTACACTCCCTGCAGGCTTCTCCTTGGCTTCTGATGGGGGCAGCTGTGGTTTTCCTTGAAAGAGGGGAAGGAAGAAGGATGGGCAGAGAGTAAGAACGTGTACACAGAACCACCCACAGAGGGACGGAGGTAAGCTCCCTTGACATCCTGGGGCAGCTGCAGGTAGCAAAACCCACAGTACTCAACCCCACGGACAAGGCTGCAGCCTCTTCTCTCTCCAGAAGTGTTCCCAAGCACTTGCTGTGTCCAAAGAAGTCGTCCAGGATGCAGGAGGGGCCAGCCCCAGGAAGCAGAGTGTGGAAGGGAGCTGGGGGCTGTGACACGTGTCCTGACTGCAGCAATGGAGGCATAGCCAGATGGGGAGGGGGAAGGAGTTTTCTCAGTGGCGAGGAGGACAGGGAAGATTCTAGACAGGCTCAATACCCCCTTGACTGGGCCTGGAACAGGTGGGTGTGGGACATGGGTCGTGGGGCAGTGGTGGGAGGAGGGTGGCCTGGAGAAGGAGCCTTGGCAGCACCAGAACTCCCTCGCTCGGCTGTGGCAGACCCACAGCCTCAGGTGTCCCCACAGGCCGGGTGCACTGTCCTCTACTAACTAAAGTGGCCCTGTGTACAGACACATCTCAGGCAAGCAGTGCCAAGTGGGGCTCTGGAAAGGAGAGGCCAAAGACTGTAAGAGGGACTTCCACCTGACCAGACGGAGCAACCTATGGCATGAGATGAAGGGCGTGGCTGGCCCTTAGTTACAGCCATCAGTTGTTTCTGATTGAAATGAGGGTGTGGGGAGGATGGGCCATTGGGAGGAGAGGGTGAAGAGGGTTGCAGAAGGAAGGGGACACAGGAGAGTGAGCATGTGGGTCCTGAGAGAGGAGGCTTGTGCCACCCTGCCCCAGCTCCAGTCTACCTTCCAGAGATAGTGGCCCGGATAAGTAAGTCTCTGCGGCTGCAAGCCAAGAAGGTCAACATGGGGAGCCCTCAAGCTCCAACGTACCAAAACATTCTGATGCAATGAGCTGGAAGACCTGTCCCAGCCTCCGCATCAAGAAAAACCTGCTCTCTTCACAGGCTGTCTTTGCCTCCCCGCAGCTTAGGATTGGGGCTGCCCCTCCCACCTCCCTTAGCCAACTCCAAGTGGTTTTTGCTAAAACATTAGACTGATGTCAGCAATTCCTGTCTGCACAGTGACTGTCATGCCTAGTGGGTGCATTGTCTCATCTCCTAGCAGTCTGTGCTTTCCTTCGAGCTGTGGACAGCCACGGTCTGGACCACGCACTCTCCTCCCGCTCTCTGCTCACTCCCTCCATAGCATCCACCTGCTTCCTCTGTTCTCTGAGAGCCCTGGAACTTTTGCCCCAGATCTGAACAAAGCTTCCTCTGAGGCCGCATTATTGGTTGGCCGGTCCCGAGTTCCCCCTCTGACCTGCGCGTGAGTGGAGCCCGCCTCTTACCGATGTGGTAGTAAGTGAAGCACATGGTCATGAGGTTCTTGGCCGGCCCAAAGTCATCCATCTGATAGCACCTGGAATAAGAGGAGGCCCAGCTGGATGAAGAATCCTCCCCCACGCCCCCTTCTCACTGCACATTCATCAGACATCTTCAAACTGCTTTACGAATAGGCCTAAATTAGGTCCTGGCTCCCACGATGCCACCACAGGATGAACAACAAATATAACCCCTCTGGGTTCAACCAGCTGAGCCACCCACAGGCAGGCGGCCGAGGACGGGGCTGGTTCTGGACAGAAAGGAGCTCACGGTCTCTCCGCCAGCCTCTTCCACTTTAAAAGTAAAAACTAAGAGGTTCGATGCAGCTCAGAGCAGGGCCAGGACTTCCCATGACAGGCCCGGGCCATATGCTCTGCCTTGCTTCTCAGCAGCCACCAGCTCCTGGACTGCTCCAGCCTGGCTCTCCTGCCTCAGGAGCGCCCAGATGCCCCTGAGGGCAGATGAAGACAGGGGCTGCTGGGCCATCCCAGGGTCTCCAGCTTAGTCTTCAGGAAAGGACCTTCCTTAGATTTTAGGCCTTTCTAACCTGCTCCCTTTACACTTTTCTTCCTGATTAATTTTGAATCTTAGATAATTATTATTTTTAAAAAGTCAACAGAAATGATATAGACCAGGGGTCCTCAAACTTTTTAAACAGGGGGCCAGTCCACTGTCCCTCAGACTGTTGGAGGGCCGGACTGCAGGCCCCGGGATGAGTCGGCTGCTAAGCAGGACAGGTAGTGGCGGCAAAAACACCCAACGGGCCGGATAAAAATGTCCTAGGCGGGCTGCACGTGGCCTGTGGGCCGTAGTTAGAGGATGCCTGATGTAGACTGTGGGATTAAGGGCCATTCTTATCTTTTAACATTAAAAAATAATCTCATCAGGCTGGTGCAGTGGCTCACATTTGTAATCTGAGCACTCTGGAAGGCTGAGGCAGGTGGATTGCCTGTCTTCAGGAGCTCAAAACCAGCCTAAGCAAGAGCAAGACCCCGTCTCTACTAAAAAAAAAGTCAGCCTGGCACTGGGGCAAATACCTACCTGTAAGTCCCAACTACTCAGGAGGCTTAGGCAGGAGGATTGTTTGAGTCTAAGCATTTGAGGTTGCTGTGAGCTGATGCTATGGCACTCTACCCAGGGCGACAGACTGATGCTCTGTCTCAACAGCAACAACAACCCCCGCCTCCAAAATCAATTTAAAGAACTCAACTACTAATAACACTATAAAAGACTGGATAAAAGTAAAAACTAAAAATTCCAATAAGCTAAAAATTATAAAATTCATAAATAAAAAATAGATTTAAAAAAATAATAAAAGGTTTTTTACTTTGTTTCTGCAACTCTACAAAATTACATGTGCTCAGGGACAAAGGGATGGGAAATTTTTGTGTGTGTTTTGCAGTGTTGGGAGTTGAATTTATCTCCCCCCCCCAATTATATTTATTTAAGGAAAAGTTCAAAGAAAAATCAAGGATTAGGTATGTTACCACATATGACAGGTGCAATCTCTGCAAAAGTGGGGGTAAGGAAAATCTCTACACCTGTCTGGAAGTTGCGGCGTTTTAAATGCACGAGAGAATGTGGCCTAAGGGTTGTAACTCTTGGCTGAAGGCGTGGGCTCCCCCAGCTTCTCTCAGGACGGCTTCTCCTCCTTCCCTCTGGCCAGCTCTGAGGCCCAGACCCCTGATGGAAATGGACCCTGGACTTGGAATACTCTGAGCAAGAGCAGGGAAAAGGGATCCTCCCCTGGGTTAGTCTTTTTCTTCCAGTATCTGTCCCATGTTCAAGGGGAAATTGAGAAAGGTGAGTGACGGGAAGAAGCTGGGAGTTAAGATTCTAGGTAGCAACTACCTTGAAGAGTTTTTCATCCCCGGAGGACAGAAATGGGCCTGGCGACATGGGGAGGTGGTAGTAGGAGAAATCAGAGACCTCCAGAGGTGAGCGGGGCACAGATGCAGCCAGATCACGGCTCCTCCCCCCAGACCCCTGCCTATCTGTAGAGGAGGCTCCAGGTCATCAGGGCCACAGCTCAGCTTCCCCAAACCAGAGAAGTGCCCCTCCATTTCACAAACTGAACTGGTCACTGGCCAAGAGTCAAGTCCTACAGGTGTGAGGCGGGTCTCCGCCCTGGGCAGCCATGCACTTGAGAAGGGGCCTGTGAAACAGGGGGTCCGGCTCCCTCATCTGACAGGGGAACAGAGGCGGAGGTGGGGCTGGTCCCAAATCTCAGGCTTACAGCCACGACCCCACCCACCACCCCAGCTGCCTGCTGACAGCTTTCCTAATAACAGCCCCAGCCGTCCCCAACTCGTGCTCAGAAAGCAGGCCACAGTCCCCCACACATCATTAAGTGTTTATTCCAGGGAGGGCTGGGCAGCTGTCAGGTTTGAAATGCCTCACAACAGGAAATGGAGAGAGCTTGTCCTCCAACCCCTGCCCCCAGGAGGGGGAGGCACAGCAGGTGATCTGGGCCTGTCCCTGAGGACAGCAGGGGCAGCTTCTCATACTCTGCTGCTCCTTCCTCCCTTTCTATGCCAGGTGAGGCCGCTGGCTCTGCTCCCGGGGATGCTGGCCACAGCTCCCCTTTTAGCTGATGCTGGGCGGATCAGAGTGATCTCGATCTCGGTCTGATGACTCATGTGGACATTACTCACAGCAGCAGGGTAATTACAGGCGGGAAAGGGGAAAGTGACTCCTTAGGACAAAGGCTGAGAGCCTTGCAAGACTTACTCGAACAGCACCACTGCGAAAGACTGCACCAGGCGGTAGAAGGTTGCTTCTGAGACACACTTGGAGTTGCAGCGCTGTCCAGAAAGAGGCCGGATACACAGTAAGGGACAGGTGGCACGTGGCACTTGGGGAGGCTGCAGGCTTTCCACCCTCCACATTCGTAAGTGCAGCTGGGATGGGCCACCTGGGCAGCCAACTCTTCGCCTGCCCTGCATGACCCACCAGCCTCCCTTCCCGCCAGGCCCGGCAGCACGTGACACCATCCTTGCTGGCAGGGCACGCGGGGTGCAGACACTTCACACACTCACCCACACTTGGAAAAGTGCAGAGAGCAAAACCCAAAATGACAGCCTGGCTGCTTCTGGATTGGGGATTTATGGGTAGTTTCCCTTTAGTATCTCTGCACTTCCTAATTTTTCAATGAAAAACAAATTATTTGTGATAAAATACTTAAAAATTAAGAACTTAAGCCACTCCACAGGAAAAAAAAAAAAAGAGTGCATTGGCTAGTTATAAAATTTAATTCTTTTCTGACCTGTGTTAATACACTTCTCTTTCCCTTGCAGTGAGACACCCAAGTGAGTTATCTCCCATTTCCCCCGCTTTCTACACCGTCCTTTCAGAACCTCTTTGGATGGGTTTGACCTTTTTCTCTTCAGTCACTTCCCTGCATCTGCGTCTGCTCCGCAGAGAGAGGACAGGGCGCAGCAGGGCTGAGCCACACACCTCCTGATCCTCCTGGTCGCCTTCTCACCTGGGCGCTGACGTAGCGAGCAAACCACTCCCGGCCTTTTCCGTTCTCACTGCTGCAGTACTCGCCAAACTTGGCTTTCTCCTCCTGGTCCAAGTCCTCCCTAAAAAAAAAAAACAACACACCTTTCAGTCTTGTGAAGCAAATAGAAAGGTTATAGTAGGGGAAGAACCAAGAAGAGGAACTATGGAGCGTCACAGCTGCCAAGCACAGCTCTGACAGGTCACCTCGCCCTCCGGCAATCCCGTGAGGAAAGGCTATTTTTATTTCAAAGATGAGGGGCCTGCCTTGGCGAAGGAGAAACAGCTCGAGAGTGGTGAATCCGAGTTCTATCCAGACTTCCTGCTTCCAAAGCCCACGTTCTTGTCTCTTACCCTCCTGCCCCTGCTCAGAGAGGTGCGGACCTTGGCTCTCCAGCTCACCCTGCTTCCTTCCGAATCAGATGCAGAACTCAGGGATTCCCGACTCTGCTGTCTTAGCCAGTGCACTGAAGCCAGGTGCTCGTTCCTCTGCATCTGTGCAGAGTGAAGCTGCCCACCTGTCCAGCCATTCCCTGCTCTGTGCATGAGGGTCAGAGATGGGGGACCCTCGGCCTCTCGGTCACCATCGCCAAGGTAGATAAAATGCTCCCCTGATTGCAAACCACTTCTGAGCCTCTTTGGAAGGCGCCAACACTTTCCAAACTTAAAGACTCAAGCAGAAGACCGAAGATCAATTGGCTTACCCAATTTTCATTTATTTAAGGTTTTTCTTTTTCTTTTATTTATTTTTTGAGACAGAGTCTCATGATGTCGACCTCGGTAGAGTGCCATGACGTCATAGCTCACAGCAACCTCCAACTCTTGGGCTTAAGCGATTTTCTTGCCTCAGCCTCCCAAGTAGCTGGGACTACAGGTGCCCACACAACACCCGGCTATTTTTGGTTGCTATTGTCGTTGTTTAGCAGGCCTGGGCCGGGCTTCAACCTGCCAGCTTTGGCGTATGTGGCTGGCACCCTACTCACAGATACAGGGGCTGAGCAGTATTTAAAGTTTTTAGAAAATATCTTGGTCTCATTTATCCCAAATACTGACACTAGATGACTGTGTGAATTTGACAGCCATGTGCAGTGAACACTGGACGATTCTGAAGACATGTCTAGCTCAGCCTTCCTGGCCGTCAGCAGACGTCGGGGCTCCCCCTTCTCTTTAACTGGGGTGTGCTCAGGGAGACCTGACTAATTTCAACATTGGTCAAACAAAATACGTAGGGCACCACACCTGCTGCTCTGCCGAAACATGTTCAGATCCAGCATCAGTGCCTTCTGGACAGTTAAACATTTGGATTCGCACATAGTTCCCCCCTTTTCTAAGAACCTGGAAAACGGAGGCAGGACTCCACCGAGTGAGCAGCACGCCTGGAAAAGGCAAAAATCAACCCTGGACAGAGGAGGAGCCTCAGTCCCAACTCTTTGATTTGTGGGTTAACAGGCAACAATTCATGTTGCTTTAATGAAACTGGAAAACTGGCCCTTCAGCCAGTGCTTCTCAGCCTTTGATGTGTGCGTGAATGCTCTACAGCCCTTGCTGAAATGCAGATTCTGACTCAGTGGGGCTGGGCAGGGCCCAAGACTCCACATTCCTTTTTTTTTTTTTTTTTCTGAGACAGTATCTCACTCTCCCTGGGTAGAGTGCTGCGGCATCATCATAGCTCACAGCAACCTCAAACTCCTGGGCTCAAGTGATCCTCCTGCCTCAGCCTCCTGAGTACCTGGGACTACAGATACCCGCCACAACACCTGGTTAGTTTTTCTGTTTTTTGTTGAGATGGGATCTTGCACTTGCTTAGGTTGGTATTGAACTCCTGAGTTCAAGCAATCTGTCCACCTTGGTCTCCCAGAGTGCTAGGATTACAGGCATGAGCCACTGTACATGGCCAGGACTCTGCGTTTACTAATGAGCTCCCAGGAGACTGGCCACGGACAGCAGTCTGAGCAGCCTGACCTGCGGTCCTTCCTGAGCTGCCATGAATGATGAGAGCCCAACAGTCCCCGTGTGAGCCATGCAGCTGGGCCGTGTCTGGGGGGTCCACTTCCACGGGCTGAGATATTAATGGGCAGCCTGTCCACAGAGTCCCACCTCACAGTCCACATCACAGCCCTGCATTGTCACTTCTATATTTATCTCCTTGAGAGCCATGACAGAAAGGCTGTAAGGAGGTGCGAGGAAGGGTCCCCCGCACACAGCTGCCCATGAGTGTCACAGGAGTCCAGTGCCCAGAAGCTTGTTCCTTACGCTGTCCCTATGCTAACTTCGGCAGGTGATCACAGCCTCCCAGCCAACCCCCAGCCTGACAAGACAAGGAGCACTGACGGCAGCTCACCTGGAGATGCTCGGGGGGCACAGACACAAAACATGTGGAGTTGCCCTTGGACTTGGCAACAATGAGACAAGTGTCAGCAGGTCGTCAGAGCGGTGAGGGGAAGAAACCAGCACAGACAGCCCCTTCTGCGACCCAGTTTGGGAACACATAGTCGAAACTCTGGAGCAACTCTGGGTGCCAGAAACAGAGCTACGGGGATTACAGGGGATCTGCGCTTTATTTTTTGAGACAGAGTCTCAAGCTGTTACCCTGGGTAGAGTGCTGTGGTATCACAGCTCATAGCAACCTCAACCTCTACCCAGGGAGAGTAAGACCTCTACCCAGGTAGTGTCTCATCAGAAGCTTACAACAACCTCAAACTCCTGGGCTCCGGTGATCCTCCTGCCTCAGCCTCCTGTGTAGCTGGGACTACAGGTGCCCGCCACAGCGCCTGGCTATTTTTTTGTTGCAGTTGTCATTGTTGTTTTAGCAGGGCTGGGCCGGATTCGAAACTGCCAGCTTCAGTGTATGTGGCCAGTGCCCTACCCACTAAGCTACGGGCACTGCCAGCGGATCTGCACTTTAGAAATGATTTTCTCTCTGTTTTGTAACAAGCACGTATGGCCCACACAGAGGCCACTGTGGAGAGTACAGTGACAGTCGTGTCTCATCCTGCTGCTCCTCCCCAAAGGGCCTAGCAGAGGAGAAAGTTTTAGAAAGAAAACAGAGGTGCAGCACATGGGTGAGCCACTCCCACAGTGTCCCAGCGCTGGCTGGACTGCAAGGGTGAGGGACAGGGGCCACTCCCTCTGCAGTCGCACCTGGCACCGGCCAGCTTGAGCCCAGCACTTTGGCGAGCTCTTTCCTGGTCGTTCCTGGCACAGCTGCCCTTCAGAGCCCCTGAAGGGACCATGCATATGTTTAAATGTTGTGTTTGGGCCGGCATGGAGCCCAGGCTCAGGTGTTCTTTAAAAATTCCCCAGCCCCACGCTGGGGCAGGGGGAGAGGCATCACAGAGCAAAGGGAAGCCCTGGCCCAGGCGTGTCCTGGTGAGAGGGAAGGGGGTCCCCTCGGACCTGGAGCTCACCCCACTCACCCCTTACCCTCCGGAGAAGATCTTTTCCACGTAGCTGCGCATGAACTCCCGGAGTGCCAGGGTCTCCTCGTCCTGGGCCGACTCGGTGCTCTGGCCTGAAGAGAAGGACTCGTTGGAGGAGGAGCGGTGGTCCTGGTCCCAGGACGGGTGTGAGGGCGACTCGCCCATGTCGTTCTCGCTGTCTGCCGACTCTGTGGTCTCGCTCTCCGATGCGCCATCTCCCAGGGAGCCGTCCCCATCCTGCAGCGCAGGGGGCAGTGTCTCCAGGGCAGGCGAGGCAGGGGGCTCAGGCCCAAAGTCAATCAGTGAGCCCACGGGGACCTCCGGAGCCTCCATGGTCGGGTGGGCTGTGGGAGGATGCTGGAGGGGAGCCCAGGGGCCTGGCTGCTAGGGCGTCAGCAGGAAGGAGCCTCTGGAGCAGCTCACGTGGCCCTAAGGCATCTGGGATGGAAACACAGGGACAAAGGTATCAGCAGGACAGCACCACTCCTCACACGGGAAACTCAGCCACCGCAGTCCTGACTTAAATGAGTCAATTAGGTTGCACCTTCCCTGCAAAGGGAATAACATCTGCAGCTCCAGACTCGGGGAAGCTCTCCGTCCAGGCCACCCTTCTCCTGTGGTCTGCTTTACTGTTGAACACTTGGCACGCACTTGGCACTCGGTAGATACTTGTTAGATAAGTGAACAAACCCTAACCATCAGGATTTCTCTGGAGTGCTGCACTTGCTGGTCTCCTCCTCAGTCCAGCCCACCAGACGGATGCCCTTGCCAAGACCTAAAAGGCTATCCTGGGCTGGGACAGAGGAGCACCAGGGTTGATGTGCCTGCCCACCTGCTGTGGTTGGAATCGGTGGCTGCAGAAGAATCGCCCTGCTGAGCAACAGACACCTCAGCTCCCGGCCCCTTTCTCATCACCCGTCCTTCCACTCATGACACAGACTTGTCCTGGGTGTCAGAGCCGGGTCCCATAGCAGCATTCATCTCCCACCCTGCCATGGCTTCAGAGCACCGTTTCTCCATCCAGACCCACTGCTCCTGCCAGCCCCTCCCCTGTGCTGAAGCCACCATGGAAGTGACATTCCCCTTCCTGTTTCTGTGCCCTCACTCCGCAGGCTGATCCTCTCCCTGTCCCCCTCCTTCCTGCCCCGTACCCCATGAAACTCTATTTGCCCCTTACCCTGTGCCACATCTTCTGAGAAGCTTCACTCCACCCCCGTACACAGTTAATGACTGATTCTGCTGTTGGCACCACCCGCTCAGCATTTTGTTTGACTCACTTATTTATAATTCTGCTTATTTTACTGATATATAAAAGTATCTCTGTTTACCCACTGAAGTTTGCCCACACACACCCCAGGGGACTACGCCCTGGCCACCTCTGCAGCAACCCTAGTCCCCAGTGCAGACTCCTGACTAAGCGTCTGCCACACACCTGCTACTCAAGTGAACAGACCAGGTCACAAACGCGCCTGCAGGATGGGGCACCTGGGCAATGTGGGTCTTGCTGCACAGAGCAGAGAGGGGAAGGTTAGAATTGTCATTTCTAAACAGATTTGCAGCCTGCTTGTGCACGGGGCACTGGGGACCTTCCTCCCCCATATGAGGGACAGAAGATGGGTAAGATGTAAAAGCCCCCAGAGGGTCAGTCCTCGGAGAAGAGCACACCTCCAACCTCAGCCCTTCCCTGTCGGACCCGCGTCTCTCAGACAACACCCCCCAGAGGCGGCCATCAACACTGCTGAACTGGTCGTCCCTCCTGAGGACAATTTGGTAGCAGAATAGCATTTGCTGCCTCTTAAGAGCTTAATGTTCACCAATCCATTATAGATTTTCTTCAGATGTCCCAGCCAGGGGTATTTTTAAATGCCCTGAGTAAGGAAGAGGGAATGGCTGGCTCAAGGTCACTGGAGTGGTGAAGGCACACGTCCAGGGGGGCCCCACAAAGCCAGCCTCAGTGCAGAGAAGAGAAGCGGAACCCTCAGCTCAAAAGAACTTTCTAGGCCAGGACAGCTACAGGGGCTCTGATGTGCCCAGAGGGAGGCCGTTACAGAGCTGAGATCGAGAGCAGAGTGCGGCTAGTCTGGGCGTACTTTGGCTAACCGGGTCCCCTGGCCATGGGGGGCCCAAGTTCCCTCCATGGCCACATTCTCAGACTCCCTGAGGACCCAGTATGGCACCTGCACCAACATGTCTAGTAATAAAAATGGAAACCCACACATTAGGAAAATGTTGGCAGAATAGGAAAATTGAGTTAGTCATATCTGTTTTATGAAGTCACACAACTCTAAAAAATCTATATTCCAACAGATACACAAACCACTCACTAGGTAAGGCACACACACAAAGGAATAACAACCAGATCATTCTTTAACCCATGCTAATAACCACACACACAGACAGGCAAATTAAAGAATAAGGTACCATCTTTTACTATTAAACTAGCAAAAATTTAAAAAGAATACTCCAGTAGATCTACTGTTCGATCCTGCAATTCCTCTACTAGGTATATACCCAGATGATCAAAAATTTTTTTACAACAAAGACATTTGCGCCAGAATGTTTATTGCAGTCCAATTCATAATAGCCAAGACATGGAAACAGCCCAAGTGCTCATCGACCCACAGATGGATTAACAAATTGGGGTATATATACACTATGGAATACTATGCAGCCATAAAAAGATGGAGACTTCACATCTTTTATGTTTACCTGGATGGATCTGAAACATATTCTTCTTAGTAAAGTATCTCAAGAATGGAAAAAAAAAGTATCCAGTGTACTTAATACTATTATGAAATCAATATATAACCATCTACACACTCATACGAATGGCAAAACATAACTATAGCTCAGAAATTAGAAGGGAAGAGGAGAGAAAGGGGAGGGGTGGGGGGGATATGGGAGGAGGGAGGGTATTTGGGGGGACCTCACCTAATGTGCATGATGCAATAGTACATTTCAAACTATTACAAAATGGGTATAATTGTGATGGATGTTACTCAGTTCAATGTAAACATTTCATATTGTATACTGAAGCAGTACCCTGAACCCCATAAATGCATCAGTGTGCAATGTTATGATTTAATAAAAAATAATTAATTAAAATAAATAAAAAGAATACTCCAAATACTGGTCAAGTTCTGGTAAAACTAATAATCTTAAATGCTGCTGGCAACAGGGATAAGGGATGCTTTAAAAAGCAGTTTCTTACTTTCCTCTCCTCTGATTCAGGAATTCAAAGGCTTGGAATGTATCCTAAGAAAACAATTCAACTCCTCCCCCCAAAAAAACAGTTACATGGAGAAAAATGCTCACTGCCACAGTATTTATAATCCTGATAAGCTAGGGGGAGAAAAACATCTAAATATAATAAAGTAGCAAATAAGTTTTAACAATTTGATATAACGAATTCAGCGCGTGATGCAATTAGGATAATGTTCACTTGCTAATTAAGTAAAAAAATATTCTGTAGGCAGCACTTATTAACAGAGTGCCTACCCCTCGCCGTGCCCTGTTGTGGGCACAGGGAACACTGCCGTGAAGGAAATGTCACCATAACTACAGTTTTGTCAGGAAAGAGCACGGAGGTAACTCCCCTTCCATCTTCATTACCGTAACAGTGCAGTCAGCAAACCAGAACAATTCACAGGGAAAATGGAAACAAGATGCTGGACCTTGACACCCTCCCCGTGGCCAGAGGCCCCTCTATCTGCCACAGCACAGGAGGTTCCAGATCAAGCTGGATGATCATGATCATGGCTATTTCTGACCCAGCCCCAAGCGCTTTCAGGGGGGCTGGCCAGATGCTCCCCAGGGCCTTCCAGCACCTGGGAGCGTGACTCACCCTTCCCCAGGAGGCTGAGCGCCGAGCGCCTCCTCCCTGGGCTCAGGAAGGAGGTGGTAAAATCACAGGAGAGGCACAGAGTGAGAGGAAGCACAGTGGGCAGCAGGGGGCCAGTCCTGGGCACTGCTGGCTGCAGAGTACAGGCCCCAGGCTTGTGCAGGGCAGCGTCCACCCTCCCCTCCCACTCCCTCAGCTCAGGGATCTCATCTCTCTCAGGTCACTCACGGAGCCAGGATGACATGGTGAAGTGACCATGTGGGCTCAGGGCCTGGGAGACAAGCCCCACCCTCTTCCTTCAGGAAGGAAAGGTAATCCTGTACCCCTGGTAGCGCAAGTGATGGCCACTCTCACACTGCAGAATCATAAAGCTCACGTAGCTGCCTGGCCAGCGGCAGGACAAAGAGTGAGTGGGCCTGCAGAGACAACCTGCTCAGAGCCAGCCAGATGCTGCCACTTGGGAAGACAAGCCCAGCAGCATCAGATCTTCTAGAGCAGCGGTCCTCAACCTGCAGCAGTCCTTTGGGGGTCGAACGACCCTTTCACAGGGGTCACCTAAATACATCCTGCATATCAGATATTTACATTACAATTCATAACAGTAGCAAAATTACAGTTATGAAGTAGCAACGAGAATAATCTTATGGTTGGGCGTCACCACACATGAGGAACTGTATTAAAGGGTTGTGGCATTAGGAAGGTTGAGAACCACTGTCGTAGAGTTTCTAAGGACTACTGAAATCCATTATGGGAAATCTTCCAATTTTTCAACGCTGGCAACTAGTTTAAATGTATTTCAAAACACAGTGGGGGCAAAAACAAAACAAAACTGTAGATTGCACCCCAACGTATTTGCTTTGTTCTGCATACCAGGAGGCACCGAGATCCACTGCAGGTGCCCAGACTTTGAGAAACAGGGTTTCAATCTCCAAGGGATCTGTTGCTGCAGAGAGCGGGTATTAACCACTCCGGGGCAGGGACTTTAAGTCCCACAAACCTCTCTGTGACTATACTTTGCAATTCGTGTCTTAGGCCCTAGGCAGAAGTTTTTATCAATGAAACCAGGCTAAAATTCTAACCAGGCACTGTAACTTCAGTGCCCGTATGAGATTTTACAACCTTCCATTCATTCCCCAAACACTGAGCACTTGCTGTCAGTCAGTTACTGTGCAAGGGGCTAGAAGTCCAGGCACCAGGAACACCGTAAGGAGTATGCTCGGTCCAGCAGGCGGCAGGGGAGAGGGGAAGGTGCAATTAACATTTAAAACCAAGCAAGAGCTTCTGCTGCACTAAATGATACAGAGACAACCTCAGGATGCCCCTGAGAGGGCTGGGAGGTGGCTTCTGTGGACTGGGAGGTCGGGGAGGCAAATCTCGGAGCTGAGACAGGAGGGAGAACCAACCTTGAGAAGACTCAAGAGCCCTCCAGGCACAGGGAACAGCAGGCACACAGGCCCTAAGGTGAGGATGGCTTTGGGAAGTTCAAGGATGGATGGCAAAGCCTTAGCATCTTGGGGTACGGGTGGGGGGCAGGGATCACTCCCACATTCCCCCAGCCTGCTGTCACCAGCCTTAGAAGGGCAGTGGCTCCCATCAGCAGCTGGTCCATCCTTCCGGACTTGAAACATGAACCACACTGGGCTGGCTCAGCCTGGACTGTGAGTCCCTGTGCCTGATGATGTCCTGGAGCCTGCCACACAGCACCTAGCAAGACGCAGCCAGCAGCGAGGTGCATAGCAACAGGTTTCCTGAGGCTCAGAACCTCCTTCTCACATCAGGAGGCACAGGACTTTCACGGACCCAAACCAGAACTTGACTAGTCCGGCACGAATGCTCTCGATTAACATCCGCTTGTCTGGGCTGAGTGATGAGTGACCTTGGCTTGGTCAGAAGGGATTTTTGGCTGTTTGGTGCTATGAATAGTTGATGTCCTTTCAGATGTTGGTGTGTCCACGTAGCTGTTCAGACATAGATTTATGCCTATTTAATATGGACCTAGAGCAACATTCAGGGTTGTGGAATCAAACCCTTTACTGTAGTTGGGCGATGAACTCAGTTGAGTTTCCTGGCAGCCAAAGCAAAAAGGGAAAGGATCCTTGGTCATAAAACTCTTTTGATTTTGACATAGTCACCTGCTGAGTAACTTTTCCAGATACTGAATTTAGAAATGCATTTGTCTAGAAGGTCCTCATAAGAAAAGATGCTTATTATTGTAATGAGAAGGTCTCTAACAAGGTTCTGAAAGATACAGGGATGCCAAAACAGGCATTTCTTTAAATGACTCTTTGAAACTTTGAAGGCACACATTCAATCAGTTTGGTACAAGGTTTGTCGGGCTGGAGCTTGCTGCTCGGTGAAGACAAGATCTCCCTGATACATGAGACATGACAGTTAATATGCCCGTGGGGGTGCCTCTCCCCAACCAGATGTCTCAAGAGGACTTTTGACAAGTGCTGGGTCACAGACCATCCGTGTTTGTGCTTGAATTCTCCGAAGGGGCCTGAAGTGCCAACATTTTGATTTGATGACCAAAATAGGACCCACGTGCTGTCGTTTCCAGGGAGGGAGAATTATCCTTCTGCTGTGAACACAGAAGATCCTGGCTGTCTTCCCTCAGGCACAGACAAGAGCAGCTTCACAGCCATGTGCAGGAGCTACTCTTGGGGGAGCACTGCCCCATAAAGACAAAGCTGTCGGGGTCACAGGTGAGGAGGGCAGTGGGGGCAGGCAAGCCTGCAAGCTGTGTGCAGGCACATTAGGCCGGGCTGGCTCAAATGAGGCAGTGTCTACAGGGAGAGGTTCTGATCCGGAGCATGTGGCAAAGTGTTCTGGTTTCTGAGTGTCAGGCTACCGTGGCTGACAGCACCACTTCCCGGCCCAGGGTGGACAATCTCAGGAAATATCCCGTTAATACCAGCTTCCCTGAGAGTCACGAGCCTCATCTGTTTTCTGCACTGTGAAACTCCCAGGGCGAGAACAGGGCCCGATCCGGGAGAGCAGCTCAGGGAATATTTGTTATTGTTGAAAACTCACAGTTCAGGGCTCAAGGATGAGCTCTGTGGCACAGGCTGCCCTCACAGTGCTCCTTCCTCCGTGGCTGCCCACCGTGGCCTGCGAGTCGGCCTCCACACCTGTCCACCAGGTCTCAGCCACGCTGCCTTCTTCCTCCCACCACCCTTTATGCACAGCCGAGAGAGAAAAGCAGTTTAAAGAAGCAACGCCTTGGCGCTGATTTACTTTGTAACTGAAAGGAGAAAAAAAAACTACAGGCTCATTTATGAGTCTTTTGATCAAAAACACAAATAAGCCTGACTCCAAGCCTTGCAGCTGGGCTGCCGAGAGCAGAGACAGCTGACTGCGGAGCACAGCGGGCTTGCCTGTAATCCAGAGGCGGAGAAAGCCCATCTTAACAACTGGACCGCCTCAGCTTTCCATACAGGTGCACTCTGCAGAGTGCCTTATAAACAAGAATAATTCATGAACTCAATCTTCAGAATCTGTACACCAGGAGAAGGAATAAGTCCAGGGCCTAAACAACTGGGCATCAGGCAGAGGGGACAGCTCCACGCAGGGCACAAGGTTCTGCAGGGCAAGAGCATCCCCTGTGGCAGGAGAGTCCCAGAAAAGACTTTAGGACTATGTCGCAGAAGGCCAGTTTCTGGTGGGTAGAGACGGGAAGGGAGGCCTTCCTGGAGAGGCATCAGCACCAGGAAAGCGGTGACAGCTCCTAGGGTGGGCTGCGAAGAATGGGGTCTCCTGTGCAGAATGTACCGTGTCCTGTGCTGCCACTGCAGTGTGGCCCTGGGGTAACTGTTACATCTGGTCCTGAACCGCTTCCACGGCTTTGGAAAGACTTCTGGGTTTTCCCAACATAGTGCTGGCCGGTCCCAGCAAAGGGTGGGAGGCCTAGGGGGGCAGGGGTGCCTGTGGCAGTGCAGGATCCACATTCAGGGTCCTGGGTCCCCACTGCCCACCCTTATGCCATCATTTGTGCAGCACGGCCCCCAGATGCCCAGAGCCCAAAGTGCCTGCTGGGTCACACCGGTCACGTGGACAGTAGAAATTGCTGGCTGCAGTTCCTAGGAGAGTCTGGGCTGGAAACCAATTTGGGATCATGATGTACAGGCCCACATAAAGCACAGGACCACGTAGAGAGCAGAGAGGGGCTGGGCTGCCTGCTGAGTAGGCTGGGATAGCCTGAGAGGGGACAGAGCAGATGGGTGGGGGGTGAGAAAGAGCCAGCTCTGAGGTCTGAGTGGCCCGAGAGCCCAGGCTGGCTAGGAGGCTGGCTCCCAGCACTTGACTGTCACACCAAAGACTTCCACTCACAGCCTTGACCAAAGAACTCTGAGTCACCCCTAGAAGCACCGAGGAAGGAGCCTCTTTGACAATGTGGACAAACGCACTAGTTAGGAAACCATGCCTCTCTTCCTGTTTGTAGCTATTCAGGGAACTTGAATATTTGGCTCTGCGCTACAAATGGAGGCAGAGCTGTCAGATGGTGAATCATTACCTGCCTTCTTTAAGTGAACCACAGTGTTTGACAAGCAAAAATCATTACATTATGACCTAATGCTGGAAAAACGTGATTTTTTTTTTCCCTATCTACAGCTATAAGGCCAAGCTGAATACGTGGATCTAAGACACGAATGTAGCACACTTGTCAAAAGATGCCCTGTTATCTGTTTCCTTTTAGTGAGTTGAAGTATTTGATAAGGAAATACCCTTGTTTTCAGCGCTAACCCACTTGCTGTGGAAACACGATTCTTTAGCTATTAGAAGGTCTGAGGCCAAGTTGAACGTCTGGCTCCAAAACCCAGGACAGCACACCTGTCAGAGCAGCACGGCCGCCTGATTCAGTGAATGGGGAGCATGTGAGAAGGAAAGTATAAAGTAACATTTGTTAGGAAAACAAGTTTCTTTGCCTGTTTTCAGCTTTTAGGGGAATTTGAATGTCTGGCTCTATCATCCCACTGGAAGTGCATCTGTCAGAAGGTGCATTGTTATCTGACTTCTTTTAGGGAACTGAAGTGTTTGACAAGGAAACACCATGACATTATGACCGAACCTGCTTGCTGTGAAAACCTGATTTTTTTCCATATTGGTCACTAGAAGGCTAAGTTGAATATCTCTGAGAAAACCAAGGTAACGGTGGTGGGGGGGGATGAGAAGGAGCAGATGCAGACCTTATTTTCAGTGGCTTCTGTGGAGCAGGTTAAGTGAGACATCCAAGCCAGGAGAGATCCTAGGAGGAGGTTACCAAGACGATGGCTTTGTGCATACTAAAAAAGGGGAGTGCTGAGGGCCGAGCTTGGAAGCCAGAACTGGTACCTAAACTCAGTCTGTCTTTGGGGACGAGACAGAAAAACATGGCCTGGACACTGTGTAATTAAATGCATTTATAAATACCGTATTAAAAAGTACATTTTACCATATAAAAATGTACTTTAAAAAAATTTTTTTTTTGCATTTTAGGTCTTTCAAATCGGATGGGGCGCCATCATGACATAGCTATCACTATCCGGAGACAAGAGTGGACCCTCCTTTTTTTCTTTTATGTAATTAGCACAATAAATATACAAAGTACAAAATCATAATCATACTGCTCAATGAATCTTCACCAAGTGAAATGCATTTGCCCATGTACCCACCAGCTGCCCCAGGACACAGGATGTCACCAGTCCCCGCCACCCCATGCCCTTTGGGGCACTCTGGAAAGACCACGGTGCAGAAACCCAAAGATGGTGATGGTGCTAAGATAACTTCAGAAACACAGACCTCTGAATGTGAAGAAGCTCTAGAAGTATTTCAACCAATTTATTTTGCTTTTATTATCTTCTTTATTACAGAGAAGAGTGACATGCAGTAATAATCTATCCTACTATCAAATCAATTCTTCAGCAAGGATAAAATAAAAATTCTAAGTGATATGAAAACATGTGTGATAGTTAAGTGGCAGTGTTTAATCTTTCTTAGTAGTGCATAAAATAATGGTGAATGTCACAACTGATGAGGTCTTAATGTTTGACGAATAGGGGTGGCTGAGCCACCCACCGCACCAGAGTCAACAGGGACAAGGCGTCTGCTCATAGATGATCAGCGATGTAGCCTGACATTTTAATCCAAAGTTACATAAGTACATTACTGGAGGACAGCTCATTAGGGGATGGTCCTCTTGCTATGAGTCAACGTGACGCTAACAAAAACAACTCTAGAGTGACCTTCAGAGCCAAAACTGTGGGGACAATTTCACTCAACTCTGGTTCTGCTGGTCAGACTGCTCCTAGAAGGTACTGGTCGACCCTGTGCCTCAAAGGAACAATCAGCTTTCCTTCACACAGCACTACTGTGGGTGACCACGTCCACGCACAGGCAGTTTTGTTCTGGAGCCGTCTGGCCAAAGCAACCTGTTAGAATTCATTGTTTTAGAAAAAAATAGCCAACTTGCAAGGGCACTTTTGTTTAATAAATGCTTGTAAGACTTAAAAAAAAGAAAAAGACAAAAGGAAAAAGGGGAGAGCTATTGAGAATTTGGAGAGAATCCAAAAAGAAACAAAACCAAACCCTGGGCAGCATCTTCAGGGAGTCTCATGGGGGTGTGAACAGCAGTGAGAAAGTCAAGGGTAGGGGTGACCCGGGAGACAAGACGGTGGTCTTCCAGCTTGAGAGGGTCATGAGGTGATAAGGCAGGAGATTGTCTGCACAGCTCCGCGGGAGAGCTGAGCCGGCCATGCAGCTCCAGCGAGGCTGTGGCCACTGCCACCCAGAACGGTCCCAGGAGTCTTCTTGTTAAGGACGCCCGAGTGAAAGGGATCCCCTGCTTGTCAGCAGGTCATTAGCAGGGGAGGGATTGGGACCTCTAGGGTAGTGCCATGAACATTTTTAAAGATCACTAAATTATTTTCAAGAGACAAAGAACAGTATGTTCTTTTTTTTTTTTTTTTATCAACATCATTTAAGTGTGCCGGGGAAGTTTAATTATAGGTTCAAGTGCGCTGGGAGATGAGAAAGGTGGAGAGACACTGCCTTAGGGTTTAGTGCCATTTCCCTTCTGACCGGTCCCTCTAGGAGGGACGCAGTTTCTTCTCCACTGCAACTGTCCTAGGGCTATATCCAGAGATAGGTCCTATTTTATGACCTCCAGGAAAGAGGAAGCATCTAAATTAGTTCACAGTTCACAGGAAAAAGAGATAAGGGACCATCTGCTGGTTCCCCAACTCGCGGGAGAGTAAGATGGGGTATGTGCTCCTTGAAGATGACCTCACAGAACTGTGGCTTCATTGGGTCTATTTCTAAACCACTGGGATGGGCCAGGCTCTGTGCTGACAGCCGGGGCACAGCCGGGGGAGAGACACGGGCTCCGCCATGCAGAGCACAGTCGAGTGTTTCACCCTTGACCTAGCAACAGCACAGATGGCTCCAGAACAAAACCCACTCCACCACACTGCTAAAAAACAGAAGGATTCAGGAATTCAGTTAGGGCGGATTATACTATATCACGGCTTTAAGTCAACAGCTCCTCCAGAGGCGAGGTCTCTGAAATTTCTTAACATTTTTCAAGAGCTGCCCTAAGTCACAACATAAAAGTCACGTCACAAAAGTACCTGGATGTGCTTTTTGCTTTTTTTTTTGAGACAGAGTCTCATTATGTCACCCTGGGTAGAGTGCCATAGTGTCACAGCTCACAGCAACCTCCAACTCAAGCAGCTGGGACTACAGGTGCTGGTCACAATGCCTGTCCATTTTTGTTGTTGTTGAAGTTGTCATTGTTGCTTTAGCTGGCCCGGCCGGGTTCAAACCCACCAGCCTTGGTGTATGTGGTGGGCACTGTAACCACTGTGCTACAGGCGCCGAGCCAGGATGTGCATTTTGGACTATTCCAAGTTTAATTTATCATAGGTAACTCCTGAGTCAACTGCTGAGCCCTGGCATTTGAAGCCTGGAGATGGAGTATGCTGGCAGCTGTTTCCCGACAGTTTTCAGTGTTAACTGACCGGGCGGGGTCCACTAGAGTGACACATCGGTGGCACTTCCAGCCTAGGCGAGCAGCCGGGCTTCCTCAACAACAGAATGTGACCCACAGTTCAAGCAGCTGAATCCACTTTGGACTCGGTCTTCCGTCCTTTTAGGTTATTTGGCATAATAAATAAATACTGCCCCAACCCTTGATATGGAGAGAGCAGCACTTAATTACTGGACTGGGACAGGCTCCCTAAAAGATTTAGAACTTGGGCCTTCTCCAGAGACCCAGGGAGGGATGGACCCGAACCTCCTCTCTCCTCTGTGGGTCTGGGGCTTGGCTCTCGCTGACCCAGCCAAGGGCCCGAGCACACAGCTGTGTGCAGAGGACACATGTGTCTCTGTGGGAGAAGAGACAACAGATCCTCCTTGACCCAGGCAGTGCGTGCCATGGCACACTGAGCCTTCTGCTTAAAAGCCACTCGTGTCCATCCCTGCCTACCTGTGACACCTGTCATCTCTGGCCGGTGGTCAAGGCACTCTGCAGTCTGCAGCTGACCAAAGCTGCCCATGCAGCTCTCCAGAGGGTGCTGCTGCTACCCAAAGCCAGCTCTGCGCTGGGCATGGCGGTGCATGCCTGGGGTCCCAGCTGCTCAGGAAGCTTTGAGGACGTTACTTTGAGAGGTTAACTTCTCCATCACCCGCCCGGTCAGATTCCATGGCACAGAGCTACACATCAGTGACCTTTGGACACAGACACTGAATATTGAAGGTTAAAGATCCTATACTCTCCGAAAAACCTCTCTCCACTCCTCCAACTGTACCTTTTCTAACACTCCCGGTAGAAAGAATAAAGCTTGTTTGGTCACAGCCAAACCACCCACCCCGGCCTGCAGGCTGACAGGGGCCAAGCACCTCGCCTCTCACTCTGCAGGACATGTGTAAAGATGGACCTTTCAAAGAGGGTGACACACCTGCTGGCTTGTTCTCTCTGTCCTCTTCCTGCTTGGCCACAGAAGCAAGCTCAGTCATGGGAAAAGGACAGCAGAGGCAGCTAAATGAAGCCCCTGCCTTCTGGCCCAAGGACCAAAGTGAGAGGCCCTGAGGACGGAAGTGCTGTAGAGATTGCAGAGAGGGAGGGGCTCAGGAAACAGCCCCATAAAGGTGTTATGAGCTCTGGGGCTCAGCCCTGAGCTGTGTGTGAGCGGATACAACCCTTGTACCATGGGTGAGCACTGAAGGTTAGTGCCCAGGTCCCAGCCTGGCCACAGGCTGCCAGACGGACAGATCTGAACAGCCAGGGGACAGCTGGGAAGGTTCAGCCAACATGGATGCTGCAGAGGCCTAGTGGGATGAGAACCTGAACCCACCTGGAAAAGTGCCTGCTAAGGTCAAAGTATCAGTGTTCTCCACAGCAGTCAAACAAGACCCAGAGTCTCATAACACAGTACTCAAAATATTCAGGGGCCTGGTAGCTCCTTCCTGTAATCCCAACACTCTGAAAGGCCAAGGTGAGTGGATTGCTTGAGCTCAGGGGTTTGAGTCCAGCCTGAGCCAGAGCAAGACCCCCTCTTTAAAAATAGCTGATGTTGTGGTGGGAGCCTGTAGTCACAGCTACTTGGGGAGGCTGAGGCAGGAGGATCACTTGAGCCCAAGAGTTTGAGGTTGCTGTGAGCTGTGATGCCACAGCACTCTACTGAGGGTGCCAGAGTGAGACTATGCCTCGAAAAAAGAAAATGTGCAGGGTTTCAATCTAAAATCACTCAGCATACAAAGAACCAGAAAAGTCCTCAACTCACAAGGGAACAGATAATCAGTAGACCAACTGAGATGTCACGGCTCTTGGAATTAATGGATAAAGACTTCAAAGCAGCAATGATGAGAAATGCTCCACGAAGGAAGGAGGAATATTCTGGCCATGAACAGAAAGGTAAATGTCAGGAAAGAAGCAGAAGACAGCAAGGAGAATCAAATGGAAATTTTGTAACTAAAAATACAGTAACTGTAAATTAAAAAACCCAGTTGATGGGCTATATAGAAGAATGAAGATGACACAAGATAGAGACTCAGTGAACATGAAGAAAGGTCAATGAGAATCATCTGAGTAACAGAGAAAGGAAAAAGATTTAAAAGAAACAGACAGAGCCATGGGGACCTGTAGGACGATGGCCAAGGACCTAACGTCTGTGTCACTGGAATTTGGGAAGGAGAGGGGAGGGAGGCCAGTGAATGTCTCTCTGTATATGTATTTGAAGAGCTAATGGCTGAAACTCACAAAATTTGGTAAAGAACATAAACCTTTACATTCAAGAAGGTCAGTGAACCCCAAACAGGATAAACCCAGAGGAATACACACCCTGATATGCCATAACAAGACTGATGAAAAACTAAAGACCAAGGGAAAAAAAAATCTTGAAAGCAACCGGAGAAAAACAATGCGTGACTTAGAATAAGAATTCATGTGACAGTAGGTTTCTCACAAAACCCACAAAAGCTAGAAGGGAGGGAAATGACATTTTTAAAGTGCTAAAAAAAAAAAAAAATCTCCCAAGAATGAAGGTGAAATGAAGACATTCTCGAGAGAATTTAATCCTCCTGGACCTAAAAGAATTTCTAAACTTCTTCAGGCAGAAGAGACATAATTCCAGAAGAAAACAGGTAGCATTAGGAGTGAAGAGTGAAAGAAAAGGTAAACATAACGGACTTTTTGATCTTCTTGAGTTCTTTTAAAATACATTTCACAGTTGAAGACAAAAATTACAATATGGGCTGATGAGGTTTGCAGTGACTAAAGAAGTAATGAATATAAAAGCTGCAACAGAAATGGAAGAGGGTGAGGAATGACGCAGTGAGGTTTCTACGTTCCGCTTAAAAGAGGTAAAATACTGACTGTGAGAAGACGGTGAGCAGTATGGATATTGTGATCCCTAGAGCAAACCCTGCAAAACTCCTACACATAAAATAAAAAACTCAGTGGATAAATTAAAACGGAACGTCAAACATATTCAAACAGTCCCGAAGAACACAAGAAAGAGAAAACAGAGGAAAGAAAAATGGAGGGAACAAACACAAAATAAATAATAGAATGGTGGCCTGAAGCCCAAACAGATAAATAATTACAGTAAATGTAAACAGAGTAAACACAGTAATTTTTTGTTTTTGTTTTTGAGATGGAGTCTCACGCTGTCGCTCAGCCTGGAGTGTCATGGTGCTAGCACCAGCTGACAGCAGCCTGAAACTTCTGGGCTCATGCAATCCTGATACTCAGCCTTCTGACTAGCTGGGACTACAGGCATCTGCCACCATGACTAACTGATTTTTCTATTTTTCACAGAGATGGGGATCTTACTACCTTCCTCAGGCTGGTCTCAAACTCCTGGCCTCAAGCAATCCTCCTGCCTCGGCCTCTCAAAGTGCTGGGATTAAAACACACCAATTAAATGCCAGAGATTATCAGAATGGATAAAAAGGCATAAACCCAACTCTATGTTGATTATAAGAAACCCTAACTATCATCATAAAGGTACGTAACAATAAAAGGATTAAGAAAAGATCACAACAGCACTAATCAAGAGAAAACTGAAATGGCTATATTTATAACAAAGTATACTTCAGAGCTAAGAAAACTACCAGAAATAAAAAGGAACAGTACATAATGATACAAA
>NW_003852442.1:530739-533010 GCF_000181295.1 Otolemur garnettii
AGCTACTCTGGAGGCTGAGGCAAGAGAATCGCCTCAGCTCAGGAGTTGGAGGTTGCCGTGAGCTGTGTGACGCCATGCACTCTACTGAAGGCCATAAAGTGAGGCTCTGTCTCTAAAAAAAAAAAAAAATCAAGAAAAAGAAAAAGAAGAAGAAGAAAATGAAGGATCTTTGCAAAGGAATGGGAATGACACAGCTGTGCTCTGGGACTAGACTTTGTTTTACTCCATCTACCTACAACAGAATCCTAAGATATTAGGCCGAGATGCGACTTGCAGCTTCTGGAAAACAGGTGGGGGTTGGCAGACAGGTAAGACAGGGGCAGGGAGCAGGACGCAGAGAAGAGGTTCAGACTCATGGGAACAGTTTCTAGAGGGGGACGCCGAGACCCAGGGAGTGAAGTGACAGAGTGATAGCATGTCTGCTCAGAGCTGTGACTGGAACCCCCACTTTCCACCCCATGTATCACCAACAAGGTAAAACCCAGAAGAGGGGAGAAGGGGCTGGAAGGCTGCTCCTGCCCCGGGGCTGGCTTGTCACCTCTCTGAGCAGTACCAAGACCACCCCGAGGCCGAGGATGACAGCTGCTGTCTCTGCCACTTTCTTCTCTGACGGACACAGCATCCGCCAGGTCATTTGGTTGGCAACTGGTTATTAAGCCCCTATCACATTCCCAGAACTGACAGGTCCTGGGGACACAAAGATGAGTAGATGTGGCCCTTCATTTCCCAGATGCAGTGTGGAGAGAGACACACACCAACCAGCACAGCAGCGTGACAAGTACTGTAATTCCAGGGTGTAAACGCGCAGGGGGGAGCGGCAGAGTGTTTAGCTCTGCCTGAGGAGATTTTAAAAGACTGTGTTCTTTGAAAGCCTGAGCCTGCCGGGCAGAGCAGGGTAGATATTCCAGACAGAGAGAACAGCTGGCACAAAGTAGCAAGTGTGAGGTGCTCTGATGTCCCCATACAGCTAATTCAGACTCGTTCAGCCCCAGCTAGAGAGTCACGAAGGATCTAGCACAACCTCAGTTTATATTTGGAAGTATTCCACCGAGCCTTAAAAGTGAAACATACGTAATCAATCGCTTTTCTGCCCATAAGAAAGTGGGAGCTGAATTCTTATTTTGGAGAACCTTAATATATAACAGGACGGCCAGGTTCTGTGGCTCACACCTGTCGTCCCAGCCCTCGAGGCAGGAGGACTGTTTTGAGCTCAGGAGTTCAAGATCAGCCCAAGCCAGAGTGAGACCTACCAAAAAATAGAAAAAATTAGCCTATGATGTGTGCCTATGGTTTCAGCCACTTGGGAGGTTTGAGCTCAGGAGTTGGAGGTTGCAGTGGCCTATGAGGATACCATTGTATTCTAGCCAGGGTATCAGAGCAAGACTCAGGGACAGGGAAGGGAGGGAAGGGGAGGGGAGGGGAGGGGAGAAAGAAAATATATAACAAGAATTAAAATACATACAATCGTGTACTTCACTCCTGACTTGGAACACGAAGATGTGTTTTTAGAAGCCTGGGGAACAGTGGCGGTGGCAGATGTTTACTTGCGGGCTGCATGAAAAGAAAAGAGGTTTCTGCGGCTGTTATGCTTCCACGGCATCTAAATAGCTTTCAAGGGCTGCTTTAAGTATATCGATCCACTGTTCTCGAGCTACAGGCTTTCCTAACTATCTCCTCTGCAGAATTCTATTCAAGTTTTAAAAGTGGAGCCAATTTTCTTTCATCTCAAATGCTTTAGCTGGAGGCAGCTCCCATGTGGGTCTGTCCTTTTAGGAAAAGAGTCGCCAGGTTGGGGAGGGTTTAAGCTGAACAGAGAGAAGGGGATGAAAAGACCAAGTTTCCAGAGACCAACAGCCTTGCTGATGTCACCGGAGGCGACTTTGAGACAGAACATGCAGGTGCGGTGACCATCAGCGTTTCACCACTGTGGCAATACCAGCATCTGGCTGGGTCGTGCTCCATGTGGGGACCATCCTGAGTGCTACAGGACGCTCAGGGGCACACCTGGTCTCTGCCTACTGCCAGAAGCACCTCCTGGTTGTGTCAACCCAAAATTTCTCCAGGGGCTGCACCTGGCTGAAAGTTCCCGACCTATGTTAACTGCAGGCAGCCACGTCTCTAAAGACTCCCAGTTCTTTGAACCGCTTCCTGCTGAAAACCCCTCCCTTTGGGTGCACCGTCATCGAAAAATAAAACCAATAAAGAGTAATTATGATAGAATGTTGATGATATGCAAATCCCTACGTAAAGCAGCCCTTATGTTACATGAAC
>NW_003852442.1:533482-534037 GCF_000181295.1 Otolemur garnettii
GGGCCATGTGCAGCTAGCAAGCCCACGGAATGTACTTATTCAAGTTGAGACGTACTGACCAAACCAGATCTCAGACTTTGCATAAAAAAATGAGAATATCAAATGTCTAATTTTTACGTTGATTACGAGTAGAAATACTAACATGTTGGATATATTGGGTTAAATTAAAATCTATTAACAAAATTAAATCCGCTGTTTTTCCCTCACTTGTTCAATGTGGCTCACTCTGCGTTTCTGCTGGACAGTGAGAGGTCAGGAGTACTGGCTGAACAGGGAGCCACGCACGAAGAGGCCCAGGAGGGCTAGGGTCCCAGGTCAGGGATACAGCAGCATGAGAGCTCTGCCACGGGCAGGGGCCTGGGCCACTTGATGAACAGCCAGGCAACATGGCTCTGCAGGGCACACAAGGGGAGCAGGAACGGATGAGGCTGCAAGGGTTACAGGGACTGGTCCAGGGAGGCAGGGACTTGGAGGCTGAGTTAAAGACCTGGGATTGCCCAAGACAACAGCAATGGGACAGCAGTTGAGGGTCTGAATACAGGGAACACCATGACC
>NW_003852442.1:534383-538576 GCF_000181295.1 Otolemur garnettii
AGCGTAGATGAGTCTGTTAATTCCACTTCCATTAGATGTCTGATTATGTAGAAAACCGTTCCTCCGTAGAGCAAAGTATTTTTTATTACCCAAATTGGGCTTCTAAGCGTGATCTTGTTCTGTGATGAAGTCCGACAGAGCAGAGAGAGTATCCGGCTAGTTTTATTATATTAGCTGGTTTTCTACTTTCTTGGAACCACCGGATTAAACTCAGAAGCACTTGGGAGGAGGGGGTCCTAGGTTTAACACTGTTTCGACCTCATTTAATTATTTCACTCCAATCTTGATATTTTCTGCTAACTCAGAACGTGGTTCTCCCCTCTCATGAGGCTTCTGCCCCTCGTTACTGGGCCCCATTTTTAAACCCCAGCTCCCCAGGTTCACCCCACATCCCCTAACTCAAGGATGCTGGCGTCACAGCAGCCATTCGGCTTATTTACTCCGGCATTTTCCATTTGCTCCACTGTTTTCAGATTCCTGCTCTTTCCCTCGCTCGTCGGTCATTTTTGCCACAGTGAGTCATCTGCTCTGAGTCATGCCTGGCTGTGATACAAAGGCCGGGGAAACGTCTTGAACACACCTGGTACAGAAAAGGGTGTCAGTCAAGATGGTCTGTACCAGGCACGTGCTTCCCTGAGTGGATTCGGTAATTAAGAGAAAAAATAACCCCTCTTCTCTCCTTTGTTTCCTTAATTTACCATCCCAGTCTTTGTTGGGAGTTACTGTGACAGCAAAATGGGTCTGGGCCAGTCGTTTCTGACTGTTAGGAGGCAGCAGAGCGTTTTCGGAGAGCCCCTGAGAACAGGTTTTCTGCACACGAGGCTCTTCCTCGTGCAGCACTGAGCGGCGCACGCAGGCTCCCCCTGCACCGTTTCCTCTCAGAGCTCCAACACGTGCATCCCATGGGGATGCCAAACCGTGCTGGCAGGTGCAACAACTGTGTGCAATGTGGTCCCCTCTACAAGAAGACAGTAATGGAAAACTATGGCCTATGACACAAGGATCCTCTGTCCCTCACTCATTCACCGCACAATGAAGGGCATGTCTGAGACGGGCAGATGGACCTGAGAGGCAGAGCAGCCCAGAGGCACTGTCACCCTCTCCCAGGACAGAGGGATAACTAAAAACATCAACCACAAAAACGAGCTGGAGGCGCCTGTGGCTCAGTGGTTAGGGCACCGGCCACATACACCCAGGCTGGCAGGTTGGAACCCGGCCTGGTCCTGCTAAACAGCAATGACAATTGCAACAAAAAAATAGCCGGGTGTTGTGGCAGATGCTTGTAGTCCTGGCTACTTGAGAGGCTGGCAACAGAATTGCCTAAGCCCAAGAGTTGGAGGTTGCTGTGAGCTGTGATGTCAAAGCACGCTACTGAGGGCAACAAAGTAAGACTCTTTCTCAAAATAAAAATAAAAATGAGCAAAGCACTGCTAACCACTACACCAGGGACAGACCAAAATTGAGTCCAGTTACAAAGGCCATGTGTTGTATGATTCTGTTTATGTGAAAGGTCCAGAACAGGCACATCCCTAGAGACAGAAAGTGGACAGTGGTTGTCAGCAGTTGGGGGACAGAGTGACTGCTGATGGCGATGGGGTTTCTTTCACGGGGTGATGGGAACATTCTAAATTTAGATTATGGTGATGGCTGCACCACCCAGTGAAGTTACTAAAAAGTCACTAAAAAGTACACATGAAGTAGGTGGATTTTAATGTAAAACGTATCTCAATAAGCTCTTAAACGAAAGATGCAGGCTGTTCAAACATTCTAAACAGACTGAGGGAGAGGAGGCTGGAGCCCAGGGAGACGAGGGTCTCTGTGGAGCCAGCAGCACAACCAGGCCTAGGGGTCCAGAGCACCAGCCACCTGTCACACGGGGGTGCTTCTCCATCACCTGCTCTGAGCAGGTGACAGGCAAAGCCTGGGGGTGGCAGAGTGAGCAAGCCACAACTGAGGCCTTGCAGGACAGCTCCTGACCTGCCCAGAGAGAACAGGGCAGTGGTGGACGGCAAGAGAAAGGCGCTCGTGCTGGGATGGAGGGCTGGGGGCTCTGGGAAGACACTCTGGTATGTTGGTGGGGGGGGTTGTTGCTACTTTAAGAGCCCGGCAGGAATTAGAGGGCTGAGGGGAAGCAGAAGAGTGGATGGCTGGACTCTGGGAAGATGCAGAGGCAGGCAGGTGGGGCGGGGCAGGGGATACGGGCACCAGCGCCCTCCAAGGTGTGCCCTGAGGGGGAGGTGGCAAGTGGAAAGGCCATGGTCCGGGCCCAAGGACAGGCCGCCTGGACCCGGAGCTCTGGTGCTGCCCCCACCTGCTCCCCAGTAGAAGCAAACCACCACCTCCAGGCCTCGGTGCTCCCACCTATAAAACAGAGATGGTAACAGCAGCTACCCTTTGTTGCTTTTGCAAAAGGGCTACAGGGACAATCTCATAAAGCACTTGGCGCATCGCTGGGCGTGGCAGAGTAAACCCAGGAAACAGGAGCCAGGGCGACCGACAATGCTGTTATACCTCAGTGACCTAAAAGAATCCGCCCCTCCCACTCTTCTTTCTGGGAGTCCTCTGGACCCGCCCCGGGTCAGGGCCAACCCTACCGAGTGAAATTTACGACACGTGGCAAGCTTCCAACAAGTATGAGCACTTTCTCCACACTTTTTCCACATTTCAGGCAAGAGCCTCACATTTTACCATTACAGACTCATCTCTGCCAAGCACCTTCCTTCCCAAGCTTACAATATTGTCATCAGGTCTTAACACAGGGGAACAGATCAGCCTGTCAGGGCGCAGCAGAAGAGGGTCCTAAAAAGGCAGGAGGGAGGACGGACTGAAAGTTAGGGCAGTGAGCACAGCCTGGGGAGTGGGGCACGAGGGACACTGGAAGGAGGCAGAAGAAACTGGCAGTAATGCCGCAGGGCACAGAGGTGGTGGGGACAGAAACCACACCTCACTCAACACCTTTCTGCATCACCTGAATTTGGTACCATCTGCCTGTATAACCCAGTTGAAAAGTAAAACTAAATAACATAAAATAAGAGGGAGGATCTTGGGTATCTGGGTGAGACGGAGCCAGGACCAGAAGGGTCTCTGAAGGTACAGGTACGTGCCACCACGTAAGTCACTGGTGGCCGCCCTGCTTGACTCACCTCCACCTCCAGAGACCTGTGAACTCCCAGATGACTCAGAATCTGAGAGTCAGAATCCGAGACTCTGAAGCCCAGAACTCTCAACACCTCAGCAAAAAGCCCTTCGGGACGGCACAAAAGGCAGCACAGAGCTTCTGCCCAGTGCCAGCAGTGCGAGGTCATCCTGTTCAGTTGCACCATTTATTTCCCTGCTGGACGCCAATGAGCTATTCCTCCGCTACGAGAACGGGTAAGCAAAATGCCAAGGAAGGGAATCATCTCTCCAAGGCCCCTGCAGAGCCCTTTAGAGAAATCCTGCACCCTAATCTCAAGCAGCTGGCGCGTCCCTGCTAGCAGGCACAGGGAGGGGTGGAGAGACTGAGGGCCTTGACATCCAAGAGCCACCTCTGCCATGACCAGTGGTACAGCCTTAAGCAAATCGCTCTTGGGCTGCTCGGACCCTCACTCTCCTTGCCTGCCAAGCACATAGATCACCACGTCCCTCACAAATTGTGAGGCTTGTGGATGCTTTCCATAAAAACATCTAAATCTCTGTCACTATCCCTAAAAATAACTCTGCACCTCCTGCCAATTTTTCCCCCTGTCAGTGGATCTTGAAGTTTGAAGTTGTTATGGGTTAAATTGTGTCCCCTCTGCTCCCCACAAAGGATACGATGAAGTCCTAAGCCCTGGAACCTGCGAGTGAACTTATTTGGAAATAGGGTCTATACAGATATAATTAGTTAAGATGAGGTCATAATGGAGTAGGGAGGACTCTAAATCGAATATGATGGGTGTCTTTATAAGAAGAGGAGATAGAGACCCAGGCACAGAAGACAGATGATGTGGAAAGAGACACTGGGAGAAGGCCAAGTCACCACAGAGGCAGAGACTGCAGTTTCACAGCTGCAAGCAGGGGACACCAAGGATGGAGCAGGGATGGACACCAAGGATGGAGCAGGGGACACCAAGGATGGAGCAGGGGACACCAAGGATGGAGCAGGGATGGACAACAAGGACAGAGCGGGCGATGCCAAAGATGGAGCAGGGATGGACACCAAGAATGGAGCA
>NW_003852442.1:538627-538898 GCF_000181295.1 Otolemur garnettii
ATGGAGCAGGGATGGACACCAAGAATGGAGCAGGGATGGACACCAAGGACAGAGCGGGGGATGCCAAGGATGGAGCAGGGATGGACACCAAGGATGGAGCAGGGATGGACACCAAGGATAGAGCAGGGATGGACACCAAGGATGGAGCGGGGGACACCAAGGATGGAGCAGGGATGGACACCAAGGACAGAGCTGGGGACACCAAGGACAGAACAGGGGATACCAAAGATGGAGCAGGGATGGACACCAAGGACAGAGCAGGGGACACCAA
>NW_003852442.1:539238-544194 GCF_000181295.1 Otolemur garnettii
TGGAGCAGGGATGGACACCAAGGATGGAGCAGGGGACACCAAGGGTTGCTGGTAACCACCAGAAGTGGGGAAGAGAGGCATTGAGTCTCCCACTGAGTCCCCAAGAGGGAACCAACCCTCTTGACATCTTAATTTGGGACTTCTGGTCTTCAGAACTGTGAGAGAATACATTCCTGTTGTTGTAAGCCCCCTAGTTTGTGGTATTAATTCTTTGTTACACCAGCTCTTGGAAACAAATTTGGAATCTTAATCTGGTTTTACTAAACATCTAGTGCTTGAATTCTCTTGCCCAATGGTCAGCCTGCCAGCTTGTTTGTCTCTCGCGAAAGAAAACCAAGTTAATATCTACCAAAGCAGCAATTCCTCCCATCTTTGGAAAGGTCTGATTGCCATAAAAACTATTGATTAGCAAACATTGTGTTTACTGAGCACCTACCGTATGGCAGGTACTGTTTTGTGCCCTCTTGACAAAGAGGCAAATGGGAAACGGGCCATAAAAGCTTTCTCAAGTAAATAAGGTCATTTCTGATATTGCTACGAAGAAAACAAAAGTCTGCAGTATGACAGAGTAAGAGGAAAAAGGAACATTACTTTGATTATCAGGGAAGGTCTCAGGAAGGATGTGATATTGGAGCAGTGGCCCGAATGACAGAGAGCTGGCCCTGGGGAAATGTAGCAAGAAGAACAGCCAGTGCAAAGGCCCTGAGGCAGCGTGATTCCCCACATGCTCAGGTTCAGAAAGCAGGCAGGACCTCTGTGAGTGAGAAGGTGGTAGTTGATGAAGCTAGAGAAATGAGCAAGGCCAGCACCTGCACAGCCACCCTCGCAGACCGGGGTAAGGAGTTTGAACATCACCCCCACCGTACTGGGAAGCTGCCAAGGAGAGACGTGATTCAACTCACAGTTTTTGAATGATCACTCTGGCATGATCAAGTTCTTAAAACTAAAGTCTTTGTAACGGTTGTCCTTTGGTTCTAAGGCCTCTACAGAAGAGTTTAATGAATGATAGCCCTGAACTTTCTGTCATAGTGACTCCAGAGATTCCCCCAGCTTAACCAGGTCTAATTCATTTACTGCTGTAACGGTTTCCAATGAGTGTGCTTGATTTTCTGTTTCTGTGCCCTTCATTATATGTGATGTCCAGAAAAGAACACAATGTTCTAAGTATGGGGGCACACTTCTGATGCACACTTCTGATGCGTCCTGGGGCTTGGGTTTTCAGTTCTGTTTCATACCGGGGACCTACTGAAGCATCCCTCTGGCAGCCTCCCCCTGAAGTCCTGTCCTCTCTGTGATACCCAGATCTGGGCAGTGAGAGTAAAGCCTGTTCTTCCCTAATGAGAACCACCTATGCCCTGTTTAAAAAACAGAACTGTCAAACCATAACCCACACGATGTCACATATAAAAGACTGATTAGAAACAAAACTACTGGGTCAGCTCCTCGGGTTTCATGACCATTGCGCTTCTCTTCCCGGAGGAGGACAGCAAAGCTATTATAGCTAGTTTCCTCTAGAATTGCCTTCCCCTCTTGCATCACACTTCTGAAGACACCTAGACTATTGGGAAACACAGAACGCTTGAGCAAAAGACACTCTTTGCAATCATACTTCCTACTAGATTTCTCAAAGACTTATAAACAAATCTGAGCCCACAGAGACTACCACAGGCTTGGAGTGGGGGAAGCCAGGAGGGCGCAGCTGTGCTGCCAAGCTGGGCTGACTCGGTGAGCCGTGAGCCCCGCGTGATGGGAGAAAAGGACGTTCTTCTAGGTCTCGGGAAAGCCCTGGGGCCCTCGTGTGAGGGATGATCCTCTGGGATCCTTCCACATCTCATTCTGCAGGGCGGTGTGGGCTGCCACATCCACTATGAGACTGCTGGGGTTAACACCTGGCTTCCTCTCCCCACAAAGTCACTCAGCCTCGGTTTCCTCATCTGCGACATGGGAACGGTAACACCACCTATAACGTCCAAGTTTATCCTGAAAATCAGTCACGCGTCTATATGTGAAAGCCCTTCGTGTTATTTCAAGAGGATTTGACGCCTCCCTTTGTATAATCTTTCCAGCTGCTGGTTGACTTTCAGGACTCTTTTTTGTTATTGTTGTTAATCTCCTCGGGCTGCTTTAGGTGTTTCTTTTAACCCGATTGTTTTCCATTTTGGGGAGAAGGGGGCTGGGGAAAGAAGCACGTGGCAGCCATCACCCCACCGAAACCTTTCCTAGGGACTGTTCTAAAAGAAGCCGCCCTCAGAGCCATTTAGGATAACCGCAAATCAATTTTCCTTTGAAAGAAAAAGTTACTGTCGTAACAAGAGAACCCCATCTAGTATCTGTGGATACTCTTTACTTTCTGGAATTCTGCAGCAAATTATTTAAGGTCTGTGACTTGCTTGTGCCACCAACTTGCTCCTCACTGCCTTTCCTTGTTACATTCCCAAATAATACAAACCAATCATCGCATCGACTGACGTGCTGAATCTCATACAAAAGGCAAACATTCCAGGAAACGCAGAATGTGACACAGGGAGGCTTCACAGTAACCTGCTCACCACTAAGAGGGCCCAGGTGTGAGTCCCCAGCCATCTTCGTGGCTTAATGGAAAAGGAAAATCTCAAAAGCCAACTTTGTCACTGTGAGCCCATCTCAACAGCCTTTCTGTCAGGTGCTTCAAAAGTCGTAAGCAATCCTATTTCTTAACAAAGTCGAAATAAAAACAAGAGATCGTCAAAGGGAGGCACTCTGAACAACGTGGGGACGAGTGCTTCCCAGCAGAAATGTGGGGAAGACAGTGCCGCCCAAGCTTTTTTTTTTTTCTTTTTCCTTTTGCTTGTCAGTGTTAAGCTTCTGGGCCGCCCTGCTTGTAGCGATTGGGAGGGGGTGCCTCTAATTAAATGAATCTGACATTGGCATCGGGTCGCAGCCTGGCTCAGGCAGCCTCCGCGCTGACAGCTGTCAGCCTGCCTCTAACACTGACTCACCCCAGCTACAACCTCCACGTCAGGGCGCCTCACCGGTGCCAGCTCAGAGGCCAGGTCCTGCTCATTCCGCAGGTTGGCACTCACGCCTAGCACTTTACCCAGACAGAAAAAGGAGCTGGCTGGTGTCCACCGCAAAACCTTTCTCCCCTTCCCCTTCTCATCTTTCCAAATCCAATCTACCTGCAACCTTGGGAAGCACAAGCCCAGTAGAAAGGGGGCCACGCGCTCAACTCCAGGAAGACTAATTCTGTCCTTTCAAACCTCCTGGAAACTGCTCCAGTCCCCCGTAAACCAGCTGCCCTGCACTGAGCTTCTGAAACTGCACGAACGTTGCTGTCCCTTCTGCAAACCTCACCGGCCCATCATGAGCAGAGGGAAGCCCGGTGACAACTCAGGAGAAACCCACAGGGGCGGCCACTCGGCCAAGAAGCCCCTTCCCTCGTTCACGCCTCTGCCGGCCCCACACGCAGGACCTGACAAATGTCTTTCCTATCCGGCTCCCTGCACCCCTCCCCGCACGCCTTTCCGAGTCCCGGTTTTTTTGTTTTTTTTTTTTTTCCGCCCCCAAGACAGAGTAACCAGCGCCATCCCAAAGCCACTTGGGGACAGCATCTGCCGACATCTGCCACCTGGGACACCTCCTGTGGGCAGCGGCCCAGGCTTCCCTCACGCCGGGCGTCCAGCCGCCCCTGCCCATCTCCTGACCTACCTACCCCGGGGCCCGCGCCCCCGCAGACCCGCCTCCTGCCACCCACGGGCCCGCCCGGCAGCCCCACGGCACTCCCACCTGTCACCCCTTGCAGACCCCGGAGAGCAGCGTCCTGTGTCCCCGCCGTCCTTCCTGGGTAAACCCTCCCCTCGCGAGCCCGACAGGCGAGCCCGAGGCCGCTCCGCGGCCCCTCTCACCGCAGGCGGGCCGGCCAGCTAGAGGGCGCAGTCAGGCTCGGCGGCTGCGGCTTCTGCGCCGCCCGCAAGCAGCCGGGTCCTTCCGAGGCGCCGCGGCGCGAGCTGCCAGTCAGCTGGAGGTGCCCGCCCCCCGATTCCATCGGCGCAGGCGCAGGATGGGTGCCGCCCTCCTCTCACGGCGGGAGGGCGGGGCTGCGTCACGTGACGGGGCGGGGTCTGCTCCCAAGAGGCTGCCCCCGCCTGTGGGAGAGCGCACCGAGGTCCTGGAGCCCGCGCGCTCGCCGGACCCAGCCCAGGGTGTTCTCCCTCCCGGGGAAGAGTCGGGTGGGGCAGGCCTTTCTGCACGCGGGTGGGTGGGTAATTTGGTGATTTGAGGGGCAAGGCGGGTGTGGAGCCCCGGCACGGAGCCATGAAATAAGGTCTGGTTCTGGTCCTGTGTTTCTCCACCTTTAAAGCAAGTATGCCTCTTGCTGCCCCCAATTGCCCAGACTTGGGGTGAAGCCTTGACATTAACCAGCATGCCTATAAAGTAAGTCTGGCTAGGATACACAGGAGGGCAATCTGACCTTTATTTATTTATTTATTTTTGAGACAGAGTATCACTATGTCGCCCTCGGTAGAGTGCTGTGGTGTCCCAGCTCACAGCAACCTCAAACTCTTGGGCTTAAGCGATTCTCCAAGTAGCTGGAACTGCAGGCGCCCAGCACAACGCCCAGCTATTTTTTTGTTGCAGTTATTGTTGTTCAGCTGGCCCGGGCCAGGTTCGAACCCACCACCCTGGTTGCATGTGGGTATAACCACTGTGCTACGGGGGCCAAGCCAGACCCCTATTTTTTTGTTTTTAAAGGGGGCGACTTAGACTGATATGTGCACTTTAGCTGCTCTGAAAGTTCCAGGCCTGTCTGCATCTTTTCAGCAAATACAGTAAACACAGTGTTCAGGCCATTCGTTTCTTCTACCTGTCTTCAATTAAAACGTAAAAAATACAAGTGCTGCCTCCTATGGAAGCTCTTGTAGTTCTCAGGGAGGTATAGAAACAAACTGACAGCCTTGCCCAGTAATTTTGGGGTTA
>NW_003852442.1:544966-552322 GCF_000181295.1 Otolemur garnettii
GGGTTGAGAACCACTGCCTTACAGCTGTTGGTCTCTGTAAGGCTCTGTCCTGAGTCCAGCAGAATGTAAGTGCTGTCTTGCCAAATTTATGGGCGGAAGCAGGAGGGATGCTGCAACTGAAGGAAATCCTTCCCTGGTTCAGTGACTGAGCCCTGGACAAAGCACCAATTAGCAAGGTCCTGACCCAACCTTGGCAACACCAATTGTTCAGAAAAGTTGAAAAAAAAGGTGAGCTTGTTTGGAGTTGGATTCCATTTGGAGGAAATATCATTTCTGCCAAGGATTCATGCAGACCCTTTCCCCACCTCATAAAAGGTCTTCTGAGCTTGCCAGAAGGTTGGAGAGAGGCAGATGAAGTGGCCAATTTTTTTGTGAAAGTGAGTTGTGCAAATCACAGACCAGTGAACTTGACATTGGGCCTGGGAAATAACCCGTGAAAAGTATTTGTGACCCCTGGGAAGAGGAAGCACCAGTCACAAAGATCAAGCCATGGTAGGTTAAGCTTATTTTCTGCTTTGGAATATACAGACTAGTAGTAAATCATGGAAGTAGCATGTGTGGACCCAGAAAGCAGATTTACCAGGATTTTTTTCAGTGGTGACAGAAACTCAATTCCAGCTGTTAAAAACAAACAAACAAACAAACAAAACCACACACACACACAGGGGAGTATGTTGATTTACATAATTAAAAAGTTCTGGAGTTGGCCCAGCAGGATCCAGGGAAGCAAAACTTGGTCTCTATGCCCCTGAGTTGGCTTCATTCACAGACTCAATCCTTCTTAGAGAGTGGTCCCCGACAGCTCCGGGCTTACATTGTCTCAGCCTAGCAGCTCCCTTGGAAAAAAAGATTCTCTTTTAATACTTCTACCGAAAGTCTAGGATTTGTTCTGAATGGACCAATGCTTCTCATGTGCTCATCTCTTGGGAGAAACTTCTGAGGCCAGGAGGGAGGGTCAGCCCCACCCACACTATTTGGGCGGAGAGCGGGAGAATGGTGGTTCTTCCCAGGAAACTGAGGTGCTCTGGCCAGGAGAGGGGGCTAGACCCTGGGCAGGCAGAAAAAAGCAACTAGGAAAGCATGTAAGAAAAAGCAGTCACTAACATATACCATAATATCGTATAAATGGTGTGAAAAGAAGATGGGAGTAGTACATTTACTGGATGGGTTAATGAAAGTTAAAAAAAATACATATTTTTAAAATGAAAAGCATACAAATTTTATTAGTTTTCCATTTCCATTGGGGACCCTCACAAGAGTGTGATATGCATAGTGGCAAAAGTAAGATGCTTTTATCCCTTTTAGAACAAAAAAAATATTGTGAACTAAATAAAATCTTAAGCCCCCCCCCCAACAGCAGCTGGCTAGATGGACTCCCTTTTGGCTAAGGGGATCCCTAAAACTGAGTTACTAGCCACGAGAAGGGAGGTCAGACACACCTCATTATATCCGCCTTCCTTCTTGGAGATACTGTTACCGGAATTTCTTCTTCAGTAGGTCCTTGGTCTCAGGGATTCAAAGAATGAACCCAGGGACCACAGATGAGTAGTAAGACAGGATTTTATTAGACAGAAAGGACTACAGAATCAGTGAAAAAAACACCAGAGCTTCTAGCAAAGAGGAAGACCCAAGTCAAAGTCTCTCTTGGATCCTTTGTTTAGGGGGGGTTATATTGTCTGGAGAATTACATTTTGACTAGGATTTGGTAGGTGGAAAAATTTCCTTTCCAAAATTCAAAAATATTTTGGCCAGCGTGGGCAACATAGTGAGAATGCATCTCTACCAAAAATTAAAAAACTTAGCTGAGGTGGTAGCAGGCACCTGTAGTCTTAGCTACCAGGGAGGCTGAGCCAGGAGGATCACTTGTAGTGAGCTGTGATGATATCACGGCACTCTAGCCCAGGTGACAGAGTGAGGTCTTATTGCAAAAACAACCCCCCTCCCCACAAATTTATTATCTTACAGTTGTGGAGGTCAAGTTCCAAAATTGAGGTGCCAGCAGGGCTGTGTTCCTTCTGGTGGCTCGTAGAAAATTGTTTCTTTGCCTTTTCCAGGGTTGAGAGGCCGCCTCCCTTCCTCCATCTTCAAAGACATTCTCTTATACTCTGGAATACTTCTTCAGCTTTTCTTTGTTCTTTTAGACACTGATACGGGTTGAGGCAGGTGGATGGTCTGAGCTCAGGAGTTCAAGACCAGCCTGAGAAAGAGCGAGACCTTGTCTCTACTAAAAATACAAAAATTAGCCAGGCATTGTGGCAGGCGTCCGTAGTCCCAGCTATTCAGGAGGCTGAGGCAGGAGGATCACTTGAGCCCAAGTGTTTGAGTTGCTGTGAGCTATGATGCCACAACACTCTACCCAGGTCTGGAGTGAGACTGCCTCCAAAAAAAAAAAAAAAAAAAAAAGGCACTGAAACTTACTAGGAGTACAAGCTTACTGTTTGGAGGCTGTGTCCCCATTTAGATTTTTCTGATTGTCCCTTTCTTACTGGAGTCAGACGTTGGCAGCACTGCTCCCTGAACTTGTGCCCTTCTCCGTGTGTCACAATAGGAGGCATAATTATCAGTTTGTCTCATTACTGGTGATGTTACACTTGACCACGATGACCATTCTCCCTTGTAAGGGTGCCCTTTCTTCTCTTTGTAAGCAAGTCAATAGCAGAGTAATTCTGATACTCTGAAACTATTTAAATAGCTCATGTTCTAATGAACTTTCACCCAATGGTTTAGCATCTGTTCATGAGAATGCTACAATGGTTGCAAAATGTTGAGTTTCCTAATCCTGTTGCTCTCTGTTTATTAGCTGACACTCCCTGTATCTATCATTGCATTTCTCTGATCTGTTCTCTACAAAGCAGCGAGCAGGACCTTTAAAAACCACAAATATGACCTAGCCCTTCAGAGGCTTCCGTCTGCCTCACAGATGAGGCTGGCATCCTTCACCCAGTCTCGAGGGCCCTGAATGACCTGGCCCCTCTCGAGCTGTCCAGCATGGTCTCAAGCCACTTGCCCTGATCTCCACACACTGGGCCCTCACAGGATTTCAAATAATCCATACTCCTTTCTAGCCCTCTTCTTTCATCCCCCAATTCTCTCTTTCTTAATTAACAACCACATTCCTCACATTTTGAATCCTAAAGGCAGCCCTGTACGTGAGGCCCAGACTGGGTCAGGTTCCTGGGTGTGTCATCTCACCACAGGTCCTTTTCCATCATAGAAACACACCGGTTTGTAAGTGTGCACTGGGCTCTCAGCTTCGGGAGGGGTTTGTAAGTGTGCACTGGGCTCTCAGCTTCGGGAGGGGTTTGTAAGTGTGCACTGGGCTCTAAACTTCAGGAGGGATGGAGGCTTTGATGGGTTTTGCTACTCAGGTGTCTGTAGCACTTAGCGTGGTGCCAGGCACAGAGTTGATCCTCATTAAGTACTTGTCTAATGAATGGAGTCTGAGACAAGGACCTTGGGGCAAAGGAAGACAGGAAGGGGTCTGGGGTTATTGCACTCTGAGTACCAACAGGCAGGGGCATGCTTCTAGGCAATTCAGTGGACGGGGTTATGGTACTGACTTCAGGGGAACCAGCCACAGGCAGGGGGGATCTGGGATCTGGACCAAGAAAGCGTATAAGCTACTAGGGAGGCTGAGCCTACAGGCTGCCCTTCAGGAGGGTGTGGCACCGCTAAAGGGCAGTCTGTAGGCTGGCTCTGCTTCTCCACTGCAGTTGGAGAAGAGTTTGAGTCCCAGTTTCTGCAGCTGAACAAAGGGTTAACACCAATTCTGCAGGGATGTGATGACAAAGTGAGTCTATGAGGCAGTAAGAGCAGCTATAGGAGCAAGACAGATGTGGGTCTGAGTCCTGGCTCGCCACCTCTCAGCTGCATGATCTGAGGACATGGCTCAACCTCTCTGGGCCTGCCTGTCTATAAAAGGGACAAATCACTGTGAATCCACACATTCATTCCATGCAGATTTATTATTGGGGGACTACTTTTTAATAGGCAGCGGGGAGAAAACAGTGAACAAGATCAACAGATGCCCTGTCTTTTTTTTTTTTTTTTTTGCAGTTTTTGGCCAGGGCCGGGTCTGAACCCACTACCTCTGGTATATGGGGCTGGCAACCTACTCCTTTGAGCCACAGGCGCCGCCCAGACCCCCTGTCTTTTCTGAGGCTTGCATTCTGAGGAGGAATTAATGGGATAAGTAAAGGAAAGATACAGGATGTTAGCTGATCCGTGACACAGAGCAAAGCAGGGAGGGGAAGTGAAACACTGCAAGGCTAGGAGGGAGGAATTTTACATAGGGTGCCAGGGAGAAAAGACCTTCTGAGTCAAGTCCTAAGGGTCACAAGTGTGAGCATGGGCTGTCCAGGGGCCTCAGCCCTCCACTGGCCACGCGCCCTCCCCAGGATGGCTTGGTGAGAAGGAATTCAGGAGGACATCGTACCACTTTGGGTTTAGACTTCACAGGCCTTGTCCAGCCCTGGAGGTTGTGCAGTTTCAGCCCTTTGGGTTTCTTACTCTGGCTGTTGAATTCAACACTACAAACTCAGTGGAAAAACCAAGAAACAGCACAGAACATCCTTGCAGAACAAGTCTCTGATCTTCCACTGCACACCCCTTAGAAGCCCCACTTGCTCTCACTCAGCATTTACCTTAAGGATACAAATGGTAAGTGCACGTAACTGAATGAGTTTTTACCAAACACACTCCCAGACTGCCAGCATCCAGATCAAGAGACAGAATGCTACCCCCGCCTCCACCACACTCCCTTCCCTGCCAGGCCATGTCTTTCTACACCCAAGGTCAGTGTGGTTTGCGTTTGTTAATGGACTTGCAGAGTATGTGCCCCCATGCCCTGCTCCTTTTTCTCAACACTGTTTGTGAGGTTGATCCACATTGTGTGCCGTACACACATGTACAGGCAGTCCCCGAGTTACAGACAACTCACACTTATGACCAGAGGCTATCACAGTTGGTTCCTGAGTTATAAACATCCCACCGATATATGTCTCACTTATGAACGCAGGCTATTACAGGTAATAGGTAAATGCACATGTTCCAACTTACATACAAATTCCACGTGACAAACCTGTGGAGCCTATCTTGTTTGTAACCTGGAGACTGCCTGTACTTTCATGTACACTGCTGTGTGGGATTTCGTTGTATGTGAATACACCACAATTTACTTATTCACTCTGTTGTTCATGGACATTTGGTGGTTGTGAGTGTGGGGCTATTCCAGACGGTGCTGTGTGAACACTCTAGTTCAAGTCTCTTGGTGAGTGCAGGTGCGTGTACACACCTGTTAGTTGGCCAAAGGTGTTCAGCAGTCCACTCCCACTGGCAGCGTCTGGGTGTTCTACTTGCCCCGTGTGCTTGCCGACACTGGGCACTTGTCACTGTTGCCCTTCTGGCAGGTGTGCAAATAGTATTGTCTTGGTGGTTGAAGTCTGCATGTCCCTGATAACTAAGGAAAACGAGCACTGCTCCCTGTGTTTTAGATACTGTCTTTTGTGAAGTGTGTCGAGTGTTTTGCCAATGGTTCTGTCGGGTTGTCTTACTTATTTCTGCCTTCTTATTTTCTACCTTTTCATGCACTTAAAGATGAATACATGCTCATGGGTAAAAAATTTAACAAGTTACAGATTTCTTATATATTTTTATATGTTTTCTTATATATTTTTCCAGAGATATTCTATGGGCATGTATATATGTATACCCCTTAACTATGTGCTTTTACACAAATACACACAGTTTTATAATAGACTTAATATTCTTTGAAGACTATTCATATCAACTCACAAAAATTGGTCTCATCCTTTTTACAGTTGCAAAGTAGTGTTCCGTTTGTGAGTAGAGGGTACCTTATTTTATTTCACGTATTGACGGGCACAGAATGTGATACCAGCTTCTTGTTTCTACAAACTTTCCACTATCAATACAGACACAAACATTTTTGTACACATGGTGAGTAGGTAGGATAAATTCCTAAGACAGGCAGTGCTGAGTGAAAGGGTATGTGCACTTCAATGTTTGTATTGCTAACTGGGTTTGCAAAGAGCTGGACACATTACAACGGTGCTAATTTGTTTCACTTTGCCAACATGGGGTGCCTGTATTACTGAACTTTTGATTTTGGCCAGTCTAGTGAGTAAAAAAATGGTTATCTCCTTCAACTTTAAAATTTGCATTCACTTTGAAGGAGGCTGAGCATCTGAGTGCATAGCTGGAAAAAACTAGCTTCTGAAAGTTTGGTTTTGGTCTGAGGGGGAAACCAAATTAACCCTTGATATGGGATGTTCTATATTCTTGCACAAATAAGAAAGGTCAGGTTTCTGCTCCTAGGCCCTCAGTGAAATCAGGGAGAGGTTAAAAAACTGTGTTGAACTACAGTCTTAAACTAGGAAGAAACCTTATAATCCAGTCTAATCTCCTATTTTAGAGATTTCTTTTTAAAAGATGAGGCTTAAAGAAGGGAAATGACTTACGCAAGTCCACATATCAGTAGTGCTGAGAAAGAGAAGATGTTGGATAAGAGTTGAATTGTCACCTGCTACTATGCCTGTGAAATATTTTAAAGAATGATTTTATTGTACAGTTTCCTTTAGCGAGGGTGTCTTTTTAAAGTTACAGTAAATAAGCTCTACTATAAAAACATAGGCAATATAAACAAGTATAAAAGAAATGATAACTTCAGGACCCTCTAAGTTTATTATGCTAAGGGGGAAGTTAAGCCCCAGAGACTGAATCACTAGTGATTTCTGCTTCTCAGACTCTATAGATTAACCGATTGTTTTTGTTTGGTAAATGACTAGCAGAGACCAGGACTTTTCCCCTCCCAGTTACAGATCTTTCTTATAGATTACCTGCCTCCTTTCTAGTCCTGTATCTAATTCAGACCAGACAATGCAAAAGCCTCCATGACTGTTACATCAGTGAGAAATGTTAAATATAATTTTCCTGAAAGAAAAAGACCACCTCAACTAATTAGATTGTTGTAACTATGCATTAAGCCTTTAACATCTGTATAACAGATGTGGAAATTCTGTTAAGTTTCCCTACACTTTTTCTTTCTTTCTTTTTTTTTTTTTTGAGACAGAGTCTCCCTATGTCGCCCTTAGTAGAGTGCTATGGCAGCGCAGCTCACAGCAACCTCAGACTCTTGGGCTTAAGTGATTCTCTTGCCTCAGCCTCCCAAGTAGCTGGGACTACAGGTGCTTGCCACAATGCCCGGCTATTCTTTTGTTGCAGTTGTCATTGTTGTTTAGCTGGCCTCAGCCAGGTTTGAACCCAGCAGCCTGGGTGTATATGGCTGGTGCCCTACTCACTGTGCTACGGGTGCTGAGCCACCTTTTTTTTTTTTTT
>NW_003852442.1:553244-580257 GCF_000181295.1 Otolemur garnettii
GTCCCAGCTACTTGGGAGGCTGAGGCAAGAGAATCACTTAAGCCCAAGAGTTGGAGGTTGCTGTGAGCTGTGATGCCACAGCACTCTACCCAGAGGGACACAGTGAGACTCTGTCTCAAAAAAAAGAGTCCAGTGTCTCCAGTAAAGAAGAGTCTGCACCCTGCCTTTAGGCAGAAAAAGAAGGAAAGCTTTTCCTGCCTTTGCTCCTTCTTAATTGCCTTCATCTCAAAACATTTTATGTCAAAGTGGAATATTTTGGGGTGACATATTCCAGTTCGAACAAGCAGGTATTATCTAGCACACTCTTCCAGGTTTTCTGATTCCATGGGGTCTTTTTTTTTTTTTTTGTCTTTAAGCTATCTATAACTCTAGAGGTTGTAAAGAATTGGTAGCAATGCCAATCGACATTAGACATACAGATGAATCTTGTCTGGCAGAAGTTCAATTAACTCCCCTCCCCACTGTGGAGGAAGGCAGTTTGGCATTTATTAAGCAAACTCCCTGTCTGTGTTTACCTTTTGGATTCATCTCTGAACAAACTGTAGCATCAGACATATGGCCTCCTCATTAATTTACTTAAATTAAATCTTTGACACAAGTTCATCTTATAGTTGTATCAGAGTCATGCTTTTACCTTTTTAAAAAAAGATACGCTCTTAGCATTGCTAATAGCAAGTGCACGCCAAGCATAGTGGCTGCTTGCAGTGTTGGTGTTATCCAGAGATAACCATTCTTTCTTTGAGGATATGCAAAATGAACTGGCCTTTGATTGGAGACCTACCTCCTTAAGGATTAAGATACCAGGAGGGAGGAGGCCCTAGGTGGGCTGACTGAATGCATAGCACCCTTCTGAATATACAGATGCACAAGACACAGTCACATAAATTTTAAACTTTTAAAGCCGGACTTTTGCTAATTTGATGCATACTTTGCTTCCAAAATTCTGGCTGGAATAAGAATTTCTGGGAGCAGGAACTTTGGTAAGACGTGAGAAGGCGGTTTGCAGACAGTGTCAGTCCGAGACAGTGCTCAGCTCTCACTACTGCGTTCACCAATCTTAACAAACAACACACACTACTTACCAGTTTAATAACGAACACTAATCGAGCGCCTAATTCCCAGCCCTGGAGAAACGGTCCCGGTATGATAGGTAATCCAAAAAAATTAAATACATGTTGAAAAACCTTAGGGCTTATCAGCAGGAAGGGAGCGTAGCCATGTTCTAGCGGAGACTCAGCGGACCCCGGGAGTCAGGTCTCCACGCCCAGGCCAGGGAGCTTCTCCCTTTTCCCAACTGCTTTCTGGCTCAGTCATTTCCACTCCTTTCCCCTTTTTTCCCATTTCCTTACTTCTCATTACCGCACACCGGACAGACAACACCTAAAGTTGGCTGTGAGAGGCCGCGGCAGGCTCGGGTCCCCACGGCCCGGGAACGCGGTACCTGGTTTGACAGCCTAACGGCGCGGCGTGGACCCTGCGGCAGCCCGTAGGCCTCCTTCTTTCTCTTCCGGAGCTCCGCAGAGTGCAGCGCTTTCTTCTGGCCAGGGAGTCTTGATTAACAGACACCTCTTCCCAAGCAACTACCGGTCTGTAAGAGCCTCGGTCCAGACGAACTCTGCCCTCCGCGTCTCTACAAACAGCCCCACACGTCCCTCTCCGACGCCGGGAGCAGCGCGGCGAATAGTGCGCACGCGCGATGCCGCTGACCTCGCCAGGTTCACTTCCGGGGGTCGCACCGCCCAGCTCTCCGACCAGAGCTCCTGGCTCCGGCGTTTGCTCCGCTACCGCCTCGATGCTACCGGCTCGGTGGGACTGAAGGGATCGAGCCGAGCCGCGGGGCCCGCTCCAGCCCGGCCATGAGCGCGGCCGCATGATGCGTCCCTGCCTCGGCCGCTGCACTCGCCGCCGCCGCCGCCGCAGACCAGGAGGAGCCGCAGCGCCGGGCGACCCCGCCCGGGCCTCGGGTGAGTGCAGCGGGCTGGGCCGGGCCGGCTGCTCACGCCCGGCTCTCTCGGCCACTCCCAGCCCCGGGCGTGCTCTTCCCTCAGCCCCACTGCCCCCTGTCCTCCGCCCGCCGCGTGCCCGCGACCTTCTGGAGTTCCTTGGGGGCACCTCTGTGCCCGCACCGGACTTCCCTTGCAGGTGTCTCCTTGTCGCTCATCGGTTGATCTCTCCCAAATTGCAGCTCAGGCCTTTTGCCTGACCTTGGTCGTGACGCTTAGCTCTTCCAGACACACTTTCCCCTTCTGTGGCTAATGATGGGGTTATTGTTATAGAGTGGCTATAAACCCTTCTGTAAACCGTAGAGAGTGTTTTTATTGGCATGTATTACAAATGAGCTTTCTTGAACGTCGCGTTGTGCCTTCTCGAAGGCTCCTGTTTTTCTTCCCCCTTTACCTTTTTAACTTCTTTCCCCCTTTACATTTTTAACTTATTTATTATTTGCCGGGCTTCCTTGTTGTGTTTCCACCTGCCCCACGTCAGTGATCCTTGGTCAGTAGTTACCTGAAAGGGTATCTGGGACAATCAGGTCAGCCTTTAGGGCAGTAACACTCATCTCTCTTGAGGTGTCATTGCTTCTAGAACTAAGTCGATTTTTGCTGTCAGATAGATTCACTTTATTAGCTTATAAATAACCAATTTATTACGGCAGTTAAATTGGCAGTGTAAGAGGAACTGCTGAGGCGGCTGCCTGCCTCGTAGCGTCTTTTAGTGTATAGCCTGTGCACAGTGCTGCCCAAATACATGCTACAGTATTTGGCTTGCAATCTGCTTGATGTAGCAAATGTATTTGTTGTGTGTGCTATTGTTACTGTCTCAAATGGGTCCATAGATTTAGGTAATTATTTCTTTTTAAACTCTTCACCTCACACATGAAGAATCACGTCTATTTGATGACACCTCACAGCTTTTTCTTTAAGTCACATTTTTAAAAGTCACCTTGTTGGCAGGCTGTCCTGGCTCACACTTGTAACCTAGCACTCTAGGAGGCCAAGATAGATGGTTCCCTTGAGCTCAGGAGTTGGAGACCATCCTGAACAAGAGCAAGACCCCCATCTCTACTGAAAACAGAAAAAAATAGAGGGACGTTGTGGCAGGCGCCTGTAGTCCCAGCTACTTGGGAGGCTGAGGCCGGAGGATTGCTTGAGCCCAGGAGTTGGAGATTGCTGTGAGCTAGGCTGATGTCATGGTACTCTAGCCTGAGCAAGAACAATTTTTTTGTTTGTCTGTTTTTTGAGACAGAGTCTCACTCTGTTGCCTAGGTAGAGTGTTGTGGTGTTATAACTCAAAGCAACCTTAAACTTCTGGGTTCACATGATCCTCTTGCCTCAGCCTCCTGAGTTGCTGGACTTCAGGCAGCCACCACAGAGAAAGGGTGCAAATTAAAACTACTCGAGGGAAGAAGTTCATAGGGTGGAGTCAAGGGAAGTACCAAATGGGGAAGCTTCTGTTGTCCTCTCCCTGTGGAGTCAGAAAACACTTCTTTCCTGGCATTGATGTATGGCAATGCACGTGTGTATGGAGTACTGCCAGCCAGGGAAGCTCATCTGAGTCTTGGTCTTCAGTTTTTATCGGGGCTCCATTACTTAGACATGATTGCCCACATAGTTGGTCTCAGTTTCCACAGATAGACTGAGAATATGTGACCCAAAGCCTCCGCCCTAAAATCACATCACTGGTTTTTCTAATGTGTCCAGATCACACCCTAAATCATTGTTAGCAGAGGGCAAAGGCCAGACGTTTTTTCTGGGTAAGGTTCAATTCTTCACTATAAAGAATGCTTCCTTTTTGAGTCTTCTTCCTACTTAGAGATACTGTGTACTTATTTGCTTTGCCATTGATGAATGAATATCCCTTCGAAATTATAGAGGAGACACAGGCCATTGGGAGAGCTCTCTCAACCTCAGTTTCCTTCTAACTAAAGTATTTCCCCTTGCCTCTGAGGAAGAAAGTCCCTGTTTCCTGATGGTAACTCTCTTGTTTGCTTTGTCTTTCAGTTAAGGGGCTGTGACCTCATCATTTACTGTCCCTTGCTTCTTTGATTTTTCTTTTGCTGGCTCCTTTGCCTCTGTGTACAAACATTTTCTTTTTCTTCTTTTTTTTTTAAGAGACAGAGTCTCACTTTGTCACCCTCTGTAGAGTGCTTTAACATCACAGCACACATCAACCTCCAGCTCTTGGGCTTAGGTGATTCTCTTGCCTCAGCCTCCTGAGTAGCTGGGACTACAGGCGCCTACCACATTGCCCAGCTATTTTCTTATTGCAGTTTGGCCGGGGCTGGGTTTGAACCCACCACCCTCGATATATGGGGCCAGCACCCTGCTCACTGAGCCACCGGCGCCGCCCAACAAACATTTTCTTTTGTTAATTTTAGCCCTGCTTGCTATTAAGTTCCATTCCATTCTTGAAAAATATTTCGGTAAAATCCTGTTAATTCCCTAATAAAATCTAGACTTCTTATGAGGCCCAGGCAGTTCCTTATTTTGGTACAGCACCTTATAGTTTTGAAAACATTGTATTCTGCAGTGCCTTGTAGGTAGTAGTACTTAAAAACTGATGAATGGAGCCCTCCGGAGCGATATGGCAGCTCTTTGCAGGCTGAGTGTCCTCTGCGGTGCCCAAGGAGGCTGAGCTCTGTTCCTCCGAACCTCAGTGGTCAGACCTGCTTACGTCTCAGCGTTTCTCCAGGACCGACCTGCCCCAGGATGGTGTGGAGTGCAGCACATACACCTGTCACGGAGCCACCACTCTGCTTCCCAGGCTGCGTCTCTCCACTGGACTAGTGAGAGGCTTGCCAGTGTTTTGCTCCTGGGCCTGCTCCAGCTGCTTATTTGAATCCTTGTTCTGCAATGGACTGCTTACTCCCTGGCTGCAGCCCTGACTCTCCACAGTCACTGGGGCCTTGGACAAGTTGTTACTGACTGTGTTCCTGGGGACACATCGCAGAAAGCTGCCAAGACAGGCCTGCTGACTCCTTCAGCTTTAACCTTTGCTGGGCTTTGTTATTTCAACTATCGTGATGTGGGTATCTGCAGAGCTGACGCCATGCTGTGGAAACTCTGACCTTTTTGACTTCATACCTTAAGAATCGATTGCATGCCTCTTTGCCTCTGCTTTGTCGTGCCATTCAGCTCATGATAAGGAAGAAATAATTAAGTCCATTGGTGGACAAAGCTCTTGTTACAATCATGTGGTTATTTTCAAATGTTGATTTTTGAGGGAAAGCTTTGAGAGGTATTATGGCCAACAAATGTTAAGACCGAGTTTCGTATTATAGTGAGTTAATGGAGTTGTCTCTCAACTTCTAACAAGACTCAACAGTTTAGCAAAACTTTATGCAGCTTTTGCCTTTTATCAGTCTAAGAGATTTCAGCTTTAATACTGTCACACATGATCAGACTTCTATATTTGTTCTGAGAATAAGGGACAAAGGGAAAGACAGTTAATTCACGAGTAATGACTTTGCAGACAATTGGATGGTTTAATTTTTGAAAAAATCCCTCTCTGCTCAGTGGATGCCAGCGACTAATGGTTACATATCCTAGGGAAACTCTAAAGTTAGGAAATACTGATCTCTCTCTCACATTCTGAATTCCTAAATCCTAGGAAGCAAAGCGTGGAGAGCTTCGGAATGTGGAGGAGTTCCATGTAAGAACTCGATGCCCCTTGTAGATGTATCAAAATACTATAAATTCTAAACTGAGACTTAATCCTCAAATGTGTTTTACTTGTTCTAAAATAATCTGTCCATAAATATGATGTATAAGTAATACATTGTTATTTTCCCATTGTAGAACCCCAACATGAAAATACATTCTATGAAAAGAATTTTTTTTAAATGTTGTATAATAAAAATATATGCTACTCTTTTATGTAAAAAAAACAAAACAAAACTGATAAGTGGTTTGGCTAGGCAGAAAGAAAGAGGGACAAGGAATTCTAATTGGAGGAAACAGCAGGAGCGCAGAGATGCCAGCAGTGAGGTGGTTAGGGAATCAAAATGAGCCCTGGGTGAAGAGAGCGGTGAGATTGCCTGGAAAGGTCGGAAGAGCCAGATTCAGAGCCTTGAATCCTACAGGCAACTCTAGCAGGTTTGGGAGCAGGCTGATCTTGTGACCTGTGCTGTGATCTTGTGACCAGTGTTGTGATTTCTGATAACTCCAGGAGGGAGACATGGAGGGGGTCACTGGAACCTGGTGAGGAGAGTTAGAACTGTAAGTGTGAAGGAGAAGGTTGTGTCTAGAGGTTTAAAGGTGTATGAGGAATGTTGCTGATTTAGAAAAAAAGCCTGCCTCTGTGTTAAGCCGAGAGGTTTGGGTCACTGGGGAGCAGTGCAGTCCCTTGGCAGCACCCAGTGAGGAGGGGCAGTCAGCTAGAGACAGGCTTTTATAGTTCATTGAAATGTTTTGAACTCTCCACTTCCTTATTTCCCATATTCCTTTTATTCATTACAGAATGTCCTCTCCACAAGTGAGTGCTGGGGGAGGCCGTGTATTTTAGTGGAAGAAGGTGGGCTTTGGAGTCAAAACAGTCCTGACTCCGTCTTTAATGTCAGAGGGTTTGAGCGAGTTACTTCACTTCTTTGGAAGACTAAATTTTGAAAATGAGCTAGTAATAGAGCCTAGCTTTGAGGGTGACGGTGGGATTAAATGAATCATGTGTGCACCATCACCCTAAAAGCTGGGCGCATAGTAGCTGTTCAGTAAATAGCCTTTCCTTTCACTCTCAGATATCCTAACATTGTCCCTAACTTGTAACCAGACCTAAATATATTACTAGCATATCAAATTTTCATAGTCATCTGAATTCTGGTGAAACTGGTGTTACAAAAATGCATTTCATGCTAAACAGAGAGGCTCTACTTAGGAAGGGGTGGCAGAGGTCGGGAATTCCAGTCTGACTCAGGCTCAGTCATTCCCTGGGCAGGACATTTACAGAGGTTTGGAACTCCAGGTACTGGATTTTTTTTTTTTTTTCAGGGTTCTTCTTATTTCCAGATTTATAGTTCGTGAGGGTTTAGTTACCATGCTGTATTTAAAAAAAATCTGTTCCATTTCACTCTCAGTTAGGTCAGGTTGTGGCTCTAATATGGGGATACAGTGAGACCTTTGGTACCCGGGTCAGCATTTCCTGGAGACCACCCATCGCCTCCGTGCTGTGGCTGAGATGCCCTGCAGGTGTTTTCTGAACCAAGGTTGAGACTTCCCTGTACACTGGGATTTATCTGTTTCCATCCCCTTCCCCTCTTCACCCTTTTACATTGCTCTGCTCTTCCCCCAGGCTCCCCTGCCTCTGACCCCTGGTCCTCTCCTCCTTCCTGTGGTCTTACGTCCTCTCACATCCTGTGGGCTTCACGTCATCTTTTTTGTGCCTCCCCGTCTGTGTTTGTTTGCAGGGTACAGTGAGAGCTTTGGAGCTGCAGTTCTCCCCACCCTAAACTTGACCCTCCCTCCCCTACTTATCTCACTCAACAAATGTTTGTGGACTTCGCAGTGTGCTGGGGCGTGCTGGGATATTACTGGAACATTCCTCAAGGTGATGACAAAAGAACAAGACAGCTAGCTAGACAGGAGGGCAGGAAATGTAGTCAGCAGGCTCGGGGTGGGGTGGGTTTTAGCAACCAGGGGCTGCTGGATTTTATTCTGACTGAAAAGACGGTCATTGATGGGTGCAGGCTGGGGACTGACTTATCTGTGAAAGGCCACACTGGGTGCTGAATGGGAGAACTGAATTCTTAAGCAGAGGCATCAGGGTAGAAAGGTCTGGTTAGTAGGTGATCTGAGTGCACCCCAGGTGGGTGCTCACGTACTTTGATCTGGGGGAGTGGACAGCTGCGTGTGTGAAGAAGTGGGTTTGGGATGGGTTTTGGAGGTACAGCCACAGGACTGCTGATGGGTTGGAGGAGGGGGAAAGAGGTAAGTGGAGGGTGAGTGCTTGGTTTTTGACCTTAGTAACTAGATGGTGTGGCATTGCTTATCGAGATGGGGTCAGAACAATTTGGGGGGGGGGGGAGGTTCTGCCCTGACCTATCTGCAGTGGAGTTGCTGGGTGGCTGGTTGAATACAGGTGCTCACTAGTGTATTAGCAGTTGGGAGTTTTTCAGACATAGGGTTTGTTTTTTTAAAAAAACTTCCTGGGACTGAGATCTCCTTATGCAGATGAAGGGGAAAGGGCAAGGCCTGGGTCCTCCCAGTGCCTAGATCTCTCTGGAGGAGACTGAGGTGTGAGTGTGAAAGAGACACACTGTTATGTCCCCTGCTGCCCACCGTCCGCTTGTGCTCACGAGAGGGGTGTTTGCTGTGCTGGGTCGTTTCCTTGTTTGGTTTGTGTGTTCTTTCAGTTTGCCCTCTTTTTGATCAGCAGTGTCTGAGTGCTACTTTAGAGTGATTAAAAAAATTTTTTGCAGTGTTTTTTTTTGGGGGGGGGCAGGTTGAACCCACCACCTCTGCTATATGGGGCCAGTGCCCTACCCTTTAAGCCACAGGCACTGCCCTAAAAAAAGTTTTTTTAAAGACAGTCTCACTCACTCTGTTGCCTAGAGTGCAGTGGCATCACAATAGGTTACAGCCACCTCAAACTCCTGGGCTCAAGTGATCCTCCTGCCTCAGCCTCCTGAGTAGCTGGGACTACAGGCACCCACAATGACCAGCTAATTTGTCTATTTTTAGTAGAGACAGGGTCCTTCTCTGGCTCAGGCTGGTCTTGAACTCTCGAGCTCAAGGGATCATCCTGACTCAGCCTCCCAGAGTGCTAGGATTACAGGCGTGACCCTCCCTGCTTGGCCTCTGATTAAATATTTTATTATAAAAGGCCTTGCTAGAAAGGTTAAGGAAGGTTACTTATTATTCACAGCATGGATGATGTGCTAGCATATTATTGAGACCTGACTTCAGTTGGGTTAATAGTCGGATTTTTTTTCCTTGAAAGTTGATATTCTGTTCTTTAGGTTTAGTAATTTGAGAAGAAAATCTTGGTTTTGTACAGCATGCTAAATATTTTAGGATTGCAAGTGGATGGAGGGAGCATTGAGGAGCATATTACAGCCGGGGACGTGGTAGGCTATCTGAGGCTGCGTCTGTTTGCCGGGTGGAGTGAGAGCGTGGGTGCGGCAGTTGTCCCCAGCCTAACTCATCTCATATCCAGGTTATGTGCCATCGACAGGACTCCACTGTGGAGGATGATCTCGGTCACCTGGCTGAGGGCCTGTGTGTCAGGTTTGTACACAGTAAAGTCACTCCCCTTTTCCATACTGTGTCGTGGGAAGGGCGTCACTGCGCACAGCCACGCTGAGGGGTGTGGAGACGCCCGACCCGCAAGAGGTTTGTGTGCAGCAGAACCTCTGTGAGTTGACCTCCCAAGGGACTGTAACACACTGGTCAGCATAAGGAACAAGGCCTGCTGTACTGACACGCACATGCGGTGCACGTCCAATCTAGGAGAATTAGGTCAACTCAAGGAGGTGGTCAGCATAGGGAGGGGGTCAGTTCTACTGTATTCTCCCTATTTAGTTATTTATTTAATCAGTATGGACTCATGGATGTTTATTTTTTATTCTGGGTTGTAATGCCGTGTTTTATTTTTTTGCACAAATGGTCCTGCCTTCGGCCACTGAGAGCTCTTCAGGTTAGTTCCTGTGTCCCTTTGACACGCCCCATCATATACGTGTGTGGATGTGTTTCGAATACGTCTTACTTTCCGGCAATACAAGATGCTCTAGGCTCATCTTGTGTATTTCCTGCCTCAGCCCTGCTTCCTTTTATTTTAGTGGAGAATGGTACCACAAATTACAACCAAGACCTGGGTGTTAGATACGCTGGTGGCCTTTGGGGTGTGGCTGCCAGGCCCTCTCTACCAAGGGAGCAGGTAAATCTTTGTGTGAGCCCGCCCACGTATACACTGGCATCCACGCATATTCTACATGTGACTGTATCTGTACTAAATGTGAGTTCATGCTCAGGTGTCCACCTCTAATCGACTCCCACATGGTCATTCTGGCTTCCTCCCTGGCTTATCTGGAACCTTCCACTCCAGCAGCGAGAAGCCTGGCCCTTCCCCTCTGCCGTATGTCACTTAACTCCTCTGTTCCAGAGTATGAGTATGACGGTTTCACCGTTGTTTGTCACAGTCTGTGGGAAACAACTAAATGACAGTGCTGGTGTCGCCTTTCTTCTGCAGCTCCCTCTCACAGCCTGAGTGTCCCAGGTGACACCTTTCCCTGCCTCCTGCAGAAATTTTCATGTGTTTGTCATACGGTTAGTCTTTTGTCACAGTCTGGATTTCATCCCGAGGTCCCTGACCTCCTAAATGATTTTTTAAATTGGCGTACATTAAAATTCACTGTGGTATAATAAGGTTCTGAGAGTTTGGGCACATTCATAACGTCGCGTGTCCCATCGCAGTATCATAGAACAGGATAGTTACACTGCCCTGAAAGGAATCCCGAGCTTCACCCTGCCTGGGACCCATGTGGTGGTTCCCTCTTGCTGCCTGTACCTAGCTGGTCCCCCAGGACCCTCCCATGCTGTCACCTCTACTGACACTTCTCTGGTTCCTTCAAACAGAATGAGCTGTTGTCATCCCTGTCCCTTATGACACTCTACTCCTGATTTGGGGGTGGTGCTTAGCACATGATTTACAAGGCTGGACTCCCACTTTGCTGGTCCTGACTCCTGCGGCTGGAGCAGAGAGTGTGCGTGGACGCCCTCACTCCCTGTCTGAGTTAGGTAGCTGTCTCTCACTGGGGTTGGGTTCTGCTCTGTGTGCTACTTCTGTGCTTGAAACAGAGATTCCCTTATTTCTGTTTTTCATAGGTCCTTAGTGGGTATACGAATAGTGAAGCCATGATGACTTTGAACAGTATTTTGATATAAACATGAATATCAGACTCTAGGGTCACATTCTTAGTATTGCAGTAATAACTGCAATACTGCAGTAATAACTGCATCTTGATTCTTTTTCATAGTAACTGATCACCAAAGAATACTACCCCTTTTGTTTACTTATTTGTTCTTAGTGTGTTTATGAGAATAAATCTCCTGTTTATAGTCAAGGGAAAAAGGAGGAAAGCTTAAGAAACTTGCTTGAGGGAGGTGCCTGTGGTACAGTGGGTAGGGCGCTGGCCCTATATACCTAGGGTGGCGGGTTCAAACTAATCCCTGGCCAAACTGCAACAAAAAATAGCCGGGCGTGTGGTCCCAGCTACTTGGGAGGCTGAGGCAAGAGAATCACCTAAGCCTAGGATTTGGAGGTTGCTGTGAGCTGTGTGACGCCATGGCACTCTACCCAGGTGATAAAGTGAGACTCTGTCTTTACAAAAAAAAGAAAAAGAAATTTGCTTAAAGTTATAGATAAAAGTAAATCTAAGACAGGGTCTTGACTCAGGAATGCAACTGCACAGGAAGAAAGCAGCATCTGCACACTCCCTGGGACTCGCCCTCTGCCGCACCCTTCCACCCTCACCTGCCCTGTGTACCTTTGCTGGGTATTTTTTTTCTCTTATGATTTTTTTTTTTTTTTTGAGACAGTTTCACTCTGTCACCCTTGGTAGACTGCTGTGGTATCATAGTTCATAGCACCTCAAACTCTTGGGCTCAAGTGATCCTCCTGCCTCAGCCTCCCCAGTAGCTGGGACTTACAGGCGCTCGCTTACCACAAAGCCTGGCTAGTTTTTAGACAATGGGGTCTTGCTTTTGTGCAGGTCTCTTTAAGTATACAGTTTCTTGGGCTTTTAAAGATGCCTCATGGACTTTGCTTTGACAAGTGCATGTATCTGTGTGACCTCCTTCCCTCTGCAGATACGGGCATGTCCATCAACTCAGCACGTAACTTTCAGCCTCTCTTCATTTTTCCTGTGCTCAAACCCCTGTTCCAATTTCTTTCAAAATAAGTTAGTTTTCCTGGCTTGTCCGGGTGGAGCCCCCTGCACACAGCCTTCCGCGTCTCCTGCTTTCCTTTAGCTTTCGTATTTGTGAGATGTGTCCGTGTCGGTGATCAGATCAGTAGTATTTTCTCCTTCGTGTGCTCAGAAGTACGCCATTGTATGAATACACGGTTTATTTATTTATCTCCTATTGCTATTTGTTTCTAGTTTGAGGATATTATGAATAAAGCTGCTATGAACAGTTTCTGTACTTTGTGTTCATATTTTTTTTCTTGGTTAAATATCCAGAAGTGGAATTGTTGAGTCACAGGGGAGGTGTTTAAGTTTGAGAAAGTGCGAGGCCGCTTTTCAAAGTGGTTATTGTATTGGTTACTTTTTAGAATTTCTTAAAACAATGGGGATTTGGTCTCATTCTAGAAATTCTGCTGTAGATTATGCCTGCAATAGGCTGTCCTATATTTTGCAAACCAGTCTTTGATTCTATAACTTTGCTAAGATAAACTCTTTGGAAAATAGTTCAAAATATTATTAAGCATATAAAGTTGTTGGCAATTGCATAGATACTTGAATAAAGTTATTATTATTTATAAATAAAGAAATATTTATAATTCCCCTCCATTACTGTAAACAGTTTGGGATTCCTGGCCACATTTGTTATTAAAAAGTCCAGAAGGGAGGCTCGGCGCCTGTGGCTCAAGCGGCTAAGGTGCCAGCCACATACACCTAAGGTGGCGGGTTCGAATCCCCAGCCTGGGCCCGCCAAACAATGATGGCTGCAACCAAAAAATGGCCAGGCATTGTGGCGGGCGCCTGTGGTCCCAGCTACTTGGGAGGCTGAGGCAGGAGACTTGCTTGAGCCCAGGAGTTGGAGGTTGCTGTGAGCTGTGATGCCATGGCACTCTACCCAGGGGGATAGCTTGAGGCTCCGTCTCAAAAAAAAAAAAAAAGTCCAAAAAGGATTCAGAGCTGGAAATAAGTTAGGTAACCCCTGGTGTGTCAGTATTTGCTGAAGGCCTGGTGGGACAGAAGATTGTCCTGTGAGCCCTAAGGGATTTCACAGAGGCCGCAGGGCACACTGGAGGCTAGAGACTGAGTACCTCTAGGTTATCAGGAGACACCAGAATATGTCCCTGGCAGGACACTCTGCCCACCTCTCCCCTGGGCCTCTTCCCCCTCTGCCCCCTCCCCCCCCAATTCCAGCTGCAGTGTAGTGGGGCTCTATTTCACACAGCAGACGGCAAGGAGGGTTTGCTTAAGCAGAGGAACTCTAGAGGGTGCGGGGGAGCCAGCCAGCCCAAGCGGAGCAGAGCCCCCACCATGCCGGCTGCACCTGCCCTTTCCTCCAGAGGCCCCTCTGCTGCATTTGAAGGTGGACACCCTGGGTTGAAGGTGGACACCCTGGCAGGCCCCTCTGCTGCGTTTGAAGGTGGACACCCTGGCAGGCCCCTCTGCTGCGTTTGAAGGTGGACACCCTGGCAGGCCGCTCTACTGCATTTGAAGGTGGACACCCTGGGTTGAAGGTGGACACCCTGGCAGGCCCTCTGCTGCGTTTGAAGGTGGACACCCTGGCCTGATCCCTCGCTGTGTCTTATATCCTCTCCTTAGGGCTTCCTCTTTGTTCTTTTGTTCTCCTTTCTGGGAGATTTCTACAAGTGCTTGTCCAATCCTATTTTTACATTTTTTAAATTCTGTCATGTTTCTATTTTTCAATAATCAGGAAGTTCTCAGACGGTTCCTCTTTTTCTTTCACAGATAACATCTTTTCTCTTATTTTTCAGAATAGTTAGTAGGGCTGTGTGCTGTTGAAGTCTCTCTGAGGCATCTGCCTCTTCTGAATTCCTTTCTCCGTTTCTTTCTTGAGCCTTGTCGTTCATGAGACATATTTGGGCTTTCTTCATTTTTATAACGGAGCTGTGACAAGCATTTAGAACTTCTCTGTCCACCAGCAGGGTGTCTCCTGCTGGCCCTTATCTTGGAAAAGTCTTGCAGTGAATATGACCTTTTTGTTGGGGTTACCCTGCTTCTTTATGTCTTTAGACCTTTTCTCTCAGGCCAGATTAGTTCTTCAAGAGAGGATTTCTCTGGGTGGTGCCTGTGGCTGAAAGGAGTAGGGCGCCAGCTCCATATGCCGGAGGTGGTAGGTTCAAACCCAGCCCTGGCCAAAAACTGCCAAAAAAAAAAAAAAAAGAGAGAGGATTTCTCTACTCCCCCTGTGTGCAGCATTCTCAGAGCCATGTGGGAGCCGTGCTGAGAAGCTCGCAGTGGGTGGGGCGCCCTCACGTCCCAGCTCCTGCGCCCAGCAAGGCTGCAGTCCCAGCCAGCACCTCCTCTCCGGCTTCCCCTCCTGTCTTCTCTGTAATTCTTTAGTGGGTCTAGTAAGCCAGTTGGTTGGTGGGAGAAGTGTGGGCTAGTCGGACTGGTCGGGATTATCCCTGGGGATCTTTGTTGAGGGATTTTGGCTTATAGATTTGTATTTAACACTGAGGCTGAAAAAGCAAAAGGGCAAAATGGAAACATTTTAAATAAATGGCTTGATTTCTAGGATTATCAGTATACCTAGGAATCAAAGCTCAGTCCAGCAGTGATTTCACAGTTCAGGATAGTTCTGAATGATAGAACTTTACATGTAAAGTGTCGTGTTACGTTGCTCATATGTGCCCTAAAAATCATACCCTAAGATATGTTCTGTACTTTTCTATCATAAATAACTTTCTGATCAGATTTTCTTATCTTTCAGATCCTATCACATAGGACAGTATGCACCTTAAGATCTTGAAGAAAAGGCACAAAATGTCCAAGTGATGTTTAGAAATAACTGGTGAGGTAAGTAGATCGTCTCTACTTCGGTGTTGAATCACGGTTTCCGTTCTCACAGCTGATTTTAACTCGTACGTGTTTGCGAATATAAAGTGAGTGGTAAAACACAGATGCAGGGGCACAAAGGTCACCGGCAACAAGTACATCTTTGTTTTCACCTGTTGTCCTGTCCTTGAAGGGACGCTGTCTCCAGGGGGAGCATCCCCTGAGTTGAATGACAGTTTACAGTGTTGCAAGGTGAGGCGAGTATTCAAGCGTAAAGAAAATGGAAAGATGTATTCTGTGTGCTTGTCCCCTTAAATCGTGCAGCGTTGCTTTAGTGTTCTGGGAAGCAGGCCTTTATTTAATGTGGAGATAAAGCGCTTGGGTTCAGGAATGTGATGCAATCCGGTTACGTGGCCGTTAAGGAAAAGAGCGGTGATGGCAGCAGCCGGCAGTCAGCGCTGGTGCCGTGGGGTCCCTCGGAAACGGCTTTGAGAGTCTGAGGTAGCAGGGACGTGGTGCTGAGCGCAGAGCGAGCACGTGTCCTCACCGACCAGTGGGTGCGTTTTAGTGTGGCATCTCACGCTGCTGTTTGCTCTCCAGTTCCTGGTATTTTTAGATGACCTCCGAGTGGAGGAATGGTTTCTTCATTTCCTCCCCTCCCTTCCTGTTGCATCAGTGAGTGTAGAGACCACGACTCGGCAGATGCCCCTTTGCTTTGCTGCAGAGAACTGAGTCGCCCAGGCCACCCTTGCTGTGCTCACTGACTGCTGTCTTGAAAATAAAGTGATTTTTGGATCTCAGGTTATTCTCCTGTTGACTTCTGGTGGCCCTTACAGATTTGTCACGAAAGCACGTGAGCATCGTGTTTGACCCATCACCATCCCGGGTGACGGATTCCACAGAGGGGTTTGCAGGGCACTGAGTGCACAGCTGGGGAAGAGTTCACCAGCGAACGCTCCCGAAAGAGCCGTGGGTCAGGGCTGCCCAGACTGTTTTGCTCTTCTGTTTCTTCTGCGTTCTTAAACTGTTTTCTTTTTTTTACTTAAACATTTTTAGAAGCCATTTTTGTCTGACTCAAGAGTAGAGCTGTTTTACTGACTTTGGAAAACCATTTCATTTTTCTCTTGTACCTGTCAGTATTTTTATACTGAGAGAGAAATTCTGCAAAACAAAAAACAAACAAAAAAAACCCAACAACAAAAAAACTGGAGCCTGAACACTCCCCAGCAAGTCCATTTACTAGATGTTTTCACACTTGCTAGGTTCCAGTTGAATTTAGGGGGGAAAGTCCAGCCCCAATATGACACTGTCAGCCGTAGCACCTGCGCCCTGCGTGCCCAGCACTGTCCTTTCACAGTGGAGAGGCCACACGCTCTGCCCCCGGGCTGCTTAGTGGCCAGGAGAGCTCCTGCCTGTCGGTGTCTTCCCCCCCTGTGAGGAAGCTCAGACATACTCAGCTGTGGCTCTTCCTTTCTCCTGCTTGTCATCTGTCATGAGCATTGTAACTCTTACATCAGACACTGAAGAGAGAAGGTGGCAAATTTAAAGAAGCCATGAAGACAGTAAGAAAAATGCAGCTTTTTTTAGTTTCCTTGGACCCTGTATGTTCTTGGAAATCAGATGGTATAGGGAATAGGAGAAAGGTATCAAAAGAGTAGCTCATAAAAAATGGATTAATAAGCAAAGGAGACTTTAGAAAGATTAAAATCAAGGTGAAGGAGACATTCCAGAAGCACAGTATAGAGTCAAGAAGCGTAGAGAGAAAAGTGGGGACCTACCACGATACACAGCCACAGAGAAATGAGGGAGCTGGTGCAGGTGCGTGGGGAACCCTCATCGCCTCACTGCTCTCTCCACGCCCTCCGTTACTGTCTGCGCTGAGCAGCTGCCCAGTGGGCTGCCGGGTAGCCAGAGTGTAGATGGGCACGACAGGGTCTGTCCACCCTGAGGGAGCCTGGGTGCGGGGGACTCTGCATCTAGCTGTGCTTTGCGTTATCCTTGTGTGTGGCAGTTTCTATAAACAGGCGTAACCTATACTGTGGGACTTACTATGCGGTACAGAGTAAGACAGTCGTTAGGTGAAAGATGTAAAAGTTCAGATCTTAGCTAGTCAAGTTTTATGTTCTTTTCTGCCGTGTTACGTAGGCTAATGTTGTAGCTGAGGAACGCGTCATGTTCCCGGCATCTTGTGCCCCAGTGTGTGCACACCTGTCAGCTTTGTATGAGTGCATGTGCTCCTCTCTCGAGCCTCACCAGCTCTGTGTTGACCCCAGGGTGTGTCGGGGACATCATGCAGCCATCAGGACACAGGCTCCGGGACGTCGAGCATCATCCTCTCCTGACTGAAAACGACAATTATGACTCTTCGTCATCCTCCTCTTCCTCTGAGGCTGACATGGCAGACAGGGTCTGGTTCATACGTGACAGCTGTGGCATGATCTGTGCCGTCATGACGTGGCTTCTGGTCGTCTATGCAGACTTTGTGGTGACGTTTGTCATGCTGCTGCCTTCCAAAGACTTCTGGTACTCCGTGGTCAACGGGGTCATCTTCAACTGCCTGGCTGTGCTCGCCCTGTCGTCTCACCTGCGGACCATGCTCACCGACCCTGTGAGTACTTGGCGTGTCACGCCAGGCTGTGTGGCCAGGGGCCTGTTGTTCATATAACCTCAGGTTTTTATGAATTCTTGGGTTCAGGCCTGTAGCATATTTCACATCTTTACTGGAGAAGAAGCATTGCTTAAATACCAGTGATCTCACGGTGTATTGATAGAAAACATTAATATTATCCCTCTGGGCTATTTTTACTTTTTTTTCTTTTGAGACAGAATCTCACTTTGTTGCCCTTGGTAGAGTGCCGTGGCACCACAGCTCACAGCAACCTCCAACTCTTGGGCTATAAGTGATTCTCTTGCCTTAGCCTCATGAGTAGCTGGGACACAACACCTGGCTGCTTTTTAGAGACGAGGTCTCACTCTGCTCAGGCTGGTCTTGAACCTGTGAGCTCAGGTAATCCACCTGCCTCAGCCTCCCAAGTGCTAAGATTACAGGTGTGAGCCACTGCGCTTGGCTTGGGCTGCTTAAATCAATGAAGAGTTTGTGCTCGATAATTTCTAACATCACTTCTAGTTTAAATATTGTTTCTCGAAAGGATGGACTGAATGCTGAGAGGCCTGGTTTCTAGGTTTCACCACTTTGCTAAGTCATTTTCAGTTGTCTTTTGACCATAAGCTACTAATTGTAACTTCTCTGGACCAAGGCGAGATGTTTTTTTCTGACCCTGTAGTTCTCTCATTGTTATGTCTCTGCTAAAGTCTGTTGCAAATGTTGTATTCAGCTAGCTGGTAAAAGGTAAAGGCTCAACCTGCCTGCAAAGCAGAGGAAGGATGAGTCCTACCCTCATCTGGTGTGTCCTGTCACTTTGGCGGAAGCCAGGCATGTAGCATTTAGGTACTGTGCCCTGGGAGGACGCTACTGGTGTGTGGGAACAAGAAGCGTATGTTCAGGCCAAGAACAAGGATGGGTCAGAGCTGTTAGTTGGGAACTGCTGTTAGTTCCCAGCGTGTTGTGGGCTGCCTGATCCAGTTTCCACACTGGTGTACGGCTGCTTCTCTGGGTTCTGAGGCATCGCCTTGCTTAGGGAAGAACATCAGGGGCCACCACACAGGTCCTTGTAGCTCAGCCACCAGTCACCTCCAGACGGAGGTCGCAGGCTCCCCCAGAGCTCAGAAGGGTTACCCAGGGGTTCAAGACCAGCCTGAGCAAGAGTGAGATCCTGTCTCTAAAAATAGCTAGGTGTTGTGGTGGGCTCCTGTAGCCCCAGCTACTCAGGAGGCTGAGACAAGAGGATCACTTGAGGCCAAGAGTTTGAAGTTGCTGTGAGCTGTGATGACTCCACAATACTCCACCCAGGGTGACAGAGTGAGACTCTGTCTTAAAAAGAAAAAAAGGCCTTTTCACTGCTTTAAAACAATGATTTTCAACCACTGCTACAGGGATTCTTGGTTTATAACGTGGAATCTAATGGGCTTGTGTCTATTTGTAAGCTTCTCTAAAGGAGGAAGTGAGAAGTTAATGTCTTATTGTGCAACTTTTTTATTTATTTAATTTTAGATGGAGCCTCGTTCCGTCTCTGGCTGGGGTGCAGTGGCACAATCGTAGCTTTATGTGTAAGATTAGGACTCTCTTGAGAATGAACCGATACTGATCAGCCTCATGGAAGCTGGTTTATATGTGGATTTTCCTGAATTTTATTACAAGAGATTTTGACAGATGTTATTTACTTTATCTCTTGTTTGGTTAGAAAGGTTCTTGGGTAGCCTGTCCCTGGGAATAGGATAGTATTATAGGCTCAACCCAGTGGTCAGCTGGGGAGCGGTCCCTTGGGGACACACTTGGAAGCAAAGTCTGCCAGTGGTTTGGAAGTCTGATGAAATTGTAGAGTCTTTGACCATAACCAAGTCTCTTCCCTGACGGGTTTTCAGGGGTTTCTAAAGGGTCATCTCATTGTCTTTTATGCAGCAAAAGGCTCCCTCTCCAGCCAAGCCCTGCTCCTGATCCCCAGCATCCCCATCCTCTCTCTTTCTTCCTGAAAGAGAAACACCTCACAGTGGGCACTTAGATTATGCAGAGTGACAGGGACAGAGCCCAGGTCAGAGATTTTTACTAGAATATTTCATTGTAGGAAAAGCCTAGTCACTGTTGACCACCTGCTTGGACTGTTAAAAGTGGGCCAGATCCATCCTTCATGGACAGTTGTATGGTGAGACCATGTCTGTGCAAAGCTGGGTTGTTTGGTTTTTTGAGATGGGGTCTTACTCTGTGGCCCAGGCTAGAGTGTCACGCTGTTAGCCTTGCTCACGGCATCCTCGGACTCCTGGGCTCAAGTGATACTCCTGCCTCAGCGTCTGAGTAGCTGAGACTACAGGTGACCACCACAATGCCTGTCTAGTTTTTCTATTTTTAGTAGAGATGGGGGTCTCACTCTTGCCCAGGTTGGTCTTGAACTCCTGAGCTCAAGGGGTCCGCTTGGCTTGGACTTACAGATGCTGGGGTTACAGGCATGAGCCACCACAGCGGGCCCTGTACAAAGCTTTTTTGCTTGTGAGTGCAGGGTGGGGACATGGGAGGAGGGTCAGCAAACTGAGGCTTCTCTTGGCAGTTTGTTGCAACTAATGAGACCACTTGTCCCTTCCTCTGCTTTGGGGCTCTCTGGCCACTGAGCAGACCAGCTGCCGCACCCACCCCTTTTCCTCCTGTAGGGAGGAGCCCTCAGAACTCACAGGGACCCTGAGAGCTGGAGGTGGCAAGGCAGTGGTTGGCGGGCGTGTGCAGGGCGCTGCCCCGGGGCTCGGCTTGCTGCCGCTGTTGTGTCCCTGCAGGGGATGCTGAATGAGGGCCGTGGGTGGAAGGTGTGCGGCAGAGGGGAAGCCTGACCTCGCGGCTGTCCTAGGTGTTCTGACTGCCCCAGAGTCGGCCTTGTATAGTGTGTAGTTCAGGGGTTTCCAGCAGCTCCGTGGAGTTGTGCAGCCGTCACAACAGTCGATTTCAGGACATTTTTATCATCTCAGAGAGAAGCTTCACTGCCTTGGCCATCACACCCCAGATCCCACACCCACTGGTCGGCTTTTTTCTCCGGGGTTTGCATATTCTGGCGTTTCACCCGAATGGAGGGAGGCACACGGTATGTGGCCGTCCGTGTCTGGCTTTGTGCACTTGGCGTCCATCTTTGAGGTTCGTACTGTACACACCTCAGCCTGTGGTTCCTCTCCATTGCTGAGTGATGCTTGGGGTGTGGGTGCCACACAGTGTTTAGAGCCGTTATCACTTGTTAGGCATCTGAGCTGTTTCTGCTTTTTGGCCCTTAGGAGTAAGGCTGCTTTGAACATTGGTTTTTACATAGTTGAAGGTAAAAAAATACCAGTTTTTTCCATAGATGGAGGTTTCATTTCTCCTGGGGTTGCCATGATGTGGCCACTCTGTGTGAGCTTTCTGTGGAACTGCCAAACCCTTCTCCAGAGTGGCCATGCCATTTTACATCCCGCCAGCTGCATCCACATCTTTGACCACTTGTAACTGTCCATCCTTTGTGCCATGGTCCTTCACTGAGGTTCTGATTTGCATTTCTCAGACCTGTGATGACACTGAGCATCATTTCATGTGCTCGTCGGGCGTCCCTGTCTCTTCTTTGGAGGAACATCTGTTTGAGTTCTTTGTCCATTTGGATGTCACTGTCAGCCATACTACAGTTACAGAGATGACTGGGAGTCCTTGTGCATAAAACTGAGGCTGGAGGAATGTGAGGAACCCAAGGGCAGGGGTGCCTCTGGCCCCCTGGCAGGCTGTGGCATGGGCTTTTGGGACTGCTGGGAAGGAGGACAGAGGCAAGAGACACTCAGCCCTGGCTCTCCCTGCTGCCTAGTGAATAACAGAGGAGCACCTGGAACCAGCAGCTCCTGAATCCCACGCAGGAGCACAAGTCTTTAAGGCTCACTTGACCCCTTCATAACATAGGTCATAAGTGAAAAATGGATAGAACTGGAGTATCTGCCTCCCAGAAGCATATTGTGCCTGATGGCACATTTGCTTACTGTGGGAAAGTGTCTTTCATAAAGATTAGGTATTTGGAATTTTAAATTCTGGACCATTTCCTCTTACTAAAGACTCAACACCTGAGTTTATGAGATTTTATAAAATCATAACCATCATCAGGATTCCTGGATTCATGGAGAAAGTTGATTAAAAATTCCAAATTGTGGTATATAAGTTAAGTAAAATGCTCTCCTTGTTCTAAATTTTCAAAGACAAAATTTAAATGCTTAATATTTTGAACTTCCTTAAGGAGGCAGTTTGAGTCTTCAGAAAAACTAGGATCTTATCCATGTTTCACTGTGATGGGGTCCAGGTGGGGACACTTCATCTGCCGTTCAGTCCCCTCCTGTCCCCGCTTATATTCTCAGGGACTTCACTGCCTGGCGCTGCCTCTGGCCAGCTCTGCCTCCTGGGCCCTTGAATCCAGTAGGCTCTGGCTCTGGAGTGCACCTGAAATGTGGGTGATGCAGAGATTTGGTCTGTAGCTTTAAGGGTCCCGAGGGGCTTCTGCGTCCACCTCCATGGTCTCCCAGGCCTTCCTTTGGTCTCTGTGGAGCCACTGCACCCTTGGACTCCGATGTCATCAGGGGTCAGCTTGCCCAGACTCGGGCACTTCTGCACGAAGTGTGCCCCCTCCCCGTGGAGAAACGGTAGAAGACCATGTTCCCTTCCTTACACGTTAGCATCTCCCAGGCAGGTCTGCCTGTCTTCCTCCACCCTGCTGTAGCTTCCAGAACAGTCTCCCACAACCCTGGGTTCCATTATGCATCTCTACTGCCCAGAGAGCAAAGCCTTCCCTGTTGTGGCCAGTGCAGGCCTCAGCTGCCCGCTGTGCAGGAGGCTTCATGCCCTGCGTCCGGTCTCAAGTGGACCTGGGACTGAGCAAGTAACTCTTGGCCTTTGGTGCTCTGCCCCTTGCTGGCGGCTCACAGCATCCTAACGTGTCTTGCCAGTGCTCTCCCATTGCCCATATTTGGCTCCTCCAGCATTTGGGGGTGCAGGCAAGTGCCTGGTTGTGCCTTCTGACACTGCTCCCAAGAGACTGCCTCATGTTAGACACAACTGAGTCAGGTGGTCTGGGCTGCAGTTGCCAGGCCTGTGAATGCTTCGAGAAGGTTGGCATAGAGACAGTGTATTGCAAAACTTCAACACAGATAAAGTCCTTCTTAAGATTGCTTTGTTCATTGTTCCCTTCCTGCCCCTGATAGGAAAACCCTGGCGGGACTTAATAGTTAAACCCCTCTCCCTTAGAAGGGTGAGAGGGAAACGGTGTTGACAGAAACGCCCTGCCCTGCCCTGCCCGAGACTGCGCCCTTGTGTGCGAACAGACCTTGCCTCCAGCAGTAAGCTAGGAAACACTCAAGTGATTCAGCACTTTATAAAGAGGATAATAAGAGATTTTGTTTATTTAATACATATATTTTTGGTGGAAAATAAAACTTCTGGTCCTACCCAACTAATAGTTAATTTTTCATATTTAACAGACTTCAAGTGGCAACCACGGCATTATAAATTATTAGATGATCTATAAAATCTAAGATTAATTCCTACATTTGTTGATTTTTTAACTTTTCCTTCTCTCCCACTAAAATACATTGCTATTATGCTGTAGGGGGCAGTACCCAAAGGAAATGCTACAAAAGAATACATGGAGAGTTTGCAGCTGAAGCCGGGGGAGGTGATCTACAAGTGTCCCAAGTGCTGCTGTATCAAGCCCGAGCGCGCCCACCACTGCAGGTACCGCGGCTGCGCCGGAGCAGAGGCGGCCTCCGCACAGCCATTCTCCCTCCCGGGTGGAGAGCTGAGGCCAAGGGCCAATGCCAGCTAAGGCCTCGGTCTTGCCAGGAGCTGGGAGACAGTGTAGACTTCAGAATCCCTTCCTCTCCGAGGGAACTTGTGGGGTGATAACCAGAGAAAGTTTCAGGCTGGCCCCTCCTGGGCGCGTCCTGTGTGGAGTCCCGTAAAAAGGCCTAGAATCTTCCCTCACTCTTGCTCCTGGCTCCTTCCAGCCAGATGAATAGAGGGGCGGTCAGTGTTAGCTTTTGTTCACAGCAGGTGTGATGTGTTGCAGGGTAGACGCAAGGTTCTTTTGGATATGCTCTCAGATACCAGTTATTGCATTTCAGAAAAATATGGTCTAACTGTTTACATGTCCTTGGACTGTCGGCTCATGGAGAACTTCTGGCTCTCTCCTCACCCCCTGCTGGTCTTGGTTGCCCTTTGTCCACTTCACCCACCTCTGCCCACTCCTGACTTTGAGGCAGTGCGTCTGTCCTAGAGGGCTGGGCACTGATCTCAGGTGTTGGACTTCGACAGTCTGGGGTCTTCCGCCACTGCTTGAAGTGATTGTCACATGTCTCTGTACTGTCAGAGTGACAGGGCCTTTCACCCAAGGGTCATGATTTACCGGGAGGGACGAATGGGGCTGAGCTGGAGACGGCCTTGCGTGGAGGAAGGAGGTATGAGGGGGGTTTCTGGCTACTTTCTGGCTGTTCTGAAAGTTCTAGAAAGTTTATATCCACACAGTCTGGCCAGAAAGTGAATAAAGGAGAAAGCCGTGTGGGAGAGCAGATGGGTGGTTGTCTTGGGTGGGGCTGGGGCGTGACTGCATATGGGCACAAGGTTTCTCAACTGTGTAAATATAATAAAAATCGTCATGCTGTACAGTTAAAATGAGTGAGATTTTGTGGTATGTAAATTATTCTTCAATTGATCTGCTTAAAAAGACGAAGTGGGAACGTTTGGGAAGCTGGGTGTGATAGAGGTCAGGAGAGAAGCCGAGTCAGGGAACAGCGGAGATGCTGTTGTCGAAAGTCTAGTGGAGTTAAGAAACCTGCTGCCATCGACGTTCCCCCAATGTAACTACATGGCACAAGCTATTTCTAAAAAAAAAAAAATAGTTATTTAAAACTGGATATACAGGATGTTTGGGGCAAAAATAATATACAACTGTAAAAACATGACGACTTTATGCCTGGGTATAGAGGTGGCTGATTTGAGATGAAGAGTTTGAAGATACCAAGAATTTTCCTTTCCTTGAAGGCAAAAGGTCGATTTTTTTTTTTTTTTAATTGAAGTAGACTTGCAACTTGGAAATGTGCAGAATCAGGAACAGTATTGACAGGCATGCGAGGTCCAGCCCCCCGGGAGAGTCTGGAGCCCTGTGGAATGTGGCTGAGCATAACTTTTGCCTCTCAACCTGTTAGACCGTTGAGCATTTCGCTCAGGACACAGGAAACAGCTAATGCATTAAAATGATAGACTCTGAAGAAGTCTAGTGAGTGTGTCTTAGATGTTCTTTGACACAGGCATGAGAATGTTTATGCTAATTTTCCTCCACCTTGGGTTACGTTTGGTTGGTTACTCTGGTCTCCTCAGCATGAAATACTGAAAATCACACTCTCCTTTTCAGTATTTGCAAAAGATGTATTCGGAAAATGGACCATCATTGCCCGTGGGTGAACAATTGTGTAGGAGAAAAGAATCAGAGATTTTTTGTGCTCTTCACTGTAAGTAAAATTATTTTTGTAGTGAATTATATTGAATTAAAAATTCCTTAACTTGAATCAGATCTGGATCAGGGAAATTTATTCTAAGGCCAGACCAGTGTCTCTTCACTTTTCTCTGTGGGATCCGCGTTCTGTTAAGAGCACCGTGCTGTCGGGGTGGGAAGCAGCCCCGGGCGGAGATGAGCTCATGTCATTTCAGGTGTTCGCAGACGCCCTAAGTCACCACTGTTAGTAGGATTCTCCTAAAGTCTGTTAGAGCTTATTTCTCTATAATGTGTGTGTACACACACACACACACACGTATATATTTTTTTTCTTTGAGACAGAGTCTTGCTGTGTCACCTGGGCCAGAGTGCCATGGCCTCATCCTCGGCCTAGCTCACAGCAGCCTCAAACTCCTGGGCTCAAGTGATCCTCCTGCCTCAGTCTCCTGAGTAGCTGGGATTATAGGTGCCTGCCACCATGCCCAGTAGAGATGGGGTCTCACTCTTGCTCAGGCTGGCCTCAAACTCCTGAGCTCAAGGGATCTTCCCCCCTCAGCCTCCCAGGGTGCCGGGATTACAGGTGGGAGCCACTGTACCTGGCTTTATTGAACATATTTCTAGAGAATTATTTTACTTGGTCTGATATGGTCTTGGGTAGGCAAATGTCAACTACTGCAATTTATCGCTTCTTTTTTTTCTGACCAATAAAATGGAAGCGTAAACATAATGCTTCCCCAGCCTTTGCTCCTAGGAAGGTAGCTGTCTGCGAGTCACTAACCAGCTCCCCCTCATTCCAGATGTACATAGCTCTGTCTTCAGTCCACGCTCTGATTCTCTGTGGGTTTCAGTTTATCTCCTGTGTCCGAGGGCAGTGGACGGGTAAGCTGCGACTCTGTCTGTCATTCCTACAAGGGCACGCTGCGGGGGAGGGGAACGAGGAAAGCTTTAAAGATTTGGAAGAAATCCTTGCAATTGATTCAGGAATTGAGTTTGTAAAGAAAAGAAGATGGTGAAGTTTCAGCACCACCATTTTGCTAGTTTAGTTTCTATGGCAGATTTTTGAGACTACAGGGAAATAAATTAGTATTGTTTCCACCAAACTTTGTATTTGCTTTCTAGTTAGGTAGCTCACACTTTCCAGAGCAGTCCTTTGCATTACTTAACATGAGTGGATTCAAACAAGTGTAGTAAAATCAGGCATTGAATTACCTTGCCATGGGTATTTAATTAGGTTCCCCCTCACCTCGGGAGCTGGTGGGGAGTCCTGTGAGGATAGCTCACAAGTGCAGATACAGGACTCTTATCTAGCTCTTATCTAATCCAGCTTTAGTTGGATTTTAATAAGCAACTTAATAGACATGTACATTTTCACTAGGAACCGTAGGTAATACAGAATCTTTTGAAATTGCTGGCCAGGAGATGGTGGTATGAACTCTGCTTGAAAGGGCCTCCTGCCTCTGCCTTTTGGAGAGCAGTGCAGGTGCCTGTGTCCAGAGTCAGCATGTCCATCCCTCCGTGGGAGCTGGCCGAGGGCTGGCACTGAAGGAGTCTTGCTGGAGCTGTCTGCCCTGCCAGCCTGAGTTTGAGATGTTTGTTGGGTTCTGATGTCTAGTTATACCAGCTTTTTCTCATTCACAGAATGCAGTGATTTTTCACCTCCAATAACCGTAATCCTGTTGATCTTCCTGTGCCTTGAGGGTCTTCTGTTTTTCACTTTCACTGCGGTGATGTTTGGCACCCAGATCCATTCAATATGCAACGATGAGACGGTAGGCTGTGCTCTGGGTGTGTGTGCTTGTTATTGGGTCAAAACTTGAGTAAATGAGAAATCCTGATGTCAGCGGCAGGTGCATGTGTATTAACAGGGAGAGAAGTCGGACAGTCTGGGTAAGATTGGCACGTTCCCAGTATTCATTATTCCCTTTTATATGCACAGTGCATATTTCAGGTATCAGTGTGATCTGGGAGTCAGGAGAGCCAGGCAAATTCCCAGCTCATTGAAGCTCAGGGAGTTGATTGCCCTTCTGCCCATGCACTACGGCTCTAAAGCAAGCACTTGGTAAATATTTGTATCTAGTAATAGGTGAATAAAAAGGTTGGTGCCCTGGCTCAGTGGCCCTCGTGGCTGTGTGAGTTGGCTGCCCAGGTTGGCAGCCTGGCTGTGCTCAGAGGCCGTGAGGTCTGGTCAGGGTGAACGAGGAGGAGAGCCCACTGTGTGGCCACCTTGAGCCCACATTGCACTGGAACA
>NW_003852442.1:581064-605444 GCF_000181295.1 Otolemur garnettii
TGGTGTCCCTGGTCTCTCCGTGGGTCCTGCCTGTGTCTGTCAAGGTCCGCAGAGCTGGCACTACTTGCTTTCCTTTCTGCTTCTAGGAGATTGAGAGGCTGAAGAGTGAGAAGCCCACGTGGGAGCGGAGGCTGCGATGGGAAGGGATGAAGTCTGTCTTTGGGGGGCCCCCTTCACTCCTCTGGATGAACCCCTTCGTCGGCTTCCGATTTAGGCGACTGCCTATGAGACCCAGGAAAGGAGGCCCAGAGTTCTCCGTGTGAGGCCCCCGGGCTGGCACCTGCTAACAAATGTCAAGTGGCAGGGCAAGCAGAACCGCACGAGCCAGCTGCTTGCAGCAAGCAGAGTTTTATATATTTATAGTCACAGATGGGAGGCTTTCCAAACTGGATGAGGCTCTCCTCAGTTCCACCTGTACGGCCAACGCAGGGTATGTGGCCACTGAAGACGCCAAAGGTCATTCCTTTCTGCACAGTTGGGACTTTTGTTAAGAATACTTTGCATTTTCTAAGAAGCTGTTTGGGATATTACATAGGTGTTAAAATCCTGTGCTGTAAGCTGCTTTTTTCATTCATGAAAGAAAAAACAGTCAATCCAGTGAACAAGGATTCTCCAGCGGTCACTCCAGGGAGCCCCTCTCCACCCTGGATCATTAGTGCACTCCCTCGGTCCCAGCAGGGGGGTTGCATAGAAGGACGTTGGTCTCGTTTGCTCTGACACTTTGCACTAAAGTTGCAAAGGATCCGTGCACTGAACAGTGAGGTGGCCTCGGGGCACTCCCCACTGCCCGGAAGAGGCGTCCTCTGACCCTTTCCGCAAGTTTGCGCGTGTGTGCGTGTCTGTGAGTATGTGGGCTGTGTGCATGTGTGTCCAAACTGGCAGTATTGTTTAGACAATGTAACATTTATCGGCTATGTACAGCAAACAAGCTATTTTTTAGAAACTGATGTTTCAGGGAAGAGGGGAGAGGTGCCGCGGGTCCTCCCCGTGGGTTACTATGAATGTATTGTATATTGGAGAGTGTCTTGATCCAAAGAACAATCACTCCCATGCGGTCCTTTGTTGCCCTCCTGTTTTAATTTTATTTTAAAAATCTTGGGTGCATGAGGGCCTTAGAAATGATTTTTTTGTTGTTCCAGCCAAATTAGCAGCGTGTGAATGGCACCTTGGTGAGAGCAGAGCAGAATCTCATGGTTTTGTGCAGCTCGGTGTGGGGAGGGCCAGCACGTCAGCCGGGAAACACGGGGGAGGCAGGGGTTGGCCCTTTGGCCCCTCTGGGAAGGTTGGGGGACCGTGGGGCAGCCAGCCCCCAGCACGGGTGACTGTACGTGCCTCGGTCCAGGGGGCAGCAGCCTGTCAGACGTTGGGTCAGCATCTGTTCTCTACCCATGGCACAAGGGGTACAATGGGATCCTTGGTGCGGAGCTTACAATTACGCCAGAAAACAAACAGCTCCCCTCCTGGGGACTTGCCTTAAACTTGCCTGGTTTGTACTTTTTTTTGCCAGTCACATCAAGAAGCGCTGTGTGACAGAGTCTGAGGGGCTTCCTCAGAGTCTGCCCCCACGCTTAGAGAAGTTGGTGTTTCCCTCCAGGGCCTGTTCACCTTTCTGTTCCTCTGTGAACTGTTCTGTGTTTGTTCTTGGTCACTCTGTCCCCTATCGTAACCAGGGCCTCCACCACTGCTGATCAAACCACAGAGGGGCCTCCTGGGACCCAGTGCAGCCACGTGAACAAGCCGGCAGGACTCTGATGCGGATCAAGTCGGTCCCTGTAGAGGACGGACTGAGTCACACCAGCTGGACAGAGCACACTGTGGTCCAGGAGACAGAGTCCCAGAGATTGTTCTGCACACTCACTGGCACAGCCCTTGTCTGGGTTGGACCGTGTATCGGGCTTCATTGTGAGGCTTTTCATATGTATATCCTGTTTATCAATAAAACAAATTATTGAAGTGGTTGACTCCTGTGAGCCGTGGCGAGTGTCTGCAAATCAAGTGTACTTGACCTTTAAACCTCTTCTTTCAATGTAACTTTTATATGAAATAAAGTAACCAATTGACAGTTCTCAGTCGGTCTCCTGTCAGTGTGTTGTGGGGGCTGGTTCTTTCTGTGGTTTGTGGGCCCGACCCCCACTGTCCCACTCTCCTCTGCAGCTTCCAAAACACCCATGATGAAGGGCCTTTCACTCAGCTTTATCCTAAACAGTCCTGTAATCATTTTTAGTGCTTGTTGAAATAAAAACAGTTTTTATAATCTCTGTAGTCCAGAAGGTTAGGTACCTCTAATTTGATTTTAACACATTCACCAAATCTCTCTAATATTTGTGCTGTGAAGGACCCTCTTGGCAAGATTTGGCCAGATGGGCAGGTCAGGGCCCGCCACCCATACACTGCCCCACGGGGTCCTTAGTGGCATCCGGGACATGCAGAAGCAGAGGCTCCTGGGGCCAGTCTCAGCCTGTGTGTCTGTGCGGAACTTTGCTGCAAAGTTACTTATATTCTAATTACTGGGATGTTATATTGGCTCACTCTCTCATTATCTTTTCTTTATAATAAACAATATGGCTCTATTGCCCTGCGTACAGTGCAGTGGTGTCATCACAGCTCACTGCAACCTCAAACTCTTGGGCTGAAGCGATCCTCCTGCCTCAGCCTCCCTAATAGCTGGGACTACAGGTGCCCACCATGAAGCCTGGCTAGTTTTTCTATTTTTAGTAGAGATAAGGTCTCACTCTTTCTTGGCTCAGGCTGCTCTCCAACTCATGAGCTCAGGCGATCGACCCACCTAAGCCTCCCAGAGTGCTGGGGTTATAGGTGTGAGGCACCGCTCCCAGCCTGGGTTCATCTTCACTGTTACTGTGTCTCCATTAAAATGTGTAATGAAAATAACTGTCCAGTGGGAAGTGGCCAAATCCTATCTTCTGTTAAGTATGGATCCGGTTGGGCTACAGAGTAGAGCACAGCCTGTGGGGTCACCTGCAAAGGTGACCAGAGCCAGATGCTGTGAGATCGGTGCTCCCTACACTGTGGAGCATCTGAGTGGAAGCCATGTTGCTCCTTATCTCACTGCTGGTTGAAGCAGAGACAGCCTGAAGATGCAAAGGGACATGGGGGCAATGAGATCTGGCCTGGAGGGTCAAAAGCTGAGCCTGCCTGAGCTGTAGGGGCTTGGAGTCCAGGCCTGGTGGACCAGCACAGGCAGCTTCCCTAGAGGTCAGGAAAGTTTCGGAAGAAGGTTCTAGGGATACTGTGTCTACAGTGCAGAGAAGTCTTGTTTCCTGGGGCTCCTGTCAAGCCTGGACACGCTGCCCCTCCACACACTCGTCTGTGTGCCATACCTGTTGTTCTTACGTGGTTCAGATTATTACACTTGAATATTTTGCTGCTAAACCGAGTCCTAGAACCTTTTGTATAGTTTTTCACTTTTCCCAGGCGAGGGGACATGGCCTCGCATGTGCCCGCCACGGCCCCCACTGAGGGCATCCTCCCCTCCAGCCTCAGCACAGCCAGTTCTGCACTCCTGCCCCGTCTGCTGCCGAGCAGGCCTGGCTTCTCCAGGGACAGTGGGCTCAGTCCACAATCTCAGGATTCTCCAGTGGTGCAGCACATTCCCTGGTACACAGGGCACATTAGCGTTAAGGATTTCAAGGTCTTGGCCTCAGGGGGCTCACTCTGCCCTGTTACTTTGGGAGGATGGCTCAGCGAGACCATGGATTCCAGATGAAGTATCGTCACTCGGCACGTTGAAGGCACCATCCCACGGCCTCCCACCTCCCAGCGCAGCCACTGAGAGAATCCACACTCCTCTGGGTCCCACCGTATGTGACCTAGCTTGCCTTTTTCTTCTTTTTTATTAATCTCAAGCAGCCCTTGTTGGCCTCACTTTAGTCCTAGTTTCTCCAAGTTGACGAGGAGGCGCTCTGGCCTCTTCTCCCCAGCACTATGCTAGTGCTTGGCGGGCCCTTTAAGTCTGCTTCTTGCAAACATCCTGTGTTAACGTCTTTGAGAATCTGGTTCTCTCCTTCTTCCATCTTTCTTCCTGAACTAACAATTTGCACGTTGGACTGCCCAGACCAGCCTCTGGGCTTCCTTCTTACCGGGCACTCTTTGTTTTCTGGAAAACGTCCTTACCACTGTCTTCGAGCTCTTCTCTTGGGTGTTTTTTTCAAGCTGTGATCGTTTTAATTTTCAAGAGCTTTTTGCTGGTCTTTCGTCGTTTTGAGGAAGCAGCATCCTGGTTTTCTTTTATTGGTGCAACATTGTTCCCTCCCTCTGAGCATCTTGGGGTTTTGTTTTGTGTTCCCCTTGGAATCCTGGATTAGTTCTGTTTTCTCCCAGCCTCTGCCCAAGCTCGTTCTCTGTGTGCCCTGGCCCTTTCCTGTTAGAAGCTTTCCCTGATGTATTGATCACAGCAGCAGCGAGCTACGTGGCAGGCCTGTGGGATCCAGCTTTCCCTGCAGGTGCCTGTGGAGGGCGCCCTTTCCTGACAGGCAGCTGGCTTGCTCTGGACAGGTGGAGAAGGCCCAGAGGCCATGCTGACTACCCCTACCCCCTGCTCTGTGCCCAATTCTTTGATTCCAGAATCTTCCAAGAATAAACTACCCTTTTTCTCCAGGGTGAGGAGGGGTACCTAGGTGTCTGACCTGCTCTCGGGAGACCTCTTTCCAACCCACTTCCATGTCCAGACCTGCTTCAGGGCTTCCTTGGTGCTCCACAGGACCCTGGGAGGCAGTGTGGCCTACATGGCCATTTCACAGGTGGAAAGGTGGAGGCTGAGGATCCCTGACAACACCCAGGAGTCGAAAGCAGCGCAGTGAATTACAGCCTAATAGGCTGTAATTCAAACACTCACGAGAGCTCTTATTAATGGAAAACCTCCTGTGTCTCTGCCCTGTGCTCAGATCTAACTCTCACTATTATCCCCATTTCGTAGATGGGGAAACTGAAGCCCAGAGAGGTTGCTCAGGAACCCATAGGTAGCAAACAATGATCGTATTATTAATAATGTTGTCATTACTAGCTATTCATTGGTAACAGTGCTACTGGCTGTGCAATGGAGGGGCTTCCCTCCGACTCACCTGATCTTCCGTAGGCACAGATCTCCTGAGGACCAAGCGCATTCACACCATCTTGGCTCCCTGCAGCCCTGTAGGAGAAAGGTTGACTTCTGAGTATGTGTCTGCAATGTGGCCACCAGAGGGCGCCACGAGACAGCAGATGCCCCTGAGCTGCTCAGGCCACCACCCAGTCCTTCGTCCCCAGCTCATGGACCTGGCAGGACCACACCCATAGCATGCTGGCAAGGCCTCTGTGCTCAGCAGGCACTGACATGAGAAATCGGTGGTTTGTGCTGTGAGAGCTAAGAGCAGCAGTGAGACGACATGCCAAGGTGGACATCCTGGACGAGGGGTCAGGGAAGGGCCCCTGAGGGTGGGGAGGGGGCTGCATCAGGGCATGTGCAGAGGTCCTCGGGCAGCGCCCCTGGGGGGCAGTGAGTTTTAATCTCTTTGGTGTCAATGTGAAGTTACAGCTGGTAAAACCACAGAATGCTGGGTTCAGAGAAGGTGCTGAGAGTTGGAGGTGCTAAAGGTCACTGGGCTTACTGGGGCAGAGACTCATCTAAATGAGATTTCTCAAAGGACAGGCTGGCCGTTTACCCCAAAGCCCTAGAGCAGAGGAGACAGGCTTCAAGATAAGTGACTTCAAAGACATGTCCATCTGGAAACGGAATATGAGGGGTTCTGGGGGGGTTGTGTGCACATAGTCTGTCTCTGGTCTCTGCCTGGGTAAGGCCCGGCTGACCATCTGCAGCAGCCAGGGGATAAGTCACAGTCTGGGTGGCCTGGAAAGCTGGCTTTGGCCCTGCCCCACTCCTCAATACTGTCAGTGCTGTGAAGTCCCCTGCTTTGTCCAACCAGGACACCTCCCCCAGAAAAGCTTACAGGAGGGGCTGGCCCTCTGGCCAGGCCTGTGGGAAACAAAACATCCTTGCTGGGGCTTTTGCTTGATAGAACCAGGCAGAGCCACCCTGCACAGCTACACACACGCCTGGCTAAGGTGGCCGGCTCCAGAAGAGTGGGCAGGGCTGTTCCTACACCGCCTCCCCTCCCTGTTCCGGGGTGATGAGTGGAGCTGAGTGCCTCCCTCCCTCTGCAGCCCGCTTCCCTTCCTGCCCTGAGCCCCTAGCCCACCTTAGCGTGCCACACCCACCTAGGAAGCCCTCCTTAGTCACCCAAACCATGGCGCAAACGAGCTGTTTCAGTTTCCCCAGGATAGTGGTGTTCTAAGTGTGTCCCCCTCCCTGGACCAGGGGCATCAGTGCCACCAGGAACTAGTTAGAAATGGAAATTCTCAGCCCCTCCCCAGGCCTCCTGAATCAGCTAGGCCAGGCAGTCTGTTTTAACAACATGCTCTGCCCAGGGCCATGGGATTGGAGAGAGCCAAGGTCTCCCTGAGTAGAGGGGAGCAGGCCTCAGGGCAGCCAGAAGCCACCAGCTGTGGCCGTCCACCTGGCATCCAAGATCCCAGCCCCAGGCTCACTGGCTGTGTGACTCAGCCCAGGCATTTCCCTTCTCTTCACCTCAGTTTTCTCATCTATGAAATGGCACAGTAACACCTGCTAGGAGCAGCAAAAACTGAGTCTTGAAAGGCCCAGGGGGTGCTCAGCGCATTGTCGGCAGTGATTACTATGGGATGGCCTAGGGACGGGTTTTGCAGCCTAGGTGAGACTGCAAGGCAGACAAGTGAGCGGCAAGTGGGAGGTTAAATTCCTGGCTGATCTTGTTTACTCCTTCCTTTTTTTTTTTTCTGGATAACATGGTGTTCACAGTTAAGACAGCCTTGCAGTCTTTTGTGGGTTTTTTTTTTTCTTTTAGACCAAATAAAAACCTAACCAACTAAACAAAACCAAGTCCATTTATAACAAAGTCCACCAGTGCAAACATTTACAATCTCCCCAGAAAGCGTTTTATCCAAGGCAGAGCGAGGCCTGCGGGATTTTAAGAGGCTGCAGCTCTTGTCTTTAAAACCACTAGCATCTTCATGTTTGTCTGGGGCTTTTTTCTCCGCGTGGAGGTACTTTTCCATCTGTCCTCCTTTTTCCCAGTAAAGCCCGAGGAGGTGAGGGGCAGCTCTCTCCCAGGTGCTTGGACCAAATGTGGACACTCCGCCCAGGTCATCCTGGGCTGAGGCTGCAAGCTGGTGGCCTTGACCCAGATCTGCCCCTGATGGCATTGGTGAAATACCACTAGTCAGTTGCTAAGATCTGCAAATCAGGAGCTGTCACCTGAAATTCACATTCACCACTTCCCTAGGCACCAATTCCTCTGGCCAAATTGGCTGGTGCCGAGGAGGGACTAGCAGGACAACATCTGAGTCGTTTTTTTGAAAAATATTGAGATAGAATCCATGTAACATAAAACCATTTTTTTTTTTTTTTGAGACGGAGCCTCAAGCTATCCCCCTGGGTAGAGTGCCATGGCATCACGCTCACAGCAACCTCCAACTCCTGGGCTCAAGCGAATCTCCTGCCTCAGCCTCCCAAGTAGCTGGGACTACAGGCGCCCGCCACAACGCCTGGCCATTTTTTGGTTGCAGCCATCATTGTTGTTTGGCAGGTCCGGGCTGGGGATTCGAACCTGCCACCTTAGGTGTATGTGGCTGGCGCCTTAGCCGCTTGAGCCACAGGTACCGAGCCATAAAACCATTTTAAAGTGAACAAATCTGTGGCGCTTAGTACAATATATCCACAAACTCCACTCTAGTTTCAAAATGCCTTCAGCACCCCAGAAATAAGCCCTGCCTCACTAGCAGTCCCCGTTCCCCCACCACAGACCTGCTGTCCACAGATTGGCCTATTCTGGACCCCTTGTGTAAGGGGCCACACAGAGCATATGTCCTCTGGTGCCCGACTTCTGTCACACAGCCCAGCCGTGTCACCCCTCATCTGTCTCTACAGCTAATACTCCATCATGTGTTTGTCTAGAGCGTGTGTATCTGTCACAGTACTGTGCAGCGGCCTCCACAGCAGAGCAGACAGACCCAGGTCCCTCTGCTGGCCCCGTGGGCTACCTGTCACCTTGACCACTCAGATCGGCAGCAAACATCCTTCCCGGGTGCAGGGTCTCCGATGGACAGCAGGCTGCCCGTGCTTGCCTTCCTAGCTGCACGCTGTGTTTCATTAGAAAAATGTGTGTTTAAATTTTCCACTTTGAAATAATTTCAGACTCGTGCAGAGTGGCCACCATAATGCAGAGATCCCCTAGGCATACCTTACACGGGTTCCCCAAATGCCCACACCCCGTCTGACCCCTGGGTAATTCCTGGAACCAGGCAGAGACGGCAGGTCCACTCATGCACAGCCTTCTCCAGATCTTGCTGTCGGCCCTGGGACCCTCCTGCCTGGGTCCCACTGTCGTCCCATCTCCTCGGACTCCTCTACCAGCAACGGTCCCTTCGTCTTTCCCTGTCTTTCCTGACTGGTACTGCCCAGTTATTTGAGGCTTTCCTGGGAACAGAAATAGGTCCTGCTGTGTCTAGGGGAATTTCAGTCCCCTCTTGGCTCATTTCCAGGGGAAGCAGATCCCGATGGAGAGAGGGAAGTGGGGGGTGGGGGGTGATTCAGGCATCCCCAGCTGCCTACAATACCGTGGCAGGGACATGTGCTCTAGACAAGAACTGGGACTTCGTGGGGGCCCCAGGGAGGGGCTGAGTGAGGCCCAACCTTGTCCTTCCCTGGAGGCTGAGGGAAGCCCCCCCCCATGCCCCAGTAAGCAAGGGTTCCTGAGAAGTCAGCAGGGCCAAGGGGCCTCAGTGGTAGGGGCTGCTGGGGCTGCAGACGCTGAGCCCAGCTTCAAGATATTAATGGGAAAAAACCAAAATCCATAAAATAACTTAAGGGGTTTTATTCTGAGCCAATACAAGTGACTGCGGCCAGGGGATACGTAAACCCAAGGCTCGAGTAAGCAGCCCCGAGGTGGTCGGGTTACAGTTAGTCTCACACATTTCAAGGAGACAGGAATTTCAGATTAAGCCATAAATCAATAGGTGGAAAGTACATATTGGTTCAGCCTGGACAGGTGGGACATCTTGAAGCTGGACTTACAAGTCACAGGAAGATTTACAGACACTTTAATTGGTAACTGGCCGAGAGTGAAGCTTTGCCTAAAAATTTGGAGTCAATAGGAAAGAATGCTTAAGATAAGGAAGGCTGCTAATCATAGCACAGGCCCCAAATACACAGTGACGTGTGAAGCAAATGGACAGCCTGGGCACCTGACCTGACCCTCAAGCTCACACGGCCTTAGGTCCTGTCTATAGTTGCCACAGAGTGTCAGTTTTGTCAGCTGTATGATTTTTTTTTTTTTTTTGATACAGAGTTTCACTCTGTCACCCTGGGTAGAAGACTGTGTCATCATAGCTCACAGCAACCTCAAGCTCTCAGGCTCAAACCATCCTCCTGCCTCAGCCTCCCGAGTAGCTGGGACTACAGGCACCTGCTACAACACCTGGCTATTTTTAGAGATGGGGGTCTTGCTCTAACTCAGGCAAGTCTCAAACTCATGAGCTCAAGCGATCCACCCGCCTTGCTCCCCCCAACCCCCTCCCCGAGTGCTGGGATTACAGGCATGAGCCACTGTGTCCGGCCTGACCTCTGTAATGTTAATGTTGTATCTGAACTCCAGCAGTGGGAAGAAGCTTGGAGAAGTGGGGGGAAGCCCGGGGACGAGACAATCACAGCAGAAACAGCAGCAACCAGGGATAAGACCCTCAGCTCACGCCCAGCTCCCCACTCAGCCCTTTTGTGTGCTAACTCCTCAAAGAAGTTCCACCAAGTGGGGGCAGTGAGGGGTCAAGCCAGGCTTGGTTGAGAACCTGAACCCTCGGAAGCTAGTGCCTTTTCTTAAAGTTTTTAATTTGAAAATTAACAAGTGTATGTTTTGAGTGGGTTGTACATAGGGCCCAGGATGCCAGATGTCCCCAAGTCTGGATCATCTCCAAGCACACCTGAGCCAGTAGGTGTGTACACCGATACACAGATATGCTTAAACATGTGTTGTCTCGTAACAGTACCCTAATGCTGTTCTGTTTTTCACATCAGAGAGCGTGGCCCTTCCACCTGCTGCCCTGCTGTGTGGCCAGGCCACACCTAAAGGGATGAGGCCCAAACCCCCCTGTCTCTGTGACTCTCAGTGGGGGCCAGCCCCACTCACTCCCACACCTGGCTGGCCAAGCCCTGGACCAGTGCTGGCCCAGAAAGGGAAGTCAGAGATATCATCCGTTTTTCTGGTACAAACCTCCCAAGGCCAGCACCTTCCAGGATTTTTTTTTTAAATTTGGAGACAGGATCTCACGATGTCTGCTAGATGCTAGGTTCTACCTCCCAAGTTCAAGCACCCCTCCAGCCTCAGCCTCCCAAGTAGCTGGGACCACAAGTGCGAGCTCCTGCACCAGCCCAGGTTTTTGTTTCCCCAACACTGATCAGTGATTTGTGCTTTGCAGACTTGGAGTAAACGCTTGTTAATTGAGTGGCTGATAAAGCAAAGGCCTCTGTCTCACTCATCGTGAAGGCCCAGCTCAGACATCACCTCCTCTAGGGTCCTGGTTACCCCAGGCAGGGTTATGTCCCACAGCCCCTTCACCCTCATCAGAGCACCGAAGCCCCATGTGTGACCGGCAGGGGCTGTGTCGATCTCCGACACCAGACTGGCTTCCAAACCTCCTGGCACTGTCACCTGCTGGCACGTGGTGAGGAATGAGCGGATGACCCGTATCACCAGCACCACGTCTATTGTGGCCTATGAGGACGACAGGCAGGAGGGGCTCTGCGAGGGTCCACAGCCCCAGATGGGGGAGCGGGCGGCTGGCCCACCCCACTGTTGGTCCCACGCTGGTCCTAGCTGGAGGGCTGGAGGGTGACACACAAGAGTGAACATGTGAGGGACAAGGAGCAGGTCAGGGAAGGAGGGTCCTGGGGTTTCAGGGACTCTGGCATGGAAGCTGAAGACGGGGATGGCGGGGACGAGGTGGGGCAGCGTTATTCCAGCTCATGCCACATAAGTGCTGGGGTTGAAGTTCAACCAAGATCCTCGGCAATGGAGGGACGGAGGCAGAGACAGTGCGGCTGCTGCAGAAGACCCTCCCCACCCCGCTCTCCCACTGCCCCAGGGCCGGGGCCGCCATGCTGGCCTGGCCACAAAGTTGAGGTTGTCATTCGCCCTCGCTCACCTCCTGGCACACTGGGAGGGGCACAAGGACGTGCTCACCCAGGGGAAAGCTCTAGAGAAGAAACGAATCTTCAGCTAAGAGGACGAGGTGACAGGAGCCGAGGGGTCCAGCCAGCTGGTTAGACAGAGGCACACATGTGAACACAGCTAAAGAATATTTGTCCTTGCTGATGTCCTTTTCCTCCTCCTCTGCTCTCCAGTGAGATTCGGCTTCTCCCAGGCTGGCTCCACTTCCAGGCAGAATTGGGGGCAAGGCGGAGGGAAACAGGACCCATCAAGGCAGGAGAAGGCAGGTGAAGTGGCTTCCCTTCCCAACGGGGAGGCCAGACGGAGATGAGGTCGGGAAAACGAGCAAAACGAGAGAGTGAGCACCTTCTCCTGATACGGGCAGAGGCTGGAGGTGGGCAGGAAGGGCCAGGAGGCGGGAAGGAAGGCTGGAGGCAGGCGAACGTTCTGGGGGGCGCGGATCAGGGGTTCTGGGGCCAGCGTCGGATATAGCGGAAACAGGGAGGAGGAACAGCAGGATTTCCAGAAAACGAATTGTGGGTTATAAGTGTTCCTTTCAACATTTTAGAGTAGAGCAAGTTAAAACCCAGATTCTTCTCCACCCCCTTCCAGCAGCCCGACCATGCCGGCTTCTCTGTACTCTCCAGACGGGGTTGCCTGGACTGCGGCTCCCATCAGGGTTCCACCTGTAGACCTGCGGGAATAATCCCCATGATAACGGAGAGGTTGGGGCTATCATTGCTCGCATCCAAGATGAGGAAACTGAGGCATGAAGAGGTCATGTGCGTTTCCAGGTTCAAAGCTAGAAAGGGGCTGAGCCAGGACAAACTCCGGGTTTTCCTGACCCTAAATCCTGACCTCTTTTCCCCACCCAGCTGTGTCCCTGGGGAGGATCCTATGACACTGAATCATCTCCTTTGCAGAGCTGAATATTCCGGGCCAAATCTGAGTGACGTTTGCTGTTTCCCCTGCGAAGTTTGTCCTTACCCGAGGGCCCTCCGGCTGCCCGATCCTGGCACAGCCCTCCGTCCGCTGGGGTGGGGCTGCTCTGAGCATGGAACAGAAATGCAGATAACGCAAAAGCTCTCATTCATCTTTGTGGTAAAAACACAGGACAATTTAAAGATGTATAATGTGACGATGCCCATTGCTGGCATGGATGGGAGATGAGCACCCTCCCCCCCATCTGTGTTGGTGGAAGTTTAAATCTGCATTACATCCAGGGCACAACTTGGCTCTAGGTGTGAAAGGTCTTGAAAACACAAAGCCTTTGACTCAGCAGCTCCACTCTAGGAGCACAGATGACCTCAGGAAATAACCTTGCTTGACACACAATATAGGTGTTCCCACCCGCACATCCACTGACCCCAGATCAAGGCTCCCATGTGGCCGATGGAGTTCAGATCTGATTAAAAGACCAGGTCTTCTTCCCTGGGCCGCTCTGGCTTCCCCTGGCATGGGACAGCATTTTGGCTATTTTTTAAAATAGCATCTAATTATACATACATGTCTCTATTTATGTTGGGACTTGGCTTCCAATGCCTAAAGCCACGGAATTTTCAACCTGGAGAAGACCTCGGGGGTTTTCTTGTCCAACATTTCCCAAAGTGCGTCCCCCACAGGAGGGTTCAGGGGCGTGTGGAAACAGATGTTTGCACGATTAAGCTTGGGCACATGGGACATCCTCCCTGCAGGACCGCTCAGCCCCTTTGCTGGATGCTGGGCATCCCCAGTGTCCACAAGACAGACATGAGCAGAGGATATGATGTTTCCACACCTTCTTGGCCACTATGTTGGTCTCCTGCAGCTCTTGGGACAAATGACTACAAACTGGGTGGCTTGAAACAACAGAAGTGCCCCCTGTCACATTCCAGAGGCCAGAGTCTAAAGAGAGGTGTCAGCGGGCTGGGCTCCCTCTTGGAGACTTCTCCTTGGCCTTCTCGCGTCTGTCTGGTGGCTGCTGGCGGCCCTCGGCATTCCTGGCTTGTGGCTGCCTCCGCCCACACTCAGCCTCTCTCTTCATGTCATTCCCTCCCCCCATCTCTCACAAGGAGACAGGTGACTGTACGGAGAGCCCACCTGGAGACCCAGGACAATCTCCTCCTCCTAAGATGTTGAAGTCGATTGCAATTCTGCCATATCATTGGTTTTGGGGATTAGAATGTGGACACGTTTTAGGGGACCGCCACTCAGCCCCCTGCAGCCACTGGGCACCCCTAGCCTCCTCTGGGCAAGGCCTCTGAGGAGAGGACACTCCAGCCAACATGGGGGAGAAACTGTTGGGTCCCACCTTGCTTATTTACGGGTGGAAAACGGAGGCTTCGGGCAAATGGAGACATGCTCAGGCCCGGGGTTGGTGTGTGTCAGAGGTGGCTCCCAGCCCTTTTAGTGGCCACACAGCCTCCTGGGTGGTCCCAACGTGGCGTGGTCCAGTCCTCCACGTAGTCTTCTAGGACAATGGCTACAGAGATGGGACCGGTGCATTAGGGCCGCTCTCCTCGGCCGGGTGCTCAGTTCATCCCGTATGTGCTGAGGTTACTTTGCCCACCCCCAGCTGTCATTTATCCCTGGGTGTCAAACATGACCGTGAAACTCATTTGACAGATAAGGAAACTGAGGACTACAGTGGAGGAATCGCCCCTCCAGTGCAGCCCAGCTGAGATCCTCCCAGAGAAAGTTCTGCTTCCCAGGATGGCCCACAAGCCATCAAGCCCTCAAGCCCTCCCCTCTGAGATGCCCCAGACTCCTGTCCCAGGGACCCAACACCCCAAACTGCAGCCCCCACACGCCCTGCCAGACGGGTCCTGCCTCACTGTGAACGTACCCGGACCCTCAGCGGGTCTTTCCTCCCTTGGGGCCCGAGAGTCCTCTTCCGGAACATGAGGGTCAAGGCTCCGAGGAGGCTACAGGCCTTGTGGTCATGGTTGGCTGTGCCCCCCAGCCCCTGGAAGCTCTGCAGACATCATCCCCACATACAACCCCCCACAGGGCCTTCCTGGCAGTGGGCGTGTGCCTGGGGTGCTCTAGGGAGGAACAGGGTGGATGTGCCTGGCCTGACCCCTTCCTGGGAGGGGGCACCACAGAGGGGGCTGCCAGCAGACAACAGTGCAGAAGTGTGGTCTGCACAGGGCAGGAGGTGTCGTCTGGGTGGGGACCCTTCTGTGGCTTTCAGTGGCTTCATGTCCTGGGCTGGGCTGACCCGTTGGGCTCAGTGAGTCCTGTGGGCACAACCTCAGACCTGGAGCCTGTTTCTGTTTCAACAGATCTGAGGACAGTTCATGCCCATGAAAAAGAGCTATGTGGCCCGGGCTGGAGTCACACACCAGCCCACTGGGCCACAGCGTCCCTTCCCAAGCTAGCCACATAGCAGGTTACAGAGCCAGAGTGAACCATCCTAATTTGAGCTCTAAAATTCCTTGTGAGCCTCTCCCTTTTTCTGGGAATTCAGAGGATTTGGTCCAACGCCTGGGCAAGAAAGAGGCCAACCTGCTTCCATGGAACTGGGGGAACTAGGTGCCATAAGGTGTAGCCATCAGCTGGGCTCTCTCCTTCCCTTGGAGGGGGGACCCTGGGCAAGGTGTACAGCTGCTGGAGCCTCAGTTTTCTCATCTATAACATGGGATGTCACTTCTACAGGTGGTGCTGGGGGAGCTCAGGAGAGCCTGAGGGAGAGAAGAGATGCTGAGCCCCCATCCTCCTCCCATCTCTTCCTGCTTACCCAGAACAGCTCAAAAAATTCACTTGGAAATGTGTCTTGGGGCTAACAGGCTATGAGAAACCCATTGACCAGAAGTCCAGGATCTCATGACTCTATGTCTAGTTCAGGGGCCCTCAGGTTGTGGTCAGAGGGCAGAGATGGGGAGCCTGGGCCTGCCTGGCTTCCTTTCCTGCCTTCTGAAGCTGCCCCCCTTGATTTTAGTCATGGGACACTGGCAGACCTGCCACTTGCAAAGTCCCGTCCCAAGTGAACATGTGACCCAGGCCTGGCCAACCATAGGTCTCCCACTCACTGGCCACTGATAGGTGCAAGGAGTAGCCATGTGATCAAATCTAGCCAATCAAGTCCTTCCTTGGGGTTTTTATATTCTGAATTAGGTAGAGAGAGTCTCTCTCTCTCTCTTTTTTTTAACAAGCTGAGAAGACCTAAGCTGAGGCCACTCACATCATGTTTCCCACTCCTGGGAGAAAAACCTATCCACTGAAGTAGAAAATAAGGTTCCCCAGAGCAGACAAGACAGAAAGAGATGGAGAGAGCATGAGGTTTCAGAGTACTGAGGTCCTTGTGTACAGCCCTGATGGGCCCCAGAGTGGCCTTGGGGCTGCAGCGTCCTCTGGTTTGGGTTTCTGCCACTGACAGCTGTGGGAGTCCTACCTGACCTGGGCCCCCTGGGAAAGGCAGGGAAAGTTTCCTTAGCTGTCAAGGCCGAGTTGGGGCCTTAAGCTTCTGGAGGGCAAGTTTAAGAACTTCAACTTCTGTTTACTTATTTTACTACATCCTTGCCCTAAGAAACCAAACTCAGTTTGAGGTATCCTGCTTGTGCTCAGAGGGCCCCAACAATGGCAAGAGGGGAGGAGGAAGAGCCAGTTCACTTAGGACTTGACAGTGGGCCAAGGGCCTCACTCTGAATCTCAGTGTGACTGAGGACCCAGAGGGCTTCATCCCGGCCCAAAGTCACACACAGAGACTTCCAGGCAGAATCCGACCTAGGACCCAGCTCCCTTAACTACAAAGCCCACATCCTCAGGCTTTAGAATTTCATAAAAACTCAAAAGAATCTTTTGAGAATAACACTGTCCTTTCAGAAATAGGGCAGCTGAGTCCTCCACAATGAAGGAAGGACACCGTCTGTGAATCAAGGCCAGACCTTGAGTTTGGGTGTGAGAACACCTGATCTTCCTGTGTTTCCTCAAGGAAACTTGACTTTGGCAACAGGCAGCAGCAGACAGATGTGAGTGCCCTGGGGCCACTGTGACAAAGTGCCACAAGCTGGGGGCTCACGATGGTGGAAATGTATCCGCCCCCAGCTCTGGAGATCCAAAGAGCAGAACCACAGTGTTAGTAGGGCCACACTTGCTGTGAGCTCTCCAGGGAGAGATCCCTGCCTCTTCCCTGGTGTCCCTCAGCTTGTATACACATCAGTCTCTGCCTCCATCCTCGTGTGGCCTCTCCTCCACATCTGGGTCTAAATTTCTTTCTTTTTTTTTTTTTAATAAGCACACCAGTCATTGGATTAAGGCCCACCCTAATCCACTATGATCTCATCTTAATGAATTACATCTGCAAACGGCCTATTTTCAAAATTAAGGTCGTGTTCAGGGGTTCCAGGGGTTAGCACTTGAGCATATCTTTTTTTAGGAGACACAATTCAGCCTGGTAGAGTGGGCTGGCATTTTGTGCCCCCCACCATGCTGCCAGCACAGTGTGAGAAACACCAAGCCTAGGGCTATTCCCCCTGAGCCTGGGGGAACACTGGGGACCGCTGGGGACCCCTGGGCCATCTCGCCTTCCCTGGCAGCTGAGGCTCAGCATGTTTCCCTTTCAAGGAGCAGCTGGCCTGAGGTCAGCCAGCTGTCCAATGGCAAAGCCAGGCCGGAAGGCAAAAGCGTTAAGGCCAAGCCAGGACTGGGTTATGACCTGGATTCTCCCTGGGGATGGAGCCCAGAGTCCCAACCCCAGTGCAGGAAATGGGTCCAGCCAAGAGAGAAATGAGGGCCCCAGGGTCACCTCCCAGGCTACAGGTGTGGACAGTGCAGCAACCCACCAGCCCAACCTGTCTGTCACCCTCAGTCCTCTGGACAGGGACCAGAGTTGAGTCCTAGGCAGCTGGTGCTGCAGGGGTCTTGAGAGCCCTGCCAACCCAGATGACACCCTTTCCAGAGGCACTCAGCGACTGGCCTGTGGGCACGTGGTGATCACTCAGGGCCAATGTGGGAGCTGGGGCCCTGACCCCTGGTTCTGCCAATGATAGCCTCTAAGCCTTCCACCCACCAAGAGGGCAACCAGTGGTGTCTTTCTGGCTCCCATGAACCCAGTGTTGGCTTCATAATGCTTTGATAGTGGCAGTCAGGAAGAAAACGTCACCCATTCAGCAGCCAGACTGAAGCTGAGACTGCTGACTTTTGGGGAAGGAAGGTTTGGGAGCCAACAGTGATGACACCTGCTGTGCTCCGGATACTTCCCGCACACGGTGTCATCCAACCCTCCCCAAGAGATGGCGACGCGCCCTGCTCACCTGTGAGCAACCAGAGGCTCAGGTGACTTGGAGTCTGCCCAGGGTGTTCCCATCCGCTCAGGCCCCCGTGGGGTGTCAGTTCATCTCTCAGGGCCTCAGTTTCCTCATCTGTAAAATGGGCATCACAGGCCCAGTCTCACAGGAGTGACATCTCAGGAGTAGGCACATCACAGGCGCTCAGGTGACGGAGGGCTTCCTGCACGACAAAAGTCCATCAGCTTCAACAGCCACGTTTATCGTGTGCAGTTCTGGGGGTCAGAAGCCCAACATGGGTCTCCCTAGGGCTGAAATCGGGTGTCAGCAGGAATGGTTCCTTCTGGAGGTTCTAGGGAAGAATCTGCACCCTCCACCTTCAAAGCCGGCACGCTACGCCTCCGAACTCGCTTCCAAAGCTGTGAGTCCCTCCCATGCAGCTGGGTAGTGTTCTCTGAATTTAAAGACTAGTGTGATTGGATTAGGCCCACCTGGTAACTCATGCTCTCACAGGTCCTTAACATCTGTCCCACCTGCAGAAGCTCTCTGGCCAGGTTAGGCAGCACACACAGGTTCCGGGTAATTAGGGTGAGGACACCTGGCCATCGCCTAACTCGTCTGGCCCCAGGGGAGCTGAGTTAGATTCCAGAAAGCCAGGGATGCCTGGGCTGGTCTTTGGCAGTTCTTTTTGGAAGAAGAGGATTCCACTAAAACCAGTTCATTCGAGGACCATTTCCCATCTTTCTGCTGTTTTTGACTCTTTTCAAAGAGGCCCTGTCTCGCCAGGGAGACTGGGTCACATCTGCCAAACCTTTGCTTCAAAATAAACCCTACTAGGAAATTTCCATGGGACCAGGCCCTTTTCTCCCCCCACAAACCTGCCTGAAATCCAAAACCTCGCAGGGCTTCTGGACAGGGCATGGGACCCGACGCTGTGCTGCTTACGGGTTTTCTGTTGTTTTTATCCTCATTCCCAACTCTCCTCTGGGACACTCAGCAGCACAGTCCCCTCTGCAGTGTCCCAGTTCCCGGCTCCCCCCCTGCCATGTGTCCTTTCCCCACTGGGCTGCACCCTGCCCACACCCCATCTCTGATCCCTCCAGGTCGGGGACCAACCTGGGAATTCTGGGAAAGGCTGGCATTCGAGACCACTTTTTTCATCAAAAAAGAAAAACCCACCCTCGGTCCTCAAAAAACATTATTCTGATGCTCAAAGCTGAGTTTGCAGTCTTTTGTATCTGTTCTGTTTCCTCAGCAAGAGGCATCATTTCATGGCCCAGCTGTGATAGGAGAATGGGTGTTGGCCGGAGGGACCCCAAGAGAAACCTGCTGATCTATGTATAACACTCTTTTATTTATTTATTTATTATTTATTTACTTTTTATTGAGACGGTGTCTCACTCTGTGGCCCTCAGTAGAGTGCTGTGGCGTCACAGCTCATAGCAACCTCCAACTCTTGGGCGTAAGTGATTCTCTTGCCTCAGCCTCCCATGTAACTGGGACCTCAGGTGCCCACCACAGTGCCTAGCTATTTTTTGTAGAGACGAGTCTCACTCTGGCTCAGGCTGGTCTCAAACCTCTGAGCTTAGGGCAATCCACCCGCCTCAGCCTCCTAGAGTGCTAGGATTACAGGTGTGAGCCACCACACCCGGCCTATGTGTAACATTCTTCTGTGAGCAGCCGTCCAGAAAGAGAGCACGTTCGTGGGACAAACGCTTCTGTGAGAAGCAGTGGACACACGTTAGCCCCTACATGCCAGGCCTCTTAGGAAGGACGAAAGAGTTTCCACGGTTTCCTGGCTGTCCACCTGCACCTCGCACTGTTAACTGAATGCATATCTGAGTTTCTAAAACTAAAGGAGGAAAAATCCTTTCTCTTGCTCTTTCCAGAAAAGGTCAAGTGGCTCCACTGACCTATCTGAAATGAAGAAGAAAACGAAGACAAAAAAACAGCTGGGAGCGAAGGCAGCAGGTCGGGGAAGCCAGGAACTTGCCTGCGATGTGATGAAGACCAGTCTCAAGCAGACACAGCCCGGCAGGGAGGGAGGGCCAGCCGCACTGCTGGGTCCCCGTCGCCTGGCTGGCTGGGGCTTATCTCCCTCCACACAGAGGAGGGCCCGGAACCGCTCGCTGCCTCTGCATCTCCGCTCATTGGCCATCAGTCTGGACAGTAATGCACCCCGTCTCCTCTGAGGTCTGAGATGTGGAACTCCTCAGGGAAAGTGAAGGAAGGGTCACCAGACTCCCCCCACCCTTTGCTCGACCTCTGCCAGCCAGGCCCCAGCCAGCCTGTTGGAGAAAACCCAGTCCAGACAGGCCTTTTGCTGTCTGGGACTGCAAGGCACCCCTGTGGCCTGTCTGCCTGGTGTTTCCTGGAGGGCATGAGCTGGCCATGTGCCCTCCCAATGTCTCCTGCTGGTGGAAGACTGTGTTACTGCCTTTGCTGGGGGAAAGGCCCCTGTGAGCTATGTCCACTCAGTACGAGTGGGACAGGCATTCACGGAAGGACTGTAGCTACAGGCACTGCAAGGAAGGCTTAGAACCAAGCCCAGGACCCTGAGCAGCTAGCTTCTGCAGCCCTGGGCAGCCCACAAACACTGAAGAGTGTGGTTCCCAGGGTGACCACCAGAGGGCACTGTCCTAACCCCATCTCCACCACCCTTCTGAAAACCTTCAATGGCTCCCCATGACCCTTAGGATAAAGGCCAGATTCAGAGCCTGGCTCACAAGGCCACGGACGATCTGGCTGCCGACCTTTCCAGCTTCGTTTCATTTTCCTCCATGCTCTCTGTCCCAGCGAGCCTGGCTTTCTCACAGCTGCTGGAACAGATGACATCTCCTGTGGCCACAGGGACTTTGTAGGTCCTCTGCATACTCTGAATAAGGCTCTTCCACTCCCCTTCACCTGAAGGACTCCTGATTAGCCATCCTTCATGCCTTACCTTAAATATCAGTCCCAAAGGCTCTTGCCATAAACGCCTCTGAAGAACGTCATCCGTGTGACATCCTGGAGCCTGCCTTCTCTCTGTGGCCCTTGTCGTAGATGCAATTCAATCCTGAATTGTGCCGTGGCTTATCCACTGGCTGCCTCCACTGCTGATTCCCCAGGCTTAGCACAATGTCCAGAGCATAGGAGGTGCCCAGGAAAGCCATACGACTTTGGATGCTGATAGCAGATCGCCAGCAGTAGATATTAGTCGCAGACACCAAATATTTCTGACTTTTTTTTTTTGGAGGGTGAGGATCTGGTAGGATTACACTTTTTGCCCCTTGTGGTGGGGACGTAGCACTCATTCTCCTGCATATCAACAAGAAACAGCATGAGCAGAAGAGACATGTGTCCCTGCCAGGCTAGAGCACTGAATTGCCCATGTGAGACCCTCTGGCAGGGCGACTCCCTAAACTGAAGGCCCTGAGTGTCTGTGATGAGCAGAACTCCCTGGGATGGACGTGGAGAACAAGCAAGGAACGAATCTTTGCTGTCTTCAGCTCCCGGGATTTGGGGCTTATTTGTCACAGCTGCACCATGCAGCCACTCCTGACTGATGCGCCACCTTCTGCCCAGAGGCAAGAAAAGCAAGAGAAACCTGGGCCTTGGGGCCAAGGACCTGTGAGTGCTCAAAGGTGGCCAGGCAGCAAAGGCCCGGAGGCTGCTGGGAGATGGCTGGTGTGGCTGCAGCTGCAAGTGCCAGGGGTGAGCCCAGACAGGGCGCAGGGGCAGGCACTGGAGAGCCTGGTAGGACAGTATGTGAGTCTGGGCATTTGTGGTCTCACTGTGCCTGGTGGTGGCAATATGATTGATTTCATCCATTTAATAAATTAAAAAATCAATCGATAAAGGTAATAGATTAAATAATAATTAAGAGCCCAGAAAAGAGTATATTCCCCCCCCCATGTACCCACAAAAGGTACTTCCTACTTGGCCAGAAATTCACTATTAGAGTGTCATTCCTTTGGCTTGTGACAAGGCACAGGCAGAAGTGGGTGAAGGGCGATGGGCCTGGCAGCCCCACTCAGTGGCTCTGAGATGGAGTATGGACAGAGACCAGGATGTCAGGAGAGACATGCCCTGGGAGGGGCTCAGGAATGGCATGTGGGCGGGTGTGAGGACAAAGAGGAGCAGGAGGAGGTGGCTGCTGGAGGGGGCGGGGTGGGGGGACAGGACAGGAAAGCCAGGGAGGAAATCAAGTTGTGCAAGAGGGGCTGAAGGAGGGGACTGTTCAAATGTGGGTGTTAGAGGTAGTTCAGGCCACTTTCTGTTTCTTACCGAGTCTGAGAAATATTTTTCTCCTTTTTAACATCTCTGAATTCAGGGTGCAGCTCAGATCTGATGAAAAGCCATTGCACAGTGGGTTTCAGAGCTAAAAGTCTAGTCCTTACGTGGCCTCCCAGGGGAGCTGGCACTACAGCCCCCACCCTCGGTGGCACAGAGAAAGAGAGGCTGCTCACCGCTGGTCCAGGAATGATTAGGAGGAGTTGGACTCCGAAGAGGAAGGAGATGCAGATACCCCATAACCCACCTGCTCCGCTTGTGTTTTCCTGGTTATGTGGTCCCTGGGGCTCCCCAGCAGGAGTCTGGTGGGGGTCAGTCTGGAAGCCCTTCTGGTAAGTGACAAGTGACAGGAAATGCCCTGAAGGCCTGCCTCCTTCCTCTGGAGCTCAGGGTGACTGGGGCTTTGTGACAGGGCAGCCTGCACCTGAGGGAGTGTGTTGCTTGCTAGGGGCGCCATCCACACACCCACGGCGTCCACCGTCCACTGTGGTCACGGTCAGAGTCTCCCTGAGGCTTTCACAGTGCCACAGGCCCCAGTATTGGGGAAGAGCACAGGACTGTTGGCCCCGCGGGCCCTGGTCCCAGTCCTGCCCTCAGGCTGTCCCCCAGTGTGGTGATGCCCACAGACATCCTTGTCAGCCCCCACATGGCTCTTGGTATCTCACACCTTCCACCGTCTGTGTAGTCAGCTCAGAGCACTGAGGTGGAGGCTGAAGATGGGAGCCTGGCACCTGTGTCCTCCCTATTCCCAGAGAGCTTCACGTCTCTCTGTGACACCCACAGCTTGAGGAGTCAAGGCATGTCTTGGGGTGGGCAGTGGGGTAGGGACAGCCTGGGAACGTGGTCCACTCAGGTCCTGGCTTACCTCATACTGACAGCCTGGCAGGGAGGGAAGGCAGGATCGAGCTCAGAGGCCAGGCCTGACCCTTAGCACCCACTACTCACCCATGGAAATATCAAGGAACACAGAGACAGCACACGGAGACAGCACATTGGCATGGAACAATGGTGTGTTCTTTATGCCAATGCAGAGGCACTAGTGCATTTTTTAGGCCATTGCAGAGGCACTAGTGCGTTTATTTACGCCATTGCAGGGGTACTAGCACGTTTTTTTAAGCCACTGCAGAGACACTAGCACGTTTTTTACACCAATGCAGAGGCACTAGCGTGTTTTTTACGCCAATGCAGAGGCACTAGCGCGTTTTTTATGCCAATGCAGAGACACTAGCACGTTTTTTACGCCAATGCAGGGGCACTAGCGCGTTTTTTTTACGCCATTGCACAGGCACTAGCTCGGTTTTTATGCCAATGCAGGGGCACTAGCGTGTTTTTTTAAGCCATTGAAGAGGCACTAGCGCGTTTTTTATACCAATGCAGGGGCATGTGCACTAAAAAAAGCGCTAGTGTCCCTGAATTGGCGTCAAAAAATGCTCTAGTGCCTCTGCATTGGCGTAAAAAATGCGCTAGTGCCTCTGCAATGGCATAAAAAATGTGCAACTGCCTGTGCAATGGCGTAAAAAACGCGCTAGTGCCTCTGCATTGGTGTAAAAACCGCGCTAGCGCCTCTGCATTGGTGTAAAAAACGCGCTAGTGCCTCTGCATTGACGTAAAAAAACATGCTAGTACCCCTGCAATGGCGTAAAAAACGTGCTAGTGCCCCTGCATTGGCGTAAAAAAAATGCTAGTGCCCCTGCAATGGTGTAAAAAAGCGCGCCAGTGCCACTGCATTGGCATAAAAAACGCGCTAGAGCCTCTGCATTGGCATAAAAAACGCGCTAGAGCCTCTGACTTGGTGTAAAAAACGCACTAGTGCCTCTGCATTGGTGTAAAAAAAACGCTAGTGCCCCTGCATTGGAGTAAAAACCGCGCTAGTGCCCCAGAAACAGCGTAAAAAACGAGCCAGTGCCTCTGCATTGGTGTAAAAAAACACACTAGTGCCCCTGCATTGGCGTAAAAACTGCACTAGTGCCTCTATATTGGCGTAAAAACCACGCAAGTGCCCCAGAAACGGCGTAAAAAACGTGCTAGTGCCCCAGCAATGGTGTAAAAAAACACGCTAGGCCTCTGCATTGGCATAAAAAACGCGCTAGTGCCCCTGCATTGGCGTAAAAAAACGTGCTAGTGCCCCTGCATTGGTGTAAAAAACACGCTAGTGCCCCTGCATTGGCGTAAAAAAAAAGCACTAGTGCCCCTGCATTGGCGTAAAAAACACGCTAGTGCCCCTGCATTGGCGTAAAAAAACGTGCTAGTGCCCCTGCATTGGCATAAAAAACGCGCTAGTGCCCCTGCAATGGCGTAAAAAAACGCGCTAGTGACCCTGCAATGGCGTAAAAAAACGCGCTAGTGCCTCTGCATTGGCGTAAAAAACACGCTGGTGCCCCTGTATTGGTGTAAAAAAACGCGCTAGTGCCCCTGCAATGGCGTAAAAAACACGCTAGTGCCCCTGCAATGGCAAAAAAACGATCTAGTGCCCCTGCAATGGCGTAAAAAACACGCTAGTGCCCATGCATTGGCGTAAAAAACGCGCTAGTGCCCCTGCAATGGTGTAAAAAAACGCGCTAGTGCCCCTGCAATGGGGTAAAAAAACGCGCTAGTGCCCCTGCAATGGCGTAAAAAACGTGCTAGTGCCCCTGCATTGGCGTAAAAAACGCGCTAGTGCCCCTGCATTGGC
>NW_003852442.1:606363-608879 GCF_000181295.1 Otolemur garnettii
AAAAAACGCGCTAGTGCCCCTGCATTGGCGTAAAAAACGCGCTAGTGCCCCTGCAATGGTGTAAAAAAACGATCTAGTGCCCCTGCAATGGTGTAAAAAAGCGCGCTAGTGCCCCTGCAATGGCGTAAAATATGCTCTAGTGTCCCTGCACTGGCTTAAAAAACGCGCTAGTGCCCCTGCAATGGCGTAAAAAACGCACTAGTGCCCCTGCATTGGCGTAAAAAAACACGCTAGTGCCCCTGCATTGGCGTAAAAAAATGCGCTAGTGCCCCTGCAATGGCGTAAAAAACGCGCTAGTGCCCCTGCAATGGTGTAAAAAACACGCTAGTGCCCCTGCATTGACATAAAAAAACGCGCTAGTGCCCCTGCAATGGCGTAAAAAACGCCCTAGTGCCCCTGCATTGGCGTAAAAAACGCGCTAGTGCCCCTGCATTGGCGTAAAAAAACGTGCTAGTGCCCCTGCAATGGTGTAAAAAAACGATCTAGTGCCCCTGCATTGGCCTAAAAAAAGCTCTAGTGTCCCTGCATTGGCGTAAAATATGCTCTAGTGTCCCTCCACTGGCTTTAAAAACGCGCTAGTGCCCCTGCAATGGCGTAAAAAACGCGCTAGTGCCCCAGCAATGGTGTAAAAAAACGATCTAGTGCCCCTGCAATGGCCTAAAAAAAGCTCTAGTGTCCCTGCATTGGCGTAAAATATGCTCTAGTGTCCCTCCACTGGCTTTAAAAACGCGCTAGTGCCCCTGCATTGGCGTCAAAAAACCAGCTAGTGCCCCTGCAATGGCGTAAAAAATGCGCTAGTGCCCCTGCATTGGAGTAAAAAACGCGCTAGTGCCCCTGAATTGGCGTAAAAAAATGCGCTAGTGCCCCTGCAATGGTGTAAAAAAACAATCTAGTGCCCCTGCAATGGCCTAAAAAAAGCGCTAGTGTCCCTGCATTGGCGTAAAATATGCTCTAGTGTCCCTCCACTGGCTTAAAAAACGCACTACTGCCCCTGCATTGGCGTCAAAAAACGTGCTAGTGCCCCTGCAATGGCGTAAAAAACGCGCTAGTGCCCCTGCATTGGCGTAAAAAAACGCGCTAGTGCCCCTGCAATGGCGTAAAAAAAACGCGCTAGAGCCCCTGCAATGGCGTAAAAAGACGCGCTAGTGCCCCTGCAATGGCGTAAAAAAAACGCGCTAGAGCCCCTGCACTGGCGTAAAAAAAGCGCTAGTGTCCCTGCATTGGCGTAAATAAACGCGCTAGTGCCCCTGCATTGGCGTAAAAAACGCGCTAGTGCCCCTGCATTGGCGTAAAAAAACGCGCTAGTGCCCATGCATTGGCGTAAAAAACGCGCTAGTGCCCCTGCATTCCCGTAAAAAACGCGCTAGTGCCCCTGCAATGGCGTAAAATATGCTCTAGTGTCCCTGCACTGGCTTAAAAAACGCGCTAGTGCCCCTGCAATGGCATATAAAACGCGCTAGTACCTCTGCATTGGAGTAAAAAACGCGCTAGTTCCTCTGCATTGGCGTAAAATTGCAGAGGCACTAGCGCGTTTTTATCGCCAATGCAAAGTCACTAGTGCGTTTTTTTACAGCAATGCAAAGGCAGTAGCGTGTTTTCTTACGCTAATGCAGGGGCACTAGCGTGTTGTTTTACGCCAATGGAGGGGCACTAGCGCGTTTTCTACGCCATTGCAGGGGCACTAGCGCGTTTTATACGCCAATGCAGAGGCACTAGCGCGTTTTTTTACGCCAATGCAGAGGCATTAGGGCATTTTTTACGCCACTGCGAGGGCACTAGCATGTTTTTTTACACCATTGCAGAGGCTCTAGCGCGTTTTTTACACCAAATGCAGGGGCTCTAGCACGTTTTTTACACCAATGCAGGGGCACTGGCGCGTTTTTTACGCCAATGCAGGGGCACTGGTGCGTTTTTTTACGCCAATGCAGGGGCACTAGCGCATTTTTTTACGCCAATGCAGGGGCACTAGCGTGTTTTTTTACCGCAATGGAGGGGCACTAGCGCGTTTTCGACACCATTGCAGGGGCACTAGCGTGTTTTTTACGCCAATGCAGAGGCACTAGTGCGTTTTTTACGCCACTGCCGGGGCACTAGTGCGTTTTTTATGCCAATGCAGGGGCACTAGCGCGTTTTTTACGCCAATGCAGGGGCACTAGCGCATTTTTTTACACCAACGCGGAGGCACTAGCACGTTTTTTTACGCCAATGCAGGGGCACTAGCGCTTTTTTTACGCCAATGCAGGGGCACTAGCGCGTTTTTTACACCAAATGCAGGGGCACTAGTGCATTTTTTTTTACGCCAATGCTGGGGCACTAGCACGTTTTTTACGCCATTGCAGAGGCACTAGCGCGTTTTTTACGCCCATGCAGAGGCACTAGCGCGTTTTTTATGCCAATGCTGGGGCACTAGCGCTTTTTTTACACCAATGCAGGGGCACTAGCGCATTTTTTTACGCCAATGCACGGGCACTAGGGCGTTTTTTACGCCAATGCGGAGGCACTAGCGCGTTTTTTAC
>NW_003852442.1:610371-611020 GCF_000181295.1 Otolemur garnettii
GTTTTTTACGCCATTGCAGAGGCACTAGCGCGTTTTTTACGCCATTGCAGAGGCACTAGCGCGTTTGTTTATGCCAATGCAGGGGCACTAGCGCGTTTTTTTACACCATTGCAGGGGCACTAGCACATTTTTTTTACGCCAATGCAGAGGCACTAGTGCGTTTTTTACGCCCATGCAGAGGCACTAGCGCGTTTATTTACACCAATGCAGAGGCACCAGCGCATTTTTTACACCAATGCAGAGGCACTAGCGCGTTTTTTACGCCAATGCAGAGGCACTAGCGCGTTTTTTACACCAAATGCAGGGGCACTAGCGCGTTTTTTACACCAAATGCAGGGGCACTAGCGCGCTTTTTTACGCCAATGCAGAGGCACTGGCACGTTTTTTTACGCCAATGCAGAGGCACTGGCGCGTTTTTTACACCAAATGCAGGGGCACTAGCGCGTTTTTTTACGCCAATGCAGAGGCACTAGCGCGTTTTTTTACGCCAATGCAGAGGCACTGGCGCGTTTTTTACGCCAATGCAGGGGCACTGGCGCGTTTTTTACGCCAATGCTGGGGCACTAACGCGTTTTTTTACGCCAAATGCAGGGGCAGTAGCGCATTTTTTTTTACGCCAATGCCAGGGCACTAGCTCGTTTTTTACACC
>NW_003852442.1:611040-612511 GCF_000181295.1 Otolemur garnettii
CGCTAGTGCCCCTGCATTGGCGTAAAAAACGCGCTAGTGCCCCTGCATTGGCGTAAAAAAACGCGCTAGTGCCCCTGCCATGGCGTAAAAAAAACGCGCTAGTGCCCCTGCAATGGCGTAAAAAAACGCTCTAGTGCCCCTGGATTGGTGTAAAAAACGCGCTAGTGCCCCTGCACTGGCTTAAAAAAAGCGCTAGTGTCCCTGCACTGGCGTAAAAAAAGCGCTAGTGTCCCTGCATTGGCGTAAAAAAAACGCGCTAGTGCCCCTGCATTGGCGTAAAAATCGCGCTAGTGCCCCTGCATTGGCATAAAAAAACGTGCTAGTGCCCCTGCATTGGCGTAAAAAACGCGCTAGTGCCCCTGCAATCGCGTAAAATATGCTCTAGTGTCCCTGCACTGGCTTAAAAAATGCGCTAGTGCCCCTGCAGTGGCGTAAAAAATGCACTAGCACCTCTGCAATGGCGTAAAAAACACCCTAGTGCCTCTGCATTGGCGTAAAAAACACGCTAGTGCCCCTGCATTGGCGCAAAAAAACGCGCTAGTGCCCCTGCATTGGCGCAAAAAAACGCGCTAGTGCCCCTGCATTGGCGTAAAAAAACGCTGTAGTGTCCCTGCATTGGCGTAAAAAACGCTCTAATGCCCCTGCATTGGCATATAAAACGCGCTAGTGCCTCTGCTTTGGAGTAAAAAACGCGCTAGTGCCCCTGCATTGGCATATAAAACGCGCTAGTGCCTCTGCTTTGGAGTAAAAAACGCGCTAGTGCCCCTGCATTGGCGTAAAATTGCAGAGGCACTAGCGCATTTTTATTGCCAATGCAAAGTCACTAGCGCGTTTTTTTACAGCAATGCAAAGGCAGTAGTGTGTTTTCTTACGCTAATGCAGGGGCACTAGCGCGTTTTCTACGCCACTGCAGGGGCACTAGCGCGTTTTTTTACGCCAATGCAGAGGCACTAGCGCATTTTTTACGCCACTGCCAGGGCACTAGCATGTTTTTTTACACCATTGCAGAGGCTCTAGCGCGTTTTTTACACCAAATGCAGGGGCACTAGTGCGTTTTTTATGCCAATGCAGGGGCACTAGTGCGTTTTTTACGCCAATGCAGGGGCACTAGCGCATTTTTTTACACCAATGCGGAGGCACTAGCGCGTTTTTTTACGCCAATGCAGGGGCACTAGCGCGTTTTTTACACCAAGTGCAGGGGCATTAGCGCATTTTTCTTTACGCCAATGCAGGGGCACTAGCGTGTTTTTAAAACCAAATGCAGGGGCACTAGCACGAGTTTTATCCCAATGCAGGGGCACTAGCACGTTTTTTACACCATTGCAGAGGCACTAGTGCGTTTTTTACGCCATTGCAGAGGCACTAGCACGTTTTTTACGCCCATGCAGGGGCACTAGCGCGTTTTTTTACGCCCATGCAGGGGCACTAGCGCGTTTTTTTACGCCCATGCAGAGGCACTAGCGCGTTTTTT
>NW_003852442.1:612531-618122 GCF_000181295.1 Otolemur garnettii
TTGCAGGGGCACTAGCGTGTTTTTTACGCCATTGCAGAGGCACTAGCGCGTTTGTTTACGCCAATGCAGGGGCACTAGCGCGTTTTTTTACACCAATGCAGGGGCACTAGCGCATTTTTTTTACGCCAATGCAGGGGCACTAGCGCGTTTTTTACGCCAATGCAGGTGCACTAGCGCTTTTTTTCTGCATCAAATGCATGGGCACTAGCGCGTTTTTTACACCAATGCAGAGGCACTAGCTCGTTTTTTACGCCCATGCAGAGGCACTATCGCGTTTTTTTACACCAATGCAGAGGCACCAGCGCGTTTTTTACACCAATGCAGAGGCACTAGCGCATTTTTTACGCCAATGCAGGGGCACTAGCGTGTTTTTTACACCAAATGCAGGGGCACTAGCGCGTTTTTTTACACCAATGCAGAGGCACTTGCATGTTTTTTACACCACTGCAGGTGCACTAGCTCGTTTTTTATGCCAATGCAGAGGCACTAGGTCATTTTTTTACTCCAATGCAGAGCACTAGCACATTTTTCACGCCTTTACAGAGGCACTAGCCCGCTTTTTACGCCAAGGCACTAGCGTGTTTTTCCATGCCAATGCAGAGGCTCATGGAGACAGCACACAGAGACCACGCTCAGAGACAGCGCCCGGAGACAGCACGGTAGACAGCAGCCAGAGACAATACATGGAGGTACATGCTGAGCACACAGGACACAGGCACACAGAGACCACGCTCAGAGACAGCGCGGTAGACAGCAGCCAGAGACAATACATGGAGGTACATGCTGAGCACACAGGACACAGGCAACATCACGCGGACACACATACACGGTCGGGACATGCTGAGGAAATGTACTCCCCATGCCAGGTGCTGGAAAAGTGGGCATCTGCCTTAGGTGGTGTCCCTACAGCACAGGTGAGTGGGTTGGAGGGGTAGGGCGGGGTCAGGCTGAGTGAGGGCACCACCACAGCTGGCCTTGTCCCAGCCTGACCCTTGGACAGCCCAGGTGAACCAGACCTTTGAGAGATCCCCCCAAGCCTCAGTCCCCAGAGTCACTCAGGGGGACCTCCACGGTGTTTGTGGTCTCACCTTCCCTAGCCCAAGGACAGCCACTTGAAGGAATGTGGCAGGCCCTGGCCACAGGGAAGGGGAGCACAGAGGGGACTGTGGGGCACAATCACCAGCTTCGTCTGCAACACACTTGGGGCTCCTGTAGCTCCCGCATTGGGCGGGAAAACTACCCGAGCGACTTAGTCCTGAATACAGCGGGAAGGGGAGAGGGATGTGCCCAGCTGCCTGGGAGCCTCAGTTTGCCCCGTGAAGGGCTGCCAATCGGGGACCTGGCATGCTGCTCTGTGAGGCTTCATGGGGACAAGACAGCTCGTGTGCCATCAGTGTCCTCCCAAAGTGGCCTGGCACGGGAGGCCCCTGCAGAATGTAGCAGGGGACCTGGTTGGCTTCAGGGCCAGCCCGTGCACAGTGTGAAACTGCCCACCTCCTTTCTGGCCGAGGTGGGCTGGGGTGGAATCAAAATTCGATCAAGACCAAGTGTGCGGCTGCTACCTGCCCTGCACCTGGCCTTCCGCTCACTTCTTGGTGAGAAGAGGTGACGGCAGCAGGGCTGAGGTGGCTACAGACAGGCCAGAGCAGGGACCAGGCCCTCCTCGGAACAAACTCTTAGGATGAAAAGCCAGCCTGGGCCGGGCCGGCCGCAGCTGAGTAAGCAGCACTCAGGAAGCCCGAACGGGCCTTTCTGGGGCTGGACAATGTCTTTTCAAGTACGGCAGCTTCGGGAAGAAGACACAGTCCCTGGAGAGGGGCCAAGTCAGTCCCTGGCCAACAGCCTCAGGCTGCACTCAGCCAGAGCAAACTGGAGACAGCTGGGAGAGGGTTGGGAGGTGGGGGCCAGGGGGCCGGACAGGGAGAAGGAGCTTCAGAGTGTGGCACCGGCCTAGGAAGGGGAGTGATTTGTGGCTCCCTCCCTCCCTCCCTTCCTTCTTTCCTTCCTTTCTTCCTTCCTTCCCTCCTTCTTCTTCCCTCCCTTCTTCCTATCCCTATTTTTTCTTTGTCCAAATATTTATAAATGCCTACTAGGTCCCAGGTGCTCTGCTAGGCACAGGGGATTCAGCAGAGAATAAAAAAAGTTTTCTGTTAATCCTGCCTTTATGACACTTACATTCCAGTGGGGGAAATAGACAAATAAGTGAAACTGAGTTTTTAAAAAAGTGCTGTGAGGGAAAAATGTCCATGTTGTGGGTGGAAGGGGTTGCAGCCGGAAAGGAAGGTGGCAGGGCCCCAGCAGAGGACCAGCAGGTGTGAAGGCAGAGGAGGGTGCACCCTGGGCTGGGGGAGGGGGGCTCACATCCACCTGTTCCCTCCCTGGGCTGTCCCATGGGCTTCTCTGCAGTCCCTTGTTCCCAATTTCTCTCCTCCTACTCCAAGGACCAGCTGTGAGTGTCCACTTCAGCCTATGCTGTACAGCATAGGTACAGGGTACAGGGATTTGGGTGGGAGGAAGGGACATGGCATCTGCTCTCACACCGACCACTGCGTAGAAGTGGGCTCACCTTCAATGAAAGACTTGTTTGGCTTGGCCAATGCTGGATTTTTTTCTTTTTGATGTAATTTCAAACTCACAGAAAAGTTGCAAAGACAGATGGAACTCTGTACCTGCAGACTCGCCGATTATTGAGGTTTTTAGGTACTGCTGTGCGCATGTGTGCGCGTGCATCTCTGGTTTGAGCCGTTGGGAGAGTGAACCGCACCCAGCAGACCCTTTCCCCATAAATTCCTCAGTGAGCAATTCCTGAGAACAAAGACTTTCTCTCACACAACCGCAGAATAATGACCAAACTCAAGAAACGGCATTGCCACCGTTCTATTACCGCATCCATTCCAGTTCTGGCTCAGAATCTTATCAAATGTCACAACCGTCCCCATAATGTCCCTTCCTGCTGTACTTTCTTTTCCTATCCTCGCATGGGACCTGGGACCCCAGGCCGCGTCATGATTCTTTACCTCCTTTAACCCTGAACCCTTCTTTGCCCCCCATGCCCTTCTTGGTCTTCCACGATCCTGACATTTTCGAAGGACATGAACCAGCTGTTAACGTCCCTCCAGAATCAGGCACATGAATATTTTATTAACAGCACAGAAGTGTGCCCTCCCCGGGGCCCTGACGCTGGCTTGTTCCAAGTTTGACGAGGTGAGTTGTTGATCACTTGATGGAGGTTTCTCCCCTGAAAGGTTGCTATCTTCCCCTGGGTAAATGATAAACAATCTGTGGGGACACACTCTGAGGGTTCTGTCCATGTCCTGTCACTCCTGGTGGATGGTATGCACCAAGACCTGACGCCGTCATTGCTAATTTACTTGCAGGGGGAGGATGATAATTGGTAACGAGAAGCTGCCTTTCAAAGGCAGCTTTCTCTTCTCCCTCTCTTACTATTTATTTTTCCATTCATTTCGGTCCGTATGGACTCAAGTTCTCTTGTTTTAGTATTACTATCATTTTTTGCAGGTTTTTTGGCCGGGGCTGGGTTTGAACCCACCACCTCCATCATATGGGGCTGGTGCCTTACTCCTTTGAGCCATAGGTGCCACCCTTTTTTTTTTTTGAGATATAGTCTTACTATGTGGGCCTGGGTAGAGTGTCGTGGTATCACAGCTCACAGCAACCTCTAACTCTTGGTCTTAAGTGATTCTCTTGCCTCAGCCTCCTGAGTAGCTGGGACTACAGGCGCCCACCATAACACTCAGCTATTTTTGTTGCAGTCATCATTGTTATTTAGCTGGCCTGGGCCAGTTGTGAACCTGCCAGCCTCAACGTATGTGGCTGGTCCTGTAAGCACTGTTCTGCGGGCACCAAGCCCAGGCTCTGCCTTTTAAAGAGAGGAGGTCGAAGAATGTGAGGATATATTTTTAAACTGCCATAATAGGCTTTTCAAAAAGTTAAACATAGAATTGCCATTTGACTCTGCAATTCCGCTTCTAGGTATAGACCCAGGAGAATCGAACACTGGTGCAGGTTCACACCTGCAAAGGTGGAGGCCAGGCCCAGTGTCTCACAACTGTAATCCCAACACTTTGGGAGGCTGGAGCATTGCTTGAGGCCAGGAGTTCAAGACCAGCCTGGGCAACAGGGAGAGAGCTCACCTCTACCAAAAAAGAAAATTTAAAGAAAGATGGCAATAGCCCACATGTCCACCAACGAATGAATGTGACGTGTCCATACCACGGAATAATACAGGGCCACAAAGGGGAGGGAAGTGCTGACTTGTGCGACAGTGTGGATGAGTCTGGGGGGTTTGAGGCTCCGTGAGAGGAGCCAGACACCAAAGGCCACGTCTGTGTGAGCCCATGTCTGTGAAGTGCCCAGAACCAGCACATTCACGGACCCAGAAAGCAGGGCGGGGGCCCCAGGAGTCGGGGGAGGTGAAAATACAGGGAAGCTGCTTCTGAGTTTTATTTTGGGGTGATGGGATGTTCTGGAACCAGACAGAGGTGGTGGCTGTGCAATATTGTAAACGTGCAAAATGCCACTGGTTGGTCACTTTATAATGGTTCATGTTATGTAACGTGATTTCACCTTAATGATTTTTTAAAACCAAAATACCATGGTGGGCAAGAATTGAATCAGGGAATCCCAGGGGGCAAATCAGAGGAGGAAGGATGGTGGGGGGGGATATGTGAGGGGTTGGGGGGTATCTACATGAGAGGTGGTAGGGGTCAGCAGGAGGGGACAGAGATGCCCCAGTCGCTGGGGGAAGCCTGGATGGTGGGGCTCACCAGGGGGCACAAAGGCCTCCAGAAGCTTCTGGAAGGGGAGATGAGCTATTTTGTGTTGGTTATGTGGTGCCTGTGGGCCTCCTGGGCTCTGCTCATGTAAGAGTCTCCCACTGAATAAGTCAGACGGAGCCTATCTGGAAAAACCACCCACTGTGCCCACAGCATCAAACACCCCTGTCACACCCCTGGGGCTGAGCCCTGAGGAGTGGCCTGTTCCTTAGCTCAGAGAAGGCAGAAGGACAGAGGGGGGACATGTTTGCTGGGGGGCAGGAGGGGAAGGAAGCCACTCCAGCCCAGCTGGGTTGCAGGGTAAGTGCTGGCATCAAAAGATAAGACCAGCCCAGGAGTCAATCCTCTGTGCTCAGGGGAGCTGGAAGGGCAGCCTCCCTCAAGTCTGCTGGGATTTGTCCCCGTCCCTCCCTCTTTGGGGCTGGAATCTGGCCACTTGGGCACTAGATAGGGCTGATTCCTCAACACCTGCTCCGAGGAACAAATGTTATGAAAGGTACCCAGTAGTCAGAGAGGCTACTGGGGACTAGGGGGGCAACATTTTAATCCCAGCGCTCAGGATGTTACTTACAAGAGAGATACTCCCCGTGCACCTGAGTCCCGGCGGAAAACAAGCCACATTCCATCCTGCTGGTGAGGGGCAGGCAGGTGGACGGCATTAGTCACAAAGCTTATGACCTTGGGCCCAAGGTCAGATGGACCTGGCATCAATGCTGGCTGTGCCCACTTACTCATAGTCAGCTTGGGGTCAAGCCACCTGACCCCTCTCTGCCTCGGTTTCCCCTTCTGTAGAAG
>NW_003852442.1:618810-619972 GCF_000181295.1 Otolemur garnettii
AAAAAAAAAAAAAAGAAAAAAAAAGTTTCTTCCTAAAAAAGGCCACAGGGCTGGGGAACTGAGCTGGAGCCGGAGCTCCCAGTGCCTTCCCTATGACTCAGGCGAAAGCCACTTGTCAGGGAAGGTGGCTGTGTGGAACAGGCCCCAAGGGTACTCGAAAATGAGGAGGATTTAGGGGAGTTTATAAAAGGATTGTGCACAGGGCCTGGCAGAGGCAGGGCACCCTGGCGTCACAGCGGGTGTGCAGTGCTGAGGCTAAGGACAGAGGGGGTGCTGGGCAGAGTCCTGTGGGGTCGGGGGATTGGGGTTTAAGTGCCCATTTACCTCCCCCAGTCTCTTGCTAGTGTCTCCACTGGCTGAACCCACCAGAGGCCAGAGGGCGGCTGGCCCTACAGGGAGGGTGTCCCAAGGCCAGCGTCCAGACCAGGTGGGGGGCTCTGCATTGGATGGGGGCCCCTCCTGTGCACAACCCCAGGTGGGGTCCCAGCTGCCTGTCAGGAGGGCTCATTTTCCTGCTGTTTGTAAACTTCAGAAAGCCAAACAAATAGTCCCTTTGAGAAGAGGGCCTGGATTTGCTACAGACATCTGGAAAAAGTTACCCTGTTTCCCAATCTCCACTGATGGCGCCTGGGCTTGGGAAGGCTGCCCTTAGCCCACAGGGAGGGGGAGGAAGAGGAGGAAGAGGAGGGGAGAGGAGGAGGGAGAGGGGGAGGTAGCAGGGAAGGGGAGAGAGGAAGCCCCCAAGGCCTCTCTGGCAAATTGTGTCTAGGAAGGGGGCGGCTGGAGTTTGGGTGGAAATGTCACATTTGATGGCCGAGGGACATCTGAGAGGCACCTCTCACCTGGGCCCTAACTGATGTGAGCTGCACCAGGAGAGGATAGTAGTCACTATCCTAACCTTCCATGTGGCACCTGAGGCTTCACCTGGGGCCCCCTCATGAGACCTCTGGTTCACCCCTTCCCATCTGTCTGTGTTGTGCTTTTGTCTGGGGTCCCCTACCCAGCCTTCTCCCCTCAAGCAGGGGCCTTCACCCTTCCTAACTCACGGGCACATCCCGTGGCCTCCTAAACTGGGCAGAGCCCCAGTTCAACAACCGTGCCGGAGACACTGTCCTTGAACCCTCCCCACGAGGCTTCGACCTCAAGTCTGCGCTCATCTCTG
>NW_003852442.1:620508-624824 GCF_000181295.1 Otolemur garnettii
ATAACCTGTCTACCAATGACAAGACACAAGTCACGGTTGACTCCTGCGGTTACCAGAGGTGCTGTGAGCCCCACACTGCAGGTGCTCCCGGGACTCCCAGCTCTCACCTCTCACCGAGTGAGGATCCCTTCAGCATCCCCGTATGCAGAGGGTTCGTCTCTCCCCTGCTCTCCAGGGTAGAGATTTTCCTCCAATACAAATGCTTTTGGAAACACGCGGATAACAAAATCCCCAACGTCCCTCAATATATTTTTGATGTTTGGGGGGAAGTAAAAACAAGCAGAGTCACTTATTGAAGCTGAACATTCTTCATGGCTCCCCACCTCCAGGGGTCTGATCTCTGGGGCAGTGTCACGACCCATTGGGCTGGGCTGGGCTAAGCTGGGCTGGGGGTGACCAGAGTCCTACATCCTCCCGAAGAACCCCTTCCTCGGCGTATCACTGACCTGGAGGCCTCGGGCTCCCAACTGCGTCCTGTGGTAGTGATTCTGTTGTCCTACCCAGTCCACCCGGTAGTCGCCTTAGCCTAGCTCACAGCAACCTCAAACGCCTGGGATCAAGCGATCCTCCTGCCTCAGCCTCTCAAATCCCTGGGACGACAGGCACCCATCATGACGTCCACCTAGTTTTTCTATTTTTAGTAGAAACAGAGTTCTACTCTTGCTCAGGCTGGTCTTGAACTCCTGAGCTCAAAGGGATCCTCCCGCTTCAGCTTCCCAGAATGATGGGATGACAGGTGTGCCCTGTGGTGTAAGAGAGAGCAGGGGGTGTAAAATGGGGCTATGTATCAGAATTCTGATTGCTGAGCCCCACTGATTCAGATCAGGACAAAATGGCCTGCGGGCGCTCTATGGGAGGGGTGGACAGCGCTTCCCACCCCCACCGTGAAGACTTTGCCTGAATAAAGATGATTGTGAATCACTGGGGCCCTTCATGTAGGGGAGCAGAATCGTGTGATTCATGAACAGCCTCTCAGAAAGCCAGATCTGGAAAATTTGCACAAGAAAAAAACTATTGAAACAAACAAACATGTAAAAAAAAAGGGAGGGAGGGAACGTTTCAAAAAGGTCTGGAACCAACTTTGGGGTTAAACCCAGCTGCCCACACAGATTCATTTCAGCTTTCCAAGCGTTATTCTATATGATTTATTTCCTGCTAAAGCATTTGACAACTGTTGTGTAAACTGTTTCCATTTATTCTGGAAAGGCACCGTCTCCTGCTCTGGGGAGGTCCTACCAGGACCCAACTAAGTCAAAACAACAACAACTGGTTTTGATTTGGAAAAACAAAACCCACGAGAAGGCAGAAGGGTAATATAAATGCTGATTCCAAAAGGAATCTGAGATATTCCCAGATGAGTCACCCAGGGCACCTCTGGTCCTCTGACAGATGAAGGTTTGAGTCTCGCTGTGTGACCTTGGGTAGATGACTTAACCTCTCTGAGCCCTGTTTCTTCCTCCACAAAATGAGGACCGTGGTCAGATCCCCTCATTGGGTTATTACGAGCATGAAGTAAGAGTGGACATGTCATATGACAAACACTTTAAAATGGCAGCAATTATTACTCATATAAAAGGAAACATTTTGAAGTGAACGATTTTTCTTCACTATGTTAAATAAATTGGTTCACTGTGCAAAGGCTCCCAAAGAAACCAGTAACACCTAGATTGGAGTTTGGGACCTGAGAGCAACTTCTTGCAGATAACTGAGGCTCAAGAAAGGACACGGACATTGGTCCAAGAATTTACAAACCACTAAAGGCAAACTTATCTTTTGATTCTTAAAATTAAAAAATGTTTTCATCTGAAAGAAGATGGGACCCTCCTTTAGAAAACAGTAGTTTGCAAAACTCACAGTTGGATCATTCTTGTATAGACACAACAACAACAAAATTGTTTAAGTCAATTCTATGAAGATAAAAAAGAACTTTTCGTGAGCCAACATTGAGGCAGGAAGAAATTCTGCTGCTGGGAACAGGGTTTCTGGAAAGCTCGTCAGTGTAAGAACTGAGTAAAGATGGGTTTTCCTGCAGCTGCCAGCCGTGTGTGCCAGGGGTTGGGCAGTTTGGAAGGAGGCTTGAATTTTGCCATGAATCTGGGGAGGGCCCTGCAGAAGGACAGTGTCACTAGCGGACACCTGCAGCCACCATCATTTCTATACGATTCGACGCAAGTGGCACTCCCTTAGCTTGACACGGGGCCATCAGGTGCCCCTGGCTGGCCGGAGGAGGCCACACTAGCCCAGATCTGGTCAGAGCCCAGGGAAGGGTGCCACACAGCCCTGGTGAGTTCATCAACTCATCTGGCTCCCCCTGGCCACAGGGAGAGGGAAGCCAGAGCTGGGAGCTAAAAAGCAACTTGAGGGCAGCATGGGCAGAGCCAGGTGGGGGCACAGGCAAGGCCAGCCCAGGCCAGCAGGGCACCAGCAGCCCCCGGCTCCACACCTAGCTAGTGCAGGGCAGGCGGGAAGCCACACCATGCACCAGGGTACTGGCCAGTCTTGGGCCAGGTAGTTCCTGCCCAGGGGTTCCCAGCAGGGCACTTAAGGAAACAGCCTGCTTGTCCATGGCTGTGACCTGGCCACTTACCATTTGGGAGGGGTGGGTGAAGGAGTCTGAGGGAAAGGGGTGATGCCAGAGCAACAGGGTGACCCTGAGTGTTTGGGGGACCCCTTGCCTCCCGTTTCCCAGCTGTACAAGGCCAGGACTCAGTAGAGGCCTGAGGGGGCCTTGGGGTGGAACACCTCCAGATGCCAAGAATCTGCCTGTCTTCATTTCCACACCCATCCTCATTGCTGGAGCGCCGCTCTGGGGATGTCGGCTCCTCCTAGGTGACCCACTGTCTCGCTTTCTCTGAGGCTGAGAGGTTGAGACATGGGACTCTCAATGCACACAGGGATGTGTCAGGCACCCCCCTCTCTAGCCCTCCTGGACAGTGCCTGTGCACACAGATCCATCTCCCACAGACAGAGGAAGTCATTGGACAGGGCACTGCAGGAAGGAGGTAGCTGGCAGGACCACATGGCGAGTTCAGCAGCGCATGGCCAGGGCATCCGGCTGCACCTGCTACCCCAGGCCAGCTGTCTCTCCCAGTGTCCTTCCCACTGTCTCCCCTTACGCCCTCTGGGACAGTCCAGCCAGCCTCTCGGATTGGCTAACACCATCATGCTCTGATCTCAGGGCCTCCACACTGGCTGTTCCCTTTGCCTGGACACCCACAAGTCTCCCTCTCATCTCCTTCCTGAAGTTCAGTGTCATTGTACCCATGGGGCCTCCTGGAAACTCGTGACCCATTCACCCTCACCTAAGAAACCCCCATTCCAGCCCATTTTGTTTTCTCCTGAGTAGGGGTCATGCTGACCACCCTTAGCTTTATTGTCTGTTGCCTGCCCTAAAACACATCCTCCTACAAGGGCAGTTTGCTGTTATCACCCACAGGCTGTTCCTGACAGCGAACAGCAAACACTTGGCCTCTAAGTCAATGAATGAAATGAACTAAAAACAACACTTTCTAAGTAGAGGTGACAGTCTCACAAGAGCCTGGAGATAAGACTCCAGGCCTTTCTGCCCATGGAGTTTGCTTTCTCTGAAGGGAACTGGGGAGTTTCAGATATGGGTATGGAAGAACAAGCCGGGGCTCACACAGGACCTCCACCTCCCCCCATGCAACCTCCAGTAATCCCCAAAGTCGCCGTTACGGGGGACATATGGCCCAGGACCAGGCCTTTGGACCTCTCCACTTTAGCAACTTAATCTATGCAGAAGCCCACCAAGGTCGACCAGAAACATGGTGCTGCCTCCATTAAGCCATGGTGGGGAGTCCAGACCTGCCTGCTCTGTGCGTCCCTCGTGGGGCCCTGAAAGACCTCCCTGGGGACACAGAGGTCAGTGCCCCACCAGTTTGGGGTGCACAGAGACAGATGCAAAGCTCTGACAGCTGAAACCAGAGTTTCTCAATTGGCCAGGTGCCCATCAACCACCCGAGGGCTTGTTGAGAGGCAAAGAGTTTTTCCTACATTTTCTTCTAGGCTTTTTTGTGGTTTCGTGCCTTGCATTTTTAAGTCTTTCATCCATCGTGAATTAATTCTTTTATACGGAGAGAGACAGGGGTCCTGTTTCATTCTTCTGCATGTGGCTGTCCAGTTTTCCCAGCATCCTTTATCAAGTAAGGCTCCTTGCCCCAGGGTGTTGTTGTCTGTCTTCTTGAAGATCAGATGGTCACAGGTGGAGGGTTTCATTTCTGGATTCTCTATTCTGCTCCGTTGCTCTATCTGTCTATGGCCATTGTGCCCACACCATGCTGTTTGGGTTACTATTG
>NW_003852442.1:626649-627393 GCF_000181295.1 Otolemur garnettii
CCAGGGCCACCTCCTGAGAGTAAAGGTGAACATGATGGTAAGGGACCCTGTGGGAGGGCCTTAGTGAGGGGGACAGAGGCATTGGAATCCTTCTGCCAAGGGCCCATCTGTTGGTCCCTTGGTCCCTGAACCTCCTCCATCAGGGCGGAGGAGGGAGACTTTCCCTCTCGTCACTGATTGGGGGCCGCCTCCCCTTTTGAGACACTGCCTGGGCCCTCACCCTCTGGACAGACATCTGGGGCAGGGTGGGAACAGATTTTCTCGAGATAAGGCCCGGGCAGGCCTCCCTGGCAGCCGCGTTTGAAGACATTGGGCTTTCCCAGGCCAGCCAGCACTCTGTGCCTGGAGATGCGCCAGCTTTTCCAGGCCCCCAGGGAACTCAGGCAGCTGAACCTGCCTTAAGGACAAAATGGAGTTTGCAGACAAATCCAGATCCAAGTAGAAAGCCTGCAGCCTTCAGGAAACCCCACGGCTTGGGGGGCTGCTCTGGTTTTTGTATTCTGAGGCCCGGTCTGGGCCGGGGCCCCTTAACTTGGAGGTGGAACTGAACTCACATGTCGTTTCTAAACATTTTTGCTTAGAGGTCAGCTTGGGAAAGGTGAACGTGTTCATGGGTCACCCTCGTGTTCTCCCATTAACAACAAGAGGGGACATTTGGGTTGTCTCCGCTCTTTGGGTCTCGAGAGCTGCTCTGAACACCCTTGCACAAGATTTTGTGCAAACATAAGTTTCCATCTCTCTCTC
>NW_003852442.1:627639-628207 GCF_000181295.1 Otolemur garnettii
GACTACAGGTGCCCACCATAACACCCAGCTATTTTTCTGTTGCAGTTGTCATTGTTGCTTAGCTGGCCTGCGCTGGATTTGAACCCACCAGCCTCGATGTATGTGTCTGGCGCCGTAACCACTGTGCTAGGGGTGCCGAGCCACCTAGGACCCTTTCTTGGGCAAAGTGCTTTAGACTCTACTTGGGCAAAATATAGCTTTTGAGAAATGATGCTCCCGCCTTCCTGGGGACCTTTCTGCCCCCCACCAGGCATCCACGCTGGGTTGCATGGGTGCAGCACATATTGCACTGGAAGGAAGAAGGGGCTGGCCAGAGAAGTTTGGCAGACGTTCACTCTGACCCTGCCACAGATACTCACAAGTCGGTCCCTGGTGCTCTGCTGCCTCCTAGAGGCAGGCAGTTCTGCCCTGCCCCCTCTGAGAGGGGTATGAGCCCCTTGAAAGCTTGACTAAAGCTGGGACACCTGCTCTTGGACCTCAATGCCAAGGTCCTCATCCCTGTTCTCTCTTGGGAACTGATCTTATATTAGTCATTTTCACTTTAGCAGGAATAAGTTTGAGTCTTTGA
>NW_003852442.1:628582-629818 GCF_000181295.1 Otolemur garnettii
GTTACTATCGTCCTAATCTGATGGACTAGGCAATGGGAGTTCAGACAGGCTGAGAGGCTTTTGACCTTCCCCCATATGCTCACTCAAGGCCTAGAGATGCCGGGGCCTGTTGGCTTCTGGAACTCAGGCAAGAGCTAAGTTCCTTCTCTGGAACTCAGAGAGGCAAGAGCTAATGACCGGGTGTGGCTCCTGCACACGCCAAACGCACTAAAGGTGAGAGATGAGATGAGTGTCCTGGGAGAGTCTAATCAGAAGGAAGAGACTGAGGCTTACCCATCAGTGGGGACCAGGGAAGGATCTGGGAAGGAAAGGAGCCACGAAGGGGAGGAGCCCGCGTGATGCTCACGGGCAGACGCCAACAGGAAGTTTGCGATCTTTAAGAAAAACTCCCACCACTGACTGCAAACTAATACAGTCTTTTTGGAAGGAAGTATGGAGAATCCTCAAAGAACTCAAATTAGACCTCCCTGTTGATCCTACAATCCCACTACTAGGCATCTACCCAGAAGAAAATAAATCTTTTTATCATAAGGACATTTGCACTAGACTGTTAATCACAGCTCAATTTACAATTACCAAATTATGGAAACAGCCTAGATGCCCACCAACCCAGGAATGGATTAACAAGGCATGGTATATGTACACCATGGAATACTATGCAGCCATTAAAAGATGGAGATTTTATATCTTTTGCATTAACCTGGATGTAGATGGAACACATTCTTCTTAGTAAAGCATCACAAGAATGGAGAAGCAAGAATACAATGTACTCAATTCTAATATGAAGGCAGCAGATGAGCTAATACAAGGGGCAGGTAGGGGACCGAGGGAGTGGGGAGGAGGGAGGAAGGAGGGGATGGGAGTCACGGTGCATGGCACACCTCTTGGGTACGGGACAATGCAATCAGTATAACCTAATTCTTTGTATCCTCAATGAATCCCAAACAATAAAAAAAAAAAAAAAGTAAAAAAGAAAAAAAGTCCCACCACTGAATTCACTGCTTTGCTTGGCTGTGTGTGAATTCTGCCCATCTAGAAAAGAAAGGCTGCCCAGACCCAGCCTGAGGCTCCGTCTATGGGGTGGACTTGAACTCAAGTGCCTTTCCCGCCCTTCTTGCTTAGAGGCCAATTTTCAAGAAGAATATATATATATTCTCGGCTCAGTGCCTGTGGCTCAAGTGGCTAAGGCACCAGCCACATACACCTAAGGTGGCGGGTTCGAATCCCCAGCCTGGG
>NW_003852442.1:630792-636696 GCF_000181295.1 Otolemur garnettii
AAAAAAAAAAAAAAAAAGGAGTCTTCGAAGATGTGATTATGTTGAGGATCATCCTGGGTTTGGGTCGGCCCCTAATCCAGCGACAGGTGTTCTTATAAGAAACAGAGGAGGAGACGGTCACGTGAAGACAGAAGCAGAGAGCTCGGTGATGCAGCCACAAGCCAAGGAATGCCTGGAGCCCCCAGAAGCCAGAAGAGGCAGGAAGGAGCCTCCCCTGGAGCCTGCAGAGGGAGCACGGCCCTGCCCACACCCTGATTTCAGACCTCTGGCTTTCAGAATCCTGAGAATACATTTCTGTTGTTTTAAGCCCCTCGGTTTGTAGTAATTTGTTATGGCAACTCACAGAAGCCAACGTGATCTATATCACATCTATCAGTCTCTCATCTGTCCATCCACAGGTAGAGGATTACCATAGACACGCACATCTACAGATACACAGCATTCTCCCTCCGTATAGAGCACGTATCTCATACGTGAGTGAATACCTTGTGTGGCAGGGTTTCTCAAAGTATGGCCTGAGGGACTCTTGCATCACAATTGCCTGGGACTTTGTCAAAAATGAAGATTCCTGGGCCCAGTATCAGACCTATGGGATTAGATTCTCTGGGTGGGACCCCTGAGTGGGTATTTTAAACAAGTTCCCAGGTGATTCTGATTGGCCTGGAACTCTGGGGACCTGGTGGTTCCCTGAAAGACGGTGGGAGAAACAGGAAGGATTTCCAGCATCCAGAAGGGTCGAGGGACGTGTCCAGGCAGAAAGGGAGGGGAAAGGAGCAGGCTGTTCTGGCTGAGGGGGAAGGTCACTGGCCTCCCCACACCCCTCCGGGCTGATAGACAGCTGGCTTGTGCCATCGGCCCAGATATTTGGGGTCACAGGGACCCAGCTCCACCCTTGCTGGCACTGGGACCCCCCCCACTGCCTTGAGGGCCCAGCTGCTCTCAGGAAGGAGCCAGGAACTCACAGAGGCAGTTGTTGGGGCCAGGCTTCGCACTTGCATGCCCGGCCTTCCTGAAGTTTCCCCAGCTGCTCTGTGTCTGATTGCACTGGGAATTCCAGGGCTGAGGTGGCCAGGGCTGACATCCTGGGAGCAGCTGGCGGGGTGGGTTGCAGGGCCATTTGGAAGTTTCCGGGCCTCAAGGAACACTTATGTAATGGACTGAGAGGGGAAATTTGGATGAAGGATTAGCTCAGGGGCCAGGAACAAACTGTGAGTCCCACTTGGGGTGGGTCTCTCCTGCCTAGAAGCATCTCCTATTCCTCAAGGCCCCTCTCAACTCTAATGCCCCATGTTGCCAAGGACAGGGGAGCCGAAGGGGGAGACTGAGGGCCTCGGGTTGTCTGTTTTGCCCTGTCCCCTACAGCAGTGGGTGGACTGTGTTGTGAGTGCTGAGTGACTTGGGTGCACAGCAGCCCAGCATGAGCAGGGTTTCTTAGGGAGGAAGGCTGGGTCTAGAGCAGTGGCTCACAAAGTGGTCCCAACAGCACCAGCGTCACCTGGGAACATGTTAGAAGTGCAGATTCCCAGGCCCCAGCTCAGCTCCGCTGAATCAGAAACTCTGGGGTGAGGCTTTCAAGGGATTCAGGTACAGGCCTGGGCGTGAGACTCGCCAGAGAGGGACAGTGACAGTCAACCCTGGACGCACCTGGCCCATTACAGTCCAAAATAAAACTGGCCCCCGCCATGCCCACCTCCACTGAGTGGGTCGAGTTCCCGGGGGTGGGGCCCAGGGACTCATGCAAGCAGCTGGGTGGGACCCCTGGTTTGAATGAAGGGCACTCAGCGCATCTGGGGTGACACCCAGCTGGGGCACTTTGGGCAAGTCACACGAGAGCCCTGTGCCTAAGTTTCTTCACTGTGAACTGAGGGTAGTAAGAGCACCGCCTTCCTCCAGGTGTACGGAGATTAATCGGGTTTGTCTCTGGGGTGTCTGGTACACAGTGAATAGTAAATAGTAGCCGTCACACTGCCAGTGGTAGTCTTGCTGTCACCATTAGTATTGCTACTACTGTCACGACTGTTACTGCCATTCTCACCAGTCCCACTGTTCCTCCCACTGATGCTGTTATTACTGTGACTGCTATTGCAGGGCTATTACCACTAATAGCGGCATTATCCCTGCTACTGTCAGCACCACTACTACAATTATTAATACTATTACTATTATTATTAGGACTATTACTACTACCACCTCTCCTGTTATGGTTTATTTCATCAAGGCAGAAGTGCTCAGTCCTCCACACGAGGACAGCCAGCTCTCCTGACCGCAGACTCCGCGCTGGGCTCTTGGACCCCAGCATCCTCAGGACCATGGCTGGACAGCTGGGGTCCAGTCCTCCCCTCACCCTGAATGCCTGTGTGTGTGTGTGGGGGGGTCATTCTTGGAGCATGAATCCACCTGCAAGGCCTGCACCTGATAGAGCTAAGAGCCTGTGGAAGGGGGCCCACACCCACCTCCCGCCCACCCTCTCCCGGAATTGTCAGAGAGCTCAGCAGTGCTTTGGGAAAGCCGTGGCCGTGGCCAAGTACAGAAACAGTGCTTTCCCTGCCCCCTCCTCTGTTTGGGGAGCAGCTTGGCTTATCTCCCCTGGAATGCAACTGCATTCCTCCCCAGTGGCTCTCAACTTCAAGAGTGCCACTGCACAATTTGCAGCCTCTCAGGCTCACATCTTAAAAGGATCTCAGCCCTTCATTCTTCCCAAGCAAACAGACAGATGGGATTTACGGTGGAAGTTTATCTGAAGTGGTTCTTCCTTACTCAAGTCCAGACATGACACAAAACAGAACACCCCTCCCCGTCTTTTAAGTCAGGGAAGGGAATTCCTCATTTTTTTTTTCAAAGGCCCCAGAGCTGCAGGAAATGTCACCTGCCTCAAGCTGTGGTTTGCTTTGTGTTTTTCTGTGGGAGAAAGGGAGAAAACAGAGCATTGAACTTAAAAAGAAATTTACAATGCACTTCTAGAATGCAGAAGAAGATGCACAAACCCGGGTTTAATAAATGGAGCAAACAAGAAAAAAATCTCCTTCAGGGAGGCTCTTCACGGCCAGGGCTGAGCCTGGCTAGCAAATTACCAGGAAGGGGCTCCAGTAAACCCAGAGTCTGCAAGTCCCTCTCCCAGCTCGGACCAGCAGAGTTACTAGGGGAGAACTGGAGGAGCATTCTTTGTAAGAGGCCTGGATTGTTCTAAAGTTGCTTAACTATGCTTAACTATGTTTTCTCAGTGTGATTTTCCGTGAATATAACAGGTGCAACATACACGACCGTTTGTGATGATTCGGGAAGTGAAGTGGGAAGAAGAGAAGCCCCCGTTCAGAGAGAACCTCTTCATCTGTAGTGAATTTCCTTTTAGTCTCTTTCCTGCGTATTTGAAAACAAAGACGCTATCATAATTGTGGGTTACATTTTGTTTTTTTCTTTCTACCCCCACCCATCCTAAAGTTACCTGGGTTGATGGACAACCATGCCAGGTCCAGTTTCATTAAGCCAGAGAACCAGGAAGCGCTTGACCCCGCCTCTCCCTCTCTCCAGAGCCCCGTAGCCCCCAAGCCAGTGCTGCCGCCTCAGTGTCTTTCTATCCATCAGCTTCTCAGCTTCTATCCCAGTGACCACCACCCCAGTCTAAGCCGCCAGCACCTCTCACAGGGGCCACCTGTATCATCTTGCATCCATGCTAGACCCTCCAAGCCATTTTCCACTTCGTCACCCAAGGGAGACTTCCAGATGCAAATCTGACCAGGCGCCCCTGATTACCACATGGACGGCGGTAGCCACTGCTCCTGGGATAAACAGCAGATTCCTCCTCCAAGAAGCCTCCCTTTCATGACACAAAATCCCCCACTCGGGGGGCCACATGCCACAGACGGCCATAATTGCTGTCCAGATGTCTGACCTGCCCTCTCCTGACTGCTTGTACCCAGAGAGTAGGGATCACGGGCACCTCTGGGAGCCACTCTGCCTCCCATGCTCTGCCCACAGTATGCTCTTGAAAACTGCATTTGCTAATGAGATGAATCCCTTAGGGCAGCATCATAATCAGCGTTATGAACTTTCTGTTTCTTAATCCTGGCCTTTTGTTGGAATTTAGGGTATGCCACCACTTAGCAGGATGCTCACAAAATTTTGGCTTCTGCCCTCTTAAATGCTGAGGATGGCACAATCACTGATTCTATTATCAAAGAAATAGATCTGGCTCTTTTTTGTTGGTTTGTTTTTTGAGACAGAGCCTCACTCTTTCACCCCGGGTAGAGTGCCGTGGCATCACAGCTCACAGTAACCTCAAACTCCTGGCCTCAAGCGATCCTCTTGCCTCAGCCTCCCAAGTAGCTGGGATTATAGGCACGCACCACAACGCCTGGCTATTTTTAGAGAAGGGGTCTCACTCTGGCTCAGGCAGCTCTCAGTGAGCACAAGCAATCCACCCCCCCTCCACCTCCCAGAATGCTGGGATTACAGGCGTGAGTCACCTCACTGGCAATAGATCTGGTTCCTAAAGGGACATCAGGTAAATGTAACTCAGTAAAAAGCAGAGACTGGAGACGGCTGTCCCCTGAAAGTCCCCTTAGGTTATCTGCATTCCTTGCTTCGTGGAGTGGGAGGGATGTCACGGTTGCTAAAGGCAGTCCCCAGCCCCAGATGTCCTCTACCGCCTGCCTCCCGGCCTGCGGCGACACCCGTGTTCTCCTTGCTAGCTGGAGACTGGAGATGAAATTGTCCCAGGACCAGGCTGAGCTATGAGTGAGCAGCCCAGGGCCACTTGAGAGGCAGCTGGTGAGGTAGCCTGAGGCCACGCACCCAGCCCCAGCCCAGGAAACTGGCCGAGCTGACGGACTCTCTTTCCCTGACTATACTTTGGGGTGAGGTCACGGAGTCCCCCGGGGCAAGGCAGGAATCAGACAGGCTGAGACCACTGTGGGGTAAAACAGTGGGGAGTCTGAGGTCACTCCAAGCTAAAGCCATCAGGGTTTAAAACCTGCTGTATTCAGAGTCCTTTTGGTTAAAATAATAATTCTTCTCTTACTAAGTGGCAGGTCGTGGAGCTGGTTACTCTTGACTTGGCAAAGCAACAAGAAGAAAAACAAACCCACACAGTCTGGAAGGAAAGGAGTTAGCATCTGGGCCACGGACGGAGAGAATGATGTGTTTCGGGCCGGAAACGACCGTCACTCTGACCCACATCCCAAAGATACAGGCCCTGCTGGTATCTCAGTATCTGTATTTTAGACACAAGACAAGCTGAAACTGAAGACCACAAGGCTAATAACTGGCAAAACCGGGCTTGGCCTATGTCCTGAATCCTTACCTGCATGTCCCCAACACACCCAAGTAGCACTGGACAGTGGAAGGCAGGGAAGCTGGACAGAGCAGGTTAAGGGCAGGGACCCTGGGCCTAGTGAGTTCCAGTCCCCCCCCCACGGATATCATTCCTCTTTCTTAAAGGAGGGGTGCAGCAATGTCCCATCATGAAGCCCATCATGATGTCCCATCATGAAGCCCTCCTTTCTTAAAGGAGGGGTGTAGCAATGTCCCATCATGAGGCTCTGAGTTATGTGATTACCTTGCCCACAGTCTCATGAGAGAGAGATTAACTCTCATGAGAGAGTTATGTGATTACCTTGCCCATACCCTCATGAGACTGTGGGCAAGGTAATCACATAACTCAGAGCCTCAGTTTTCCCACCTATAAAATGGGTGAATAATAATACCTAAATCACAAGTTCGCTGAAAAACATTTCACCCTTTTTCCTCTTCTTCTAGATAGCCAGGAGAATAGGCTCCTCCTTCAGGCCTGGACATAAATACCATTTACACCTGATGCCCACCCTCCCCAGACCCAGTGGGCTCCCCTAGTGCCTTATTGGACCCCGTTGGACCCCCTCACTCTTATAATCTCTTGCTCTGCCTCTG
>NW_003852442.1:636785-637359 GCF_000181295.1 Otolemur garnettii
TCTATGCGTGTTTTGCTGTGGATGTGGATTTTGAACTATTTGAGAATAAATTACAGTATCCTGAGTATCTCAGTGTGCATTTCCCGAGAACAGGACTTTTTCTTACTGAACTACATTCAATGATCGATATCAGGAAACTTAACACATTGCACGGACTTGAGGCTATCATGGTGGACTTCAGCGAGTTTAGTGTATCATGATGTGCTGTGATACCATTATCTAACTCACAGTCCGTTCTCCAGGGTTTTCAACCATCAAAACCACTGAGACAGGCACTACTATTGTCCCCCTTTTACAACTAAAGGAATGGAGGCACAGAGAGGTTAAGGAACTCACCCAAGGTCACACAGCCAAAAGGGACTGCACCAAGATGCTACACTGTGGGCTCCTAACTGCTCTGTTAACCGCTATCTGATGCTGCTGGAGATGGAAAAATGTCCAGGGTGGGGCTGAAGACTCAAACTAAAGGACCCAGCGGGCAACAACCACAGAAGGCAGAAGCACAGAAGCTTTGCAAGGTGGTGGGGAAAGCAGGGTGCCAGGGTGGCTGTCAGCCACGTGACCTTGACTTCCC
>NW_003852442.1:637848-641681 GCF_000181295.1 Otolemur garnettii
CTCCAGTAACCAGTGGCTGAAGTGACAAAAAAGTGTGGTTTCTATTTGGGATCATATGTGGTAAGGCTCTGCCAACATCTTCTAGAAATGGACGGCTCTCCTCAAAGCCTTGGAAGCCCAAGGGAAGGTAGTTCTTGACCATTTTGGCTACCTCTGACCTGGTCTGAGCAGACCACAGGGCCATCCAGGAGAAAGTCCTCGAGGGACCCTGGCCTGGGACCTCTGGGACATTCATGCCGCCCTATACACTTGTGCCTGCACACACCATGTGACAGGCTGTCGTATTTTTATGGCAAAACTGAGTTAGCACATGTCCACACCCAAAAGCAAATGCTTTCATCTTGACTGACCCATTTGGCCCAGAGCAACCCGTTTCCAGGCCAGCATGGACAGGGAGGTGGCGGGGCACAGGCGGATGGAAGGGCAGGCAGGGTTTTGGGCAGTTTCCATTTTCATTTTAGAAGTCCCAATGAAGACAAGGGCAAGTCGGAGGTGACTCAAGCTGGAAAGAAGCCTGAAGAACAAATTGCTTCCCGGGGAAGGCTAGGACTCAGCCCTCGAGCCACCCAGGCCTGGGGTGGGAGCCGGGGCCCAGGCACCTCGAGCAAGCAGCCTTGCCTCACTGAGCCCCACATTCCTTATCTGCAAAATGGATCGGCAACACCTCCCTTGTCGGGTTGTGGGGAGGAAAAAAAATCAGAGAAGGCTCGTGAAGCACCGTGAAGTTTTCAAGCCACATACTCAGGTGTATGAGAAAAGCTGCAGCTTAATTTTTCTATAATGAAACTTGCGCTAGATCTCAAGCCCCACCCCCTTTCCTATCTCCAAAAAAACGCAGTAGAATTAAACTTCATGTAGCCTTTCAGGAACTGCATCCTGGTTTCCCCTATTACTTCAAGTTTAAATCAGTTAAGTTAGAATTCACTCTCACCCCTCTTCCTCTTGGGCTTGAGATCTAGAGACAATGTCCCTTAGCACAGAATCAGAGCCTATCCCTTCCCGTCTCAGAACCCTCCATGGCTCCCTATTTCCTGGAATTGAAGACCAAGCCCTTCCTGCAGCAGGAGGGCCACCCCTGGCTGGGCCCCCGCCTGCCCTCAGCACTCACCTCTCCCTCTGCTGTTCTCCCTTGCTTTGACCTCCCTGAGTTCTGGGGCGGGGCGCCTCTGGGCAGTGGAATTGTGGGGTTTGCTGCTTCCTCTGCCTGGAGCAGTCATCCCACAACCGTCACCTTCTCGGCAAGGCAGTCCCTGTCCATCCTATTTAAAATACCAGCAGCCCCTGCATCAGCACCCCCAGCCCCTTCTCTGGTCTCCTGTTCCCTGCAGCTCTTCTCACCTCCTGACGTGCAGTGTGGGTAACTTGCTCCTTGTCCACCGCCTGTCTCCTCCATGAAAACACAAGCTCCACCCCAGAGCAGGCACATTGGTGCCTGGTTTTTGTTTTGTTTTGTTGTATCACTAGGACCTAGGACAGTGCCTGGAATGGAGGCTGGACAGATAGAGGGAGGGAGGGCCAGCCGGGTCAGGATGCGTGCAACATCCTGGTCTGCAGGTGGTGTTAGGTTAGGGGCACCTTGTGTTCAGGATGGTGCCAGCTATGAGGCGCCATTGCTGGGTCCCCGTCCCTGGCTCTCTCCAGGCCTTCATCTACCCTCTTACTCCATTCCCGGACCTGGATGCCTCTTTGGGGGGCTTCTCCCCCCAAGCCCTCTGTCTTCCTGTAGGGCCACAGCTTGCAGGTTGGGGAATTCTGCACGTTCTGGGCAGAAGTGGGATAACAAGTCCCTTCTACTCTCGGGCTTTCAGGAACTGGCCTGGGGCCTCCTCCTTTCTTCCCCACCCAGGCTCGACTCTGTGGTCCTTCCCAGCACCTTGAGCTCATTTAAGCAGAAAGGGGGTTTGACACAAGGACACTGTGGGTCCTGCAGAATCTCAGGGAAAGTAAAGGACCAGGTGGGGAGTTTCTACAGCCAGAAATGACACCCAGGTCATGCCACAGAGCTGATCTGGGAAGCCTGTCTGCAGCAGCTGAGCCCTGGGCTGTGCTGTTGCTCCAGGCAGCCTCCTGGGGTGGGAGCCTAGACCTTCCTGTTGGACCCACACCTGGGGTTGCCAGATAAGCTGCAGGAGGCCCAGTTTAATTTGAATTGCAGATAAGCAGTAAGTTTGTAGTGCAAGTCCCATATAATATTTTATCATAATAATTATTCTATTTTGCCTAAACCTGGCATCCCTACCTACTGCCCTGAAGCCCCCACTGCTGCTCTGAGAGAAGCCCCTGGACCCCACTTCCTTCACCAGGGCTCCCAATTCAAAGTCACAGGGCACAGCACACAAGCCTCAAGCAATGAAGGAGTCCAAGAAAGTGAGTGTCAGATCCTGGAAGTTCTTACAGAGGACGGGCTCGGCCTGGCGGAGTTGCGGGGCATCTATCAGATAGTGGCCAGCATCTGGTTTGAGGCTCCCTGATTGGGCCTGGCAGGGTGATGAACCAAACTCACCCCTAAATCTATTTTCTCTGCCAGGGAGTTTTATATGTCTATGTAGAGACCTTTCTCCACTGCGGGGAACCAGGGATCCAGGGCCCAGTCCAGGGCTGGGCAAGGAAAATGCAAGATGAGCTGGGAACATCTTGTTGTGCCAGAAAGTCAGGAAGTCCTCGAGATGACGGCCGCGCGGGGAGCCCTTGGGAGCCAGCTGGACGGATCTCCCTCTCCTGAAATCTGGGACAACTTGAGCATCCAGACAAAATCGGGATCGTAACCAGTGCAAACATAAGAACTAACGAGGCCACAGCGCGTGTGTGTGTGACTGTGTATATACCATATCAGTGCTGTGACACACACATCAGTACACACGTGTGCACGTGCGTGAATGAACACATAAATGAGGGGGGAAGAGAACCCGGTTCCTTACAGCACAGGGACAACTGGGAAGTATGGAAGCCATGTTAGAAGCAGAAAATCCACCAGCCGGTGACCACCGTAAAATACTCCTTACAGGCAAGAATTATCCACAGAGGCAAAAACTAACTGGTGATGGTTTTATGGAAAACACATATTTACATAGTCTCAGTGAATCTCAATAGAAGATAACTACAGTAGAGCCTCTCTAAGTTACCACCCAAGGGACTGTAACAAACCGGTCAACATACAGAGGTGGTCACCATAAGGAACCAGGCCCACCGTACTGATATCTACATGAGTCTATGAAAATTCGGTGAACTTAAGGAGGGAGCTGGTGTAGGGAAGTGGTTGACTATACAGCTTCTACTGTATTTCTTTTACAATTTAGGAACTTCAGGCCAGGTGTGGTAGCTCACGCCTATAATCCCAGCACTCCGGGAGGCCAAGGCTGGTGGACTGCCTGAGCTCAGGAGTTTGAGCAAGAGCGAGACCCTGTCTCTACTAAACATAGAAAAAACTAGCCAGGCCTGATGGTGGACACCTGTAGTTACAGCTACTTGGGAAGCTGAGGCGAAGGGATCACTCAAGCCCAAACTTTGAGGTTGCTATGAGCTATGATGCCCCTGCACTCTACCCCAGAGTGACAGAGTGAAACTCTGTCTCAAAAAAAAGACAATTTAGGAACTTCACAATGGAGAGAGTTGGCAGGTTTCTTCACCATGTGACCAGCACCGACAGCTACAGGAACAGGACAAATGCATGGGGCCCTAATGTGACATCCTGAGAGGACATGGTGTCTCTTCATGTCATTTCTGCCAATAACGAGATTTGCACCCTGAGATTTGCACTGAGGAAACATTGGGAAGACTCAATTTGAGGGACATTCTACAAAACATTTGGCCAGCAAGCTTTAAAAAAAAAAAAA
>NW_003852442.1:641968-642459 GCF_000181295.1 Otolemur garnettii
CAGATCAGATAACGTGTTACATCAACGTTAATTTCCTGATTTAGAGAATTATCCCACGTCTGTGTAAGAGAATATCGCATTCTAAGAGTTCCTAGGAAATATTCACTGAAGTTTCTAGAGATAAAAAAGGAGCCTCAGGTGTACAACTCTCCCTTAAATAATTAGGGGAAATAAAAGAAATAGAGACAAAAATAGGATAAAGTAAATCTCCTAAAATGTCTGTATCAGAGGGAGCTGAATGAAGGGAATACGGGGATTCTTTGTACGATTTCTTACAGCTTTTTTGCAAGTCTGAAGTTAGGTCAAAGTAAAAAATTAAAACACACACACACATAAAATCTGTTCAGGAACTCAGAAGCTAAACTCAATGCTTTTGTTCCTGCTGATCTGCTGGGGCGTCCCTTGCCCACAGTGGAAGCCAGAAGAGAGGAAGCTGAAGCTAAGGCCTGGGGGGTGAGATTTGGAGGAGAAAAATCGTGAGAAGGCAGACA
>NW_003852442.1:643670-660517 GCF_000181295.1 Otolemur garnettii
GGCAGAGCTGGGATTTGACACATTTACTTCTGAGTCCCAGCTCTTAGCGGGTACATCATGCTGCCTCTTGTGAGAGCAAAGCTTTACATTTATAAAGTCAGCTCCCGTGATCACTCTCTCAGCTAAACATTCCCGTGCTTTTGACCACTGCTTGTGACGGATCTAGGGATGGGCCCATGGCCCATGTAGGATGACAGGGACATACAAGCAGGCAACCAAATGATACTAGGGAAGATTTTCTTTCCTGATAGAGAGAGAACACTGTGGGAAGAAGGTCCCTTCCATTCCCTTCCTTTCTTCCTGTGTCAGACTCAGTTGGGTGGGGACAGTCCTCAGGGTGGTGGCTGTCCTTGGACAGGGGCACACAGGAGGAGAAGCCTGTAGCTGTGCTAGCCGGGTATCCTGCTATCACTGCACTGCTGCCCCTGGAGACCTTTCTCCTGACTGTTTCTCAGAGGAGATAATTGAACGTCTTTGGAGTGATGGTTCTCAAACTGGAGTGTGCCCCAGACTCACCCAGAGGGCTCATCACACACAGGGTGCTGGGCCCCAGGTCCTAGGGCTCTGATCCGGAGGGGAGCTGGGATAGAGCCTGGGAATCTGAATTTCAAACAAGACTCCAGCTGAGGCTGCTGGTGTGGGGCCACACTCAGAAACACTGGGTTAGAGGCTGGGCGCAGTGGCTCACACCTGTAAACTCAGCACTCTGTAGGGCCGAGGCGGGTGGATTGCCTGAGTTCAGGAGTTCCAGACCAACCTGAGCTAGAGTGAGACCACATCTCTAAAAAACAGCTGGGCACTGTGGCAGCACCTGTCATCCCAACTACCAGGGAGGCTGAGGTAAGAGAATGGCTTTGAGCCCAAGCATTTGAATTATTGCCATGAGCTATGATGCCACGTGACAAAGACTCTGTCTCAAAAAAAGAAAGAAAAAAAAAATAAAGAAACGCAGTGTTAGAGCTAAAAAGAGCAGCAGTCACCGTTTCTGTTACCTGTAGCCCACAGCATCCCAACCCAGGGGGCTCTGGGCCACGATGGACACCCAAAGCTTCCCAAGCAGTATAAACAGTCTCCCTTATCTGGGCACCCTCTTTGAGAACGTTCTCCCTTCCGCTGCCACGATAAATTCCCATTTTATACATGAGAAGTTTGAGGCTCAGAGAGGCAGAGTGCCTTGCCTGAAGTCCCATGGCTGGAGGCGGAGGCATCCAGGGACTTCCCAGTAGCCTCTTGGGACCCTCACCACCAAGGCTGGCCCTGTCCTCCAGAGACCAGGGGCTTTACCTGCTGCCCCTTACAGAGCTCACACACCACTCTGACGAGTCTAAGGACAGAGTCTAAATGGGGCCTTTCCAAGAGGACCCCCACATCTGTCCCCTCCCCTGTCGGACACCATCTCTGCTGAGAACCGCTCGTCCAAAGCTGAACCTCAACTTGTTCATTTCCTTTCCCCAGAGGCCTGCACCCTCCTGGCTGTGCTGGCCACCCCTGACCCATTCACTCCGAGGGACTCACACACTCCGAGGCTCACGCACCTGTCTCCCGAGCATACTCTGTGCCAGGTCTGTTCTCATTATCCACCTGTCCACCTGCAACCTTTAGTCATCATGAACCTTAGAAAAATATTTTTTTCTAATAGTGATGAACCGTGCAATTTGTGCAATCCTATTCTGATCGCTTCCTTACTGTAGTCCCACAAAGCGAGCCCTCATTTGAATGTAGGGCCATGAAGGAGGGAATGAAGGTTAAGGGCATCCCGAGGGTGGCAAGAAGATGACCACCTGCAAACATAAGGAGAGAGACCTCAGGGGAAACCAAGGCTGCTGGACCCTGACCTTGAACTCCCAGCCTCCAGAACCGAGAGAAATAAACTTCCTTGATTAAGCCACACCTGGCCTGTGGCGTTTGATTATGGAGAAGACTGGGGCAGAATGAACTTGAGCCCATCACCAACTTGGGGGTGGGGATGGACTTTGTGAGAAGCGCAGAGTTTTGGGCCCGCAAAAAATGACTTTCTAATGGGAACGCGCATCTCGGCAAGCTCACACTGACACCTCTTCTTGCTGACAGGGTGGCGGGGTCTCTACGAGCTCCAGGTGGCCATGGAGTAAGTCACACCCCAGTGCCTATGTGACGCCCCAGCAGAAACGCCACCCCCAAGATAACTAAGGGCCTGCAAGACAGTTTAAAGTTTTATTTCACACGTTGTTCAGAATTGTCCGTAAAAGACGTCACCGAAACATTTTAGAAATCAAACCAGTTTTATTGAAATGATTGCAGCAACGTGGCCCCCATTCACACAAAGCACAAAAAACATTTACAGTAACTGTCTGTACACGGGAAGGAGCAAATACATCATTTTTCATAGAAAAAAGCACACACGTAAACTGCGGGCTGGGTGAGCCTACAGACAATATGAAAAGTCAGCACACACTTGGGAACACGTGAGGCCAAGCTCCAAAGGAAGCCAAAACTTTGCATTTGGGGGGCAGGAGATCCAGTGAGGGTGGAGGGATCATCTCCTCAAACCTGGGTGAGGTGCCCACAGTGCGGGCCCAGTAAGCACGTGACATCAGAGGCGGTCCCTGATCACAAGGGGTGTTTTTGTAACCCTTGTTTGTACTCCTTAAAATGTGTGGTCTTACATTCATTTTCTCAAGCAAAATGGTTCCAGTTGCAGAATGTTTACTGGGTGAAGCAGACAGGCAGACTCTGCTCTAGGCCTTTCTATCCTGTCGCGAGGGCCTGGTCAAGGAGGTATCAGGGAATCTGGGAACTTTAGTTTTAAATGATGGAATTGACTTACGCTGGAAGTTTTCATTTTCTCTTTGGTGAGATGCTTCAGAGGCAAGCCCGCTGCAAGGCTAAACCCCCTGGGGGATGTGACATCCACAGTCACAAAATCCAGCGTCACAACACCTAGCACCTAGAAGTTTCCCAGATGTTTGGTGGCACCTAGACACACTATCTGATAGGCTAAATTCTCCCCTATCTCTGACACTTGGGGTTGAATAGTCAATACCAGCGAGTTCCTGCCAGCAGTGCACAGCTACCAGATCTTCCTGCTAATGTTAGCTCAGCCAAGCTAAGAGTTTAACTGCTTCTTACAGACTCCCTAAAGGAGCTTTTTCTTTTATTTTTTTAAAAGCTATTTAACTTCAGATTCTGCGTTAAGGAAGGAGGCACCTCTCAGGTATCCTTTTCCAGCCAACAGAATCTTAATTTTTTTTTCTTTCTGCTACTTCTTTTGCCTAAGAAATATTTTGACGGAGAATGAATCCAAACCCGAAATGAGCATTCTCAAAAGTGATATACTGGCTCATCTGGTGCTGGAGGGTAGTATTTTCACCTTCTGCAAAGAAATGCTGTTTACAAAAGGGTATTTCATTTCACTGTGGGCTCTCTGGGTCTGGGCTTAGGAAGGACTTTTATAAAGTGATGGCAGCCAGAATGCACTGCACTCCCCAGAGCTGGAGGAACGTCTGGCAAGCGTTGTTCCACAAAAACAGGAAAAGAAACCCTCCCAGTGTATTACCCTCTCTCACTGTTATTACGCTGCAGGACGGTTTCATAACCACAAACTGAGCCGCTAACCTCGGTAAGGAATGTACCAAGGAATCCATTCCTCCCACTGCTAAAAAATAGGTCAGCCGACACATGGGGAATCTGCACATTTAATCGTCATTTTTAAAAAGCAGCAGCAAAGCTGCCCTTCTCTGGCTGTTCTCCAATGCCTCGATGGAGCCTTAAGAGATCAGGAGTTAAGAAAAAGTGGGTTTCAAACAGGACCACTTGCAAAGCAAAGTCCCGGGTGTGAAGTAGGACACACAGATCATTCTGGAGTGGGGTGGGAGCCACAATGGGTAGGGGGTAAAGGAAGGATCCTGATTCATTGGTCCTCAATGGGACCAAAGGTCACTGCAGAAAATAGACGGGCCACTCAGACAAAGGGAATGACAAAGACAAGATAAATCTCTGGAGTTACCGCTGAACTCTAAATAAACCAGCACTGCTGTATATATGACCAGCCTGCACGTGGCCACCAAAATGGGACCCACAGCAGGACACCAGCAAGGACATGTGTCAGGGCAGAGCTGGGGTCTCCTATACCCTCATCCAGCCCATTTGTCTGACCAGCAAACATTAACCCCATTTTTCTCTATTGGTAGGGACGGACTGTGTTTTTTTAAATTTTTAAATAACTCCCCTCTACTCTGATCCTGAAAACCCCCCGCACTTTTCCACATACCTCTTCTCATGCACCTTAACACCTGGGGAGGGCATTGGAACCCTCTCCCACCACCTACAAAGGAGCACATGGCAATAGTCATCTCGGGCAACTGTCCCCTTTAAGAGATGGGTCAGATCCCTAAAGGAGAGAGGCCACCCGGAGGGAGACCACAGGCCTCCGCAGGACTGGACACCAGCTGTCCGGCCAAGGTCCTGAAGATGCTGTTTGTCCGTGGTGGGGGGATAGACATCACCCTCACCACAAAGGGATGATGCCGAGTGCCACTCAAAGGAAGTTTCCCGACTTGCCATGTGTCCCTCCCCCTAATGACAAAATTAAAAGCAAAACCCCGAAGCCCTCTTGAAGACACCCTTTCTCCCCTGGTGCTGCGAATTCACTGCCTGACAGCAAAGATCCGGAAGGCCTTTCCATCCCGAGGACTCCCCAAGCTGGAAAAGAAGGGAGAGTGCATGTTACTGAGAGATTGGGGGGGCTTCCCAAAGGGGCTCTTGCTGGAAAGGGCGGCCTGGGGGGAGGCCCTCTGTCCCCTGCAGTGGAAGAGCCTGGCCCAGGGCCACTCTCCTGCAGCTGCTGGGAACGGAGCCCACAGGAGGCAAGAACAGCTGGCAAATCCCTTTTTCTTTGCAAATGAGCCTCCTCAGCTTCTAGGTCAGGGTTGTTAAGTTATTTTCTTTTAACTGGGGGATTTACTGGCCCCAGTGTGTCTGAGCTGGACTCACCCTCCAAGACTTCTGCCTGGTTTTTGCTACCACCTGTCAACCCAAAGAGTAGCCATCTGGGCGACAGATTAGTGAGATAGCGCTGTAACAACAACGGGTGGGCTGAGGTCCGCTGCCTTTCTCCAGGCCTCTCCCTTTCCTGGAGCTGTCCTTAGCTTTGATCTCTGTTCCCAGAAAGGGAGCCGGGGCCCAAGACATCCCCTGACATCCTGACGGTCACATGGCTGGTTAAAAACTACCCTTTCACAACAGGATTAAATCCTTCCACTAGCTGAAGACCTTTTTTAAAAACTGCTTTATTGAGGCGTATGGTACCAAGGAAATTCACTCTTCTTAAATGCAAAGTGAATGGTTTTTAGAGATTTTCTGGGGTGGTAAGATCACTTCCACAATCTGGTTTTAGGTAACTTTGATCACCTCAAATAGATCCTTCATGCCCGTTACAATTGGTTCCCCCTCCCGCCAGCCCCTGGCAACTCCTGTGTCTGCCTGTCCTGGGCACTTCGTGTAAACGGAATCACAGGACACGTGGTCTCGTGTCCAGTTTCTCTCAGCATAACATCTGCAAGGTTCACCCATGCTGCAGTCTGGATGGGAATTTCATTCCTTTTTATGGCTGAGTAATCATCCAGGGCACGGAGGGACCACGTTTTATTTCTCCATTCCTCAGTGGATGGACATCTGGAATCTTCTCCCTTCTTGGATGTTGTAACATCCAAGTGCTTGTGGGAGTATTTGCACACAGGTTTTGGTGTGAACGTATGTTTGCCGGTCTTTTGGCCATATACTTAGAAGCAGGGTTGCTTGTTCTATTTTCTTTTTAACTGCCCAACGGGTTTCTAAAATGGGTCCACCATTTATCACTGCACCAGCAGTGCCCGAGAGTTTACCCACATGCTCAGCATCGATGGTCACGGCTGTCTTGTTACCATGGGGGTGGGAGTACAGTGGGACCCCACTGTGATTTCCTAATGAGTCCCAACACTGGGCGTATTTTCACGGGCTTGTTAGCCATTTGTATATCTGCACTGGTAAAATGTCCATTCAAATAATTTTCCTAGTTCTTTTTGAGACAGTCTCACTATATCGCCTTGGTTAGAGTGCTGTTGCATCACAGCTCACAGCAACCTCAAACTCTTGGGCTTAAGTGATTCTCTTGCCTCAGCCTCCCAAGTAGCTGGGACTACAAGCGCCCGCCACAATGCCTGGCTGTTTTTTTGTTGTTGCAATTGTCGTTGTTTTAGCAGGCCTGGGCCAGGTTCGAATCCACCAGCCCCGGTGTATGTGGCTGGTACCCTAACAACTGAGCTACAGGCACCAAGACATTTTCCTAGTTCTTAACCAGGTCCTTTGTCTTAATACTGAAAGATTTTATAAACGTATTTATACACATACTCTCTCAGGAAACCTTTATCAAACACAATATGCAAAAATGTTTTCCCAGTCTGTAGCCTGTCATTTCATTTTCTTAATGGTGTCTTTTAAGGCATAAATGTTTTATAGTTTGATAAAGCCTGATTTATTATTTTTTTCACTTATAAATTGTGTTTGGGCATTAGATCTAAGAAACCATCACCTAATGCAAGCTCATGAAAACATTATACTTTTCTTCAAAGAATTTTATAATTTTTAGCTCTTACATGTGGGACTTTGATCTATTTTGAGTTAATTTTTATATATGGTGTCAGAGAAAGGTCTGTCCTCAGTTTTGCATGTAAATCTCCAGTTGTCCCTGCACCATTTGTTGAGAAAACTATTCTTCGAATGGTCTTATCAAAAATCAATTCACTGTAATTGTGGACGTCTATTTCTGAACTTTTAATCCTGTTCTCTTGATCTATGTGTCTTCCTTATACCAGTCTCCCTGTCTTAGTTACTGTAACAGCTTTGTAGTAAATGTCAAAGGTGGGGAGCCTACGTACGTGCCCCCCCATACTGTCCCTGTAGTTAAAACCCCAGGGATGAGAGGGGAGCTGGGGGAGCCAGAGGAGGAGGGCGTATCCAGGAAAACTGGACAGTCTTTCAGTCTGCTGATTGCCCCACATTATAGCTGCACCCTCAGGCTAGCTGGCCACTGGGATTGCTACTGTGTCCACCCAGAGCAGAGCTGTGGCTGGCACAGCCCTAGCCTGGCAGGGCCACAGCTGCAGGCGAGCAGAGCGGGAGCAGCCCGGCTCCTACCACGTGTTCCGGCTGTTCTTACCCCACCTCTGAGTGTTTTTGAATAGACGCTTCTCAAGTGGTTAGACGCCTTTACAGGGTGTTGTGTTTCCAGACTCCTGAATTGGCTGTTTTTGAACACTGCTCTTGAGAAGACCATTTCCCAAGTGTCCGGCTCCACCACTCTGGACATCGCCCCTCTCTAGCATTTCTTGCTGGCTTGGGTCTGCGCTAACACTGGCCATGGGACCGTGGGCAAGTCACTAGGGCTCTTTTGACTTACAAGTGCACCTGCCTTCCAGAATAAAACGTGAAAACGCCCAGTGTTGGGGGGTACCTAGGGTTGGGACAGGCACACAGGTGGGCCTAGGAGGTGGGAAGGAAGAGCATCAGATTCAAGTTATGGAAAGCCATTGTTTGAACCAAGCTTCTGCGTTCAGCCCAAGAGACCAGACCAAACCAAAATGGAGTCGCTCATGCTGGGTGCCATGAAATCAAACTGAGCTTAGAAACCAGATGCATTTTCAAAGAATGGGAGATTCCCAGCAACCAAGCAGAAAAAGCCCCATGACCCAGAACCAGCAGGATGAGGACGTCCCCTCTGCTTTGACTCCGTAAGGAAAGTAACTTTGAGACCGCCCCTCCATGTCTGCGCCCTTCTGTAACCTTTTCCGCTCAGCTGAGGGGCCTTTCCGTTCTGGGGATGGGCTGTTGCCTGATTCACGAATGGCTAATAAAAACCAGTCCGATCCTTAAAACTCAACTTGAAGTTCTGTTCTTTGACTGGGGTGACACGGTACCTTCTAGCCCCCACAGGAGGTGTTCACGAAGCATAGATAGGGGTGTTCGCACATCACAATTAAAATGGAAGAGAATAGTCACAGCCGTGCTTTTCCGTTTTTGAATAAGTGATCCTCGCATACTGTTCTAAAGTGTAAAGGTCCAAACACTCTCTCCCCAGACCCCGACTTTCTGTATCAAGTTCTCTTGCACACATAGACCTTCCCCACGTGTAAACGATCACAAATGTCACACACATGCTGCTGGGTACACACTGCTCCATGCTTGGCTTTTTAAATAACATCTTTTAGAATTTGTTTCCTTTCTGGACATAAAGAATTCCTCCTCCTCTTTATCCAGCTGTGCAGTATTCTATTCTATCCTATTCAAGTATTGTAACACATTTAACTGGGTCCCTATGGGTAGAAGTTCAGTGTTTTCTAACCTTTTGCTTTTGCAAACAATGCCATTATGATCCATGTCACTTTCTGCACACACGGGAGGGTATCTGAAGACAAGCTCCTAGGAGTGGACTTGCTGGATCAAAGGGTACACGAATGCCATGTTTTCTTACCTCATCTTTTTTTTTGGGGGGGGGGTGATAGAGTCTCACTCTTTCACCCTGGGTAGAGTGATGTGGTGCCATAGCTCACAGCAACCTCAAACTCCTGGGTTCAAGCCATCCTCTTGCCTCAGCCTCCCAAGTAGCTGGGACTACAGGTGCCCACCCCCACAACACCCAGCTAATTTTTCTATTTTTTTTAAGGAGAGATAGGGTCCTTTTATTGATCAGGTTGGTCTCAAACTCCTGAGCTCAGTCAATCTACCTGCCTTTGCCTCCCAGAGAGCTAGGATTACAGGTGTAACCTACAGCGCCCGGTAACATGACCCATTTAAAGTACTCAGTTCAGTGAGTTTTGACAAAAGTAACCGGTTATCTAACAGATAATACAGCTATGTAGCCACCACTACAATCAAAATGGCAAACATTCCCATCTCCGCCAAGGTTCCTTGTAGCATGTGAGACAAAGCACATTTTGGCACTATAAATAAACTTTGCCTTTTTTTTTTTTAATTTCACGCACACGAACTTTTTGGTGTAGTCTGTTGGCCTATGGCTAAAAAAGCCTAAAAAGTTTTTATTGGGTCCACTCATATTAGAGTGTATATGTAACTGATTTGATATTTTTTGTCTCCGAGCACCATTCTGTCTTATGGATACGTGAACACTCTTCATCCGCGGATGGGTGTTTGGGTTGTTTACAGTTTCAGCTACTCTAATAAAGTTGCCGTGAACAACTTGTTTTTTCTGTTATTTGCATCTGTCACTTTGACAGCTGCCAGACTGCCCTCCATAAATGCCATGCCGGTGGGCAACTCCCCTGACCATGACGACAGCCAGCCCATTTACCCTGCTCTCGCCAGCATGGCACGCTACCCAGTTTTTGGTTCCTGGACAATCAAAGGTAGAGAATGGAGCCCAGCTATAGTTTTAATTCTCATGTCGCTTACCAGGAATGAGATTGAGCATAAGACTAACAGCCCAGCTCTGATTTATAAGCACAATTTTGTTTAGGGTCCTAGCAGACGAGACCCCAGATTGGGAGGCGCTGGACTAGACAGAGGGCCCTGCCCTCCCCACTCCCTCATAAGATCAGCTGTCCTCCAAGAATAGCCTACACAGAATTCCTGGTTGTTTTTCTGCCTCTTTCCATGGCAGCTTCATGCTTTTGGCTACCCTGGAAGTGAACTTTTGAGATGTGTATCAGATGGGAGCGCTCAGAGAGACAGAGCAGTAAAGGGAAGCCAAGGGCCAAGACGGGAACAGAACAATCGGCTGCAGCAGCCTCAGGACCACGAGGAGGAGAGAGACACTGCCCAGGGGTGGGGTGGCCCTGGCAGCCCCGCCGGTTTCTAGAGAGCTCAGATTCTAGGGCTCTGCTCAGGCTCTGGGGCTGCAAGATTTCCCTGGGTTCTCTGCCCAGATAAACCACCAGCGCCCCAAGGGTCCGACGGTTCCACTTGGTGGGCAAGTCACGTTGGGGGTATTCCCAGGGGTTATGTCCCTCCAACTCAGTGTGGGGCTGGAAATGCTACAGAAGGGGCAGTGTCCTCTCGTAGTCACAGTGCCCCAAACATCCAAGGGTTGGAGGGCCATTCAGGCTGCCATCCCCTTGTGGATGTTGCCAGCCCAAGAGGCCTGGACTACCAAGCACCCTCATTAAACAACCCACCCATGTTGGAGGCAAGAGCCGGCCTGCTGAGGGGGATGAGGGTTTCTTAACATGTCAGACAAGGTGCCGCCACCACCACTGCTCAGGGTGCTGCTGCAGCATCAGAGCCAGTCCCATCCCTGTGGCAGGTGAAGAAGCCCCAGGTTTGGACTGCTCGAGAGCGCCTCCCGGTGGGCCTTGGTGTGTCCGTGCCTCAGCAGGTGTTAAGGCCCAGTTATGTAAGTTGGCAGTTGTGAACGTTTTATGAAAAGTGAGTGTGATTTGATCATTATAAAACAACATCCACCTTCCTGTCTCCAAATCTTGCCCCCTGGCTCTCTTGTTAGATTAGCTTACATCTCGTACATGTCTGACCAGAATGTAAATTTCTGGGTAATTTGCATAGAAGGTATTGGACCATACTTATAAAGCGTGTTGAACGGCTTTTGTAAAGGATGTGAAACATTTCGGATAAAGGGTGTTAAAATTTCCTCAACCAAATGGCGCCCGTAGCTCAGTGGGTAGGGCACCAGCCACATACACCAGGGCCGGCAGGTTCGAACCCAGCCTGGACCTGCTAAAACAACAATGACAACTGCAACAACAACAACAACAACAAAAAATAGCTGGGTGTTGTGGCGGCTGCCTATGGTCCCAGCTACTTGGGAGGCTGAGGCAGGAGACTCTCCTAAGCCCAAGAGTTTGAAGTTGCTGTGAGCCGTGATGCACTCTACCCAGGGCAACAGCTGTGACTCTGTCTCAAAAAGAAATAATAACAATAATCCCTCAACCACTTCTGAATAAATTGCTGCCATCCAGCCAGTGGTACTGGGCACCTGCTGTGCTCAGTGTTTGGGACGTGGGTTAACAAGCCTGAGGGGGCTCTGGCCTTCACAGAGCCTACAGTCTGGGTGGGGAGAGAAACAGCTAAATATGCTCGAGAGACAGTTTCAGAGGGTGCCGGAGGGAAATGATAGGGAGCACACTGAGGAAGGGGGTGGGGGAATGCTTTTGGGGGGGGGTGACAAGGGCGACCCAGATGCAGGAACATACTGGAGCTGGGAGGGTCTGGGAGTGGATGGTAATAGGTGCAGAGGGTGGGAATGGTCCAGGTCCCCCGGAGGAGCAGAGAGAAGGCTGGGGTGGGGGTAGGGGGGAGAAGTGCAGTGAGGCGGGAGGAGAGGGGGAAGAAGATTGAGGGGGGAGAAGATGGGGAGGAAGTAGAGGAGAAGATGGAAAGGGAGGGGGAGGATGAGAAAGGGGGAGGATGAGGAGGGAGGATGAGGAGGAGGCAGAAGAGGGCACCTGGAGAGAGTAGAGAAGAGGGTGGGGCCAGAACAGGTGTGACCTCGAGTGCTGAGGGGGCCAGTTTTATTCTTAGCACAATGGAGAGCCACTGGGGGAGAGGCCCTAAACAGGAGGGCATTTTCTTACTGCGGGACTCAGCAGTTCCTTGTGGGACGTCAAGACAGCACCCTGGCTGCTCTACCAAAAGGAAGTTACCTAAAGAAGTTGTCAACAGTACATGGGCTTTTGCAAAGATGCTCTTTGTGTTATTACAATAAAGGAAAAAGGCAACAGCCCGGTGACAATCAATAGCAATAAATCACCAATGGTATGCCCATGCCTTGGGCACCGTGCAGCCACCAAAACGGTGGTGTGGCTGTGTGGGCAGGACATGGGAAGAGATTCATGACCTGCTTAACAATGCTAATAGCATGGGGTGGTTCCTGTGGCTCAGTGGGTAGGGTGTCAGCCCCATATACCAAGGGTGGTGGGTTCAAACCCAGCCCTGGCCACCTAAAACAGCAATGATGGCTGCAACAAACAAACAAACGAACAAAAAATGCTAATAGCATGACCCCGCTCTTTTTAAAAAGTGTGTTTGTGTGTAAACACAGAAAAGCCTGAAAGGAAATATATCAGAATGTCTATAGTTATTTCTGGGTATGGTGTATTATGTGCTATTAATTTATTAAAATTATTATTTTCCTTATGTCTGGAAGTTTCTTGTTTTTTTTTTCCAAGAATGGGCTTTTAGGCCAGGTGCAGTGGCTCTTGCCTGTAATCCTAGTACTCTGGACGGCTGAGGCAGGCGGATCCCTTGAGCTGAGGAGTTCAAGACCAGCCTGAGCAAGAGTGAGATCCTGTCTCTACAAAAAATAGAAAAATTAGCCAGGCGTAGTGGTGAGCACCTGTAGTCACAGCTACTCAGGAGGCTGAGGCAGGAGGATCGCTTTTGTCCAGGAGTTTGAGGTTACTGTGAACTAGGTTGACACCACAGCACTCTAGCTTGGGCAACAGAGTGAAATTGTCTCAGAAAAGAAAAAAGTGGTCCTACTCTATGAAAAAACTCTGAACCGATATTCATTCAGATGTCTGGTTTTTCCCTGAGAATATTCAGACAAACCCCCATTCCAACATCAAAAGCTCTTCCTGATATTTCTTTCCTTTGCCACTTCGGTGGGTGGAGCAGAGGGATGAGGCCTGGCCTCCTTTCAAAACCCTCAGGAAACCCTCTCCATTGCTAAACCAAAACCACTCTGTTGCCCAAGCTGGGGTGCGGTGGTGTCAGCCCAGCTCTGGCCCGTGCACTGAGAGTTCTGTTCAGGAGGGTTTGCTTGTTCATGTGTTTGAATGAAGAATCCCCTAAATATAAAGTGAGTTTTCCATGAACTACCCACAGAATGTCCAGCATCCGTGTCTGACCCCTCTAGGGTCCCAGCAGCACTCGCCGAAGAGCCACCCTCAGCTCCAGGCCTGCTCTTTCCCCAGAGAGGGCCACTGAAGACCCATCTTAACACTTGGAGGACAGGGCCTGGCCCCACCCAAAGGGGCTCTCTCTGCAGGCTTCTCTGTGACAGCCACACCACCAAGGAGGCCCCTCTAGACAGCAAGACTGGCCCTGCTTGCTGCTCAGCTCCCTGCACCATCTGTCCTTAGCAGCAACCCCCTTAGTGAGTCCCCACACTAGCTAGCAAGACCCATGAGGGCAGAGACCAGGCTGGTGTGTTCCCTGCCGTGTCCTGTGTGCCTAGGGCATCGTGAGTGCTCCCTGAGCGTAGGATGCCTGTGTTGGAGGATGCAAGGATGAAAGAGGAGTTCACATTGGCTGTTTCTTATGACCCAGCCCTGTGACCCTGTGTGAAAAGAACCACAGCATCTGGAGGTCTGAAACAGATCTGAGGGGTCAAGTCAAAGCACCAAGGACCACTGCACGTTACTACATGCTTACTATAAGCCATCAGCAAGGGCTTCAGACTTGTTCATGTGAGTCTCATAGCAGCCCATTCAACAGAAGAGAATGAGGCTGGGGAGGTTGCCTGCCTGGTGTGGGGTCACCTTCACATCATTCTTACAAAACAGCTGCCATGCTCAGGAGCACATCCGAGTCCCCTGAGGGTGCATCAGACAGACTGTCCAGCCACTCCCATGGTATCTGCTGCAGCCGGTCAGGGAACCGCCCCTGGACACCCACTGCCCTACCCCCACCCATTTCCCTGTTTATAGGTGGGGAAACTGAGGCACAGGAAAGTTGACTAACTTGCTAAAGCATCATCAGAGATTCCAGCCCACAGGACGCAGGAGGAGAGAGCTGGAGAAGGAGGGGAGGCAGAGCCTCGATTCTGGGAACGCTGTGGAAAATCACGAAATCTTTCTACAGTGCAGAAGACGCCAGAGCGTTTTGTGCCTGGAAGATGCTAACAGGGACAGTGGCAGCTTGGGTGGGCCTCATAGGAAGAGAAAAAGATGACAGCTTCCCCCACCCCCTGCCATAGCAGAGGGAAGCTGCCTTGGGGACCTTCTCTGGATCTCCTGCCCTCTCCAGGCACAATGCAGCCCTTGTTCCCAGCCCCGGAGCTGCCCTGATGCTCTCCACTCAGCTCAGTCGGCAGAGAGAACAAAGCCCAGCCCACCGCGCTTCTCAGGAAGGCTGTTTACTCTTGAAGGGGCACAAAGGGTTCAGTAAATTGGTGTCCTGGGATCTCTCTCCAGCCTGGCCAGGAAATTCCTCCTAATCAGCTGCTTCATTCCCTCCCATTAAATCAATGGAATTTCCCTTCATTAAGCTTTGCCCAAACAAAGGCTAAGAACGCTGGAGGGGAAACACAGAGGCCATTTGCTCTGGCACCAGGGCTCAGGGAAGAGACCAGCAAGGTCTGGGCATCAGCAATGATGCAGTGACTTCACACCAGTACCGGCTTGTTACCCAGAAGCACCGGGGAGCCTGGGAGGTGGGAGCAGGTGCCACGCGCCAGGAAGCCAGGAAAGGTGAAGCTGCAAGGGGCTGAGGGTATATCACACTCTTGATTTTTCTATTCTTTTTCTTTTTTTCTATTTTCTTTTTGAGACAAGGTCTTATTCTGTCACCTAAGCTAGCATGCACTGGTGTCACCGTAGCTCACTACAACCTCAAACTCCTGGGCTCAGGCAATCCTCCTGCCTCAGCCTCCCCAGTAGCTGGGACTACAGGCGCCTGCCACCACACCAGGCTAATTTTTGTATTTTTGGTAGAGATGGGGTCTCACTCTGGCTCATGTTGATCTTGAACTCCTGAACTCAAAGGACCCTCCCACCTTGGTCTCCCAAATTATTAGGATTACAGGCACGAATGACTGTGCCTGGCCTTACATTCCTTTTCTAAAGAAGGTCCATGAGATAGAAAACCTTCAGCATTCCCCTCTCATGGGCTGAACTATGTCCTCCTAAATTCCTATGATGAAGTCCTAATCCCCAGTTCCTCCGAATGTGACTGTATTTGGAGACAAGGCCTTTAGGAGGCAGCTAAAGGAAAATGAGCATGGCCCTAACCCAGTAGGACTAGTGTCTGATAACAGATCAGGACACAGATGTACCTGTTCTTTATACAGAAGCACGAAGACACGAGGGGAAGACGGCCATTTGCCCGCCAAGGACAAAGTCTCAAAAGACACCAACCCCACTGACACCCCGACCCCAGACTTCTGGCCTCCAGGACCAAGAGAAAATATATTTCTGTTGTTTAAGCCACCCAATTTGTAGGACTTTGTTATGGCAACCGGAACTTACTAATCATTCCCATTTTATAGATAAAGGAACTGAGTCTTGGGAAGGGCCAGGGCCATGAAGCTCTCAGCACAAAACCTCAGGACTGGGACCTGGGTCTCTGGACTCCAAGGCCCGTGACTTGCTCCCAACGAAAAGAACAACACACTAAGAATAAGTGGTGTGCTCCAAAAGCTGGATCAGCAGCCCGAACCAGGGCTGCTATTTCTGAAAAATATTCTAGAAAGGCATATTTCAGAAGTCTGCACAGGCTTTGACACAGAAATGTCACTTCTGGGGATTTGGGGAAGCAGTCACAGTGTGTGCAGATGTCCTGCACAAAGGACGTCCATCACCATGAGGGTGGAAGAGGACTCACGTCCCCTACTCCGAAGCAGGGACCTCCCCTTGATGCCATCTGAGCAGTCAGTACCAAGGACACTGATGACACATTGTAGCAGATTTTGGAAGCAACCTCTGTGGTCTCTCCAGAGAAAATACAGAATAACCAGCATACCCCCTGTTTACCAAGTGCTAATTACTTCCAGGCACTAGAGAGGCACCATGTCAATGAATCCTCCCAACAACACTGTGAGGTAGGGACTATGATTCCCATTTCACAGATGAGGAAGACTGAGACTCAAAGAGGTCATGTGGCTCACTCAAGGTCACGAAGATCATCAGAATCTGTGCCTAGGTCTGCTGCACTCCAGACCTCCTGCTCTCGTTTGACTCTATGGAACTATGTTATGTAGCTTTATAGAACTACTACGTAGCTATGACTTGATCCCATTTGTCATGTGGAGTACACACACAGGACAAGGAGCCAAGGACACACCAGACAACAGCAATTCTCCCAGGTGAGGGTTACCAACAGTTGCTTTTCTTTGGGCTTAGCTGATGCTTCTACAGATTCTAAATTTTCTACAAAAGCACGCCTTGGTAGTAGAAAACAAGAGAATGTCTTATTTTGGAAAACAAAAGAGAAAAGAAGAGAGAAGAAGCCAGGCTTGGCCTGAGTGTCCTGGAAAGAACAGGTACAAGTTTCCCTGAGTTTTATTTTAAAGGGTAAGGACTTCAGCCCTCTTCCCAGCCCGGCACCCGCACCACCGCCCTACCTTTCAGACTGGACTCCATTCCTTAGAGAGCCCACGTAGGTCTTCTTTTTATCGACAGGCATCACGTCCACGTAGCCCCCGCTCTCGTCCCTGAGGACACCGGCGTGCACGGCCGTCTTACAGATGCTTGAGGTCTGAAAGCACAGGGAGGTCTGTGGTCAGTGTCGGGGACTCCGGTTCCTGCTTCCAGCTGCCTGGGCTCATCATCTCTTGGCTATCTGGTTGGTGGTATGTTGGCCACATCGACCCTTGGGACATAACCGTGGCAACCTCAGTTCCTCAGTGGTCTCTCCAGAGACCAAGCATCATCTGTTTACTCGTTGGCTCAACAACTATTTCCTGAGCACCTACTGTGTGCCTGGCACTGGGGACATTGAACAGGAAGCACACAAGATACTGCCGAGCAGAGGAAGGGAGAGAAGTGACCAGACAGGACGGGAACAAAGCAGATCGTGAGATCCAGTGTCTGGGCAGAGGGGCCACTTTGGAACCGTCCATCAATTACACAGGATGTAGACTCCTAGGAGGGCGGCACCCCTGATGCCAGTGGCCCTGGCTGCTCCATCTACCTCAGAAACTT
>NW_003852442.1:660941-663558 GCF_000181295.1 Otolemur garnettii
GGCTGGGGGGAGGGGGAGGGACGCTGTTGCTGGGTGGCTCTGGAGTTTCAGATTTGCAAGATGAAGAAGTTCTGGGGATCTAATTCACCACGGTGTGAAAAATGCTTAATGCTACCGAATTGTCTTAGAAATGTTTCAGACGGTAAGTCCTGTGGTGTTTTTTACAGAGAGACAGGGGTTGAGAGGGGAGCCATACCCAAGCCCAGGGAGAAAGTTTTGCAGAAGAAATTAGCACATCCTTGAGCAAGATCAGCCCTGCCGTCCTGGCACACAGCCTTGAGTCCCTTATCCACTGTGGTTTCCAGTACCCTTGGCCCATCCAGGGGTCTCCGAAGAATTTCTAAGGTCAAAGGGAGCTTGTGTCTCAGGATTCACAGTGAGAGGACAATTTGTCTCAAAGATGCCCTGAATGGCACCCAGACTGGGACAAGAAACCCCTCAGATGGTGCCAGGTATGAGTGGGTGGGAGGAGGTGGGTACTCTGAAAACACAGGCGACTGGGACTTCTCAGAACCCGCAGGCTGCTCAGAAAATGGCAACGTTTCTGCTTCAGGGATCTGCCCTTCAAGGCTGTCACCCCAGCCTTCAAAATCCAAGTCCTTCCTGGGAGAAGTCACTGGTTTTGCGTAGTAAGAACCACCACCCTGCGTCCTCCCCGCCCCCCGCCCGTTAAAAAGATGGTGGCCACACACACATTTTATACCAACTCAAAAGCTGGGTTTCCTGCTTCACTGACTGACTGAGAAACTGAAGGCTGGTTTTGTTTTAGGAGTTAGACTCTGCACTAACACACCATGCCATCTTTAATAAACAGAAGAGACCAGAGTTCTTTAGCCCACAGCGGGCTCCGTGGTGTCTGCGAGGCCCTGAGGTTGCTGGCAGACCTCCCTGGGCCCGGAAGGGCAGGTTTCAGTGCTGAGCAGGGAAACCCCCTAGTCCCAGGCAAACTCAGACAGCTGGTCACCCTCCCTGCATATTCCCCTTGGAGGCAAGATCCACAGCTTCCCAATTCTCAAGGAGATTTATGCCCACAAAAGATTAAGAAGCAGTGAATTTGCATCCCTCTCAAAGAGAAGCAGGGAGACTCATGACACGAAACAATCACCTCGGAATCTCTCTGGAACTGCTGTCAGCAGGAGTGAGACTTGTAAGGGAGCATAGTTGCGATTACTGGTCTTTACGGGCAGGCGGAACAGGCATTTGCTGGGTCTCTCCGAGCACTGCCCACTCTGCCCACAGTCGTACAAAAGGGAGGCCCCTGGACAGCTGCCTCCCAGTGGAGCACCAGGAGGGACACGTCCTTCCGTGTCCCAGACTCGGCCTCTGCTAGCCCTGGCCAGGGAAGAGCCTCTACTCAGCTGAAGGCAGCCAGGAGGTTTCGGTTACAGCCTCGGTGACCGTGCTTTGCTTTCCCATCCCTGGAGGAATTCTGGACAGCAGTGACAGGAGTTGTCCGTGATAACATCAAGCTCACGCCCACGGCCAGATCTGATGCCACAGGCCACATCCACATCCGCGTCTCTGACCACAGAGGCCGGCAAACGGGTCTCTTCCTCTCTCTCCCTTCCTTCCTCCCACGCCTCTCCTCTCAACCAGCTTCTGTGAAAGGTACAAAATGTCCTCTTTCCTCTCCCAGGGCCTGATGCAACATTAATACCTGAATATTTATTAATAACCAATTATCAGCATAAGGCCTGGCAACCAGTCCCACCTTTGACATTCGTCGGTTGTATGACCTGGGGTGACTGAGCTTGACCCCAGAACCCTTCTTTTCTCAATATGAATTTCAGAGCATCACAGGTAACATCTTTGACTTTCACCAAGGGAGGCCTTATTGTGTTTCACATGCATGGACACAGTAATCCCAATAGCCATCTGAGGTAGGAATTATTACTATTCCCCCCTCAATGGACCAGCAGAAGAGGATCTGGAAGGCTGAATGCCTCACCTAAGGTCAGCTAGTAAGCAGTGGAGCCCGGACTGCCACCCAGAGGAATCAGATGCTGTCCTATATGGGGTAATAATAATGAAGATTTAAAGGGCTAGTGTAAAGATTATCTAAGATCAAAGGCTGGGCATGGTGGCTCACACCTGTAATCCTAGCACTCTGGGAGGCCGAGGCAAGAGGAATGTGTGAGCTCGGGAGTTTGAGATCAGCCTGAGCAAGAGCAAGACTCCATCTCTACTAAAAATAAAAAAACTAGGCAGGTGTTGTGGCAGGCACCTGTAGTCCCAGCTACTCAGAAGGCCGAGGCAAGAGGATCTATTGAGCCCAAGAGTTTGAGGTTACTGTGAGCTGTGATGCTATGACACTCTACCCTCTACCCAGGGTGATAGAGTGAGGCTCTGCCTCAGAAAGAAAAAAAAAAAAAAAGATTAATGCAGGCTTTATGCAGGCTGGCGCTCAGTTGATATTATTAAGATAAATACCACTGCCATAATTGTCACTGTCACCACCACCATTACTGAAAATTCTTAAGGCTCGTCCTTGCTAAGCCAGTGGTCCTCAACGTGCAGTCCCAGACCAGCAGCACCAGTATCATCTGGGAATTTGTTAGAATGCAAATTCTCTTGGCTCGGTGCCTGTGGCTCAAGCGGCTAAGGCGCCAGCCACGTA
>NW_003852442.1:663839-672289 GCF_000181295.1 Otolemur garnettii
GACCCACTGAAGAGTCTGCGGAAATCTCTTTGCGCCAGTTCTGGGGGGATTCTGAGAACTTATCCAGGTACCAAGCAAGACAGGGAGGACAGATGAGAACTCTGAGGTTCAAGAGAGGCGAGTGGCCTGCCCAGCCTCCCCCTGGCTGGGACTTTGTTCTCCTGGGGCCACACCCTGGTGCTTCCCTGCAGCTTACCACAAAGCCAGGGGTCTGCCAAGAAATGAACTCCTGGTGAACAGACAAGAACTGTGGGCAGGATCAGGCCCTTCAAAGGTCTGAAGACAGCACTCCCAAAATAAATCTCTTAGCTAAACAGACATTTTCCAAAAGGCATCATCATTTCCCAGAATACAGAGTGACCTAGAAACTGGGACCAGAAAATAACCTCTGAAATGCAGGCGGCTTTCTTCCTTCCCTCTTCCCCCCTCATTCCCTTCCTTCTTTTTGTCTTTCATTTTTTTCTCTTTTTAAAAGAGCTGTTTAATCGTTGACTGCTGTAGTATCTTCATTTATTTATTCCTTTAACAGACATTGATGGAGCCATTAGCATATGCCAAGTCCTGTCATGAGCACTGTGATTCCAAAAGCTGAAAATCCCAGTGAATTCATTAATTAAAAACTGCAGATGGGTTCGTACCACATGTCTGTTCATGTCAGTATAATTATCACTGCAGGTAACTTCGAGGCAGAATAGAGTAGAGCAGCGGTTCTCAACCTGTGGATCGTGAACTGTATTAAAGGGTCGTGGCATGAGGAAGGTTGAGAACCACTGGAGTGGAGAAAGAATAGAGTCCAAAGCCAGACACCCTTTCATTTACATCTCACCTGTGCCATATGCTAGCTGTGTGGCTTTGGGCAGGTAATTCTAAGCCTTGCCTTCACCTATGTAAAATGGGGATGAGGATACCTAGAGATGGTGTTTTTAAAGAACCTAAAACATAATAGGTGTGTTAAATAAAAGATAGCTTTCTATTATTACTAAATATTTATCAAAATCTTCCATTTCTATTTTTTATTTGGCTTTATAGGTTTAACTGCCATGTTGTTTGGTGCATACAGATTTGATTTTCATATTTCTTCATACATTGTACCTTTTATGCTATTAACTAACGAATGGCTTTGTCCCCTTCAATATGTTTAACCTTAAATTCTGCTTTATCAAATAGTAATATTGCCCCTCCTGCCTTGTTTGTATTTAGCTGGAACAGCTTTGTCCATCCCCTTATTTTTAAATCATTTTAAAATCTAAATCTTTTTGTCTTTGATAGCTGAATTTGGTATCAACATTGATATCGATTGTTTTATTCCATCATAAAAATTCCAACTGAACTCAGTTTTAGCTGAATAGGTTTCAAGAAGAAAAAAAAGGACTCGTCTAAAAAGAAAAAAGATGGAAAAAAGCTTAGTCACGAAGGCTGCTTTGACTTTACAAAACTGAGTGACCTCACCTTTACAGGAATCTGGAACAAATGGAGGCAGATGGGGGGGGCGAGAATGAGAAGAGGGTGAGTGAAATGTCAGCAGGAGATGAAGGATGCTGATCTAATCCTAGGATTTTAGATCGAGAAGATTCCCTCAACTAAGTACTTCCAGCCCTTGGCCTTTCTACAGAGAGGGAAACCGCATGGCAAGATCTCACAGCCTGTTGGCAACAGAACTGGGACCACACTCACGTCTTCTGGGTCACCACATCCGTAAACCCTGGACACAGACTACGTTCTGGAGGATTCACCTAAGAAAAACCAGGCTAAAGCTGCCTCGCTGACGACAGAAGGGGAAAATGGAAGAAGGGATTCTAGTAAAAAGAGAGTGGCGATTAACAAGCAGTAAATTAGGGGCAGTTAGTATTTTCTTCTGCTTTTACCCACATGTGTGCCTGGCCCAAAAGAAAGCATCAAGTCGGGTGACCTCGGTCCTTTGAATGCATCAGAAGAGCTGGAAAGAGCGTTAAATATCTGGGAGAATAAAGTATGGGGAGCATGAAAGCCTTCAAACCGAGAAAAACGATCATGAGATGAGGCAGCCCTGCATCTACATTCATAGGACAGGTAGATGGAAGCACCTCCACCTCTGTAAGTGGGGGAATCGGGCAACGGTTGCAGAAATGAGTGGTCTAAATTTGCATAGAGGCACTGGAATAAAATCTCAAGTGTCCAGGCCTCACAACTTGGTTTTTGAGGTCTTAACAGGCTGAGAGACGTGGTCAACAGCATACTCACATCTGCGTAGATGTTGGTTCCAAACACAGGAGCCCAGTAGGCAGGTTCGTCTTTACAGTAGGCTGGACAGTGAACTCTGGAAAACAAGAGGCACGTATGTAAAAGATGGGATCGGAGGAAGACAAGACTTGCACTGGCTCCTTGTATTTGAATTTCAGAGGGAAGGAAACTACCCTCTTTAAGAAAATCAGCACCTGACTCACCCTAGCCATGGAAAAGGTATTTTGTTTTTCTTAAATCGTGTCTTTAGGAAATAAAAAACAATTAAAAAGAGATTTGCACAAACAAAAAGGTGAAAAGTATGGAAAATCTAAGAGACGTGAATGTGGAATTGTGAGATGGTGCCTCCCGCTCTTGGGAGTTGGCCAGTTCATGTCATGGGCACGGTATAGAGATTATAATCTATAGGCTTCTTTTTTAGGCCACTCCCCTATGTGGGGAGGAAAAGGTGGAGAGCCCTCAGCTCAGTGAGTCACAGAATATTCCAAGGAGGGGCCGCTGATAACCCCAGGCAAGAAGGGTTAGTTCACCTGTGTCAGTCACTACAGCCCCACTGAAGGCCCAAGGGATGGGGAGGTATCCTCAAGCCGGAAATGGGTGGACCCTAGGTGGTTTGAGAGATTCAAACCAGGAAAGAGCAGGAGAGTTCCTTAAGAAAAGGTCTTTTGTGTTTATCTGGAACAGTCCCTGTGGGCTGGAGCCCAGGGACCAAGAAACCAAAATGGCAGCCAGAAGCCATCTGGGATCTGGCCAGAGGCTACAGAATTTGAAACAGTTCTTCGGGGTGGAGAGAAAGGGTACCTACGTGTAGATTTTTAAAACCAAAAAGTTCTCAGCTAGCCCAAGGGGTAGAATAAGATATAAAAAGGAAAAAGAAAAGAGAAGAATTGGGGCATCTGAGAATACTCCTTCCTTCTCCTGGAACGGCAGGTCAGAAGCTGAATGTTTCAGATGCTGGACTCTGTTGAGTTTTTCTTTTTTGTTTGTATTTTCTAAAATTACTTCTCTCTGCTTCTCTTTAATATTTGGGGTACTAAAAGGTCATTATCCCCACTGGGGGGTGGTCAAAGAAAAGCCCCAGGGGAGATGCCTCCCCCCCATTACTCTTCTTCCCAGGCAGGGACCCTCCCAGGGCTTTTTCCTGCTCAGCCCTGAGGTCCCCACCTGTTGTCCCTGGAGAACCCACTGAGTCACCACCCATCCTGAGCCTTTATCTTCAGAGCCTGTCCACCCAGGGTACGGGGGCTTCCCACCATACTTCTAGCTTCACAGTGGAGCTAAGGCAGAAAGCTTGCTCCGTGTGAAGGTAGCTTTGTTTCTTGATGCGTCTTCTGAAGGCTGGGAACAACTATACACAAGTGAGTGTGACCCAGGGACGTGGGCTGTCTCCACCCAAGGAGACTCCTCTGCACCCCCTCGGCGAAGCTCTCCCAGGCACTGCGGAGATGAATGTTACCTTTACTTTAAGCCGTGAGGCATCACTCTCAAGAACTAGTTCAGTCAGGTTTGGGCAGATACCGGCAGAACCTATTCCCTGGACAAACTAGTACACCTAGCGGATGGGACGCAGCATGGAGATGGGACAGAACAAACTTCCGATGCACTCAGCACGAGGGATACGTCTCAAAAATGACACGGAGCAAAAGAAGTCAGATGCAAAAATCCACAGTGACACCTCCGTAACTTGGTTGAAAAGGCAAAATTATAGAGACAGGAGGGAGTTCCTCAGAAGCAGGGGTTTGGGGGAGGGGGGACTAACCGCCAAGGTGCTCTCTGGGGCGAGTGTGACATCCTACATCTTGATGTGGTGGTCGTGGCCCCGTGTAGCATTTGCCCAAACACCTCCAACTGTGTACTCAACAATGGACAGACTTCATTGTGGCTGTCAGTGAAGCTGGGTTTTTATTTATTTATTTATTTATTTATTTATAGTTTTTTGAGACAGAGTCTCACTTTGTCACCCGCGGTAGAGTATCGTGGTGTCACCGCTCACAGCAACCTCAAACTCCTGGGCTCAAGTGATTCTCTTGCCTCAGCTTCCCGAGTAGCTGGGACTACAGGCACTGCCACAATGCCAGGCTCTTTTTAGAGATGAGGTCTTGCTCTGGCTCAGGTTAGTCTCCAACTCATGAGCTCAGGCAATCCACCTGCCTCAGCCTCCCAGAGTGCTAGGATTGCAGGCATGGGTCACCGCCACCCAGCCTGAAGCTAGGTTTTTAAAAGCTTCTTACATGATTCACAGGAAGTCTTACAGATCAAGCACCAGAAATGACAAGCTAATCTAGAGTGCATGTGTGACATCTCAACTGCTAGGGTAGAGCTGATCTAATGCACAAGAATGACAGGTCTCCAGGACTGTCCCAGGTGGGGTGGGAAGAGCTTTGAGGCCAGCACGGTTGTGCTAAAGTTGATACAAGTACACTCTCCAGTGGGGAAAAAAGCACAGCCAAGTGGCACATCATCCCTTCTCAGTAACAGCTGCTAGAGCAAGGTCCTGGGACCCTGCTGCACACTGGAGTCACCTGGTGAGGCCTCTGGGCCGGGCCCCGGGAATTGTCGATGCCTTCACCCAGAGCTCCTAGCACATAGCCTAGACTGAGAGCCAGTGTCTGAGGGTCTAGTGGTCCTTGGCTGTGAACACAAGGATTGATTTCCTCGTGCACCCCAGCATGGAACCACCATCACTCAGCCCCAGTATAGGCAAAACCAGATGCCAGTGACATCCTGTGAAAAGGCGATGTCCCTGCGCCTGACAGGAGAGACCCTGCTTCCCCCAAGCCTGCCCTGACTCTTGGCAACAGCTTCCTGAAATCCCCTCCTGAAGCCTTACCTTGGGCAGTGGGTTGCTGGCTTTTCAAATGGGCAGAGCTGAGCAACAGTGGTGTAGCAGTCCAAGTCCTGCACTGTGAATGGGAACACAGAGGGAGAGGAAGAGGGTGAGGTCCCTGGCGAGCCTGGACCTCAGGCTACATGCCTGTGAAATGGGCCATGCAACCATCCAACAGAGGGGTCCAGAGTACGCCACTGGGGTCATGAGGAGATCATCAAAATCAAGTTTACAAGAACGTTTAAAGTTGAAGAAATATATTTCTGACAAACCATTATTTAGGGAAAAATTTAGGCTTCCAAATTGTATGGAATTCCATTTCAAATTTTAAAGGCTATCAATATATATACTATCAATATACATACTTTAAATACATAGAGAAAATAAACAGGAATATCCACCAAAATGTTCCCAGTGGTTATCTCTGACAAGTAGAATTTAGGTCAAGTCAGTTTTTAAAAATTGTTCCTTTGGGTTAGGCATGGGAGCTTACACCTATAATCCCACCACCCTGGGAGGCTAAGGCAGGTAGATTGCTTGAGCTCAGGAGTTCGTGACCAGCCTAAGCAAAACCAAGACACTGTCTTTATTAAAAATGGAAAAACTAGCTGGGTGTTGTGGTGGGCACCTGTAATCTCAGCTACTCAGGAGGCTGAAGCAAGATGACTGCGTGAGCCCAAGAGTTTGAGGTTGCTGTGAGCAATGATGCCACAGCACTCTACCCAGGGTGACAGAGTGAGACTCTGTCTCAAAAAAAAAGGAAAAAAAATTTTAAATAGATACAAAATAAAAAATTATTCCTCTGTATTTTTAAATTATCTAGAACAAACAGGTACTCTTTTTGTGATAAGAAAAAAGTGCTGGGTGGCCCCTGTGGCTCAGTGGGTAGGGCACCGGCCCCATATAGTGAGGGTGGCAGGTTCGAACCTGGCCCCAGCCAAACTGCAACAACAACAACAAAAATAGCCGGGCCTTGTGGCAGGTGCCTGTAGTCCCAGCTACTCGGGAGGCTGAGGCAAGAGAATTGCCTAAGCCCACGAGTTGGAGATTGCTGTGAGCTGTGATGCTATAGCACTCTACCAATGGCAATAAAGGGAGACTCTGTCTCTAAAAAAAAAAGAAAGAAAAAAGTGCTATTATACATTTTTATGAAGATGTCTAATCAGATATTCTTATATCCCAGACGAATGACAAGAGTCACTTTCCCAAAGGGAAGCAGTGGATGCTGAAATGGTTTTCCTGCATCCTGACCTGCCCGGTATCACTCTAACTGAAGACTCAGTCAGGCTACTATAACCTTGCTCTCCCACCCTGGCCTCCTGCCCTCCCACCCAGGCCTTCTGCCCTCCCACCCAGGCCTCCTGCCCTCCCACCCAGGCCTTCTGCCCTGCCAAATGAACATACCCAAAAAAGCAATGTAAAAAGCTGGGCCAGAGAGGGCAAATATATGCCATGCACTTCCCCCAGTCTCCCTCTCCTGTCTGTGGCAGACATTACTAATCTATCTATCGAGCTCTGGGCAGCCAATCCATACAAAGTGGCACATCCAGGGAAATCTCTAGCCCCAGATATCAGGATTTCTGTGACATTCATCTGGCAACCTCAGGCCTGTGTTTCAGGCTCAGCAATGTGAGGCCAGTTTCAAGTCCAGATATGCTTAGAAACTGGTTAAAGATACGACCTCCTCAGAAACCTCTTGAAAAAGGCTTTGCAATGCTTAGAACAACGTTAACAGGCATGATTAACATTAAAACATTAACTAAATCCAAGATAGTGATATTAGGTCATATACGAGACCAGGCAGCTTACCTTTTACTTTTGATACCATGAATGAGCTGGAAGGCTTGTATTTGCTGTGAAAGAAAACATTTGGTAAGTGCAAACAGCATTGCCTTTAAAAATGCACACTTAAAAAAAAATGCACACTTAACTCTAGCACTTATTTACAGCCTCAGCTTTACACTTTCCTGCCTGCCCCCCATCAGCCTGAAAGCTCTCAGAATATTCTAGACTGCATCAAGCCTTCTTAAACTTTTTTTGTATCTAAGATGCCTCTGGCAGTCTTGTGAAGCCTACAGACCCCTTCTAAGGAGTTCCAAAAACATCTAAGATCAATTTGAAATCTGACAAAGGAAATCAGTTATTATTAATGTTCTCAAGGCCTGAAAGCCCATCTGCGTCCCAGTTAAAGCTGTGCCTCCATATTCACGCATTAACCAGCCAAATCCAGAGGTAGGAGGTGGACCAGGGGCTGTGTTTCAAGAAATCGGCAGCACTGGGACTCTTCCAGTGAGAAAGACCCCTGCCCTGCTAATGCCAGTCTGGTTTGCAGCCAAAATTTGTCATGGGAGGAAATACTGCATTTCGACGAGAGAATGAAACTGTCCATTGTTTGGCAACCATGTCCGCAGACTCCTGAATTCTAAACCATGGAGAACCCCTGCTCTGGATGCAAAGGTGGCCACTGGGCGGGACAAGATGCCTCCGGGACAAGCATCGCAGGTAACACGGGATCAGAACCTGAGGCCGTGCTCTGGCGGCAGGGCTGCCTGCATAGAGCCTCTTTAGCTGGGTGTTGAGGTGGCCCCGGCAGCGTTTACACCAGTGTTTCCTTTGCTCCTTTTAAACTTCCTTGCTCTTCACTGTTCACCTCACCACTCAGCACTTAGGCGGAAAAGGAACATAGCAACATCACCTGACAACCAAGAGTCCTCAAAGGGAAGTGACTCTTCTCATTTTTTTAAATTCCCAAGTGGCCTCAGTTTGGACAGGTCGTGCCACCTTGTAACAATCATGAGAGCGACCGTTCAATCCTTTGTCACAGACCCTGGGATGGGCGTTTGACACTGGCGAGTCCCTGAATCGCCCTTCTAAGTGTACATCCCACGGGCAGTGTTCAAAGATACCAGAGATGCACCGTGGCCGAGGCTGGAGTGAGGGCGAGTGGGGTCCTCCATGTCCCCTGCTGTGCCAGGTGCAGGGTCCTGGCTGGGAAGGGGGATCCTGAGTGTTCTGAGGGCTCAGAGACAGCCCTTTCCTAACTGGCTTGTTTCTCTGTGCAGACCAGCTCCTGCTAGGACTCTCCTTGTGCATGAAGACCCTGCCACCCCCAGAGGAGGAGAGACAGGAGCCACATGGCAGGGAAGAAGTGGAACCGGGTCTGTTTGACCTGGCAGCCCTGCACCAGGTTCCACAGGCTCTGGGGTCACCTTATGGCTCTGGCTCTATACACAGAACAGGTGGGAACACCCCTGAGTGCCCTTCCCCACTGCTCTAGAGGAAGTCAGATGAGGAGGAAGACTTGCCCCTCCATCCGTCCACTCTCTGTGACAATCATTATCTTGGGAGGAAAGTGGGGACATTAAAAAACTAAAAGACCTCATTCTTTAGGGAGCAGAAAAAA
>NW_003852442.1:672309-673926 GCF_000181295.1 Otolemur garnettii
AGCTTTAGCTAAACTGATGCCAGATTTCATAGGAAGATGAATCAAGTCCCCTCTCCATATTCACATGAGCACAATGTAATCGTCTCATGATGTCCTCAGAGAACTGGTTCCAGGACTCCAGCAGACCAAAATTTGTGCTAGGTTGACAGGTGTGCATAAAATATAACACAGTATTTACAGAGAACTGATGCACAACCTCCCTTATACTTCAAATCGTCTTGCATTACCTATAATGCCTAATACAATGTAAATGGTATATAGTTGTTACACTTTATTGCTTTTAAATTTGTGTTTTTTAAATTGCTATAATGCAATTGTATGTTTTTTTAATATTTCTGAACAGTGGTGGTTGAACCCACAGGTGCAGAGAGCCTCGTGTAGTCTAAAAGGCTATTTTCATGTGCCTAAGAGTCATGTTAAAGGTATATGAATGGGTAGCAATTCACAGAAGACAGATACACTCCAAAAGACTCTGAAACCTGGCTCGGCACCTGTAACTCAGCGGCTAGGGTGCCGGCCACATACATCGGGGCTGGTGGATTTGAACCTGGCCTGGGCCTGCTAACCAATGACAACTACAACAAAAAAACCCAGCCAGGTACTGTGGCAGGCACCTGTAGTCTCAGCTACTTGGGAGGCCGAGGCAAAATAATTGCTTAAGCCCAAGAGTTTGAGGTTGCTGTGAGCTGTAATGCCACGGCACTCTACCCAGGGTGACAGCTTGAGGCTCTGTCTCAAAAAAAAAGAAAAAGTTGGCTATGAAATGCAGCCAAGTTACGCTCATACCCGGAATAACCCCACTGGAATGAAGGAGGCTAAATTGCTGGTAGGGGTGATTTCCAAGTTTCAACGCTACTTTCATCACCAGGGGAAAATGTTTTCAGGAACCCTGATCACAGAACAGTTACCTGGAAGACTCAATGCCGTTTCTGTTAGATTTCACAAAGAAGGGGACCTTCCCGTTTCTGGTGATGTCCACCAGGCCCCCTTGGTCATCAAGGATCCCGTAGTGGATGGCGGCCCGGCATATGCTGGAGGCCTGTGGGAGGAGAGGGTGACCACACTTCCATTCTGGGTTCATCTTTGTCAGAAATACCCACGTGGCTGTCCTCAACCTGCTATCAGCCAAAAAGACAGGCCAGGATTCCCCAACTTCTGAGGCTAACCTCTCTCTATAACCATGTCTTTGTTCCTAGGGTCGCTTATCTAAAAATATTCTTCCAAGTGGCTTTACAAAGTAAGAACAGTGACAAACAGCCCTTTCTCCCCATTCGGTTGATCATATTAACACCCCAACTAAGAGGGAGACTGGCGTCCGTGAGGATCAGTCCAGTTCCTAAAAGTGACTTCACAAGTCGGTGAGCCCGTGAACGTACAGCCAGATCCGTTCTGGAAACAGCAGGTCTGATTTGGGAAAGAAAATCTTTTCCTGGAAAACCGCCAACTTCCTTTAAAAGCGACACGACAGGATTCTACACGAGCCATTTAAAGAAGTAACCAGCCACACTTACACTTTCATAAAACAGGGTCCCGAAAATCTTTGCCTTGTTGTTCAGACAGCCTGCTGGGCACTGATACCTGGCGGGGAGAAATAAAATGACGTCCAGAGATAAAGAT
>NW_003852442.1:674716-676351 GCF_000181295.1 Otolemur garnettii
AAAAAAAAAAAAAAAAAAGACTCTCAAACCCCATTTAAAGAAGTTCAAATTAAAAGGAGATTTAATTTTCTAGGCATCACATTGTCAGAGTTTTTAAAAGGGTAAAACTCATTGATGGCACTCCTGCTCGTGTATCACCTTGACCCCTAAAACAACCTTAAAAATGCAAACCACTGGCTCCCCAATTGGCCTTGTGAGTTTATGTCCCAAGCAAGAAAGTCAGATCTGGAAGCATATTCCAATTTTGTGTAATTGCAGAAAACAGGGAATTAGGCAACAGGTCTCAGAGCAATGGCCCAACATGCCCCGTGCACAGGGTGACGCAGCCACTGAGCGTGACATGTGTGACAGGGGCTTACTGACTTTGGAAAACATCAAGTGAAAATGCACAACAGCATCAGCCTCGTCCACACGCAGAAAACAGCCCGGCAAGAAACATCGAGTTGCTACTGGTATTGGTGATATTCTGGGACACATATTTTTTCCCTCATACTTGGCTGTGTTGTTTTCCTGAATTATTTACAATGAACAAGATACTCATTCAAGTCAGAAAGTAAGTCAAGTGGATATCACTTTTGTAAAAGCACCAGGTACAGAAAACTGGTGTGCTGGGGTGTGGGGCAGCGTCCACCGGCACAAGTGAGGGGAGAGGTGCAGCTCAGGGCAGGTCAGGGCTGAGTCTGCGCTTCTGGACTGGGGCCTCTGACGGTCTTTGTGAGGATGGTTCCTCACCTCCTCCCTGGGTGGGGAGTGCCCCATCCACCCCTAACTCTGGATCCGTTTTGATGCTGTCTGAGAGGGAATGTTCTCTAAGCCTTTTTTTTTCCCCTCCATTGAGTACTCAGGTGTGAGATTCTCACACTGAGCTTAGAGTACAGAAAAGCAGGTCATCACTGCAGGACCCGGGAGTTGGCGGAGTGGACACTGCTTCTAGGAGCTGCCTGCTTTCTTCCCATCTTCCGTGTCTGGCACGGAGATGCACCAATGTCACCTAACACGGAGCACAAGGTCAGACGATGTGAGGTAAGGTTACTCCGTCACTACACTTAACCCATCTCACCAATGAATTCATTTGGTTTTACTTTGCAGTATTTGCTGGCCAACTGCAGCGTCCGTGGGACTGTGTCCGAGCCTGCTGAACGGCCTCCTCCTGGGCTGCTCAAAGTCCACCTCGCAGCCCTCTGAGCACAGCCCTCCTGGCAAACCAAATTCCAAACCCCTGTGGTATACAGCAGGCGCTTCTACCTTCTCTTTTCAACATGTTTTAATTAACTCGATTCAGCTTTAGCTAAACTGATGCCAGATTTCATAGGAAAATGAATCAGGTCCCCTCTCCCCGTAATGTGGTTTCCCCCCTTGTGAATCTAAGGATCGCAGCGAGGCGGCTGCACCTGTTGGCTGTTTACGGCCAGATAGAGCAGCCCGGCAGCAGCACTGCCAAAACCAAGCTCGGTCTTTTTGGCAGACACACTTCAACCTCCAAACAGATGATGTTAAATGACTCGGTCAGCTTGACAGATTGATTAAGCCTTCCAGGGTGTGTGCTGGGCCATCAGGGAGCTGCCTCCCAAAGCACTAGGTTGACAGGTGTGAGCCACCACCCCCTGCCCCTTCGTTTTATTGAGCTCAAATCCT
>NW_003852442.1:676687-677255 GCF_000181295.1 Otolemur garnettii
TCTCACTCTGTTGCCCTGGCTAGAGTGCTTGGGTGTCATAGCTCACAGCAACCTCAAACTCCTGGGTTCAAGTGATCCTCCCACCTCAGCCTCTTGAGTAGCTAGGACCATAGGTACCACCATAACACCTGGCTGGTTTTTCTATTCTTAGTGGAGATCGGGTCTTGCTCTTGCTCAGGCTGGTCTTGAACTCCTGAATGCACGTGATCGATCCTCTTGCCTCAGCCTCCCACAGTGCTAGGCTTACAGGCGTGGGCCACAGCACCTGGCCTGGAATGAGTACTTACAAAAAAGCTCCCCCAGATTGATTCAAATCTATAATCAACAGCGTTTACACCAAGGGAATCAGCAAATGCTGTAATCTATTGTTTGTTTAACAGCAGTTTACCATCAGGGTGAGAAAACCACTGGGTTAAGAAGTGAGGTTTTCTTTTTTTTTTTTTTAGAGACAAAGTCTCACTTTGTCACCCCTAGTAGAGTGCCATGGCATCACAGCTCACAGCAACTTCCAACTCCTGGGCTTAGAGAATTTTCTTGCCTCAGCCTCCCAAGTAGCTGGGATGACAGG
>NW_003852442.1:677903-699907 GCF_000181295.1 Otolemur garnettii
CCTGCACGGTGGCAGGACGGGGCCCCGCCCAGGCCTCACCTGTTGCAGGTGGAGCCTTTGCACTTGTCCTTCATCTTGGTGTCACATCTGATGACTTGGGCTGGGAGAGAAGCACAGAAACACGTCACGGCAGGAAAGCAGGAAGGTGCGTGTAGGGCTAGAAGACCCCTCCCCACTCTGAGGCACAGTCCAGAACGTTCTGTAATCCGTGCCATAACAAGATCAAGGGCAATGCCTAATTACCGCTGGCCCTAGGAGGGAGCCTTGAACCCCAGACCCGCCACTCTGTAGTAGCAGTGTGACTTCGGACAAGTGACTTCCCCTCTCTGAGGTTCAATTTCCACCCATGAACACTGAGCACGGTTACAATTCCCACCGCCAAGGTTTTTTGTGAGCATTAAATGAAAAGGTGAACTTGGCTGTGGAAGTTCACCACCACGTGTCCGTGGCCCCATCGGGTTCTGGAGGGCAGGAGTCTTAACTAAGGAGCTAAGGTGGACACTGTTCCAAGCCCACGGGGCAGGGGGCCCAGCCGTGCTCACCCACGCTGTCTCCCCATTGGCTAAACTTTCCTGTTTTGTTAATTTCATAGGGACATATCAGAGTCTTGCAGGTGTGTTAAAGTTTTGAGAAGAAGTGATATTATATGTTATTAAAAGAAACGATGACACCAGTTAGACTTCTGGATCCATAAAGGTGCCAGCATATCTCCTGGTCAAAGGAAGCTATGGAAAGATGGACTGTCGAGGAGAGAGACATGTGAAGGCCCGAGAGGAGCTGGCCCCCACGCTGGTGCTCTGCATTCTGCCTGAGAGAGGCCAGTGCTTCTCAGAGGAACCCAATTTCAACCCAGGTCCCCTTTGAAAGGATGAGGGAAGGTCTAACCTTAAAATACCCACTGGGGCAGGAAAAATGCCACCCAAGAGCAACTCCTATAATGCTTGCTTTTGAAATGACATAAAAATATCATTTTTAAAAAACGTCTCAGGGCGGTGCTTTTGCAAGCTTTGCCCCACCCTGTTCCCCACTGTTTGTCAACCTGGAGGCCTCTCAACCCCAGAGGTGGCTCAGAGGGCAAGCTGAGGCAGGGGACGGGGCAGGATGGGGCAGAGGACGCCCGACTCACTCATGTAGCTGACCGCCGAGGTTTTCTTGGGCTTGGTGGGCCTGACCACCCTCGGCTGGACCCAGACGTGTTTTTCTTCAGGAATGGGAGCCGTTTCCACCTCGTTCATCTCGTCGGTTTCAGGTTTATGGTGGTAGGTCTCTTCTTAACAGCGGCGGGGAAAAAGAAAATATATCACACAAGATTCAACAAAAAATGCACTTGAGAGGGAAAAGGCAATTTGAAAACTGAACTTGTTTGAGGTTTGGTTTTACAAAGAATCATTTCAGCTGCAAAGAGAAAGTTATATTTCAGAACAGACCCGGCCAGGTGGAATCCTACCGGCCAAGATGAGCTGGATGGGTTCTCTGCTTACTGTGTTTGCTTTGGCCCCAAGAGCAGCTGGCCTGACCAGAGGTTAGAAGGCCCTGGCGCCCACACCTGGATTATCATAATGGCTTCTTGTCCCGCCTCCTCCATGCAACCAGCTGCCCAAGGAAGGAGCTTTCAGAAACAGCCCCCATCACTGACCCAAAGCTGGAACTGTCTCTCCTGTGGGTCCCCTGCCCCCAAGTTTTCACTGGGGACAGGGTCTTCCTCATCACGCCCCCAATCAAGGGCACAGAGACCAGTGGTCATGCTCTTAGGAGCTGCTGCCCTGCCCCACCGGCACATTCTGGTCCTTTCTCTCCTGCTGCCAGTCAGGACCATCTGACCAGCTCAATTTCTTTCTCTACCCCGGAGTTTTGCTAATAATGTTGGAATCATCATGCCGAAATACCCAAAGACCCAATTCCTGGTTAAAAACAAAACTGTAGTTCACCAGGTCCCAAACTTCCTGCAGGGACAGTGTATATCATCTCCTCAGCGATGGCCGTGAATTCATGCCTGGAAACAGTTTAATTAACTGAACAAATTGTACTTACTAAGCATCAGTTCACTTATCTTCCAGTTTTTGTCTCGAAAGACAGTGACAAACTGCCCATCAGAACCTGCATCCAGACCCCCAGGACACCCAGCCGTAAATTCCAGCCACAGCAAAGAAACTAACTGAGATTTTCGTGGCCTTGGCCTTGTGTGGCTTTATCCAAGGTGAACCATGGGCATCTCTGCCAAGGGACCCCTCTCTGCCATGCCTTCAGACACCCTCAGACCAGGTCTGGAAACCCTGCCTCTCAGGGGGGTTGAAGGACACAGACATGGATGTGTCCAGGTAAGAACCATCTCAAGAAGGAAGAGCCCCTCGCAGGCCTCTCTGTGGTTTAGATTAAAATCCAAGCTTCATCAGGGGTGGCGCCTGTGGCTCAAAGGAGTAGGGCGCTGGCCCCATATGCCGGAGGTGGTAGGTTCAAACCTAGCCCTGGCCAAAAACTGCAAAAAAAAAAAAAAAAAAAAAAATCCAAGCTTCATCAAGTATTTATTAACCCCTAAATCTTATTTCTACTCCTTAAAAGCAATGAGCTCCTTTGGGTAAAAGGCAGACTAAGAGTTTTGCGTCTACACAACAAACAAGTATCTGACGGGCAGGAGAGTGAGTCTCAGTCTCTGATGCTTCCCGAGCTGGTGCACCTGCAGCTTTTCACTGACTAATTTGCTACCCCACGGCCACCACTTCAGGCGAAACTTGTCCCAAGAGGAGAGTAGCTGGGTCTCAGCCAAAAGGTAACAAGCAACCCTGAGCCCCAGTTCCATTCTGAGGCTCACGGATCACCCCATATTGCTCCTAGCAGCATGGGCTGCCATGCCCCACCGTCTACTTATCCACCAGCTGCAAACTCCTGGGGACAGGGGCCAGCCTACTTCACACCCCACTGCACACCTGGCACCTGGCACAGCGTCCCTGGGACCTGCATCCAGACCCCCAGGACACCCAGCCATAAATTCCAGCCCAACAAAATTTGCTGAATAATCAGCACCCCCCTGAAAATTCTATCCCCTAAAGAAAAAAAATGTGCCCAGCATTGAAGACTGAAGAGGTTCAAGAGGGAAACTCTGAAAGCACCACTGGTAGCAAAAGCTATAGGTGGGAACTTCGGGAAGATGCTGGGTTTGCAGAGGCTGCCGGACGCCCGTCCACTCTCCCTGTCAATGAGCCCATTCAGGTTTGGCCTTTATGGAGAGCTGGAGCTGGCTCCGGAGTCAGCGGGCTTTCTTCCATTGGTCTTTAGAATGTTTAAACCTCATAATCGCAGCTTTATTTAGCCGAATGTCCTTTGGTAAAGCAGTCTGAAGCGTTTGAGGGCTCGCTATTTAAGAAAACGGGCAGACAGTCCTTGCCCTCAGACACACACATGGGAAGTAGCGCGCTCACCCAGAGCCCGGGCTGGATATGAGCACATCATCATGATGCCGCCCTGTGCAAAGCTGGGGAAATTCCGTGCAGAGTTCACTACAAGGTTGTGGTCCACGCTGGCCAGCTCTGGGCCAGGGGTCTCGGGCTCAGAGTTTCATTTCCATCACTTTGTGGGTTCTCACCTGGTTCTAAAATTGGTAACAAAGCTCAAAGCTTGTGTTTACTGAACACGGACCAAGCGCTGGCTGGGCTCTCCTTGGCACTTTGTCATGTTAACTTCTGGTGCCTGAGGGGGCAGGACTAGCCCCATTTCACAGATGAGGAAACTGAGGTTCAGAGAGGCTAAGTGACCTGCCCAAGCTTGAAGAGCTGGGAGTCAAACTGCCTTTTCCTAAAGCCCACACCGTTTATCATCACACAGGGAGGGCCTGGGTGGGGAAGAAAATCTCTTTTTTAATAACCTTATTCCTGCTCTGTCTCCATTAGGGGTCAAGACCTCATCAGGCTCCCTCAATGCACACTTATTAAGGAGCTTATGCAGATAAGCTGCTTTAGAGCAGACTTTCTGCGTGGTTAGCTAAGAAAATTGGGATGCTTGCCCAGTGGAGTTGGGTATTTTCCACCAAAAATAAAGAAATAAATACCCAGGGCCTTGTTGGGTAGGTCTAAGGTCTCTCTGTGTGTGCTTGTTCTCTGAAAATGACTCTGGATATTAGGAGTATATTTTTACTCAAACATCGTGCTGAATACCTGGCCGTGTGGCCCTGCTGGCACTGGAGTGAGCTGGCAGTCAAGGTTCATGAGGAGTCTGGGGGCCGTGAGCATGGAACAGGTGCACTGTCTGTGACACCAGAGCCACCACACGTGGGGCACAGCCCCAGGAACCAGGCGCAAGCTGGTTTATCAGGGCTGGTTTTGCAGACAGAGCCGTCCCCTCCCTTGATGTCCAGACCATTCTACCCTCATTCCCTCCCAGATGTCCCCTCCATAAGTGGGCAGGCTCAACTGTGAACAGCGGGCCAGGGCAACAGAGAGGGTCTGGGACCTGCCCTCTAGCCCACTGGGTCTTTACCCCGGAGCCCTCCCACCCGCCCACCCCTGCCTGTGGAGCCCACCCAGCCCTGAGAGGTCTTTTAGTGGCAAGGAGGCTGCAGGGAGAGCCATAAAAACCCAATCTCAGCCACAAAAACCTGGTCTGCCCCTCGGCCCAGATAGGCCCCTCCGGGGAAATAGCTTCTAGGATCCTGAGGAAATATTCCAAAACGTGATAAATGCTCTAGGCATAAAAAATCGCATGCTATTTATAGCAGTGGAACCAATGGAAACATCCTAGATGGCCCAAAACAAAGCCCGGCAGAGCGAGGTAGGGGTCACTGTGCCTGTCGCCAGGGGCTCCCCAGGCCAGTTGTTCACTTTCACTGGCTTGCTCTTTGTTTTGGATCTAGCTGTGAACGCCGCCATGGTGAGGGACGTGTCTCCCCTGGACACTGTGTCCAACGCCTAGTGGGGCTTCTGGCCCAGGAGAGGCCCTGTCAGGGCTGTCAGGGCCTCTCAAGGTCTTGGGGGGGGGCTTTAATGTCTCTGCTGCCTTTGGCCCCTCTATAGGACATGCTCTATGACTCAGACTGAGGGGACAGTCCGTGCACAGGGCTTGGGGGTGTCTCCTACCTCGGTAACACAAGTTGTTCCTGCAGCCGCCTCCATAGCTGGGCGGGCACTGGGAGCAGGGCCGGCCAGTTTTGTAGGGGGCTTCTCCGATCCAGTTCCCCCTGAGAACAGAACAAACACAGCATCAGGAGGGCCATCCTGCAGGGACATGCCCTCTTCCCAGGCCCACGTGGGCCCCCGCACAGTCACTGATGGTCAGGGGAAGTGTGCGCTGTACAAAGGAGAAGGTCCTGGGCCCCTCTGTGCATAGAGACCAGGGAATTCTAGAAGTCCCCAGATGCTCCTCCACCTAGCACCTTTATCCTGTCTCACTGTCAGCCTCAGACACCCCCGTGGCCTCATTTCTACCGCTGTTACCTCCTTGCACACTCTAAACACCACCAGGCCCCTGGAGCCCAATGCCTCTTTGCGGAAAAGCTGCCAGGTTCCCCCTTTAAGCCCTTTCTCAAATAGGCAAAATCATCTTGTTCCAGGGACAGCTCAGGTTCACCAAGTTCCTGCCACACCCAGCCCTGGCCTCTGTACTTCACTGTGCTCCTCACCCCCACCCCCAGCACCCTGGGCAGGAAGAGCTAGAATCTAATCCTGTAGAGGAGGAAACTGAGACACAGAGAGGTGAAGCTACTTGTCCAAGGTCACACAGCAAGCAAGTGGTGGAACTGGGATTTGAACACAAGCCATTGGGCTCAGAACCCTTGGCACACTGTGCTCTAGAGGCTGGGTCAGAGGTCCCTCTGAGGGTCACAGATGCCTCCACCTCCCTCTGGCACTCCCAGGTCCGGGTAGTAGGTGAGCAGGATTCCTAAGCCCCTTCTGAGCTCCCAGGCCTTTGGCAGTACAAGCTGGAGCCATGAGTGACTGAGGACCAGTCTGTGGGATTCATTCTAGAAAATTCTTTCCTGGCTACTCAAACATCATTTGTTCAGTCCGTAAAGAGGTCCAGGGCCTGTCCTGTGTCAGAGGAGGCTCAGTAGTTTTGCTGCAATTATCCTGGCCCCCATACAGGTAGCTCCCACTCCCCACTCCCCGCCTAGTTCTGCCTTGTATCTGGGGCTACCTTTCCTCACTGACACTCCTGGGTCAGCCCTAATGCTTGGAGCTGGCCTTTCCTGAGGCAAGGTGGGCACCAGGCCCTACAGATAGACTGTCTCCTGAGGGCATCAGCACTGTGCTGCCCTCACATCCAGGCCCTCAAGGGACGAGCCCCAGAATCAGAGATGAGCCTCGCACCATACATCCCATCCCTGGTCAGCCACCACCCCTTCCCTGGGGGGCAGTGCCTGGGGCAGTGTCCAGCACAGCCCAGTGGCCCAAGTTTTTCTCTTACAGAAAGAGCTATGGACAGTGTGGACTCTCATGCAGCAAGAAGAGATATATAACCTATGTTTTACCACATGTAGTTTGTTCTTTTTCAACGGGGAAGAGCCAGTGAACACACAACACCACGGAGGACCCTCATGCACGTGACTCTGAGCAGAACACCAGGTGGGGCACAGAGGGTGCCATAGGAACATAGCCCCACTCAGGTACGGCTCTGAACCAGACATAACTAATCCATGGGAGGGCTGTTAGGATGGTGTTGCTTTGGGTGACACCAGGGAGATTTCTGGGGCTCTGGAAATATTCTCTGGCTAGATCTGGATGGCAGCCACACTGGTATATGCCCACTGCTATGGACTGGGTGCACCCCAAACTCATATCTTGAAGCCCTAGCTCCCAGTGTGACTATATCCAGAGACAAAGCCTTGATGAAACGAATTAAGGTTAAGTGAGGCCAATGGTGGGGTCCTAATCCCATAGGATTAGTGCCCTTACGTCTCACTGCCACTTGAGGACACAGTGAGAAGGTGGCCGTCTGCAAGTCAGGGTCAGAGCCCCCACCAGAGCCCAACACTACTGGATGGTGATTGGAGGGCTGTTGTTCGAGCCACCCGTCTGCGGTACTTTGCCACAGCAGCCCCACAGATTAACACATGTGAAAATGTGTTGTGCAGTTGATTTCTTTGGCATGTTCTACCATATGTAAGTTATTCCTTTTTTAAGAAGAGGAGGTGGCTACAGAAAGGAAGCATTTCATTTCTGATAGACTCTTCTAGTGTATATTTTTATATAAATAGTTAAATCGCATTGTTACTTACTCCTCACACCTGCCAATCTGCCAGAAATTCCAGCACCTTGGAGGGGCCTGTGTCGCTCCCCAGCAATAACATAACCCCACTCTCATCCGTGTGGGCTGCTGAGACAGTGCCACCCGGTGTGCCGGATGGTTTCTGGAGAGCTTCTATTTTCCTCCAAACCTCAGCCATCCCCGCTTCATCCCACTTTCTCTCAGCACTCCTGACCCAAACCAAATAAATGAAATTCCCATTTCATTCTGTCACTGGGCAGACATGCCCTGGGCCCGCTGTGTGCAGGGCACAGGTGAGGATGAAGGCAGCTCAGCCAGTATGCAAACCGCAGGCACTGAATCAGACAAGCGATTCTCCAGGGATCGGCACATATTTGTCTGATGAATGATCAAGGCAAGTGAGTAAAGGGTTGATGATATCTTTGTATCATGATGATAGAAGTTTGCCGGAGGGGCCAATGATAGGAAGACGGATGTGGCCCCCCCTTAGGAGGGGGAAACACAAAAAACTAGGTGTGGTGTGAACATGTACTTTCTAGGGTGTTAGCCTTTGCACATTTTCAAAGAAAAAATAACACCATGATAGCAGACTCTGCTGGTTCCCCAAAGTCCTGCTTCGGACTCTGCTCAGGTGGTCCCAGAGGATGACTTCCAAATGCAGCTGGGGCAACCTTGTTCCCTAATCTGCAATCAGTTCAGTTCCAGCCAGTGACATAAAGAGAAGCATACAGGGATGAGAAACGCCTAAGGAGAGACCGTTTACTTTTCTCCTTCCCTTTGCTTGGGAAGATGGGATGCCGGTGCTCCGCAGCCCTCTTGTGACCATGAGGAGAAGATGGAAAGACAGAGGCTGAGTTCTCATTGACACTGCTGAGCTGTTAGGCAACCCGGACTCACCCAGCTCTAGCCTCCCTGTTAGGTGAGACAATGAAAAGACCTACAGTCGTGTGGACTTGTCCTTACTTCGGAGAGTAATTGCAGACGAGGTAGACCGCGTTCTCCCAAACGTCTCCCCAGACAGTCATCCTCCGGCAGGTGTTCACGGCACAGCCAACTTTGTTGGTGGTGGCCCAAACTATCTGAAAAGAGGACATTTGTGTGTCATGGCTTGAGGGATGAGGCACACCAGGGCAACAGAATCTGGCCTGGATCTGGAAGGTGCTGGCCCTCCAGGCGCAGGTGCTGAAGGAGCTGAGTTTCCCCCCAACCATGGGCCCATCAAACATAGGGGCCTTTCTTTACAACACACACACACGGCACTCAAACAAAAATCGCACATACAATGAACACGTCCCAGCAATGCAGAACCGCCAGCCACGTTTCTGGCGCTTACTCTTAGTTTCTGACCTTGCCGTGAACTGGTAACAAACAGCTTGTTCCACCAGCTGCACTTTGAGTAGCACCAAGTTAAAGGAAAATACTAAGGTGTTATGGATTTGGCAACAATCCTGGGGTGCGGGGGAGGTGAATGACTGCGTTGGGGGGCAGGGCGGAGGTACCTGTGTGTAGTGTGTGCACATGGCGCCCGAGCACCTCTCCGGACACCAGGGGTTGCACTCGTGGGGGTAGGGGTAGGTGTAGTCCTTCACCTCATCATACCAGGACTGCACGTGGAACCCGGGGGAGCGGTACCTGTGGGGAAGAAACCTGTCATGTCAGACTTGTCCTGTCCCAGTCACACACACCCCCAGTGGAGACTGCAGGGCGTGCGGTGTCAGGGAACAGCCCTGATTCTACGCAGCACCTGTTAAAGGTTCTTGACACCAGAAAGGTGACCCCTGCAGCACGTGTGTGTGCAGGAAGCTCTTACCTGCCTGTCAGGAGTCCTTTTTATATTAATTAGGTATGGTAGACCCTTCACAGTTGACCCCCTCCCTTACACTGACCACCTCCTTAAGCTGACCTAATTGTCACCTTAAGCTGACACCACATGTGCATGTCAGTACAGTAGGCCTAGTGCCTTACGGTGACCACATCTATGTGCTGACCAGTTTGTGACAGTACCCTGGGTGGTCAGCTTACAAAGGTCCCACTGCATTTACTTTCCTGTGCACTGGAGAACATATACAGCCCGTGAACCCCGTATTTCACGAATATTATGCTTAGGATGAAACATTAACAGGAGTGCATTTAAAATCAATGTAGAGGCTCAGTGCCTGTGCTCAAGCAGCTAAGGAACCAGCCACATACACCTGAGCTGGCGGGTTTGAATCCAGCCTGGGCCCACCAAACAATGATGGCTGCAACCAAAAAATAGCCAGGCGTTGTGGCGGGCTCCTGTGGTCCCAGCTACTTGGGAAGCTGAGGCAGGAGACTCGCTTGAGCCCAGGAGTTGGAGGTTGCTGTGAGCTGTGAAGCCACGGCATTCTACCCAGGGTGACGGCTTGAGGCTCTGTCTCAAAAAATAAAATAAGATAAAACAAAATAAAGTAAAATCAATGTAGAGAAAGGTATTAACTAAAAAATCGAAGAGGTGGCTGGGTGCGATAGCTCACGCCTACAATTCCAGCACTCTAGGAGACCGAGGCAGATGGATTGCCTGAACTCAGGAGCTGAAGACTGGCCTGAGCAAGAGCAAGACCCCGTCTCTACTAAAAATAGAAAAAACAGCCAGGTGTTGTGGCAGGCGACGGTGGTCCCAGCTACTCAGGAGGCTGAAGCAAGGGGATCACTTGAGTCCAAGAGTTTGAGGGTGCTATGAGCTATGATGCACAGCACTCTACCCAATGTGACAGTGTGAGACTCTGTCTTAAAAAAAAAAAAAATTAAGAGGTGACGCTCAGAGAGGATACCCACTATGGCAGGTGAGAGCATGAAAATTGGAAAATGGGAGACAGGGCAGAGGGGTCCCTGCCGGCTCCCGGAAAAGAGCCTCTAGCTAGCTCTGTGTTTCTGTATCGTCCTGACTGGCCTCATTCCTTACCTGCTGGGGGACCCAAGGACCCAGACCCAAGGCAGATAACTCACTTCCAAGTATGGAGACCTTTGCAGTCAGGTGCAAATGCCATCCCCCACCACATGCGGAGTAACCCTCAGCACCACTGACAGCTCCCAGGTTGGCCACCAGCTATATTTCTTCCTGCATGAGCTCCATAAGGGCACAGCTTGGCGGCCACGGCCCCCACGCTTCAGCCCTAGACCCCAGCTGCCAGATTGCCACCACTGTGGTTTTATAGGGTTTTTTGAGACAGGGTCTCCCTCGGTTGCCTGGGCTGGAACGCAGTGGCGTCATCATACCTCACTACAAACTCAAACTCCTGGGGTCAAGTGGTCCTCCTGCCTCAGCCTCTCATGTGGGTAGAACTGCAGGCACTGGCTAATTTTTCTCTATTTTTGTAGAGACGGGGTCTCACTCTGTTGCCCAGGTTGGTCTTACATCCCTGGCCTCAAGCGATCCTTTCCCCTTGGCCTCCCAGAGCACTGGGATTATAGGCACGAGCCACTACATCCAGCCCCGTTATGGTTTTTTTTTTTTTTTTAACCAGGAAAGAAAATAAACTGAATGCAAATCCACAGTCACATTGTCACCAGTGCAAACATAGTGGTTTCAATAAAGAGAAGACTCACAGAGGAAATGACCATTTGTAAGAGGGACGCGGTCAGCGAGGCGGTTAGAGGTCTTGTAACAATTACTGTTTGGACCCAGTATGAATGGCCGTGGTCAGCGGCATGCCCGAGAAGTGGCCTCCCCTCCGGGCTAGTCTGGAGGAGGACATGCACACAGCACGGGAGCAGGAGGGAACAGTCCCGTCTTCTCTCCAGACTCCAGGTCTCGTGGGTCACCAGGGCTGGTGCAATGGTGGAGAAAGGAACCCTTAGCTGTCTCCACGGCATACGGAGGGAGGAGGCTCTTTTGGAAAGCCAGTTAGCAAAATTCCTGGGCAAAGAGGAAGAAATCTCTCTGGCCTTTGACCCATGAATCCTACTCCTCGCAGTTCCCCGACTAAAGTAAGTCAAATGAGCCAAAGCAGAAAACAAAACAGAAAAACCAAGCGGCAGGAGCGGCTGGTGCGATCTTTGGTCGGCCATCAGGCAGCCCGTGCCGGACGGTGATCGCGACGTAACAGAAAACGATCTGATGCTGTCTGAGGAGGAAAAGATCTCAGGGCTGCCAGGCTGCAGTTACGCCACGTGAAAATATGTCGGCCTTTAGCCAAATGCTACAGAAGAACACCCAAAGTGAAAAGAGCTGAACCAGGCTGGTGGAATTATAGATTCTCCCCGCTTCAGACATTGTGTTGGTTTCTTTTTTTTTTTTTAAAGACAAGTCAAGTGCAGTAGTGAGAACGGGGGAAAGAGTAGACCAAGGAGTTCAATCTGTAACTGACCGTGAACAGTCAAGTGCGATAACTCGCCACCTTCAGACCAGCCAGACACTGTCTTTTAAGATTGTTTTTATAAAAAGCAAAATTCACCAAAGGAGAAACCCCGGTGTCCATGTGTCCATAAAGTCATACCTCCCATCTCGCCGTGACACCTGTCCCGGTGTGTCTTGAAAACATACAGATCAAGGGTACAGTGGCTGCTTGTGGCCAAACAGAACCCCAGGCTAGGAAATCTCTTGGTACGAAGCAAAAGCAAGCCCCAACCCTCAGCAACCCAACTCTCCAATAATAGGGAGAAACAGAAGCCGATTCTATACCCGGATGGGTCTGAGGATGAGAATTCAGGGTTTGGGAGCACACCAGGCTCACTGGCTAGTCCTCACGTTCCAATTGGTCTCCAGTGGTCATGCTGGCTGAGGTCAATAGATATTTTCTCTACTGTCTCCAATGAAACCAGCCCTCAGACCTCAGGAGGAGCTGTCTAGCCATAGATTGGTGGCTCAGGCTGACTTTGGAGAAGACCAGTGATTTAACAGACAACTGTCAACACCTCCCCTGGGAAGAGGGACAGACCATGAAACCTCAGAGGTCCACAGGGGTCAGCGAGCCTCCCGAGGACTGAATGATGACAGGATGGTGAGGAGCACCTCCCAGCAGGGAGGAACCTGGATTGGCCTTAAACAGTGAGCAGAACCCAGGCACACCACATCAGAGAGGGCAGCAATGACCCAGCATGACAAGAGCAGACATTCCCACCCACCAGCTCACCCACCCCCGGCTCACCTGGCAGCAGCAACTGGGGCTCAAGAACCTTCTAGGGAGATGGAATGGAAAACCCAAGTTCCATAACCCCTAGTCCATCACCAGTGTCTGGCGAAGACACCCAGCTGCCACACATTTTGCCAATTACTCAGAACTGCTCCTGAGCCTCAGTTTCCCCACATACCAAGGGATGCGTGTTCTCTGTCTCTTTGAGGGCTAATTTGATAATGGACACAAACACCCTGCCCAGCACACAGAGGGAGCTTAGCAGCAGTGGCCGGTTCACAAGCAGGAGGACAATGGCAGCCGGGGGGAACTTGCAACTTACCTTCCCCAGTGGACGGCCAGGTTCTGCCCGATGGACACCAGCAGCCCGGTGGGTCCGTGCTCCCAGATGCACTCCTGGGCCCAGGCCGCCGCAGACTTCTCCAGCTCTTCATCCCAGGTCTACAGGAATAGGAGAAACGGGAGCAGGAGGTCAGGATCAGCACGGGGTGTGACAAGCAAGCTCCAGCGAGCCCAGTCTGGTTTCAGTTGCTGTGACACTGGGTTCCCAACATAGAAAGTGGGAAGCCGCAGGTCTGCAAATGGCCACGGGTGCTGGCTCCAGGGCTGTGACCCTTCTCTCTCAGCCTCAGTGTCTGTGAAATGGGAGAGGCCACACTGAAAGACGCCGCACACTGTGTAGAAGGAAAGGGACCAAGAGTCCTCTGTACACACTGTCGTTAGGAGGCCTGGAAGCCCAGCCTGAGGAGCGCGGCTTCCTTTCCTTGAATGCCTTCGGGTGCACCAGGCCAGGGACTTCATCTGAACCCTTTCACTACATTCTAATAGCAGCCTTTGAAGTAGACATTTTATGCCCATTTCACAGATAAGAAAATCAAGGCTTAGAGAAGCACTGCTGGTTTGCCCAGGATCCCATGGATGGCTGTTTTCAGAACCAGGATTTGAAACCAGGTCTGCAGGAACCTGGAGTCTGTGCTCTCTCCATGAGTAAAGTCATGTCTCAGCAAAGAATGTGATGCCATTTACAGGCCAGGGGATGGAGACCATAAATTTCCCAGGTGGCTCCAGGGTAGGCTAGGAGGGTTTGATCTGGGGGCTGGGGGAGGCAGGGAACCCCCTTGCCAAGCCACCAGCTGTGTGCATGGGGCATTTGATCAGTCACCAGGCTCCCTGGTCCCTGTCCTTTTTCATGAAGCAACTTTGTCTCCCAGCAAGGCTGCTCTCAGACACTGAGAGTGAGGAAGAAAAACTTAAAGGGAAGAGAATGTATTCTGGCCGTGCAGACCTCAGGAAAGGCTGAGGGCTTTGGGGGTTGCAAGGTCTTTCTGCCTCTACTCTGTCCCTTAAGAAACAGCCCCTAGAACAGGGTTGCTCTAACTCCTGGAGCCTTCCTCATAGTGGGTTCAGATTTAAAGGAAAAAAGCAGCCTCACTGGATAGCTAAGTCATACCAAGACCTGTGGACAATGTCTCCTGGGGCCTTCTGAGAGTTCCTTGTTCCTCACTTTCCATCTCCTGCCTCCCACTTGCCCCACCCCTGCCTGAATGAGCTGCCTCCTGACACCTCCTTGCTTCATGCCAGGACCCTCATTCTCCTCCACCGCATGGCAGCAGCCTTTCAAAGTCATAACCATATCCTCAAATGCAGACTCCTCACCTGGCCTCAAAGCCCTGTGTGACTTGCCCCTGCTTGCCTCCCTGACCTCTCCCAATGGCCTCACTCTCAGAAATGGGCCATGCATGATCCCAGGGGCTTTATGAGATCTCTTCTGAAGCTCCAAGCTTCTTTCCCCACTTAAGGACAGAGATTCAGAAGGTGGTGGTGGCTTACAAACCTCTGTTCCCTCCACCCAGAACACCCTTCCTTCAGCAATCACTGAATCATTCTCACTCTGCAGGTCTAAATCCCAATGCCTCTTCCACGGAATGGCCCATCCTGATGCCTCAATTCCAGTCAGGTCTCTCCCACCCCTAATGTTTTTTCTCACAACTTTTCCTATTTCTTCATCAAATTCTGGACAATTCATAATTATGTCTCCTCCAGAATCTAGGACAGTGGCTGGCACACAGAAGGTGCTGCACAAATGCCTCCTGGCCACACGAGCCTGTAGGTTCCGTGAGGACAGACACCTCATCTGTGTTGGCTGCCTTTATATCAACAATCATTGTGTCACGCATACAGGAGGTGCTCAGAAAATACACAGAATTAACCAGTTAATTACATCCCAGGTGTGGAGAAGGCAGGGGTGCAGTGGGCAGCCGCCTCCTACCCACTCATTCAATATTTAGTAAGCACCCCTGTGTGTGGGTTTTGGGGACAGACAGGCTGTCTTTGGATCAAAGCTTCACCATTCACACCTGTGTGGTTTGTGCCGCTCCCTGAAGGGTCACCTGCCTGACCCTGTTGTCTCATCTCACAGCAGTGTGACGCTAGCACTGCTCACTTCCAGGGTTAGACAGGACGCAGGTCTCATGGCGCCCAAGAGCCACTCACACTCATGTCAGGACCCTAGCCTCCCCCAGGCAGGTGTGCCAATGAATGCCTCATCTTTATCAAAGCAATCACAAGGGGGTGTGGTAGATGGGCGCGATCCAAAGACAATGGCTAAGTCCCCCAAAGTAGCCAACACTCAGTCTCTAAGAAGACCTGAAGCTTCTTTTTAAGCCATTCAGAGCAGATGGATGGGCCTATCCCTGCGGTTCTGAAAAGCTGGCCGGGAAGGGAGCTTTCACACTGGAGCTTGAGGGTGAATAGCAACACCCCACAGCCGCACCTGTTAAGCTCACCCATGAGTCCAAGAGGGTTGACCTCAGCTGCCTCCTGTCACCCTTAGCTCCTTCCCAGGTTGGCAAAGGCAGGCTTTGAGATGAGGAGATATAAACAGAGAGGCTATGGCATCTGCCCGGAGTCACACAGCTAGCAAGCAGAGCTGGCTCCTGTCCCTGCATCCAACAGCCATCCGAGGGAGGTTGCGGCCAGAGTCTGCACTCAAAGCCCCGGAGAAATCTACCCTAATTCTCTATACTTTTTGACCTTAAAATTTGCATTGGTATTTTGAAAAAGCGCACATTTCCTCCTAAAATTAGTACAAGCCCTTTGGACTAAATGCCTGCACAATTTTCTTGAGGGAAAAAAGAGGCAGTTCCATAACAAATTCCCAAAGGACAGCCGTGCTCAGTGGGCTCTGCCAGGACGGGAAGCCCACCGGTCCAAGGGCTCGTGTGTCCCAGCCGAGCGGCGATAAGGGGCTCACAGGCACAAGGGTGGTCTCTGCCACAAGGGCCACAGCTGTCAAAGCAAAGCGAGAACCGACAGCTGTGTCCAGAGGGGAGGAGCAGTGTGGTCCGGCCTTGAGGGCAAGGCTCTGGGGAAGGACCGGCCCAAGGAAGGGTGCAGGAGCTGCACCCTGAGAACATCTTCGGGGATGCGGCCGACCTCTCTGGCTGAAGCAAGCTGAGAGGGAGAGTTGCCAAGACAGACAAAGGCTTTCTTCTAAAAGGAGCCCCAGGGGAAAGGCGGTAAGGAAGTGAAGATTTGGGGAGGGAGATAGATGGCAGGATTCAGAATGAGTAAGAAGAACGGCAGGGGAGGCTATTAGCCCCCTCCCCTGCCCAGGGCCCAGGGGTACAGCAGAGGCAGGATGAAGACACAGGGTAGAAAATGCCGGAGAAAGAGTTCCTGGCACCTGGTGGGAGTTAAATTGAATGTGGAGTGGCAGCTGGAACATGGGCCTCAGAGTCAGCCAGGACTGGGTTCAGATCCTGGACCCAGCTGTGACCTCAGTGTCCCAATCTATAAAATGGGGAAATAAGGCCAGGCACGGTGGCTCATGTCTATAATCCTAACACTCTGGGAGGCTCAGGAGTTTGAGACCAGCCTGAGCAAGAGCAAGACCCTGTCTCTAAAATTAGCTGGGTGTTGTGGCAGATGCCTGTAGTCCCAGCTACTAAGGAGGCTGAGGCAAGAGGATCATTTGAGCCCAAGAGTTTGAGTTACTCTAACTCAATAACTCATAACTCAAGCTATGAGTTATTTATTTATAAATAATAAAATAGGAACATAGCAATACCTCGGTCACGGGGCTGGAAGACCAGGGAATGGTTTTGTCAGAGATTACTTTGGGGTAAGGTGTGATTAAAATTTTCTCTCTGGACTATTAGACCAGCCTGGTCCAATTTGGCAGCCACTAGCCACATGCAGCCACTTAATTAACATGAAATCAAGTTTAACACCGAGTTTTGTAGTCACAATGGCCACATTTCAGGTGCTCAGAAAAGCCTCAGCTTTCTTAGCCATAGATGGGGATGACAGACCAACCTCCTGATTGTCACAGTGCTTGGAAAATAGCCATGAATAATGGCTACCACATAAGCCAGGACTCCCTGTCACTAAGAACATCCTCCTGGGTCACGTGGCCTTAGACCAGCAGACATCCCAATAGAAACTTCCACTGGACCCTAGAGATACGTGCGGGAAGAAGGGGCTGGATCCGGAGACTTGGGGTGCTCATTCCACCTCCATGCCTGATCCCGAGGGGACCGCCCTGCCCTTCCTGTGCAGTCTCCTCTTACATACAGCCCATTTCCCTTCAACTCAGCTGCTTGGAGGAGGCATGGCCAGCGCTGCAGGCTGAGGAGGACAGCGTTCCTGCCAGCCTTGTGGTGGCCACTCCTCTCACACTCACGGGAACCATCTGAAGAAGGGCCAAGTGGAAACTGAGGTTTGAATGGGCTATGAAGCCATCAAGGTCACTTAACTAGCATGTGGCTGAGCAGGGACAGGCATCAGCAATACCCTGCCCTTGGCCCTGCCCCTCTGTCTCTGGAGCCTCGAGGGGAGAGGCCGGGCTGGTCCCAGGGCTGAGCCATGAAGGGTGACACGCAGAATTGGAAAGGAGGTAGGCTTGCACGGGAGCATCATTTTGGCCAGGGACCCTCTCTTGCAAGAAGAGACCCCATGCCAGCCACCACCCACTGAGCAGGGGATGGGCGGGGAGCCCAGCTCACCATGTGCTCCATGTTGGAGGCTGGGGGGTGCACCTGGCCACGCAGCTTGTTGTGCAGCATGAGAATCTCCTCCCTGTCCTCCCGGGGGATGGCCCTCCGCACCCGGGAGTGTGGCTCGGCGCGGTATCTGCTGAGCAGCTCCTCCAGGCGGGTGACATTGGGCAGCAGGTAACCCTGGGCTCCGCAGACCAACAACACCAGCCCCAGGGGGATGACAGTGCCCAGGACAGGGCTCATGGCTCCACACGTGTGGTGACAGCAGGTGGCAGGGCAGCCGGGGCTCCCGAGGCGAGGCTGGGCGCTCGAGGCTCTGCGGGGAGAGGACAGTTAGTGAGGGAGCGGCGTGGTGAGGGGCAGCAGTGCTCCATCATGAGACGTGGAAACTGAGGCCCACAGACAGGAATACAGAGTTGGGGTTTACACCAAGCGTTTCCAGCAAGGCGAGCTGTCTGGGTTCTGAAGAGGATACCCTGGGATGGTTCCCTCTGGGGTCTGGCTTTCCTTGGGGGGAGTCACTATATTTCTCTCTCTCTCTCTTATTTTTTTTTTTTGAGACAGAATCTCACTGTGTCACCCTTGGTAGAGTGCCATGGCATCATAGCTCACAGCAACCTCTAGCTCTTGGGCTTAGGCTATTCTCTTGCTTCAGCCTCCCAAGTAGCAGGGACTACAGGTGCCCACCACAATGCTGGCTATTTTTTTCTTTTTTGTTGCAGTTGTCACGTCAATGGTTGGTTAGCAGGCCGGGGCCGGGTTTGAACCCGTCAGCCTTGGTGTAGGTGGCCGGCGCCCTAACCATTGACAGTTGCCGAGCCCGGCGCCGTATTTTGTAACTTGAGTTGGCATTTCTTACTTGGTCGGGGCTCAGGTAGATCTGTGGCACCGATTGACTTCTGTCTTCTGCTACCAGAAAGGATGGATAACATCATTTCACATCGACAGAAGATTTGCTACACACCAGCATTATTAGGGAACTTCTCATCCCTGTGAAGTGAGACTCAGTTTATCAAAAGTGGCAGAAGGGCCCATCAGACCCATCCCTGTACAAGATCCTGTTGTCACGGCCCTCCCGTGATGCGTCAGTGGCCCATACAGGTTATCAGTACACAGGGACCACGTCAGGATGGCCACTTGTCATTGACCACGTCCACATTGGTGTTAGTTAATCTCCCAGAATTTGGCCAGATCTCCTTTGGTTGACAAAACCTACAGCAGGGCTGAGGGGACAGAGGGAAGAGGCGTCCAGTACCCTACGCCTCCATGGTCTCTTCTTGAAGCTGTACTCTCTGAGATATTCCTGCAACCCTATCCCTGACACGTGCTGGGGCTGGGTGGCTGTGGGACATGGCTTCCAGGTCACATTGGGTGCCACTGAGCATGTCTGCAACAAAGAAGTCTCTACTTTTTACTATCCTAGTCTTATAAACTTGCAGACTTTCAAATGCCAAGGTCAGAATGTTATCAGCTGAATTTCTGCTACGTTTCTTCAGAAAACCCTGCATAAGCACCTACACAGCTGGTCACTTATGTCATTTCCAAGCACTGTGACAGCCAGGAGGTTGGTCTGTCATCCTCGTCTACGGATAAGAAGGCTGAGGTTTAGCTGGTGACAGGGTGAGCCTAGACCACCTAGATAGTGGGCGGAAATGCTGAGACTCAAGCTGAAGATTCTGCGGATCCAGAATTGTCCAGCAAGTTCCTTTGGTTCTTATGTCAACTGTCTCACAAACCATAGACCTCCTCTTCCTGGCTGTTGGTCCAGGAAGACGAGGAAGGACTTGAATGCCTACTCCCAAGGGAGGGTTAGCAGCCACCCAGTCACCTGGATTGAGCACTTATTCTGTGCAGAGTGCTGAGACAGAAACTAGGGACATGAAGAGGACACTGCCCCCAGCCTTAAGGAGCTCACAGTTGGGTCAGAGAGATGGAGAAGGAAGCCTGCAGACCCCACATAGCGGGACAGCACTGACTGAGACAGTGCAGAGGTGCCCGGGGCCAAAGGAAGGGGCCCTGCCTTGATGGGAAGGGTGGTGGCCATGCCTGACCCGTCCACAGCTCTAAGGGGCTCAGGTCTTTGAACAGAAGTCTTCCCTGGTCTTCACACACATAACAACAACCAGGATTGTCCTTGTCACAACAGCTGCGATTTGTACAATGGCAGCCAAAGGAGCCATTCCCGGGGTGGACACAAATCAAGGTCAAGACAGGCTTCCCAGGAAGCAGAGAGGCTGGTACCAGAAGGCAGGCGCCGGCCAAAGAGCTATGGGAACGCTGCGGCTCCCGTCTCTGACCCCCTGACATCTCTCCAGGGTCCTGGCCGAGCCTGCGCCTTAGATAAAAATAACCCCACTGCGAAGAGCCGCGGCTTGGCCCGCTTTGTAGTGGTTGAGATGCGGCTGCCCTCCCCAGAAGGCAGAGCCCTGGGGACGCATGGGGAGGACCTCTGTGCACTCCCCACTGGGAATCAAACCAAGAATCCAGAATTCCTCAGAGTCCCTGGTCTCTCTCAGGTCAGTCACACCACCATATATGAACATTTCCAGCTGCAGCAGCTGGGCTCAAAGGGGAGGCCAGAAGACTCTGACGTCGTGTTAACATCTGAGAGAGCAGGAATTGGCTCACTGGGTGTCCCCCAGCATCACAATGACGCCTGATCTGTGTCACTCCGCACTTGAACGCCAGGGTCCCTCAGAGGCATGATGCTTCTGTGACTTTCCTGTGACCCACGTAGATTAAAACCCAGTTCTGATTCAAATGGCCAGTCAGCACAACTCAGAGAGCTGTCAGTGGGGGACAGTGAATAAACTGCAGGGCGGTGGGGGTGGCATATGGTAGAATATCACACAGCGGGTAACAAGGGATGGGCTCAGGCACAGATAAATCTCAAACATGGTGATGAGTTAAAAAAGCAAGTTGCAGAATATCGTGCTAATGATACTACTGATGTCAAGTCAAAATCATATAAACCATATCTTGTAAAATTGTATGTGTACACATGTATATGCACACATACACGTGTCCACATGGTTGTTTGTGGTTCAATATATACACATGGGGGGTGCACGTGTGTACTAAAGCCAGGACTGATTTGGACCAAGTTCATGGTGGGGCCTCTGGGCACCACTGCTGGGGAGGGATAAAGTTCAGCTCTGGACAGTTCCAGCTGTAAGAGAATGAAGATTTTAAGTAGAAAAGTAATCAGAAAAGGGCCAGTCTCCTTCAGGTCTGCACTCCCAGAGCCCAGGGGGGGTGCTTTGCATGGAGAGAACAGGCACATGGTTATGGGCTGAGTCATGTTCCCCTAAATCCACACGCTGAAGCCCCATCTAGCCCTGCAGACCTCAGAAGGTGACTATTTGGAGAAGACCTTGAAAGAGGTGATTAGAGTGAAATGAAGGGCTGTGGGTTGGGTCCTGATCCAATGTGACCAGCATCCCTACGGAAGGGATTAGGACAGAGACACCTACAGGGGGGCGGCCATTGAGGATGTAGGAAAAGCCAGCCGTCGGCAAGCCACAGAGAGGCCTCCGGAGAAACCAGCCCTGCCAGCGCCTTGATCTCGGGCTTCTTCCTGTGTCTAAGCCAGTCTGTGGCACTACCAGGCCTGACAGCCGGGCACACCCAGCAGATAATACTCGGATGAACAGTGCTCCTTCCAAAGACCTCGCTGGCTGCCATACGGAAGGAGGCAAAGGCAAGCCAGTTAGAAGGCGAGGCCACATCCTGGCCAGAAGCCAGCCAGGGCTGCTGTCAAAGAGATAGCCCAGGGGCCGAGGCCCAGCTCAGAGGGATAGTGCCCAGCACCCTTGGTGACACTGGCCATTCAGCCTCCAGCGTCAAACAGATCAACAAAATGGGGCCAACACGTTTCTGCCCTTTTCCACTAAGAACTAGAAAACACAGACTTTTTCCAAATGAGATACACACGCTGTCCAAGACCACCCGGGGCTTACCCCTGCTGAGATGGGGCTCTTGCCGGGGAACCTCTAGGCACGGGGACTCACTCTGGGGGAGACCAACCTGTGCCCATTGCTGTGGGAATGCCTCATCCCCTCTCTCATTCACCCTCCTTATCCAGAGGTTTGGGTTCTATCCCCCCCATTCTACAGACCTGGAGACTGAGGCCTCTGGAATTCACAGACCCTGCCCACAGCAAGCAGGAGATCCAGGGCTGCAGCTCAGCTCTGTCCACACATGTCTTTCTCCTAAGGCCATCCTGTCTTCCCAGGAGTGGGCTCCCTCGGGATTGAAAGCCCCCAACCCTCTCCTGACCCATGCAAGGGAAGAGGCTCCCTCAAACAGAAGTCAAATCCTGCACTAAAGACCTCTAATGCCCCTCTCTGTTTCCTGGGAAGGCTGCCGGGCTTGGTGGCTTCCTGGGTCACACCGTGGCTCTGACAACGAGAAGGCATCAATGTGTCACCCCCACAGATGAAAGATGAAAGAAACCTTTACATCATGGTGACATGTCACCAAAACATGCCCCTCTCAGGGCATCCTCCACCTTCCATCTACCCACACGCCTTTGACTCAAGCGGGATGAGCTGGACTCTGACCCGTGGTGCTCACGGGTGCTCTGCACAGCATCTCCCAGCTGGCCCCAGCTGTTTTCCTAACGTGCTAGAAGAGCTCATGCTTCTGTGGGTCCTCCCAGAGCTCACTTTGGTACTTGGGGAGTGAGGCTGTGCTCTTCTGGTCCCCAATCTCTCCC
>NW_003852442.1:700610-703567 GCF_000181295.1 Otolemur garnettii
TGCAGGGCTGGATTAAAGTGGAACTGAGACTTGCGATCAGGCTTTCCAGAGCTCGAAGAACTTTCAACACCTCTGCTGCGATATTCATACTCCCACTGCCCCCTCCCAGCCCTGCCCAGGCTCCATGCACATTTCAGGGATCAGTAAATCCCTGTGTTCCGAATCTAGCAAGGGTGTCTCCTTGTGAATTATCTCTGCTATCATATTGGACTCTCAGAAGTGGGTGAGAGAAAGGGAACTTGGCTCCAGCCCGCTGCGGCATCTTGCCCGGCTGCCTCTGCCTTGTGTTTAGGAAAGGCTGCCAGAAAGATGAATCTTAGGCTAAGCCTGTCAGCCGACGCTTCCAAGACAGTGCCAAGCTCCCTGCTCTGCACATGCTGTTCTTACAGCTCATCCCATGACCCCGCCGAGCCCCCCTCCCCTGCCCAGGCTGGGCAGATTAATTCCTGTTCCTCACTAAGCCTCAGCTCAAAGGTCACTGCTTCCTAGAAGCCTCGCGCTTAATCACACCCTCGGACCTGCCGGTCTGGCTCACCATTGCCTTGCCAGCAGCTGACAAGTCGGGGCTCAATAAACTTTTAGGGAATGAATGTGTGTCCCCCCCTACACACTGGGCCAGAAGAGCCACATGAGGGCTGAGTATGATTTCAGCTTCTTTGGTGAGTAAAGTAAGGCTCTCAGGAGAAGATGTGGGTTCAATTCCTGCCACCGCCCACACCAGCCGTAGGGCAGAGGATGCAGCATTTCTCTTCTTTGGGTTTATGTTTATAAGGTGGAGGGAGTCACAGGTCCCACCTACGGCTGCGAGGAAAGAACAAGGTCATGAACTTCAGCCCTCAGGAAGTGGAAGTGACCTAACAATGACAAACTACACCCCCTCAAATGGTTGTTGGGAAGAATTTTAGAGGGTCATGATCAATAATGTGAAATGCAGTGAAGAGATGATTCTCTCTTATTCCAAAGCCCCACTGTTGCCTTAATAAAGTCCAATATTTTTTTTTTTTTGTAGAGACAAAGTCTTACTTTTTCACCCTCGATAGAGTGCAGTAGAATCACAGCTCACAGCAGCCTCCAACTCCTGGGCTTAGGTGATTCTTCTGCCTCAGCCTCCTAAGTAGCTGGGACTACAGGTGCCCGCCACAACGCTCAGCTATTTTTTTTGTTGCAGTTTGGCCGGGGCTGGGTTTGAACCCGCCACCCTCGGTATATGGGGCCGGTGCCCTACTCACTGAACCACAGGCGCCTCCCATAAAGTCTAATTTTTAAAACTCCTTTTACAGATCCAAAGCTTGGGGGGATGCCGCTCCACTGAATTTGAACACTTCAGCTCAGCATGGCCTGAGCGTCAGCCATGGACTCCCGCTTTCTGAAGAAGTAGGTTCTGTGATGTCGTGAACCAGGGCTGGAGGGGTGATGCCAACCGCCTGGCCAGAAGCCATCATCGCACAAACCTACTTGATAATCCATGCCGGTGACAATTACCCAGCCCGATGCCATTTCTGTCATGAAGCTCTATCCCCTCCCACGGCTCACTGTCAGCTGCACTGACGGGCCCACACGTGTCCTTCAGCCTTAGGACTCACCACCCTGGACTGAGCTGCTCCACTTTTGGCCTCTCTGCCTGGACTGTGAGCTTCTGAGGGGCTGGAACCAGTGGTGGACTGGTAAGTGTCTAATGATCATGGGGGGGCGGCAGCAGACCCTCTTCTCCCAGCCCTGCATGTTTTATGTCCTCCACAAACTATGGCGTCACTGCGACGATTAGCTCTATTTTATAGACGAGGAAACTGAGGTTCAAAAAAGACAAGCAGTTTGCCCAGGGTCCTGCAGAACCCCTAAGGACAGGTCGGCTTATTTATCACACTCTGATCACTTACCAACCCTGTCTCATCCACAAAGGGCTTCTCCAAAATGTCAGGCAGCCCTGACCTCCTGTCCCGTGTCATTCAGCTGTCACCCTGCCCACAACAGGGTGGGCACAGTCTCCCTAGAAGGCCGGGGGCAGAGGGAAAGGTCCCCTGGGCTCTGCTCTTCCTCAGAAGTAACAAAGAAAGACTCCAAATTTGGGGAAGAGGCCAAGGACAGATCAGAGTCATACCCACAAACCACCCAGAAATTCCAGGAATGAGGTGGCGGCTGGGAGGAGGAACCCGCGTGCCCCCTGCCAAAGTGTGTCTCTGGCAGATCCTGGTCAGGGTTGACCAGGACATTCCGTCAGGACAGTGACTGAGGCCCTCTCCTCTCCCCCAGTCACATCCTGCGGTTTTCCTCAAGCGCTCTGGACAGGATCAGGGCCAGACCCGAGGGAGGCACAGCGGCTCCCTCCTGCACTGCCCGGGTCCCCCGCAGCCCGCTTGGCTCACTGGTGACACTAACCCACCGGCATCTTCTTTCTTTCTCAGCAAAACATACAGTCTTATAGGATTTCTGGGACAATGTGCCTGGATGCTTAACCAAACAACTACAATACACAAAACCCATTCGAGTTTTTATTACTATGCTGAAAATGTGCAAATGCTGGACAAAAAGAGAAGAATGATCATTCCACACACACTCATTTAATCTACAAAAAACCTGCCAAAAATGAGCTGAAAACTCAAGTGTGTTCAATGCAAGTCAAGATCATATGTAAGAAAAGCCACTTGAAAGCGACTGGATAATAAGGAATACATTCCTAATATGCCCAGGACATAACTCCTGGGGCTCCTTCCTCCCTTCTTGCAGATGTGTGGATGTTTCCCTGGAAACAGTGTTCCCAGGAAAAGATAAAAAGCAGGAGACCTCCATCTCCAAGAGGAAAGAAATTATTGGCTCCCAGAAGGCAGGGTGGGGAAGCCTGGATACTGGGCTTCCACCCCCATAGCACAGGCTGAGCAGCGCTGGGGAGGGAGGGTGACAGGCACCAGACAAGTGTCATAAAGGGCCCAGGGACAGACCTCCCAATGGCGTCTCAGGAC
>NW_003852442.1:704064-706413 GCF_000181295.1 Otolemur garnettii
CCAGGGAGCAGGGGGCTCCCAGGTAGAGTGGGGAGCACTACTCCCAGCAGAGGTAGCGAGTACCAGGTGGGGAGGGGCCTTGAAGGTCCCAGTCTTTTGAAACAGAGTCTTACTTTGTTGCCTCTGGTAGAGAGCTGTGAAATCATAGCTCACAGCAACCTCAGACTCCTGGGCTCAAGCAATCCTCATGCCTCAGCTTCCCGAGTAGCTGGGATTACAGGCTCCCACCACAATGCCTGGCTATTTTTAGAGGTGGGGTTTCCCTCTAGCTCAGGCTGGTCTCAAACTCAGGAGCTCAGGCAATCTGTCCACCCCGGCTTCCCACACCTGGCCCTAGTCTTGATTTTACTAGAAATACAAAGAAGGTCCCAGGGGCAATTAAGCCAGGCAGGGATTAATGTTTGAAAGCGCTTCAGCACTCTCCAGCAGCCAAACCTCACAGACTTTACGTTAAACGAAAGAAGCCAGACTCCAATGATTAAACACTCGTGGTTCCACTTATGTGAAGTTCAAAACCAGGCAAACCCAGTGTCTGCCATGGAAGTCTGGAGGGGGTTTCTATCAGGAGGTGCGGGGCAGTGGGAGGGCTGAGGGGCATCTGGGGGTTGAGCCCTTCCTGGGATTGTGTCCCCAATACACGGTCTCCTGCCCTCCTCTCTAGCATGTAAATATCAACAAAAAGTTAAAAAGAAAAAAGAATTTGCCATCACTCTGACCTCTGTTTGCAGAAAGCATGAAGACAGCAGGAGTGGGAGGAGGATACACCAGGATGCCGGGAAAATCCTAGGGCTTTCCCTTACTAGTTCAGCGCCCAGACAGGCCTGGGCCCTGGGCTCAGAAGGCCTCAAAGCCTTCCTCCAAACTGTGCTGGAACCCAGAGAAAGCCCAGCTGGCTGGTGGGACCTCCCACTTGGACCAGTGCGCCGACTCTCCCAGACAGCGCCCAGTACAGCCCAAGCCTGAGAGAGGACTTTGTCCAGCGACACCAAAGTCCAGCTGAAAATATCTTCCCAAATCCTGGGGCAGCCCGAGCCCTGCAGGGCCCGGGAATAAACATCGTCTTCAGCAGCAGAGGCCTGCTCAGGGTGTAGCCAGGCCGGCTGTGTAGGGGCTGCTTTGGGCTGGAGGTGAGGGGACAGCAGAGACGATGGACATACAGGTAGGAGATGTGTTTTAAATGCCCTTGAGGAAACGGCTCATTCTTTCAAGGGTGACTTTTAGGGGTTATAAACAGATGCTTATAGCAAGCTGGTCCTGAGCACACAGGGGCATGAAATACGCCCTGGGGGAATTTGCAAGAAGCCTTGGGACACTTGCTCAGGCCCCAGAGTATTGGGAATGCTCTGTACCCTTAGCACAGAGTACCAGCAAGCTGAGTACTGTCTTCCAGAAAAAAAGCTCATAAATGCTATCAATGCACCAACAGGACCTCGTTGCTCTGGAGGGAGGTGGTCTTTTAGCAGGGGCCACTCACTCCATTCTTGGGATGGGACTTGTCTCCAGTCACACCTGGCCCTCACATCCACCCATACTAGCTAGCCTGCCCCTCCAAAGCCCGTCCTTGTGGCTGAGCCAACTCTCCAGCACAGTGGACCTGCAGCAGAAAGTGCCAGATATCTTGTTAAAATAGATCGGCCCCACCCCCACAGCTTCTGATTCAGGTTTGGGGTGGGGCCTGAAAATTTGCATTTCTCTGGGCAATCCAAATGCTCTCGGGTGTAATAGCCTCTCAGATCTGCCCCTCCCCCCACCTCAACCCTTTCCATCACCCCTCCCAAGTCTAGGGCACCTTGCTACTCTCTCCCTGAGCAGCACATGCTTCGTTTTTTTTTTTTTTTTTTTTTTTTTTTTGGAGTGGCTGGATTTGAACCGGCCACCTCCGGCATATGGGACCAGCGCCCTACCCCTTTGAGCCATAGGCGCCACCCATGCTTTGCATTTTTATAACAGTTGGCTGCCCTTTGGGGTTCTAAGAAATTTACTTAAAAGGTAACTTTCTATCACTGTTATTGCAATGAAAACAGAACAAAGTTATTTCTTCCCCCTGGGCGCTGACACTTTGTTGCAGGCAATGTTTACTCTTGGTGTTAGGGACGGATGGCGCCACCACTTCACCCCAGGCAGAAAGACCAGCAAAAAATCGAAAGAACAGCTCTTAGGTGCAGGGTACATGCTGCCAGGTCTGTGCACATGTTCAGTCCTTGGGGACCGCCAAATGGACTCTCCCATGTTGAGGGAATCAGCTCATTCCAGAGAGAGCTGTTCTCAAGTCCAAATGCACTGTGTTACTCTCCTGTGTGACCCCTTGGTGGCACAGGTCACCACACCTATAGGGCAGACCTTTGCTGC
>NW_003852442.1:707482-717076 GCF_000181295.1 Otolemur garnettii
GCTCAGTGGAGGAAGCCAGACTCTAAGACTCCCAGGTTACACGACTCCGCTTACATGAAATGTCAAACAGAGCAACTCCAGACACAGAAAGTAGATTAGTGGCTGCCAGGGGAGAGGGATGGGGCTGGGGAGTGAGTGCCGATGGGATGGGATTTCCTTGTAGGATGCTGAGAATGCTCTAGAACTAGACAGTGGCGATGGTTGCCCAACACAGCGAGTGCATGAAATACCACTTTAGTGAATTGCACGCTTGAAAACAGTTAAAAGGGTTTATGTTTGCATGTATTTGACCACGAGGAAATGTTTTTCATGGCGTGGGGGGAAGAAAAAAAGAATATGGCTTATCCTATCATCCACCATCAAGATCTGCCCGGCCGGCCCCTCCCTGTCCCAGAACAGAGCGTGCTCCGTTTTACAAGGCGCAGAGTGAGTCCCCCTTCCGTGAAGGTCTGAGCAACTATCCCCCTCAGCTAGCTGAAGATGAAGTGAAATAAAATTATGCCTGGGTTTATTTTCCTTTCCTGACAAGCCACCAGCCCCTTTGAGTGATGCTGGGTTTCACATCTGGGACTGATCAAAAACCAGTGAGTTTGCACAAAAAAAAAAAAAAAAAACCCTCCTGAGTCAGGCAAAGGCAGACACACAGGCACCTCCCCCATACACAGCAAATTACACTGGTGACAGAGGAAAGAAGTACTCCAGGTCCCCAAGACCATAGAGGTCAGTGTTGGAGGACCTGCCTCAAATGCAACTTAAAAAGGGCTGTATATTCAATCTGGGACCTTTGAGAAATGAAGTTCAGGGGCCGTAAGGGCCCCATACTCTTTCCCTGGCTGTAGGCCTCCCCCATCAGGCCAACTCTCTTCTCCTGTCCAGCAGTGGGACCCTGGGAGCCCGCACGGGTCTGGGGACTAGGGCAAGGCTCTCAGTGGCTACAGACCGGTATCTGTCGGGAGAGTTGAGCCAGAGTCCAAAGTCAGTGCCTCCCCGTCTGACCTCGCCCCCCACCCCATCCCTGACAATATTTCAAAGCACCCACATGGCACAAGACACGTTAACTAGTAGTAAGCTGTATCACAATAGTCACGTGGCTCACCACTGGACAAGCACCTTCTCCCAGAATCTGGGGCAGAGCCCAGCCAGGACGGCAGCTCCACCCCACCCTGGCTGTGTCATGCTGGGCACATGCCCTAATCATCCTGAGCCTCAGTGTACTTCCATAAAACGGACCCAGCTCGGAGCAGCCAGGGAGACCATCCAGGAAAACCCTGGCACATCTGGTCTGTGCTAAATGCTAGATAAACGTCAACTGCTGGTGTTATGATAAATGTCATTCTTCTTCCTCCTACTCTCACAGCTTTAAGGGATTCTGCAAAAATCAAAATTGCCCTCTGTTTCTCCTCCCTGGGGACCTCATCCAGCTGTTTTACTGGACTCGTTTCTGACAAAACGCTGTCTGTGTGAAGGTCAGGTTGGGAGATAGAACTAGCAGTGGGCAGAAGTGTCCGAAAGGAAGCAGGACTTGGAGATCAAGTGCAGGGTCTGGAGTCAGACCCACCTGAGGGGGAGACCGTCCTGCCCAGATGGGGGCTCTTGCCTCGTTGAGCCTCAGTTTCCTCAGCTATGAAATGGGCAGTAAGCGGCAGGCTGCCCTGGTGTGCTGTAGGGATGATTATAAAGCAGATAAAGTCCAGAGCATGGGCCTTGTGTTGCCCTATAGGCAATAAAGCCCCACACCTGCTCCTTCTCCCGTGTGGAAATAGCCATTTTCGGCAGAAGCAGAAAATTGGGAGCATAAAACACAAAGAGCCCTGGACGGCCGACAGTGACAACCGAGTAGCCCCAACCTGTGGGAGAGAGGCCATGCTCAGTCTATTCTGCAGGACGCTGATCTCTCAACCCCAGACTCTGGATGGAATAGGCAGGTTCACCCCATTCTGCCAGGACAAGGAATCCAGAGGCTCAAAGGGGAAACTCACAACTCCATTCATGGTTGCAAGGTAAGCTGGCACTTGCACAAGCTCCCAGATGCTGCTTTTGGCCAGAGCAACAACATGCCTTTTGGCAGAAAGACGCCAAATTCAGGTCAGACAGCAGTGGCCAGGCATCAGCTAAACTCCGCCCAGCTTGTCCGCTAAACCAGCCCTTGGGAACGGGAGGGGGTGTGGGGGGTCTGCACTACATGAGAGGCTGACCCTGGCTGTCTCCATCTGAGGCAGCTAATTTCCCCAGGACTCCAGAGCAAGCCCCTCAGCTCCAGCACAAGGAGTTTTGCAGATGCCTGGAAAAGTGTTTCTGGAAACTTCAAGAACTCCAGCATGGCCCCACACCTGGACACATCCATCTGAAGCTTTGGAGGCAGACAGAGCCCTGGCTCTACTGAACCAACTCACTTTACCTCTCTGACCCTCAACATCTTCATCTAAAATACAGGAAGAAGGCAGCTGCCTTGCAAATGAAATCACAGTGGCTCTGCAAGCCTCAGAGCAGAACGCACAGCGCTCCCATGGGCAGAACACGTTCTAATGCCTGCCACATCCGCGCCATCAACTTGCCCCTTAACGACGCCTACTACAGAGCACAGGAACGCAACAAATGCACACCCTCCAGGGAGCGCAGTTCTGCTCTCAGACCGGCTGTGAATCCCAGCTCCTTGGCTTCTTAGGAGTCAGCAGCTGGGCAAAAGAGTTGTCCTCGCTGAGCCTCAGTGTCTTCACCTGTAAAAGGGCGTGCCGCAAAACGAGTTCCGAGATGCAAGTGGAGCACGCAGTGCCTGCACGCAGGAAGCCCTGAGACCGGCTCCTAGAGATTAGGGAGAGTAGCGGAGCTCAGTCTGCAAAATAGAGAGGACTTGAAGTCACGCTTACCTCCGCAGGGCTCCAACCACAACTTCTATGCCGGCGTCTCCCGCGTCGAGCAGCGGCAGCAGCAGCAGCAGCGCGGTTACCACGGGCGGGTTGATCGCAGCACAGTAGACACCACAGATGCCCAAGGATGCGAGTTGGTCCTGAGACTCAGAGCGCAGCCTTTTGTAGGCTGCCCAAAGCCCGGAGGCCACGCCCTCCTGACGCCCGGGGGCGCTGATAGGGCCGCGCAGCCCGGCCCCGCCCGGTCCCTGCCCTTGGCCCCGCCCCGCGGGCTCAGAGAGCTGAGGGAGTCTCGAGCGCCGGAGGGCCTCGGGGTCTGCCACCTGGCATCTGGGGCCGGCTTGAGACCCGGATGCGTCGGTTTCTTTGCTGTGACCACGCAGGAATAGTTTAGTGGAGCGCTCGCTTTACTGTGCGCCCCGTCCAGTGTCAAGCACTTTCCACCAGTGGTTTGAGTATTTACTAAATCCCGGCTGTTTGTGGTTCACCTGGAAAGTGGGAGTTGGGAGGTGACCCGGCAGGATAGAGTCAAATGAAGTCGGCAAGGGCTGGGGTCTGTAAACGGTGGCGACCAGTGAACTTTCTCTGAGTTTATTCTTACCCTCTTTACGTAGATTAAAAAAAAAAAGGGATAGTGTATTCATCATACACACACACACACACACACACACACACCCCAATTTGCAGACAAAGGAACCAAGACTGGGGGTGTAGCTAGCTCCAGGAGCTAATACAGAGATTAAAGGGGAGCTAATACAGACGTCCCAGCACGTGTCCACAGAATCCCAGGAGGTGGAAATTGTTCACTAATCAGGTTCACACCTGGCTCTGACCCATTCGGAGATGCTTCGTATCTTTAACCAGTGCAGGTATATACATAAACCAACTTACAGCCAGAAAAAGATTGCCTTTGAAATGTGTAAATCCAAGTCCCTTGTTGGCAGGTGAAGAAACAGGCTAGACCAGCAAAGGGCCTCCTGTGTGCTCCCCCCTCACGTCTGCAGACATCCCTTGCTGCAGGCTCAGGGCTGGGCTGGGCAGGAGGGAGCCTCTCCAGGTTGCCCCAGATGCATAACTAGCCCATTCCACCTGCACCCCTTCCAAACACCCAAGGCTCTGTGCCGACACAGACCCCCTGGGAGCTCAGATTGTGGGGGTCTCAGTCCAGTCAGAGCATGTGGGCGTGACAAGGATGACAGATGACCAAGTGTGTGATGTGGAAACCCTTGCCCAGGATCCTGGTGCAACTTAAACACAGATAAAAAATAAGGCAGATAAAGAATAACACAGATGTTCTCTTTATCTCCCTGCCCCCCTTCCTTTCCTTTTCTTTTCAGTTTTTTTTTCAAATGTAAGCACATATTTAATTTTATTAAACAATTCCGTTTGCTTTTCTAGAGTAGTTATACCAGTTTGCATTCCTTTTTTTATACAAACTATTTTTTTTTTGCATTTATGGGGTTCAGTGTACTGATTTGATATACAATGTGAAATGCTTACATTGCACTGATTAACACATCCATCACAATTATACTCTTTTCTTAATAGTTTTGAAATGTACGATTGCATCATGCATGCTCCCTCCTCCCGCCTCCCCCTCCCCTCCCCTCTCTGTCCTCTTCCCTTCTACTTTCTGGACTATAGTTATGTTTTACCATTTGTATGAATGTATAGGTGATTATATATTGATTTCATAGAAGTATTGTCTTCTCAGATTTTTTTTTTTTTTTTTGGAGACAGAGTCTCACTATGTTGCCCTCAGTAGAGTGTCGTGGGGTCACAGTTCACAGCAATCTCAAACTTTTGGGCTTAAGTAATTCTCTTGCCTCAGCCTCCCAAGTAGCTGGGACTACAGGCGCCCACCACAATGCTCAGCTATTTTTTGTTGCAGTTGTCATTGTTGTTTAGCAGGCCCAGGACAGGTTCGAACCTGCCAGCCCCAGTGTATGTGCTGGTGCCCTTAACCACTGAGCTATGGGCACCGAGCCTTCTAAGTTTTTAAAACATCATTTTCAGATCAACTGTCATTCATCCAATGCTTACTAAGCACCTACTATGTGCTGGGCTGTTTCAAGGGCCAAAGGATCAGTGAATAAGACTGTTCCAGAACAGTCCTTGGTCTGACAAAGGACAAACCCATGGGGAGAAGAGATTTGTATTAACAGATGCTCCTAGGTACCTGGCCCCACAAACATCCTCCTCACCCTCCACAACCCTCTGAGGCTGGTACCATCATCAGCCCCATTTTTACAATAAGAGAATGGGGAACAGAGAGTGTAAGTCACTTTCCCAAGGCCACACAGCTCCCAAATGAAGGAACTGGTATTTGAGCTCACACTCTTGCCCACCCAGCTGCCAGTCCCAGTGACCTTTAGACCTTGGGTGCAGGAGAACAAAATAATCCACGTCAGCAAAGTGGAAGGGAAGCGACACAGACTCAGGCTTTTCTGGAGCCCAGCATTTGAATGGAGGGTTGGTGTGGTTAATAATGGTGTGTAATAATAATCACAACTAATCCATCCTCCACACCCCTACAGATGCTTTTTGTGGCAACCCTGTAGGCTCCTTGCTGGCCCTGGATGGATCTGGGGACACCCTTCCCAGCCCAGACATTCCAGGGACACTGTGGGTGGAGGCTTTGCAAGCCTGGCAGCCCCAAGCTAAGCTGCTGCCCCAGTTCCAAAGCTCTCCAGACCCTCCCCTCCTTCTCTCCCACTGTGGTCCCCTCCTCACCTGCTCCCCTCCTTTCCACCTCCAGGGCCCGACCACACTCACCACTGCAGCTGCCAGCCAGGCGCACCTCCATGTGCCAGGCATCATGCACAGAGCATCACAAGCACCATCTGGACAATTATTGGTCCTATTTCCTAGATGGGGAAACTGAGGCTCAGACAGGTGAAGGCCCTTGTCCAAGGTCACTTGGCTGTTCAGATTGGTGAGATGAGACCAGTGTCCCAGGAAAGTCTGATCATTCAAGGCAAAGATCAAGGTCTTTGTCTCTTGCCTCCGTGTGGTTGCTGTAGGGCTGATGGCTCTTGTCCTCACACCAATCTCTTTTTCTCCAGTTATTTTTATTGGAGGCTCTTATTGGACAATTAGAGCCGGGACTGGAGGGAAGGGGGTTCCAGTTTCTCATTTTTCCTGGCGCACTCTTTCAGCAGCTGAATGACAGTAAGTACGTTCCCAGGCAGAAGGTCGCCAGGCCTCAACTTGGCATCAAAGATCAATAACAATTTGAGTCAAGGAGGCACGGGGGTGCCACTGGTGATATGTGATATGTGAACCCAAAAAACAGGAAAGACGGCCACAGTTCTCTACTGACTGGTGCCCACATGATTCTGTGAGGCTGTGGGTGGGACTGCCCTGTCTGCCTTGTTGGAGAGAAGCATGCGTGGGTGGGCTCTGCAGTGTACACTGGCAGGACACACTTGGGGACAATGCAAGTGCTGCCAGTGAGGACATCTGGGACAAGAAAGGACATTTGGGGGGCAACTCAAGGAGTGGCAGAGACATACAACTGGTGGCACCGTCTCGAGGGTCCTGGGACAGCCCATGTGCTCAGCACACCACCTGCTGCGGGTTAACACCCAGATGGGAACCAGTAATGTCAAGTTCATCACCTAGTGAAGCCTCACAGGATTCCTGCGTCCTGTTCTCATGCCAGTGCTGTGAGATTTGGGATCTGTAGGATCCCCATTTAACTGAGAAGAAAATTAAAGTTCAGATGCATCAAACCAGTGTCCTGGCAAGAGATACAGAGAGGGTGAACCCAGCCAGCTAGAAAACCTGACCTTGAAACAATTCCAGAATGTGTTAAGTAATTGCTTATAGGTCAAAGGCAGTGCTCTCACTCCCCACTCTCCCCTCTCCCCTCCTCTACCCCACCTATTAGCTTTCTACTAATGAGAGCTATTGGCTGAGGCAATGAGAAGGTTAGGGGGGCTGTGCTGTTGAAATCTTCAGTTAGAGAATACTGGAACATTCAGGGAAGCTTTAGTCACAGGTCTCGGGTTAGAAATGGTTTTATAGATTTGAAATATAAAAAATGATTATCCTGGATTATTACCCCATAGCACTTGTGAATCCTTCCTTCCTAGGTAAGGAAAAGTTCGTAAAAAGTGATAAGGCTGCCAACTCATCAACACTCAGGGTGACACAGTTTGTGTCAACACAAATGCCACGATGCCAGTTTCCCGTTCTCTAACTCAGCACCAGATCACTTTTACCACAATAGTCCCCAGCAGAGGCACAGAGAGCTTGTGTATCTTATCTGTTTTCTTTCTTGGTAGGAAGATTCTTGATTTCTACACGGACATTGTCACTTGGCCAAAAGACGATATTCCACAGCCTGACTTGCCGCTTCTCCTGTCCACAGAACTAAGTTTTTGCCACAGAGAAATGAGTGTAATAGTCATGTATGACTTCTAGGATGTCTTCTTAAAGGTGCAAGGTGTGTCCTTCTTGGTCTTCTTCCTCCCTTCTGCCTGGAATGTGGACGTGATGGCTGGAGCATAGCAGCCATGTCGGACCATGAGGGACCTTGGGAACAGAAGCCAGAGACAGGGGATCTTGAGTTCCTCACACTACAGGTCTCTCCATCGGTCCCCCTGCCTGTGTTAGATTTCTTTTACATAAAGGAGAAATCAATCCTATCCCCATTTAGGTGCAGAGGAGGGGCACAGTCTTTGTTGCTCACAGTGGCTAATCCGGATACACCCTTAATTTAAAAAGGAAAATAGATCCAATGTTGGAACAAAGGAATGCTTTTGTTATTGTTTCTTAGTTTTCTTCCCTTTGAATTCTCCATCTGGCATCTCTTCATCCTCGAGGGGGAAAACCACAAAACTCGGAAGTATGAGGACATCTCTGCAAAAGTGGGGGAGGCTCCGTTTCACAACTGTATAAGAGACTCCTTGCTCATGCGGCTTTGCAATCGGGAACCAAACCCATGTCTGAAACATACCTGGGCTCCTGCCATGCCTGAGTTCCTGCCCTGTCTTGTTTCTCTGACATCCAAGTGCAGGAGTCAGAGAGCTGGGACGATGACCAGGAGCGGGAATGCCTCAGAACCTGGGCCGGGGGCTTCACACACGAGGTGTGGTGTTTCTGGAAGATTCTAAACCTGCTTCGCCCTTTGCAATGTGACTTTGCTCCTGGTCTGCTAGTCTTTCCCTTGGACCTTGGTTGGCCATCTGACTACTTTGGCCCACAGAACATGGTGGATGTGATGGTGCATCATCTGTCACAAGCCTGGGACTCGTGAAGAAGCCCTGTCCAGCCAACATGGCGGTGCCTGCGCATGAAGAAGCCCTGTCCAGCCAACATGGCGGTGCCTGCGCATGAAGAAGCCCTGTCCAGCCAACATGGCGGTGCCTGCGCTGACGGCATCACCAGCTGCCTGGGACCCGCCAGCCCTGCTCTATCTCCTCCTTTTCACCTGTGTGAAGGAGTCCCAGTGAGACTCACAAAAAGGTCACCAGTTGCCAACCCCCAGAACATGGGGATAATACATCGTCATTGTTTGAGGCCTCTACCCTTTGGGGTGATTTGTCACGCAGCCAAAAGCTAACAAACAGATCATGACAAACCTTACTAACTAAGCAGAGAACGTTCTGGAAGCCACACATTTCACCTCCAACACAGCCAAATTCCCACTGAAGAATTCTAGGGAATATTCAGTACTTCTGTCACAGGCTGAACCATGTCCCCCAGCAATTCACCCGTGGAGGCTCTAACCACCTCCAGCTCACTGTGTCTGGAGGTGAGGCCTTTAACAAGCTAACTGAGGGAAATGAGGCAATTCAGGGTCAGGCGCCGTGGCTCACACCTTTAATCCCAGCACTCTGGGATGCTGAGGTGGGTGGTTTGCTTGAGCTCAGGAGTTCGAGACCAGCCTGAGCAAGAGTGAGATCTCATCTCTAAAAATAGCTGGTCATTGTCGCGGGCGCCAGTAGTCCCAGCTACTTGAGAAGCTGAGGCAAGAGGATCACCTGAGCCCAAGAGTTTGAGGTTGCTGTGAGCTATGACAGACAGCGCTTTATTGAGGGTGACAAAATGAGACTCTGTCTCAAAAATAGGCAATTCAAGGGTGCATGACCCGACCTGACTGGCTTCCTTGTAAGAAAAGGAGATTAGGACACAGACTCTACTCAGAGGGAGGACCACATGTGGACACAGCCAGGAGATGGCCGTCTGCAACCTGCAGAGAGAGGGCCCAGGAGAAACCCACCCTGTGATGTCTGGAGGGCAGACTTCTGGTCTCCAGAACCTTGAGGGACTAGATTTCCCTGGTTTATCTCAAACCCAAGCAAACAAGCACAGCCTCCTGCAGCTCTGGCCAGGCCTCGTCACCCCGGAAACTGCATCCTGCCTCCCCTTCTCTGCACCTGGGAACCAAACGTCTGGGTTGGCCTGAACTTGGTCACTATTTCGTCAGCCTCGGGAGAGGGAGTGGCCTCCTTTCTCACCCAGGACTGGAGCGCCCAGCTGATGAGCCCAACCCCAGGCATCCCAAAGGGACACCTCCGCTGGGTCATTGATGTCTCCGGCTCTGTCTCCAGGCTTCCTACCTCTTCTCCCAAAGAGGGGCCATCCTGCTATCTGCGCTAGGACATAAAGGTCATGGTGAAGTCCAAAGGGGAAAGGCAGGGAAGTTTTCTCACAGCCCCTAGAGACGAGAGCTCTTTCTGGGATTCCAGCCCTAAGCACCCCACCTGCCGCTCACAGG
>NW_003852442.1:718392-719864 GCF_000181295.1 Otolemur garnettii
GGGTCCCAGACCACACACCGCTCTGCAGAGACCTGAGTCATCTGGCCTCATAGGTGTCTCCCGAGAGCCTCTTTACCAGAAATGCCCTGCATTCACCCTGATTATTTTTCTAGCAATCAATTAACACTTTCCAGATGCAAAAATTGGAGAGTAGCCAGTCTCGGCCTTTGCGTGGTTTGGGAGGACCCACGAAGGAGATGTTGGTGGGTTCTGCAGGCTGAGTGGCTGTCACTAAGCCTGCATTGTTCCTGAGTGGCTGTGGTATCAATGCCACCACCAGGGGAGCCCAGAGATGCCTGCAAAAACTCAGCCCGGCACAGTGGCTCACGCCTGTAATTCCAGCACTTTGGGTGGCCGAAGCAGATGGATTGCTTGAGCTCACGAGTTCAAGATCAGCCTGAGCAAGAGTGAGACACCCATCTTTACTAAAAATACAAAACTAGCCAGGCCTCCTGACAGGCACTTGTAGTCCCAGCTATTCGAGAGACTGAGGCAAGAGGATTGTTTAAGCCCAGGAGTTTGAGGTTGCTGTGAGCTAGGCTGAGGCCACAGGACTCTACCCAGGGTGACAAAGTGAGACTCTCTCTAAAAAAAGAAGAACAGAAAGGAAAGGGAGCCCGAGGCGTCCTTAGTGTCAGCCTGAAGCTCTTTTTTGCACCTTCATGCAATGTGTGTGGAGACGCCACTTGGTCTCTCTCTGTAAGGGGCGGTCGGGAGTGGGGAGTGGTCCTTGTGACAACAAGCACCTCCTGGTCTCTGTCTTTAAATCATCTCTGTCCTTTTGTCACAGTCTCTCTCAGGTAGCGAGTCCACTGCCAAACATTGGAGACCACTCTTGGGCATGTCCTTTGTCCTCCTCTCCCCTTCCCAAGATGAGGCCTGGATGAGGGTGGAGGAAGTTTAGGGTTGTCATGGTTTCCCAGGGAGGGGTTGCGGGAGGGAAAGCCTGTCCCCAGTTCTAGAGGCCAGAGGTCTGACATCAAAGCATCTCAGGGCCAGCTCCTTGCTCCTTCCAGAGGCTGTGGAGGGAGGCTGTTAGCCCCTGCTGCTGGTGGCCCCAGGCATTCCTCAGCTGTGGCTACCTTACTCCAGTCTCTGTCCTCATATGGCCGTCTCCTCTTCTTGTGAGGACCCTCATCATTGTACTTTGGGCCACCTGGGCAGGCCAGGCTGCTCTCAAGAGATCACATTTGCAAGGACTCTTTTTCCAAATAAGGGCGCATTCACATATTCCAGGGGTGAAGTCATGGGTCTGTCTTTTTAGGGGCCACCATGTATACCACCCACCCCAGCAAGCCTGGACTCCACCTGCGGCCACTGTCTCCTCACCTGGTCACACCAGCAGCCTGGGCATGTGAGGCTGCATTTCAGGGGCACCTCTGAACCCTTTGTTCTCAGTCTCCTTCCTGCTTCTCCCCTCTCAACTCCCAGGGGTCCAGCCCACCGGTGGTTTGTTTTTGCCCCACCCCCAC
>NW_003852442.1:720284-721285 GCF_000181295.1 Otolemur garnettii
CCGCATACTACCAGCAGGATTGTGAAAGAGAATATTCCCATCACCCTCACACCTCACCCCAGTGAGTCTCCCCTCCCGTCTGCTTCCCACCTGCCCCATCTGCCTGCTCTAGAATATTTTATATAATAACTGGAATCGTACAGCAAGTCGGGGCTCTCTCCTCCTCCTTTCTCCTCCGGCCCCCAGAACAGGTCCCATGTCCTGTCTACTTGACACACATAGAGGGGACACCAGGGCCTCCCCATGCCTGCAGCCTGTCTGCCACCTTGGTGTCAGCCTCTGGCCGCAGCCTAGAGGGAGGTGGTGTGGCATAGTGGTCAGCTGCCCAGCTCCTGGGCTTGCGTCCATCCTCACTGTGAGACTCTCAGCCTCCCTAGGGCTCAGTTTTCCTCATCTAGAGAATGGGGATAACGACAGCCACTTCTGCACTTCAGGAGCAAGCAGCGACAATAACTACATGAGTACCCCTACATGAGCACACTCCAGCTTCCAGCTGGCCACACTGGGCCAGTGAGGAGGGATTATTAGGTCCCCACAGCCCTGTGGCTTACCATTTGGTCCTGGGGGGCAGAGGGAGAAAGTCAACAGAGCCTAAAGGTGGTTGGTTGAAAATCTCAATACAGTTGATACATTTCTATACAGACTAGTCGAGATAAAATGTGGTAGGCTGGGTGTGGTAGCTCACACCTGTAATCCCGGCACTCTGGGAGGCTGAGGAGGGAGGATCCCTTGACCTCAGGAGTTCAAGGTCAGCCTGAGAAGAGTGAGACTCTTATCTCTACTTAAAATAGAAAAGCTAACCAGGCATGGTGGTGGGTACCTATACTCTCAGCTACTCAGGAGGCTGAGGCAGGAGGATCACTGGAGCCCAGGAACCTGAGGTTGCTGTGAGCTGTGATGATGCCACTGCACTGTAGCTGGGGTGACAGAGCAATATCCCATCTCCAAAAAAAGAAAATAAAACAGGAACTGAGGACAGATGGAGGAAGTGTGTCACTGCC
>NW_003852442.1:721527-723706 GCF_000181295.1 Otolemur garnettii
CTCACTGAGTCAGTCCCACCGATCAGGGCTGGGACCCGGTCAGCTAGAGAAGACTATAAAGTTGGGGTCTGGGGTAGCCCCCATGGGACCTGTTTCTGAGATTAATCAAAACAGCAGGAAAGAGGGAAGTTTCCACCTCCTGGCTGGCTGAAGGGATGGGGATGGGACTCTGAGTCAGTCTCACTGACCGCGGCTGCGACGGGGTCAGCTGAAGAAGGTCATAAATTTCCTGTGAGTGATGTGATCTTGCTCCATCCCCAGAGTGAGTCTAAGGCAGGGGGAGCTCTCCACATGGAAGATGTCTCCGGCTTCCCAGAATTCTTAATCAAATGTACGCATGTTTCATAGGAAACTGGTCTTCATTAACATTTCCCACCAGTCAACTGAAGCCGTCTGAGAGAGCGTTGGGAGCCTTTTTATGAGGTTTCCGTGAAATGTGTTTGCTGACACAGCGGCTGATCCGTCATGACCAGGCGGCACCATAAAAAGGGGCCTGGGTTCAAATCGTTGCTGTGCACCCCTGGGAAGGTCACTTCCCTTCTCTGGGCCTCACTTCCCTCCTCCCCAAATGAGACTAATAAACGCCACCCACCTCTGAGGGCGGCTGCAGAGAGGAGAGGACGTGGTAAGTGCCTAATGGTCGGTGTGCCAAGTGTTTCTAGGTAAGGGCTCTTATTCCTGATATTTAAAATAGGGATTCTCCTGTGCATGCTTGACCCAAGCAGCAGACTTGGGGGCAAGTATTTCGGGGAAAACGGAGCCTGTCTGTGCCGTAGAGCTTCTGGCCACACCAGATCCCTGGTGATTCCCAAGCTGAACTTGCATCACTGTAAGTTCTCAGGACAGAAGACTCCTTGGCCATTTACCATAATAATAATATAGACTGAGAAAGCCCCTATAGACGGAGTTATTAAGTATCAATTAGGACTCAGTCTGGAACCATGGAGGGTTTGGAAAATGTTTTCAGATGAGTTTCCAAGTATTTGATGAAACCCCAAGACATTTTTCCCAGGCATATTTTCCCCTGAAGTTGGAAACCCAGAAGTATTTAAGGGAGAATTTAATCCTTGGGTTCAGGATCTGCTTGTGCTTAACTCATCTGAATGGAATGGCATCCGATGCCCGAGAAGCCTGTGCCCCCATATTTTAAACATGGAATTACATACTTGCATTTCGGGTGCCTGCAACTGAAACTCACATTAACCCGCAGACCAGCACTCGAGTTTCAAGAGGGTATAAACTTGGCAAGGGCGCCCTTCAATTATGGGACTCGAGATAAGCCTGCTGGGTTGTAACTAGGCCAAACCACAGCAGGCCTTAGAGGACCGAGGACCCTCGGTCTACAGAGATGGAGCGAGGGACTGCACCAGCTCCCCTGGGCGTGTAATGGTCAGGCATGGAGATGACCAGATTTTCAAATTTAACAAGGAAAAAACGCCTATTTCAGGAGACTCAGACTGCACAGACAGATAGTGAGAGCAAGCAGGGAAGAGATAAAACCACCCTACGAAGATGGCCCTGGTGATGGTTCAGACCAGGCATTGTCTTCTGGTCTGTCTTCCCCTGCACTTTGGGAACTGGCTTTCAAGGTGGCAGAAAGGAAGAGTGGGGGGTTGTGAATAATCAACGGTTGGCCCTTCTGGTAAAGCTTGAGGGACATGGAGAGACAGGCTGAGAGACGGGCTGGGTGGCCTTGCTGGAGGGCAGGAGCCACAAGAGCCAGGACCGCTGCCTCCCCACACCTGCCGCTCAGAAAACGTGACCTCAGTTTCCGCTCCTCTCACAGAGAGCGTGGAAGCAGAGTCACAGCAAACAAGCGGAGAGAAGGCAGCCTGGTGGACACAGTGTGGGGACTTCGAAAACATCACTAGCTACGTTTCAGCGTCCCTGTTTATAAATGGGCCTGATCACACTGTGAGGACCAGGCTGATGTGCATGATTTTAAGTCAGTTGTGCAGTCTGGAGCTTGATGACCCAGTGGGTAGCCAGGAAGAAGAGGGCTTTACAGAGTCAGAACTAAGCGAACTTGCCGTGCTAAGAATACAGTAATTGATTAGCGGAGATACTGTTATTGAAACTGGTGGCTCGGCGCCTATAGCTCAACCGGCTAAGGCGCCAGCCATGTACACCTAAGGTGGCGGGTTCGAATCCCCAGCCCGGACCCACCAAACAACAATGA
>NW_003852442.1:724164-728676 GCF_000181295.1 Otolemur garnettii
CTGGCTCCCGCCTGTAATCCCAGCACTCTGAGAGGCTGAAACGGGTGGATTGCCTGAGCTCAGGAGTTCAAGACCAGCCTGAGCAAGAGTGAGAGCCAGTCTCTAAAAACTGCTTGGCATCATAGCAGGTGCCTGTAGTCCCAGCTACTCGGGAGGCTGAGGCAGGAGGATCACTTGAACCCAAGAGTTTGGGATTGCTGTGAGCTATGACAGCACAGCACTCTACCCAGAGAGACAAAGTGAGACTGTCTCAAAAAAAAAAAAAAAAGAACGTTCTTAAAGCTCCAGCAATGGATTATCACTCAGCAGGGAGAAAGAACCGAGCTCTGGCGCCCACTCCACTGGGACGGACTTTAGGGAAATAATCCTGAGGAGAAGGAAGACAGGGAGGTCACATGTGAAGGCTCTGATACGATGCTCAGATGCTCAACACGGTCAAAAGCATCTGTGGCCACAGCTCACCAGGGGTCACTGTGTCCCTGTGGGAGACACTTTGTTGTCATGACTAGAGAGGGTGGGGGCAACTGGCAGCCAGAAGAACGGAGCAGGGAAGCCACTAAAATGCAAAGGATAGCCCTGCCACAGAGAAGGACAGGCCCCAAATCCCAATAGACGTCACATTGGTGGCTGCGGCTGGGGATGGGACAGTGACTGGCAGCAAGCTTGGGGCCTCAGGGCTCTGGACAGAATGTATACATTTACATATGTGTCTAAATATGGCAAGAGCCTCAGAGATGTGCGTGTGTGCTGTGTGCTTTGTTTCTCACACACACACAGACATATCCCTCCCACACCCCCAAATGCAGACTGGCTCCAGCAGAGCGGTGGTCATGGTTTCACGTCCCGTCACTGTCCCTGCCACCCATCTCATTTAACAGGGACAGAACATTTGAGTCAATGGAGTGCTTTTACTGAAGCGAAAAGCCAGGGTTAGACTCTTGGGTATTCCAAGGCAAATACGAACCATATGAACATGCAGACTCACAGCAGCCACCGCGATCGCTTGCCCAGGATTTTCCAAACCGCCGCCGTGGCAGTGAGCGGGTGCACACAGCATCCAGCGTTCACGGGCGCCCCTGGGTTTTTATTGCCTTGGCGTCACTGCCTTCGGGAGCTCATCATTTCTGTGAAAAGGTGCTGGGCCAGCCAGTCCCTGCTTGCTTCATCAGCCACAAACCTGTCTCAGGGAGTCAGCAATTGGTCAGCATCCAAAAGCCCACGGCTGTCTGCTCAGTGGGCCAGTAGGTCAGCATGAAGGGCCGAGGCTGTGGCCCGTGCTCACATCCTCGGCCACAACTGTGTTCAGTCTGGTCCAGGGCAAAATGGCTTGAAGTCATGCTTTGGCCAGACTGGGTAGGTCCTTTGCTGTGGCTGCCACTCCGTGGACAGTGAGCTCAGAAGCTCTGACCCGAGGTGGAATGGTGACCACCCATTGATTCTAGTTGTGTCCAGTAAGCTTTATTTCCTCTTTGGTTCGTATTACATGCATTACCAATGGTGACCATTAGAACAAACAAGAACAAAACACTGAGTCTCAGGAGGCAGAGACTCAGAAGTTAGTCAAGGTGGGTTTTATAGTATGAGCATCTGGCCTTGGGGACTTGCGCCCCTTGAACCAAGGGAGAGAAAGAAGGCCAGGCTGCAGCTTGGGGCACCAAACAGACCATCAGGCCAAACAGACAGACACCTACAGGTTTCCAAAATAGATTTCAAAAATGCAAACCATGTCCCAGCTACTTGGGAGGCTGAGGCAAGAGAATCACTTAAGCCTAAGAGTTTGAGGTTGCTGTGAGCTGTGGTGTCACAGCACTCTACTGAGGGTGACATAGTGAGACTCTGTCTCAATAAATAAATGAATGAATAAATGAATAAAGTGAAAACTACATCTCAGCACACAGAGACCCTTAGCACTTCAGAAGCAGCCATTTCCCAGTAGAGATTAGAGGGTCGGGGTTGAGGAAGTTGATTACAGGGGCTGATGAGGTTGTGGCACAGTCAGCACTACAGAGCTGGCCTTTCAGGAAAACCAGGCCAGACCCAAGCCACTGGCTTCGTGGCCACCTCTCCTGCTTTCCTATCTCTACCTGCCCACGGCCTCGCCTTCCCACCCCCTTGACCCACCTCGGTATAGAATTTGAGCACCCTTTGCTGGATTTATCAAAGTGAGTGTTTTCTTCTCAGATGTAACTGTGACCAAGTTACACCTTTATAGATCTAATTCTTTGCAAACAAATCTTAGGTTATCTTGGTTCATCTTTGTTGCTATGAAAAAATACTGAGGCTGGGTGATTTACACTAACAAGAGGTATAGGCTGTGAGTGGCTCACACCTATAATCCCAGTCCTCTGAGGCCAGAGGTTCGCCTGAGTTCAGGAGTCTGAGACCAGCCTGAGCAAGAGTGAGACCCCCGTCTCTACTGAAAACGGAAAAACTAGCCTAGGGTGTTGTGCCAGGTGCCTGTAGGCCCAGCTACTCGGGAGGCTGAGATAGGAGGATGGATTGAGCCCAGGAGTCTGAGGTTGCTCTGAGCTGTGATGATATCACAACACTCTAGCCAGAGTGAGACTCTGGCTTAAAAAAAAGAAGAAAAAAGGAAAAAAGAAAATGAAACAAAAAGAGGTTTGTTTGGCTCCCAGCTCTGCAGGTTATAGAGAAACACAGGACCAGCATCTGCATCTGGTGACGACCTCCTTCTCCCTCCAGTATCTCCCTGCACAGGACCGAAGAGAAGGGGAGCCCCATGTGCAGAGACCACACGGGAGGGGGACCTTGTAGGGGGGACCAGGCTCTTCAACAACCAGCCCTGGTAGGAATTGATGGAGCTAGAACTCGCTGGTTACTAGGAGGGCAGCACCAAGCCTTTCAGGAGGGATCAGCCCCCAGCCCCAAAACCTTCCCCACCAGGCCCCACCTCTGACTCTAGGGATCAAGTTTCAACCCAAGGTTTGCAGGATCAAACAGCCAACCGAAACACTTAGATCGATGTCCTCTTTGGTTTTTCTTGTGCTAGGCTTTTAGTTTTCAAAGTAAGTCCCATTGCAGATGGAAAGAAGTGCAGAACAGAAAAATAGGAAGCCTGCTGTGCATGTGGCCTGTGCGACCACCTGAGAGGAGAAGACAGGAGGGGCCACACCTCCTATCCAGCACTTCAGGGCAGCCTTCTGGCTCGTGCTCCATTTTCTAGTGGAAATTTGGGCAGCTGAGAAAGTCTTTCTACCCTGGTGGTTCCAGGCCAGATGGGAGAAAACACCCAGATACTGAATTAAATAAAGTGGTCCAGGCCGAGCAGAAGCACCAGAACCGACTGTGCAGCAGGGATTTAAATGAGGGGCAGGCAAGCATGGCCAGAGACCCTGGCCGGTGAGAGCCAGAGGCCTTCACCTGAGACCCCGCCCTGGGCCCTGTGAGGTGCCCACTTTGGGAAGGGCAAGGGTGTCAGGCTCCCTCTCCTGCCTCTTTCTGCCGCTGCTGAGGGGCCCAGGACAAACCTGGGAGCACGGTGTTGGCTGAGAGGCAGTTCACACCTTGTGTAGGTGACGAGTTCACCTGGTGGGTGCTGGCTCCGTTCAACCCGCTACGGTTGGCACTGTAGTCTCGGGTGACTGTCCCATGAGCAAAGCCTGTAGGAGGTGCCAGACGCAGGCGCAGGGCTGTCTCTGAGGACCATGTGGGCCCCAGTGACTGAGCATCCCATGTGCTCTCGGATCACAGCGACTACCTTGACCAACCCCGCCGGAGGGCCCGGGTGGCAGCCCCACTCCGGGACACCGCATAGGTGAGATGCTGGGGCAACCTGCCCAAGGTGAAATAGCCGGCTAGGGCCCTGGGTGGGTTGGGAGGCAGGCTGTGTGGCTTCTGCAGCCTATTCTTACACATTACTTTGCTGCTTTTGTTTGCTTTAATGCTACAACCAGTGAGAGTTCACCCAGACTTTCCTCCTACTTCCACAGGCTGTCTGCCCTCCCAGTGTACTCCTCGGTGAGTAGGGCAGGCCTCGCTGCAGGGACAAGAGGCCGGTCTCTCAACTGCCCTCAGCACAGCTCAGGGGCTCCTCACAGGGGTGGCGCCAATTCCCCGTCTGCACAACAGAGATACTGATGCCACCTGGTGCTGCCAGAGGACAAGGTGCCTGGGAAGAGCTCAGGAGCATGCCTGGCAAAAGCCCTAAGTCTTAGCTATTAGTATCTTGTCCTGGAGAGAGGAGGAGAAGCAGGGAGGTGCTGAAGGAGGGAGGTGCAGGAGAACCCCAAGGGTGGCCACAGGAGTGCTACTCTAAGTTGCTGGTCCCCTGGGCCACCTCCAGGTGACAGACCCACAGGGAACAGCGGATGCGTCCTCGTCCTGCTCTCAGCAGGACTCCACTGGAACCTCACTTCCCACACTGAGAAGTATGGCAGGGACATCTGAAGCCACAGGAACAGGGTACCTCCCTAGACGATCAGTTTTCCTCACTGCAAAGCTGACACTTAGTTTCCCAAGTCAGCGCTAGGGAGAGCCCTGCTCGCTTGCCTG
>NW_003852442.1:728844-738967 GCF_000181295.1 Otolemur garnettii
GCAGTCAGGGCTGGTCCTCTCTGATGAAAACAGAACGGGTGAGGACACAGAGCCGTCTCAGATCTGGAAGCAAATCTCTGTGTACAGAAAGGGCTTTCCATATATATATATTTTTAATTAAGCAAAGGAATAATTCTTTTCTTAAATCAAAGAATGCCAGAATACCAAGAAAACATGTGAAAAGAGAGTTGGTTTCTTTGAAGGACAAGTGGGAAGTCCAGGGGCAAGTTGACCAGACCTGACCCCAGAAACCCAAAGCTACAGATAAGACCTTAATCTATGACATAGTCCAGTACCATATGCCAAGCTCAATGCACTCCAGATGGGTTAAGTCGTTGGGGGAAAAAAAAACAAAACAAAAAACCAAAACCAAGCTAAACACAGGGTCAGATTTTGTCTAGTTCCCAAATGTCCCACCAGTAACACAGGATTCCTTGGCAAGTTTCTATCAGGGAAACTTTTCAAATGCACAAACACAATACTTGTTGCTTCCAAACAGAATGGAGCCACGCTAATGTCATACTTGTTAGAAAACCAAATATAAGTATTTTCCCCCCAAACGATCAATAACATGGAGCAAGCATTTCAACGGGAATCTCTGAGCAAATGAAATTGATAAAAGCATTTAAATGAAAATATCTTGGCTGTGTGCAAAGGCTCACGCCTGTAATCCTAGCACTCTGGGAGGCCGAAGCAGGTGGATCGCCTGAGCTCAGGAGCTGGAGCCTGCTACTAAAAATAGAAAAGCTAGCAGGGCATTGTGGTGGGCACCTGTAGTCCCTGCTACTTGGGAGGCTGAGGCAAGAGGATTGCCTGAGCCCAAGAGTTTGAAGTTGCTGTGAGCTATGTCGACGCCAAGGCACTAAGTCTGGGGGACAGAGTGAGATTGTTCCTCAAAAGAAAAGAGAAAGGGAGGAGAGGGGAAGGGAGGAGAGGGGAAGGGAGGGGAGGGGAGGGGAGAGAAAAAGAAAAAGAAAAAATCTTGTACAATATCATCAGTGTGAAATCAGAGTCAAAACAAAATACTTTGTAAATACTGCAGCAGCTAGGACTGTGTCAATTTCCTTTAATGCAAATAGTGGACATGATTTACAAACTTACTTGCTGGTTGTTACCAAGGAAAAGTCACCCAACAAAATACTATTATGTTCAGCAAATCAGTGCTTAGTAAGTAGTTGTGAAATGTGACCACAGTGTGCAGAGGGGCATGATTAAGGGTGCAAAACAAATTGTACAACCAAGAAGCAAACCTACAATTTAAACTCCATGACAAAAACTTACTTGCTGATTAAAATGACATAACATTTCTTGCTGGGGCTGGGGATAAGGAAAGACGGGGAAGTCTGATCGCTGGTCTGTTTACTAAGGAGCACCACCACCAGGCAGAGTCGGCAGGCGCTGAGGTGCATTGCATTTTCAAAGCAAGTTAATTTTTCTCCAAAAGGATGTTCAGCCGTGACCTAAACCAGTCATTTTGGTGATTGTGAAAAACGCTGCATTGTAGAAACAAGAAGGAAAGGAAAATGGGGAGAAAAATCTCCTGTTTTCTGTGAATTAAAGATTTAAAAACTTCACTTATGCAAACCACTATGGTTAATAAATTTTGGCGACATTGAACATGTATAACCTGAGTCTTGGTTCAGCTTCCACATACGTGTCAAGGTCACTGAAGGGCTTGTTTTAATTCTCGAGGCAGAGTCACACCCCACGAATTCCAGTTACTGGAAAAGGCATTCCCATTCAAGGAAGCACACACAACTTTTAAACCAACTTAGTGATTTTTATTGATGGGCGACGACTTTATACTCCTAGGTATCACTACACTGTGTACAGTTAGGGACGCAGCATCGTAGAAGAGCAGACAGCAGAGTTAACAGAGACGCAGGAGATACCAATCTTCACCATGGTGCCCACTTCTCATTGTGTGTACACAGAAGCATGAATGCGATTTGAAATCTTTTAATGGCAATAAAGTTACAATCACCCATCTATGTAGACTAACATTGTAACTCCAAACATTTGATCTGCAATGTGTATGGAAGCAGTTTCTCATCGTACAGTTATCGAAATGTATTCTTCCTATTAGGAACCAGCAACTCACTCTTGTGTTTATTTTTCTGTGAAGAACTATTTCTTCTTTGATAACTGGCTCATTTTTATTGTTTATCAAAAACTAAAGGGTGGGGAGGAAAGTGTGATGGATTAAAAAATTTCTTTTTTAAGGAAAGATAAAATTCATTTTCACAAATTTACAAGTGTTGCTGGTGCAGGATTTATTCTACTAAGCAATTAGGCTGGGAATCAAATGCAAGTTCCACTTTCTTGTCTCAGGAATCAGCATTATTTCAGAAATAGGGGTTTTGTATATATTCTAAAATCAAGCCAACAGTCTGTTTCAACCAGATGATTTGGAAGTTAGAAGTCAACATAACTAAGTTGTGCACAAAGCCCAAGGCAAGTCCTTTTCATTCTAGCCCATTTTTGCAAAAGGGAGAGCTTCTCTCTACAGAGCCACTAAAGAGAGGCAGGAAGTCAGTGAGAGATGGAGTTCTACAGAGCGGGCACCGGGCACACACAGCGCACAGGAGCTCACAGCAGGTCCACGCGGCGGTAATACAGGAGGTAGGCTGTGCGTTCAGCAGTTGGCTTCACCACCTGGTACTGGTTAATCACCTTGACTGTCTGGTCGTCGATGCGCAGCCAGCCGTTCAGACCAATCTGGAAGACGTCCGTTGTGTAGTGACCCCCTGTGGCGCTGCCACCGTGATGGTAGACCACTGCAAGAGAGTGCCAGCAGGGACACCGTGAGAGCAGCACCACACACAGATCATCTAATTAGGGGCATCCACCTCGTTCCTTCCAAAGATGTGTCTTATGTGCAAAACATCTTACCAAAATAGACAAGACCAAGAGATGCACCTACACAAAACAGTGCTATTTAAACTCAAAACACGTAAACAATTTATAATAAAAACTTTTACATATCTTTAAAGTAAGGGTATGTGTCTATCTCAGTTTTTAACATGTCCGGCCCCTCACAGGACACTGCCCTACATGGCCACCAGCAGCAGGTTCTCACCCCTCTGAAGCACAGTCAGAGGCTGGTTCATGCTCTCTGTCTGACCTGGCCAACTCCACCACCTCTAGACTGTCCAAAAAAGATATATGACTGATTAGTAAATTATAGTAACACAAATTTTTTCATAGATTAAGAACGTTTCAAGAAAAGAAAAAGTTTGGTGACACAGAAACGTTTATAAAATAGTACATGAGAAAACAAAGACCCCAAGTTTTCTATGGACAATCTGTCATCACACGGTGACATCACATGCTCGCATGTGCCCAAAGGAAGGAGGGACACCAGGACTGTTAACCACGGTTGTCTGAGTGTATAGCTGTGGAGGGCCCCTACAGAGATGGTACTAGTAATCCTTCCTCCTGTTTAAAAAACTCAGTGTTTCTACAATGTTTTAATAGAAGAAAACACTACTTACTATTTACTTTTTTAAAAATCCTCTTATTCAACCTAGAAGCCTTAATCAAAGGCCTAAAACAAATTCACCTGTTGGAAGATGCAATGAAGGTTGCTATTAAAAGGCAGCTACACAGGACACAACCCTCCCCCATCTCTGAATGGGGAGCAGAGGGCTACCAGGCCCGCAGCAGACGTGGGGCGGGGTGGGGGGGGGCGGGGATCCAACGAGAATCTAGGATGGCAGTGTGGCTTGGTAAACTGTGCTCCACCACTGGGACACAAAGGACCAGGCCTGGGAGTGATAGAAGATTCAGTTGGTAGGAAGTTCTGAGACTGGCATGGATTAGAGGACTTGAAATGGGGAGAGCAGAGAGAGAGCAACACAGGGCTGGGTCCCAGGCCACAGCAGGTGGGTGCGGCACATGCTCTCACAGGGCCCTTGACCAGGAACCATGACCTTGACTGCCAACCTTCCCCTGCAGCCACCCCCTCCTGAAGTGATGCAGAGAAAGCAAAGAAGCTGTTCACTGCCTACCAGGACTTGGGTGCTCGACTCCACCCTGGTCAGCTGCTGAGTCTGAGCCCCAGCTGAGGACCTGGAGTTCCCACTCCAAGGCAGAGAAAGAAAAGGGCTGAGAGACCCCTGAGAATAAGTTGTCTGCTGCCACTCAGTCTGGGGCCCAGAGGATAGAGGAAGGTCTGTGACTAGCTGCCTTCTGGGAGAAATCAAGTCAAAAGGAACAGTGACTAGGAGGAGCGGAGAGAAGCCTGGGCACCTTCCAGTGTGGCCCAGGGCCCCCTCCCACTGACCAGTGGCCAAACTTTCCAAAACCTCAAGAGTAGACCAAGGTAGACAAGAGCTTAAGACCCTGCTCAGGCGTCCATGCCAGAGTGTCCTGTTTGAGTTCCAGTTTATTCTTTTATAAAATGGTAATTAATACTACCCCTCATCTCTCAGGACAGCTGTAAAAATAAAAGAAAAGGCTACCTAGTAGAAAAAAAAAAAATCAACAAATGAGTAAGGGTAGTGTTTCTTTAAAACACAAACAGGCTCAACAAAGGTAACATAAAAGAGAAGCTGAAAGATTCTAATAAAAATGCCCAGAAAGCAAACAAAATTGTTGTAAACAGCAACAATTAAAAAGAGACATAAAGGCCAGGTGGTGGCTTCTGCCTGTAAGCCCAGCAGGGGGACGAGGCAGCAGGAACTCAGGAGTGCCAGACCAGCCTGAGCAAGAGTGACCCCATCTCTACTAAAAACAGATCAGCCAAGGGTCATGGCTCACACCTGTAGTCCCAGATACTTGGAAGACTGAGGCAGGAGGATCGCTTAAGCCCAGTAGTTTGAGATTGCTGAGAGCTGTGATGATACCACTACACTCTATCCAGGGTGACAGAGGAAGATTCTGTCTCAAAAAAAGAGACATGTAAAGACACAAAGGCGTTAAAGGCTCAGGCTGTATGTACAGGAGAAAGGAGGATGGACAAAAAGACGGGAGAGAAAGAAGAGTGACAGACAGACGGTCACTGTGGGTAGGCCCAGACCAGTAGCAGAGAGGCCGTAGGCCACTGTCTGGGAGTGGGGTGCCATTTGCCCTATGGGAGAGTTCCTGCGTCTAATGTGGGGAGTCTGGCGGCTGAGGAGCCAGTACAATTGGGAACACTTTCTCAAGAAGCCCAGCCAGCACTTACGGAAGAGGGCACAGGGGACACCACCCAGAAACACAATCTTCTAATCCAGCTGGTTGACAGGATATCACAGCAACTCCACAGCACTGTCACCCCACAAGCACCACAACTGCAGGAGGGGAGGTCCCATTCTCTCAAGGCCAGCTTGACATCCTAAAACTCACTCCTCAGACTCAAAGACAGAAATGTTCACTTTGAGTGAGGGCCTATGTTAGGGCCTGAATGACGTTCCACCAAACATTCTCGAAGGACTTCCTGACTTACGAAGCCCACAGGGACACCTAAACGGAACAACACGCTCCTGTGTTAAGTGGTATTACCACAAACACGTGCCTCAGTACAAACCCTTTTTAACAACGCTTTCATAAGGAAATATACAAATTTACTTACCTGCAAACAGCCGGTATGTTCTGTGGCATTTAAAATTCTTATTTTTAACCCCTGGAGAAAGAAGTTCTGAAAAATAAGACATGGAAGGTTCAGAGTAGCAACCAGCAAATGCCTAATAATAGTCCCTTCCAATAACTGCCCAGCAGGGTAGGAACTAAACAAATCTCCATCCTTTCAACCGCATAAAAATTGAGGAAGGAGGAAAATCAGCCCCACAGCACAGCAATACACATAACGTGCAACCAGCCCCCTAAGACATAGGAGCAAGAAATCGAACCTATGTGGTTCATGCTAGAAGATGTTCTTTTTTTTTTTTCTGAGACAGTGTTACTATGTTGCACTCGGTAGAGGGCTGTGTGGCACCACAGCTCACAGCAATCTCAAACTTGGGCTTAAGCGATTCTCCTGCCTCAGCCTTCCAAGTAGCTGAGACTACAGACACCCGCCACAACACCCAGCTATTTTTTGGTTGCAGTTGTCGTTGTTTAGCTGGCTCAGCTGGGTTCAAACCTGCCAGCCTCAATGCATCTGGCCAGGGCCATAACCACTGTGCTACAGACGCTGAGCCGAAAAGATATTCTTATAAATGGAAAAGAAAAAGCTACCTACTTAAAAACAAAAACCAAGAATTAGAATATTTTACATATAAGTCACATCATAAAACTTCAATTATGTGACAGTAAGATTTCCGCCACAGGTGTCAGTCCACCAGGGGCTACCGCTGGGGAGCTCTTTCTCTCCCGTGCAGCTCCCACCTTTGCAGGAGTGCCACTTACTGGCAGGAAAGTCCAGCAAAAGATGCACTGTTCTTGGCAGCCATCAGTGGTTCCTTCTCTACTGCTTACCCCACGACCTACGCTAGGTCCTTTTGTCCCCACTTATGTCATCTCTCTTCCTACAAAGTAATGGAGGTGGCAGTTGACACAAAACCCCTTGACAAGCAAGAGAAGCCATGCCAGGCTTGGTGCCTGTTGCTCAGGGTTTGGGCTATGGCCACACACACACTGGGGTTGGCAGGTTTGAACCTGGCCCGGGCCAGCTAAACAACAATGTGACTACTGCAACAAAAAAATAGCCGGGTGTTGTGGTGGGTGCCTGTAGTCCCAGCTACTTGAGAGCCTGAGGTAAGAGAATCGCTTAAGCCCAAGAGTTTGAGGTTGCTGTGAGCTGTGATGCCACGGCACTCTACCCAGGGCAACATAGTGAGGCCCTGTCTCAAAAAAAAAAAGAGAAGCCAGGCCAATAAAATCCATGTGGAACAACACCCAAGTCAGACAGACAGCTGACGGGGCTGGGGAGACGCAGGACTGAGGGTCAGAGACTGCCTTGCCTGACCCTGGCTGCGTTTTAGTTTCCTGCGGACAGTATAAAATGGGAAGACCTGTCCACCACATTATTCTTGCTGCCGTCTTCCTTTCCCTTTCTGGTCTTCAAAATCCCTGATGACTGAGGATGTAGCACAAAGTGTAAGGGAGGGACAGACACTGGGGCTGGCGTGGCAGCCACGCCCACCAGCTGCCAGCAGCAGCACCAGCCAGCGGGCCTGGCGGAGACCCATCTAAACCCTAAACTAACAGTGATGGAGGGGACACGATGGTTACTCGGTCGTCCATAATGCACAGAGGTGTGGGGAGGGCGTTGAGTGCTGTGGGGGCAGGGGGAGGAAGAGGCTCTCAGTCCAGGTTCATGCCTCTATCTCATCCAGGATCAAGGTCAGACATCCCCTCTTTTGTTTCCCCGATAACCTCTAGCCTGTCATAGTTTTTTTCACAAATTCTGAAGCTTCCAAAAAAAGGTTTCCTTCAAGCTGTGATTTTTTTTTTTTGCAGACAGAGTCTCACTATACTATGGCGCCCTCCGTAGAGTGCTGTGGTGTCACAGCTCACAGCAACCTCAAACTCTTGGGCTTAAGCGATTCTCTAGCCTCAGCCTCCCAAGTAGCTGGGACTATAGGCGCCCACTCCAATGCCTGGCTATTTTTTCTGTTGCAGTTGTCATTGTTGCTTAGCTGGCCTGGGCTGGGTTTGAACCCACCAGCCTCGGTGTTTGTGGCCGGCGCCATAACCACTGTGCTACGGGCACTGAGGCTCTTCAAGCTGTGATTTTACATGATCCCCTTTACCTTAGGGCTCTTTAAAAGAGCTTCCAAAATATGTGGACACTGCCCTGGCTCCCTGACAGAGACTTGCAGCTAATCAAGTCTCACAAATCTCTCCTGGGTCCCACTTCCTCTGCAAGCATTCCCACTGCACTAAGACAGTCCACTTAGCCAGGCTAGTCAAGTTGTTAATGCTCTGTGTGCCATTAATGCACAAAATGTCTATGGAAAAAATATGTTGTCTGTAATGGACAAAAGCTCCTATTTCTCTAATCCAGTAGGATCACATGGTTTAGTCATTTTTGCCTCTATATTAAAAGGTTACTTTCATGGGTATTTTAATACAAAGGTTTACTGTAAGTCAAGAAATTTAAAACAAAGTCAGCAGGAGAACCTCCTTGCTCAGCGTCACCTAGAAATGCTGACTGATGCAAGACAGTGCCTGGCACTGCTCATCACGCGTGTTACCTTTACTAATCTCCAGGTCCACAGGGTAGTCGATATTTTTGATAAGCTTCTGACATCCACCAGTCTTCTCATAGACAAACCGTTTCAGGTGCAGCACAAGAACAGGAGGAAGTTTTTCCAGAGTCACTCTTCGACTTATTTCAACCTACGACACGGAACACACCAGGACACATCATCCCTGTCTCACGAGGACCAGCAGATGTCACATCCACCTTCCACACAGACCTTCTCTGAGAGTTGACACCTGAGACTTCGCTGGCGCACCACAGAACTTTGTGAGAATCTGCTGACACTCTTCTTAAAAAACGCACACCTCCCTAAGAACTGCAGGGGATTCTGCGGGTTCCTGAAGCCCATTCGCAAACTCAAAAGTTAAGAACTTTCCTCTGTGACAACATTAATGATGAATTGGCATAAAAGTGAAAAAGCTAACTTTTAACTTTTTTTTTTTTTGAGACAGTGTCTCATTCTGTGCCCCTCAGTACAGTGCTGTGGCACCACAGCTCACAGCAACCTCCAACTCCTGGGCTCAAGTGATCCTTTTGCCTCAGCCTCCTGAGTAGCTGGGACTATAGGTGCTTGGTTATGTTTTTAAGAAACAGGGTCTCGCTTTTGCCCAGGCTGGTCTCAAACTCCTGAGCTCAAGTGATCCACCTACCTCAGCCACCCAGAATGCTAGGATTAGTCATGAGCCACTGCACCCAGCTCCCATTTTTAATTAAATAATGTTCATATACTATTGATAAAACTGATGCCAGTATGTTTCTTCCGTCAAGCATTTTAAATAACCATATAGCTATTTATTTTAACCATTAATCAATTTAATATGCCCTTACATACATATATAGGTCTAATCAATAGTGCTTTTCAATAAGGCTAGGATTTTTTGTTATCAAAATGCATTTTTATAGATAATCTTTTTATCTATCATTCTTGGTACTTATAAGTTCTTCTGTGCTTTCTACACTCATCTGGAGAATACTATGGGTAGAAATATTTTTTAAGAAACAATCCAAAAGACAGCAGCACATAAAAAACAATTTTAAAACCATCAGAGGACTATATACAAATCTAGTTGACGGTATTTTAATGGGTATTGCACTTCTACGACAGCACTAGATGGGTTTATGTGTATTAACTTCCCAAACTCTTCCCACCTACACAGACACCCTCACACTTCCCCCCACAACCTCCCAGGTGTCCTTCTGCTCTGGTGTCTCTATTACAACAGGAATCTGCTAATGAGAAGCATGGACGCAGCTCACAGTGACCCGAGATGAGGCTGTGAGGCCCGGCCTCCTCACCTGGGGAGAAGGTGTGCTGCGCTAACATGTGGCTGGGGTGCTTCTCAGGGCTGACAGACCTAAGGGTTAGACAGGTAAGTTCTCGAATGGATACTGAGAAAGTGCCACAGACCTCTGCTGAATACCACAAAGGTCACATTCAAAGTGCCCCCTGTGGCCATCTGTGACCACAGTAACATTCAGCATTGAGGTATGCAGCATTTTTTCTAGAATGAGTTTGTGAACTTAATAGTTAGGTCCTGTATAATAATTCTGACTACACTTTCTGTTTATTCATTAAATGGTTAATCCAAAATTCTTAAATGTGTATTTTGGATTTCCAGACAAACTGAGGCACAATTTCTCATCACCAACAAAACTGAACATTTTCTATATAGCAAATATTTTGTATGATATTTCCCCAAGGACCTTCACATGTCCCCACAGAAAAACACTTATGACTTAAAATACAGTGAAATTAAACCTGGTATTTAAAAAGTTTAAAAAGAAAACCACATTCAAGAAAATGTGTTATTTTCTTGATAGATATTTCCACACAAGCTGTCCCAATTCTCCTTCCTCAAACACCCGCTTTTCCCAGTGCTCCTGACCTCCCCTGGCAACACACTAGTCCAATCATGAACCACAACAGTTACCACTTTCTTTTTGATCCTGAAAGCTCCACCAAAATGCCATACACACACACACACACGCACGCAC
>NW_003852442.1:739149-747084 GCF_000181295.1 Otolemur garnettii
ACCCTCCTACCGCTCATGCCCCCTAAAAAGTCAAACTTTAACTGCAGCAAAAGCAAAAGGAATGAAAGCAGATACATCATAATGAGAGCTTTCCTAGGTCGCCTAAGGCAAGGCTGACAAGCCCCCAGCAGGATGAGTGGCAAAGGCTCCTTGCTCAGTTCAAGGAAGAGAGCAGGGACACCAAGCCACACGTGGAGAGCCAGAGCTGTCCGTTCCCACAGCCAGCGCAGCTAACCACCCACCCACCCACCCAACACGAGAACCTATTTCTCCCCCTCTCTCTTCTGTGAAACTCCACCACCAGGCTCTTGTTAGCTGATTCACTTAAGCCAACTGTCTCTGGCTCCTACTAGTTTTATTTTTTAAACAAATCCACCCATGAGACACAAGTCAGAAAATGTAAGGGCAGATCAGGCATAACTTCTGCAGATTCCAAGAGTCTGGCTTGACCAAGCCCAAAGCAGAAGACCCTGGACGCACTAACAGTCTCCATGTGCTATCGTGGTCTTCTCAGAACACAAGACAAGGCTAACTCCAGCCACACCGTGGTGACAGGTTCCCTACACTGGGCTGTCTTATTTTACTGGCAGCTGGCACGCACTGCCCAGCATCTACATGTTCAAAGAAGCTTGTCCATCCTCAGCCTGCATGTTATGAATTCACTGCCACAGTGTAAAGTGGGACTTTAAAGAAGAAGACAGGCACACAGTGGCACATTCACACAGCCAGGAACTAATAAGCTCTCTCAGACAGAACATGACCCGCCTCTCCCAGCTTAGCTGACACGTACACCACTAAGCTATCATCTGCTACTCTAACCCTTGAAAACTGGAAGACTCTAAAGATTTTATCTTTTCCAGATTACAGCAAAGAGTAGCAGGCATTAGAATCATGGCTTTAGATTTTTTCAAGGTCCTTGAACATCTACCACCAAATGTAAAACAGATGTGTTTAGAATCTTTTATATCCTAACTAATCTAATACAAGTTGTGCTCTATGATATCATGAGTATAAATAAGCTGTTCAACCTCAGTTAGAGATTTTATTGACTTTGTGATATGACGATTAGTTTTCCAGAAAATCTCATGCAGCTCGGGAAAAACAACCAAAATGAAGATGACTGCATGTACATGGTTTAGAGCTAAGAGGTGGTCAGGATCATCTATTTCAACTAAAAACGTGGAAACTTCCAGTCCAAAAAATTAAGCAACTGATTTAAGGAACAGAACTCAAATTCATTTCCCCTCGTTCCTAATTTTGTGTTTTTTCCACCAAAGCAGAGTATCTCAGTGCAAAGGTTCAAGAGCAACTGTGAACCTACCTCTTGCTTGGTTTTTGTGGTATAACCTTGGACAGATTCTCTGGCCACCAAGCTTTCCAATGCATCCTGGACTGTGCGTATCTTGTCAGACTGGATATCCAGCTGCAACGTGAAGAACGGCTGCAAAGTGGCAGATTCTTTTGAACTCTGCTGGTAAACCACAGACCTAAGAAATGAAAACAAAAACAAAAAGTTTAAGGGAAGACTCCCTGCCATTTTCTCTAAGATTAGCTAGAAGAGGAATAAACACCGAAAATAAGATTATTCAACATTACTTCCAAAACACCATAGAGAAAAGCCAAAATATAATGAATTTTAAAATAATTCTGCTGAATACCACCTCCTTCGTATTACTAGCAACTGAGTCTACAGCTGATAAATTTTCCCAGCTTGAGTGCACTGGAAGAAAACACACTTCATTCTCTCCCCATCATGATCTACTGCGCGAGTGAATAGATACGACTCTGGATGTAAAATGCCGACACTTTTCACTTTCTCACAGTATCGTAGCCTGTTCTAATACAATGGAGGCGAGTCCAAGGTAAACAAAATATTTGTAATGGCATTTTTCCTATAAAAATGACTTATGAAAAGAAGAAGGGGAGCGGGTGTGTATTAATAAGTTAACATTCCAGGAAAAAAGGCTACCACCCTTTCAAGAAGGGTGCCAACTCAACCTTATTTTCTTAGCTGGTTTTTTCATTTCAATTTTCTTTTTCTAAGTTTTCTGAGTGAAAATTATTTGTTTGCCCCATTTCTCATTTAGCCTTAGCAAGGAAACATTCTAGAAGTTTACTAAATGATTCTATCTCTGAAGTCTGAGTGACCTAGTTACAAATGGAATAAACTGGGTGTGCCCAGGTATTCAGGCTTCCAGAACAGGTGCTAACAACCAGCTGAAAGCTCTTCTGTCCGGATGGTCACCAAAGCCCTCTAGGCTCCTCTGGAGTAAAGTCAATGATGGCAGTTCTTGTGGTTCCAAAAAGGAATGCGGTGGTGGGAAAAACAGCAAGGAAAGCTGATGAAGGAATCAAGAGGGGCCTGGTAACCCAGTGGTCCTGCATTTTACTGCAGCCCCGGGGTGGGGTGAGGGGGGAGGTGAAGAATGATGCTGGCCTTCCTGGGGAAACTGAAAAACACCTCAAGAAGAATTTGAGAAGAAAGTCTTTCAAATGGCTCGAATAAGCATGCTAATGACAGCTGAAGAGGAGTTCCTGGACTGTACAAATTCCATATCTTTGCTTCATAAATTTTCAAAAGGAAACAAGAAACACTAATTTCAACACAGAGGCTGAGGTTAGCAGCCATGACAGAGCCAGCAGCTTCTCCAAAATGAACTCTGGTGCTTTCCAGTGGTCATCTGCAGACCAAGCTGAGATCTCTGGGTACACTGCCATCTGTGGTCTTGGCCATTTGGATACTGTCTACTGCTGTACAAAAATGGTACTCTCATTGCCTGGCATCTGAGCTGTTCTCTCACCCTTCCCTCCCACCCCCAAAGGAGTGTTCCAACAATCATACCAGCAGGCAGCTGGACTCTTGGAGCTAAGGGCTTAGCCTCCCCTCACTGCTACTCGCCACCCAGGTCTCTGCTTTCTCCTGCCAACACGACACATCCTGGCCTAAGAAGTCACCGTGGCAGTGGTAAGGGGCGGGCATTTCCCAGACCACAGCTAATAAGGAGAGACTCCAGAACACCAGAACAGAAAGGGCCTGTGGGGCTGGGCCTGCAGCACATGACACAGAAGGGACTGGTTCAAGGACTCACGGCTGCTCAAGTGGCTCCTATGTCCAGTTCTACAGGAGGTCAGAAACCAGATTCTGAGGGAATCAGTACGGACTGTCAGAGGCTTTTATCACTAGCCTGTTGAAAAGTGCTCAATTTCAGCTACTCAGGAGGCTGAGGCAAGAGATCTCTTGAGTCCAAGAGTTTGAGGTTGCTGTGAGCTGTGACACCATAGTACTCTACAGGGCCGACAGAGTCTTACTCCGTCTCAAAAAAAAAAAAAAAGAAAAGTGCTCAATTTCAAGTGTTTTTAGCACAGTGGGACCAAATCAAGTCCTGATGCCTGGATGTTACTTCTTTTAGATATACAACATTTGGGACAATGAGACTGAGACCCTCACTAAGCATTACCCTGGGAGGTTTCACAGCAAGGCTCTCGGAGAGGAAAGCATGCTACAAGGCCTATCTAGTGCTTCTGAGGAGTGAACCTCCCTGGAGATGGTACAAGTTTTACTCAGTTCCACATCACAGTGGTACTGAAAAGTTCTCATGTAAATAAATAAAAACCTTTTAGAACTTTGTGAATGAGCAAAAAGCTAGTTAAAGAAAACTGGTACTGGCTTGGCACCCATAGCACAGTGGTTAGGGCACCAGTGACATACACTGAAGCTGAGGGATTCGAAACTGACCCAGGCCAGCTAAACAACGAAAACTGCAAAAAAAACAGCTGGGCATTGTGGCGAGTGCCTATAGTCCTAGCTACTTGGGAGGCTGAGGCAAGAGAATCACATAAGCCCAAGAGTTTTGAGGTTGCTGTGAGCTGTGATGCCACAGCACTTAACCCAGTGCGACATAGTGAGACTCTGTCTCAAAAAAAAAAGGAAACTAGCACTGAGCAAAGTACCCAGAGACGCTACGCCTGGCCCCCTGTCCTCCTGTGTCAACAAACCTCCCTCAACACTATCTAGCTCAGTTGGCTCTGACGTCTAAAATTCCTCCAATCAACTCACAATAGCTTCATAAATGGCAACAAACTAAGTGTCCATGGACAGACCGATGGATAAAGAAAACTCGAATATACCAATATTGAGAAAACTGTGTTCACCAGGGGCCAGTGAGGAGTGGGGTGGCAGGTGGAATGGGAGGTGCAGGTCAAGAGTGGCAGACATGTAAGATGAACAAGTCTAGAGATAGAACACACAGCACGAGGACTGTGGTGAATACCAGTGTACCACACTCACTCTTGCCACACACACAGAAAGGTAACTGAGACCACAGACGTGTTAATTTGCTCCACTGTAATAACCACTTTACCATCCGTATTTCCTAATATCCCACTGTAAACTTTAAACACACACAACAGAATCTGTCAAAGTAAACAAAATTCCTCTGATTAGATTACAACGAGTTTGTTCTCTGAGCTTGATTCGGTTAGCTCACTTTCCTCTTGCTACCTAGCAGTGAGCAGCTGAACCTGCCGTAGCAAAGGCAGTGGGGACTCACTGGGACACAGGCCCAGGCATGGTGGCCCTGAGGAAATGCTCCGGTGGGAGTCGGGTGGGAGTGGGCTACAGTGGGCAGAAGCCTCGAGTAGAAATACTGTTCCAAGATGTCCAGGACAAGTTTCATACCTCCCTTTTTCAGCAAAATGGCAAAACCCTTAAAAAGGCAAATACTAAGTTATTCCAGAAAAGCGTAAACCTGATGTGTCCACCAAAGATGCCGGTGATGGGCGTCTGAACGAAGTCGGCCTGGCGGGTGACTGACGTCTTGTTCCTGGGGCCCACTTGCTCCCACTCATCCTCGCTTCCTTCACCTTGCTCCTCCTGCTCATACTCGTCAAGCAAGTGGCTCTTGGGTCCGTTGGAAATCATAAGTTCTGAAAGGAGAGCAGTAAAAAATAAAAATAAACAAAAGTTCTACCTGTGAACCATCCAAACAGATCTGTCAACTGTCGTTTTAAAAATAAACTCGGACCATGTCCCACAGTGACTGCCGTGTGTCCCACTCCACAGATCCTTGTCTGCACATGTGCTGTGCACTCACAGGGCAACTGGAGAAAAGTGCGACTCAGTTAGATGAGGGACGGTGATGATGCAGGAGAGGGCTGACCCTCGGGGAGGTGTGCACTTGGGGAGGACTAAACTCTCATCTGCACCTTGACCTGGACGTGCTCAGGAGAAACGTGGAGGCAGGATATGCCCGACTGTGCACACAGACGGCATAACATGATACGCCGACAACCACAGACTCCAGCAAGTATAAAGGTACTCAAACTATTCTTCTTTGGACACTTGATCATTTTCCTAATTAAAAAGTGAAGGAAAACAACAGAGGTTCTAGATAACTCTGATTTATCTAAATGTAATGTTCTCAATGATGTAAGTTACCCTAATGCAGTGAGTCTCAACCTTCCTAATACCACGACCCTTTAATACAGTTCCTCATGTTATGGTGACCCCCAACCACAAAATTATTTTCGTTGCTACTTCATAACTGTGATTTTGCTACTGTTATGAATCGTAATGTAAATATCTGATATGCAGGAGACCCCCAAAGGGGTCGCAACCCACAGATTGAGAACCGCTGCCCTCATGAATAAATGATAGTTGAAAGGGTGAATGACTGTTGGGGGCAGTTGAAAGGGTGAATGATTGTTGCAAGCATGCAACATTTCTTTAAAGCAATTCTTAAGAAAATATTCTCACAAACTTTTGCAGCAAATAAAAGACCACGACCTACTTTCATTATTTGGTGAGAGAAGCTTTTTCAGGTTCAACATTTCCTCATGAAGTCCATTTAGAATGAAACCTAAATACTCCTCAGCATCTTCTTGGCGACCCTGAAAAGTTCAAATCCAATCACATTAATTCTAACTGATCATGTCCACAGCTGTAGGACACAGTTCCAACATATTCGATTTATGCCTCCTCTAAAATTCAAGAAGGTTTAGTGTAAAGTATTTCTAAAAAATAACCTGAGTTTTTCTTTGGATAGCTAAGACCACAGGAGTGGGAGAGAAAGAGGGGGACACATTAAACACATAACTCTGTGTGGAGATGTTCGTTTTCTTATTTATACTTTTCTGTGTTTTTGAAATATCCTCTAATAAATGTAAAATACACCTTTGTAACAAAAAGGCTATTTAAAAGTTTTTTTTTTATTAGTACCAGAACTGGATGTCTAGAGCCAACTCACGGCACAACCCCAGGGGTCACTGACTCTGGGAGCTGTGAAATTAGAAGCCTGTGTGCCTCCTTCTATTGTTGAAGAAGGTCAACTATAGGGGAAAGAATTTTATGTGAACAACTCAACCAACTTAAAGATTCAGCTGCTTGGCTCGACGCCTATAGCTCAACCGGCTAAGGCACCAGCCACGTACACCTAAGGTGGCGGGTTCGAATCCCCAGCCCGGACCCGCCAAACAACAATGACGGCTGCAACCAAAAAATAGCCGGGCGCTGTGGCGGGCGCCTGTGGTCCCAGCTACTTGGGAGGCGGAGGCAGGAGACTCGCTTGAGCCCAGGAGCTGGAGGTTGCTGTGAGCTGTAATGCCACGGCACTCTGCCCAGGGGGACAGCTTGAGGCTCTGTCTCAAAAAAAAAAAAAAAAAAAAAAAAAAAGATTCAGCTGCTTTATGCATACACATCAGCAAAGCCACTCAGCTATGAGCCACCCAACAGTCTCAGAATCCCCACGGGTACTGTTTGGCTCTGTAGTTTATCACGATCCGTTCACAGTTCATTTTTCAGTGTTAATGGCTTAACCAAGGATCTCTAAACTCTTCTGCTTAAGAGGAACTCGGCACCCACAGTGGCTGCCCTGGGACAGGGCCTGAAGGTTTCCTCGAGACCTTCCCTTCTCTGATTTTGCTTTGCACCCTTTTGTGGCAGTAACGTATAACCAGGAGTGTGCCAGCTTCTGAGTCCGCTGACTCTTCCGATCAATCACCAAACCTAAGGGGACCCTGACATATCAACATTAATGTAACTTTGAAAAGCCATTTTTGTTTACGGTATTAATCTGAGCATGACCCTAGAGTAGAGGGGTCCGGTCCAGGAAGCCCTCCCTGGGCACCCACTCCACCTCCGCCTGAGCTGGGCAGCCCCTCCAGCTGCTAAGGGGCGATGCATTATCCTTGTATTTCTCTTGGTGTCTGTTCACCCAGATCATATGTTTAATTCCCTCACTGAGCAATGGGCTCTTGGAAGGCAGAAGGCACATTTTATTCCATTTCCACATCTCTAGCACTCTGTACATTTCCCTTTATTTGGGAAAAATAAACTCTAAGTTAATACCAAAAGCTTCATTATTAACATTTTAAAAAGCTTAAAACTCTATTTTTTTGGTGCAGTTGTCATTGCTGTTTAGCAGGCCTGGATGGGGTTTGAACCGGCCTACCTCAGTGTATGTGGCCGGCACCCTAAGTTCTGAGCTACGAGCACCAAGCCAAATGTCATTTTCTTAACTATTTTTCCCTCTGCTTAAGTTTCCCTAAGTGTCATTTTAATTGTCATGCTGATTCCTCACAAACAGAAGAAATGCTGCAGTTAAATGTGCTAACAGTGCCCTGGATTTATCCTAATACCCATCAGGGCCTTTCATAAGGCCTCCTTGGCCTTCGGCAGGAAACTGTATAATAAAAAAAAATTCAGGGGTGGCACCTATGGCTCAGTGGGTAGGGCACCGGCCCCATATATTGAAGGTAGCAGGTTCGAACCTGGCCCTGGCCAGCTAAAATGGCAATAAGAATTGCAACAAAAAATAGCCAGGCATTGTGGCGGGTGCCTGTATCCCAGCTACTTGGGAGGCCGAGGCAAGAGAATTGCTTAAGCCCAAAAGTTGGAGGTTGCTGTGAGCTGTGACACCACAGCTCTCTACCAAGGAC
>NW_003852442.1:747379-752009 GCF_000181295.1 Otolemur garnettii
AAAAAAAAAAAAATTCAGGTAAAGGAGATCAAGGACACTGAATGTTCCTGTGTGATGAAGTATGTTTAGCATTCAGGTACACATGAACTTGGTGACTACTGCCATCATTCTAGGCCCAGTGCACTCCACTCCCAAGGCAAGACACGGTATTGGTTAGGAGAGCTGCCCCCAAAGCCAGACCCTGTCATTTACTGGCTATGTGGCCACAGACGATGATTTAGTTCTCTCAATTATAATAAGGAGACAGTAATCATCCTTTACTCACAGGGTTAACCAAGTTATATTAAGTACTCAGAACATTACTTGGTGAACAGTGAAACTTCTACAAGCTCAGTTTGGTGATGAGGGCTATCGCACACTCTTTAAATTCACACAAGCACATGACTCTACTACCGTGTTTCCCCAAAAATAAGACCTACCCAAAAAATAAGCCCCAGCAGGATTTCTATGCATGTTAAATATAAGCCTTACCCCTTTTGGCGCAGAGCAGTAAGGAAGACCAGAATACCTTTTACCTGCCACAGCTACTTTCTCGGAGCCCTTCGCACTTGTGCGGTGCCATGTGGTAACCGCGGTCGGTCGCAGGCATCCTATCACACATCCTATTGCACACGTGCGAATGGCTAGGGGAAAGGAGTTCACGCAACACTAGCGCCAGCCCCACCAACAAGGTCAGCTCCCCTTGTCAGGTTCCAGAAGAAAATGACTTAACCATATTTGAATAAATGTAAATTGTTATATTATACTTAATAAAAATAAGACATCCCCTGAAAATAAGCCCTAGTGTGTCTTCTTGAGAAAAAAATAAATATAAGGCAGTGTCTTATTTTCAAGGAAACACGATACTGAACACCCGCCAACCCCCAGCACATCAGAGGGTGGGTGAACACTGAATAAGCCACAGTCACCAGACAAACCAGAGCAAAAGGCAACAGCAGCTACACGAGAGCAGGCTCAGACCTTCTCCGACAGGCTCGACTTGTTCACGGTCAGGAGTCTGTAGATATATGTAGGTTCAAAGGCAGCTCCAGGGCGGATATCCCTCACAACTTTATCCCCAAGAGCTGCAATGGGAACCGGAGACAGACTTTCCTAACTAAAATGAAGTCATAAATGGTGAAAAGCAAAATAATCAAACCGCCCCCACCTCCCCAGCCCACTGAATGCTGAGAATGGCCCTGGGGTAGCAATCTGTATTTGGACATTTTCCTTCCAACAAGACTGAATTTGAAAAATCCAATCATCTGGCTCTGTAACTCCTAAGAGGTAATGGCCTCTTTTTTTACTTATCAAAAGACTTCATTTTAACTCACCTTGTCGGGGTTTTGGAGGTACTGGCATATTAGTAAACTCATTCATTAGCCGGACACTAAACAGGGTGGGGGGGGAAGTTAAAGAATGCATTTTTTAAAAAGACATACTTTTACAAAAAAGTTTTGATGAGTAAGTAAAATATTTAGTACGACTAGAGCCGGTTTTAGGTAAGCAATGCTACAATAGTGACTTCAGATCTTTTCTGTATATGTTTCCACTATCTTTTATGTTACATAAACTTGTAAACACAAAACGTTTTCTACTGAATCTAAAATACACAGATAAACAATGCTCCAATTTCACTTCTGATTAGCTTCCATATGAACTCACCAACAGTACATTTTTATAAAGTAACAGAATTATGGGACTCATTTGCAAGAAATCAAGATCTTTGATAAATTATTTAAATTTTAATTATCATAGGGAACCAACCCCACCCCCTTGACATATTTTTCGGCACCTTACTTACAAGCTATCTATCATGGGTGTTGATGTACAAGGCCTTTGCACTTTTGAATACAGAGGAATGAACTTCATCAGGTGGTACATCGGAGGGCAGGCAACCAATGCCTGCAGGGTCTAATTGGTGGCGGTAAGGAAGTGTAAAGGAAATGGAACAGACAGACCCACATTTCCTAAGGCACATTAAACAAACAAAAGCATACAAAACTAAATAAGCCAAGGACACTGCGCTGCTTAGATATATAAATAAACCAAATAATCACGAGGATGACTGCCCTGTAGTACCCAGAGAAGGATCTGCTATGCAGCCAGTAGTTTATTTATATTTAAGAACTTAATTCAACCAAGATACTCAAACCAGTTACAGCAAAAGTTTAAATGGTTAGATCACTTAAAATCGATTATTTGGAACTATCCTGATGAGAATAAAACTTGCTGATTCTGTTACTCACAGATCAATAAATCCTTTTGTGGGGATAAGAGGGGTTGGGGTCAGGAATAACTCTGTTTATAGGCAGATCAAGTAATAAATCTCATCTTTAGATTTAAAATTCGGGCTATGGAGTGCGGCCCACAGAAGCTGCACTGAGCCAAACGCACAAAGAAGACACAACAGCAATAAGGTCCCGTCCCACAAGGATACGGCGTTAATGTAGCACCAGTTTCCTTTATTGATCAGCCCACGGGGTTGCAATGACACTGGCTTATGTATTAAGGTTACATTCTCCAGTAATTCTGAAAGAGTGAAGAAGCATATTTAAGAAATTAATGACATCTAGTGGATAACATTTAAATCAATTCACAAGCTCTACTCTGCAAGAGTGTTAAAAATCCCTTTAGCACATATCAAAATACATATTGTTAAAGCTTCATTCAGCTCAACACCAAGTACATTATTTAATGATTAATTTTTTTCCAAATTAGTAGTCTCCCCCAAATAGCAACAGTTATCTATCTTCTTGTGGAAATAGGGAGCACAAGAACTACCTATTATAATGACAAACAGAAAAAAATTTAAAACAGTATCAGTGTAGGATACAGCCGTTCTTCCTTAACACTGATAGCTGGGCCTGCCTCATTGACAGCGAGATCTCACAGATATTAAAGATGCAGAACTCAAGTTTCATTCATTTCTAAATCCCCAGCAACTAGCACCATGCCCAACATGTGAGTGCTCTCGACAGCTGTCTGGTGTGTAAAGATGCTGCTTCTGGAGGCAACCTGTCTCCTACTAATTAAATTGTGCTTTTCCATTAGAAGACTAATGTAGCGACTCTTGTACACTGTAATTCCATTTACAAACTGCAGGTTCACCCTCTAACACTCTTTTTCAGAATATTAAGATAGCTATGAATGCTTTTATACAATTAACCATCAGAAATGTTTCAAAACCAGAGCAGCTCACTCCCCATCCCATTATGAATCTTATACTAAGTGATGGCTACAACTTGTGAACACCTTCTACACTCAGCATGTTCTTTACAACTTGTGTGTTAACTGGTTAGACTTACTCCTTAGTAACCAGTAGCCAGCTGAGGCTCAGAAAACCCGACACACTTGCCCGTGATTGCCCAAGAGCTTAGGCAGTGTAACCAGGGCCTGAGCGCCATCCGTGACCTGGAGCCATACCACACTGTCTCTTTTACTGTTAAATTTTATACCAGGAAAAGAAAAATAAAATGGGCATATACTTCATAGTAGCATTCACCTAAGGAATTGCTCAAATGAAAGCAGTTTTACCAGCAGATTCTAGACTTAAGCACTAATCTAATGAAAAAATTAACGTGCAATTCAAATGTCAACACACACATCCGCCTTACTCCCTCCTTCCTGAGACTAAATGTCCTCTTTCTCCTAATTTAAGGAAGTATAGGGTAACTCTCACACATCTTTCTATTTACATTAGCGATTCAATGGAGTCTGTTCAATACACTAAGCTTGCAAAGCCCCTCTCTTCTCTCTCTGTACAAGATGCAGACCTGGGCCCCACGCCTCCAGGCAGTGATAACTCAGCAGAGCCAGTGTCTGTTGTGTGGGAACACTGTGCTAGCAGTTTATCTGTGGGACCCATAATTGTCACAACAACCCTGTCAAAGAAGCACCATTACTTACTCATTATAAGGTGAGAAAGCTGAGGTCACAGGTTGACCTGCAAAACCTGGGCCTGCCTGACTGCAGAGGGCTCCACTTAATCCCTCTTATTCCAAGGTTTCAGATACTTACTTTTTTCCCCACAGGCTTAAGATCTACATACAGTGGATTTTTAAATCTGTCTTTAAGCCATATATCACAACAGTGTACCGTTTCAAACTGTATGTCACAGAACAGCAATTAATATACTCTATCAAAAATCTGCACATTTTCAAAGAAGCATCAATAAACACTATAATGCAAGGCACAGTGTCTCAAGTGAATACAGCAGTATTACACCAATGAAGCTTTGCTTGCTATAGTATTTTTGTATCTAGTACCAAGTAACGTTGTTTTTACATAACCATAAGATTCAAACTCAGTCGTTCCCCTAACAGAGGCCCTTTGCTATATATATTTGACATACTGCCTTTCTGTAACAGCTGAACAACCATCTGCTGAGCTCTGCCTGGGTACCAGGTAATGGAGGCACAGTGAGGAGGAAGAGGTGGCCCTGTGCTGGGTGAGCCTGCAGACCAGTGGAGCAAGGGACTGTGATATTCTAGCTATGAACGCAGCACCACGCAAGCTACGCCACAGGGGTGCTGGCAGGGGTGGGGTGGGCAGATGTTTAACCCAACTGAAGGACCACCACACACAGCACCATGCCGCAGGGGTGCGGGCAGGGGTGGGGTGGGGGAGAGGTTTAACCCAACTGAAGGAC
>NW_003852442.1:752056-763057 GCF_000181295.1 Otolemur garnettii
GTTTAACCCAACTGAAGGACCACCACACACAGCACCATGCCGCAGGGGTGCGGGCAGGGGTGGGGTGGGGGAGAGGTTTAACCCAACTGAAGGACCACACAAGGTTGTAGGTTTGGAGGCTGATGACAGCAAATGGAAGCTGAGGAAGAACCACAGACAGGAAGTCATCCCTGGCTGGGTGGTGGTGCTATCCATCTAGAGGAAAAGTACAACAGGACGAGCAGGTTACTATTTTTCTGTGGTGATGGAATAATGAGTTCCAGGCTTGGTACCCGGAGCTCAGCGGTTAGGGCAATGGCCACATACACTGGGGCTGGCAGGTCGGAACCCAGCCCAGGCCTGCCAAACAACAATGACAACTACAACGACAACAACAAAAATAGCCAGGTGGTGTGGCAGCCTCCTATGTAGTCCCAGCTACACAGGAGGCTGAGACAAGAGAACAGCTTAAGCCCCAGAGTTTGAGGTTGCTGTGAGCTGTGACACCACAGCACTCTACCGAGGGCAACGTAGTAAAACTGTGTCTCAAAAAAGAAAGGAAGAAAGACTGAGTTCCATTTCAGAGATGTTGCTGTGGGCCACCCCGATGACACAGTAAATAATATATTAATACTTACAGACCATCAAGTAACACATTTATAATCACTCTAGTATACACAAGGTCCCTCCCGTCCAGGGCTCTGATGGCACACACAGCGTGAAGAGCAACTCAGCGTGTGAGAGCAGGAGCCCAGCTGGAGAGAGAGGGTCATGGGCAGGAAGGAGCTAGGCAGATGGACCCAAATTTCTGGGTGGGAGAAGAAATGAAGCAACTTCAATTTACTTGATGACATGGAAGAAAAAGTCTTCCAGAGCAGAGTGAGAGTGAAGATGCGAGAGGAATGTGGGTGCAGGCCTTGAAGATGTGGACTCCAGCTCTACAAACACATGGGCAGGAAACGGAGAGGACCCAGCCAGGGCCAGGACTGCAAGATCTACCTGGAACGTCCCTTCCATGTGATCTGTTCTAACAGACTCAAAAACATGCTTACAGATGGAGGACTTCACATCCACACTTAGTTACAACAAGTCAGACAAGGCTAACTCCACACTCAGAAAGGAGGCCTGTGCAGGGCAACCAGGAGCTGGCTGCACTGTGCTCCTGCGAAGCCACGGCAGCTCCTCTCCTGTCTGCCTGAGCGGAAGGCCCAGAGTGATCGCAACTGGAGGCGTCAACATTCAAGCTCCAAGGAATCAGAGGACACATGTAACTTAAAAATCAACTATAAACTGATTTCTTTCCAACATTTATTTGAGAAACAGTGTGAACTGTTCAGGCAGAAACCTCCAGGTTCCACACTGGCCCTTGGTGGTCAGCTTCTGGTTTGCTGGTTTTAGGGAGCTCTGCTGGTTTTCTCCTGCAGTATTAAAGTCAAGTCCTTTAGCATCACCTCGTGGTTTGTTCAACAACTGCCAAGTAGTAAAATTTCACACAGACACCCACAAAATCAAAAGCACAAAAACTGAACCACAGAATAGAGTGGAACCAGAAGGATACTGGGAGAACTCACTGGAAGACGTGTCAGCTCCTGCTCAGGGCCTTCAACACCCCTGAAAGAACTCTCTCGTAAAATGTCCTTACTGTGCAGTCCATCTTTACAGACTTGGAAGATACAGCAAAGACACCTATCAATCCAAATTTTTCCTTATGACTACTTATGTGAGAAAAATTTTATCTAGTGCCAAGTCTCCTATAAACTAAAATGTAGTATCGTTCTGTTATTAGAACTAACAATGTTAAATCCTACTCTCAGAGCAAGACTAACCAGTTTCCTCCCTGAAGGCGCCCCGGACTCTCCACACTGCATCTCCACAGTGGCAGACGACATCACCAGCCACCTTGTATCTATCATGTCTCTCTCTTCCCCTGGATAGGAAGCTCCTTAAAAACAATGTCCTTACCCTGCTAACCGCTCTAACAAAGTCAACCCCATGTAGGGTGCCAGGGCTTAGGGCCTTCTTTGTCCTCAGCCAGCTATTGCCATCCCTGTTGGCTGCACAAGGTCTATCCCTCTGCAAATGACCACTTCTCTCTTTTGGCCATCTGTTCCTTTCTTATCTTCTGCCTTAGATGACTCTGGAAGCAAGGCCAGTCCACACTAGACCAAGACAGTCCACGGCACATGGTCAGTACACAGCGGACAATAATAACGCAGAATAAATTAAACACCTAGGGATTAGAGTTGTTGGTTATGGTAAATTACTCCATTCTGGTTTGTCAGAAATGACTCAACAGACTTCAAAAGTCATTTATCTCATAGTTCAAAAAGTCTAAGAAAGAACCTTCACAGAGAAGCTTACTAAGAGCACAGACTGGGTCACTCTCTGGCTTGCCACTTCATTGACTCTGGAACCTGGAGCAGATCACCCAACTCCTCACATGCAGCAGAGATAATGGGCTCAGCAGGCAAAGCTACGTGAGATGGGTGACAGTGTGAATAAATGTGCAGACACCTAGAAGGACGGTCAGCTCACTGCAGACCTCAGTCCTCACCCTCCGCCACCTCGCAGTACCAGAACACATATGCAAAGACAACTCTGATTCCTCGTGAAGAGTCAATGGTACTGTTGATCTGAATTCTGTTAGAATGAATGAGTCCTACTGCTGTATCTCAAAAGTCTGGACTTGTAGACAAGCCAGTATTAATACTGCTAACACCACTACTCTACTGAATTAGCATCACCATTTCTGTTTACTGTCCTATTCCTAGCCTGAAGTCTAAAAAGTACTATGATTATTATAGAGGACAAAAGAACTGAAAATGAGAAAGGATGGCCACAGGAGAGAGATGGCAGGGTACTTCTGAGATTGAAACTTTAAATCTGACCTGCATTCCAAAGTCATCAGAGTGGAAATCAATTCTCTTTATCTATGTTACCAGGGTTTAGGGCAAATAATCAGAAGTTGACTGTAATTAACAACCTTCTTTTCAACCCACCAGCATTGGGGTAAGTCACTACTTCAAGCCCATTTAGATACCAACTTTACAAAGATAGCTTCCCCAGTCTCTCTCTTCTGTAAGAGTTTATTTCATTCTAATGTTTCTGGAATGGAACAAACTGCCAGAATGACTCATAAAAATAAAACATGAAACCCATGTCTTCACTTTTGCAATAACTCAGACATTAAATGGCTGAATTAAAGTTCACCTTTTCTTATGAGATCTGTAGACACACAGCAAAACTCAATTGCTGTCTTTACCTGTGTGGTAGCTCACACAGGTTGCCACAAATCATTCTACTGAAATGACTTGTAAATTCAGTGAGGACACCAGCATTATTCTTATATATATTCTATACACCAAATTTTGTTTTCCTAAAATTAGGATTTAGGGGTCATATTACCATTTAAAATCCACGAAAGTGCAAGGTGCAGAACTTTGATTCTTAAGGCTCAATAACTGACCCGTAATCGACACTCTGATGCTGTTGACCTGCTTTCTGCCATCTTCCTAACTGTCCAGAACATCCTCCAAGTGTCTTTCTTTTCCTCATTACCATCACTTTGGAAGAACACACGCTATCTCGGTTACCTAATCAGGCGGAGGACAGCAAAGTGACCAAAATGCACCACTACCCATTGGCTACAGATCAACTTACGTTTTATAAGTGGAAGGGGCTCAATTCGGTTCTATAAAATAGAGACATATAATAAATATAAGGATATTTATACATTCAAACCAAATACGGACTAAACTCTTGATGCACAAGGGCAGATTCCTGCAAGCAGGTGCCATTCCTTATTACTCTGGGCTGAGTTCTTTTAATTATTCTTTTCCTGCCAAGAGCTGATCTTGGTGTGTTAAAACACAGTAAAATCCACTTACTCGATCCAAAACAGGCATTAAAAAGAAATAAACCCATGTTATTCACAAAATGCTTTCTCATATCTTAAATATAAAAAAGAAACAGTGCAAACGGAGTACAGAGCAAGGATTTCACATGACAGTTCTATACAGTTTGAACACAGGGCAAGTTCATATTACATGTACATTCACACTGGGGAGCATGATTACTTCATCAAAAGGCAAGAAATGGAAATAAAACTTGCCAATAGAAGAGGACTGCTAATAGACAAGAACTGTTCATTTGACATAAAGGTGTGTATGACACCATCCTCCTCTCATTTTGTTTCTATATTTCCTTACTTTTCAATAACATTCAAAACATAAGCTTTCAAAGAAATTCCTATTAATACACAAGTAATCTCCTATTGCAACAGGTAATAGTTTACCATCACAGTTCATAAGCTCAGACTGTCTTGAATTTCACGTTTAACAGTGGATGAGATCTGCTCCCATCTTCACTCTCCATTTTTATCTGTTTAACTATACCTGCAATCTTTATGGCTACAGGATCCTCTGAAACCGGAACAAGCCCTTCTTTAACTTCAACCTGCTTTTCAGAGACCAGGGGAGATGCGGTAGGAGGGGAATACTTGGTTTCCACATACGCCACAAGCGAAGAGGAAGAAGGCTTAGAATCATGAAAGAGACTGGCCCAGGACTTGGGCTGGCGGACAGGAAGGGCGCCTGACACAGAGACTGCGCCATCAGCAGGAGGTGAAGCACGCTCAGGTTTAGCTGGGTCCAAATCTACGCTCTCCATAGTGTGCAACTCCACCCCATTGGCAGCTGTGCCCTCACCCGAGGATTCAAGTATTTGTCCATTAGCAACTCCAAGGTTTTCAGTAGTACTGGTACCAACATAGGGCTGAGCCCCAGCTGTCCTTAACAGGTTGTCTCTGCCAGCCTCTCCAGGGAAGCAGGACTGATCAAAATCAGTCCCATGGACCCCCTCAGGCTGCTCTGCAGTCCTGGTGTCACCACTGAGTGCTCCGGGGAAAGGGCCATCGGGCCCACTGTCACTGACAGAGTCCGTGGAGTTCTGAGGGCTGTCACAAGTCCTGGGCGTAACCGATGGAGGCACGTCACCCATAAACTCTGCATCCTCTATGCTGATGCTGTTCGCAGTTGCTGAATTAGCATGGCCATTGACCAGGGCCTCTGTGGAAATACTATCTTCACCACCATCTTTCAAGTAACTGTAATATCCAGGTGGCCGTTTTTTCTTCTTTTTACGCTCCCTTTGTCCAAGACCACCTGAGATACCATCGTTTTCTAGAACTTCTACCTCCACACTGCAACTGCTATCCTCAGCAAGGGCAGAGCCCGGGTACTGGCAGTCAATGGAACTGTAGCTTGCTTCCTTGTCTATGCCATCGGGGCTTGGTTTGGAAGTTGTACAACCAAGAATAAATTCAGGGGCCTGAGGGTTCAATGTGCTTGAAATACTGTAGCTGGGGCTTCTCGGCAAAGTGTCACTGGGTTCAATTACTTCATTAACACCAAATTCAATTCTCTGATATTCTTGCCCTGTGTAAGAAGGAAATAATTAGAACAAAGTTCTATAAACTACAAAAGTACCAATAATTATTCATTTCCTTTCTGAAAACTAAAACCTTAAATTCTTTTCCCAAGTAACAAAGCTATGACATATTTTATTTCTGCACTGAAGAATTTGCTGAAAATAATTAACTACAAAATTATATTTAATCTGAGAACATGAAAAGTAGAAGCCTGTATTTAACTTTCTAGTAAGAAAGATTTTTCAGAAGGTAGAAATTAAATTTGTAATAAAAAGCAAATAATATTTTCCCAGTCTAAAAATACACCTCTAGGCCCAGTGTTGGGAGTATCACTTGAGTCCAGGAGTTCAAGACCGGCCTAGGCAATAGAGAAACCCCATCTCTACAAAAAAATTAAGGAACAAAAGCTTACTAACTCAAAAGGCTGAGGCAAGAAGATCACCTGAGCCCAAGAGTTCAAGGCTGCAGTAAACTACGATGGTGTCACTGGTCTCCAGCCTTGGGAACCGAGCAAGACACCAACTCTTTTTTTTTTTTTCCGCTGGGGCTGGGTTTGAACCCGCCACCTCCAGTATATGGGGCCGTTGCCCTACTCCTTTGAGCCACAGGTGCCGCCCCAAGACCCCATCTCCTTTAAAACAAAAACAAAAAACCTCAATGGAACCCAAAACTTCCTTTATGCCTGAGATAAAGGCAATTTAAAGACATAAAACACTGTTTAATCATCTATGGCAGTTAGTATGGTTTATAATTCCAAAAACATGAACTACATGAAGAATTCTGTGTATAAAAGTACTCTTCCAAATTATCCATGTCTTGGTCTCCTCCACTGATATTTTTAACTGAAGTCTAAAACTGGCCCTTATATTAGCATAGGTCAAAGTCCACTAAGTGAATTCATATTAAATTAACTCCACAGTTGGTAAAGATACTTCTAAAAATACTAAAAGATAAAGTCAGAACCAAGAACTTTTAAGTATCACTTTGGAAGCCTTTAATAAATACTTCCTTCCAGTTAACCACAATCTATATACATTTTTTCATAGCTCACACCTCTGAAATTAGGTTAAGTATTAGAATCAATAGTGTCTTTCAACAGACATACAGCATCAATGTCATCTTATATTTGAGGAAAGTTTAATTTTTCATCTACAAATGACAATTTCTTCAAGTCTAGCTTAAGTGGCCAATTTTTTTTCAAAGCATGTATTTCATAATACCCAAAGAATGCTGTTCTCCTGCAGAGAACTGAATATATTTCACATCTTGGAAGGTCCCGTAGAAGTCTTCTTGCAGAATATAGATCCAGAGAGGGGCCAGTTCTGTGCAAGCTGGTATGAACAAGGACAGGGCCTCTATACTCTTCATTTCTTTTGCTATCACAGCTCCTGAGGGGATTCTGCCCCAACAATAAAAGGTTTCCAGAGAAAAGCTCTTATGATGCCTATACACAAAGTCAGCTAATCTGATTACCTTGATCACTATTTCTGTCTTTACTTTAAAAAGAATCAGAGAAAAATGAGTTTAGCGTTACACCCAGGAGTTGACTGCCCATTTTGCCACCAGGCATCACCTATTCCACAGTGCTGTGAGGCTGCCAGTGCTGCGGGGGCTGAAATGAGCGTGACTGAGGAAGAAAACACACCCCGGAGGCCACCCTTCAAGACTGTGGTGTACGTTGTGAAATCACACAAAAAATCAGCAGCATTGTGTCATGTACCTTATGCAAGATGGATTATTGCCGACACAGTGCCTTTCACATTTCACTTCCCAATCTTATCAGAACACAGAACATTCTAGAATGGGATGTGACATGAAAGGAACCACTTCAATATGCTACAGCTATTATCACAACATTGACCCAACACTGCTTGATGGCGTCACTGGAAGGCAGAGTCCGAGCCACAGGAGTTCCTCTTCTTACTGAGGAATGCTCACTGCGGACACGCTGCCCCGGGCAGCACAGGAGAGCTCTGCCGCAGCCCCTCTGCCAGGCTGAAGGAGCAGGGCAAGCCTGCAAACCAGGCTACACAGCCCAGTCCCCACACTGGGAAGATGGGAACTCAGCACTTAGACCATGCAAGCTGGGGGTTGGGGGGGATATCCCCTCAAATAAATGTGACATCCTAATGCACCATTTCTCTAAGTCGGCTTGCTGCAGTAGGTGCAGTACAGTGGCCTGGGGTGCAAGGCGGGCGCGGTGAGGGGACATTCCAGAGGGATGCAGAGATCAGTATGGCAAGGCTCCTGTTCAGGGAGTTTTACATTTACTAGGGAGACAAACAAGAGACTAGGGAGACTGACACATGGAAATGAATGTGATCCCTGCCATTGGCAGCTGAGTATTTTTGTTTGTTTGTTTGTTTTTGAGACAGAGTCTCACTAAGTCGCCCTCGATACAGTGCTGTACCATCATAGCTCACAGCAACCTCAAACTCTTGCCTCAGCCTCCCGAGTATCTGAGACTAAAGCGCCTGCCACAACACCCAGCTATTTTTTTTTGTTGCAGTTGTCCTTGTTTAGCAGACCCAGGCCAGGCTCAAACCTACCACTTTTGGTATATGTGGCCGGCGCCCTACTCACTGAGCTATGGGCGCCAAGCCAGCAGCTGAGTAGTCTTAAAAGCAGTCTTTGATTAGTCCAAGTGACCCAGTGATTACATATGCTACAGTTTACAGCAAAAACTTCAAGGTGTAAAGAACATTTATTTGGCAAGTATGGACAACAGGAAAAAACAATGTTTGCAGGCAGCCTGCCCGCCCAGCCTATATGGCCAGAATCCACTTCAGGGAGATAGGAGGAGAAGTGGCCTACCGTCAGGTAGTGTATCCGCAGCCTGCGAGCCACACAGAACTGTTCCACTGTACGGAGGAAGCTGCATGAGGAAGTGGAAAACAGGTTAATTCAACAAATGTTAAACCCAACACACCCTATTTCATTAAGGCGACATTTCACTAAAACTTTTTACTCCTGAATCTTCTTCCCGTGACATTACTTTTATCAGAATAACAGACATGAAGAGCCAGTAAAATCTAGATCATCTTCATTTAACTTAAGAAAAAAATGAAGGAATGCTTTCAAATTCTGTTTAACTATTAAGTAGCTCTAAAAATGAGACCAAAAAGAATCAAAATGAACTCCAATGGACACGTAAATCAGCAATAATAAAATATTTATGACACTTAGTGACTGACCGTGAAGGCCACAGTTCTCTCTGACCGACTGTCTGCATTTCTTCTTCAGGACCACTCACTACAGCACAGCCAGCAGAGGCAGGGACCAGGTCTATCTATATGGGTGGAGAGCAGAGACCCGCTGGAAGAGCAAAGCTGGGGATCCGGCTCCCTTCTAACACAATGCTTTAAATAACTGAACTAAGGGCAAGTAGCCGCGTTCCTTGTTTGGAGAAGAAAAGCAAAATGGCCCAAGTGTCTGGCCTCTTTGTAAAAAAAAAAAAAAAAATAGTACTATGAATATCTCAAACTTTTGTTCTTCCTGGCTATTCTATAAGGTTTATCTAAACAGTCGGAAATGCTTCCGATGGATGTTTGGAATAAGATAGTTTAGGAAAGGCCCGGGTAAAAAGTAAATGGACAGACAAATGCTACCTTAAAGTCTGAACAGAAAGAACAAAACGATGATGTCCTGCCCCAGCGTTTCTCAAAGTCCGCTCACTGCAGTCCAGTGGCCCAGCGCCTGGAGGGGTCCCAGGTCTACCACGTCCAGGGACTGACTGAGTCTCATGCCCACTACCATCTGAAAACTGACACCCAAGTGGCTTCCGTGGTTGATTTCTCCAATGAATTCTTAGCATGCTAATTCCATAATCACTCTCCAAGAAACCCAGAAAATTCTCTTCCCATAGAAAGAACGACAAACAGGAAACAAGAAAACAGAAAAATGCCAAGAGAACCAAGCAATCCCCAGACTTGAGAACTGCAGGTCCTTCCTCCACCAGGGGCACAAAGGAAAAAGTGCTCGCATCCTGAGACAGCCCACGGACCTGAGCCTGCAGGGCAAAGACCATTCACCCCAGAGCAGGAAGCTGCAGCTGTCTGCAAGGGCAGTGTACACAGCAGCCACAGGTGTGGGGGAAGCCACAGGTCTCGTCCATGGCCCTCTGTAGTCCCAGAGACAGTTCAGAAACTAATACACAGACCGCCTCCTCTCTCTGTCATGACACTGGGGTGCCCCCTGCTGATGAGAAGCTATACTATTTTGAGGCACAAAGTTCTGAATCACCATACTTACACAAACTCATTGTGACACCAAGAAATCAGCTTTTTCTGAGCCAAAACAAACAAGTTTCATAATCCCACGTAACAGAACAAAAGTTCTCATCAAACTCACTGTATTCTGTTCTTCTCCAGAAGAAGAGAACAGTGAAGAAAGCATCCGACCTCAGAGAGGACGGCAGGCTGGGAAGACTCACAATTTGGAGAAGAGATTTCAGCACTCATCCCCTCGAAAGCCCATCCACAGCAGGGAGCTGCTGGACCCTGAGAACCATCCTCCAGCTCGCCTACTCTCCACCTCCTCTACAAACACTGCACCACAGACTGAACAGCTGCCCAAGCTCCCAACTGCTCCCAGCAAAGCGCAGAGCACGAGCCTGTCCACCTGCAAGGACAGCCGACAGGACTGAGGACAAGCAAGTGGGGAGGCCGGACCAGCGGCACTAGGTGGCACTGCCTGGTGCTCAGGATGTGCCAGGCACACGTCCCACTCTTCCACTGTGGGGAGGAAGTTCTGGTATACCACAGCCATCTGACAGACAAGGACGCCAGGGCTCACTGTTCCAGGTCACACTGCTAGCAAGTGGTACACACAGCAAGGGTCCAGTAACAGACCACAGTCAGACTCAGGGCTGACACTGCCATTCTCTATTACTGTACTTAACACACTTACTTTGACTTACTAATCCGATAAACAGTGCAATTCTGAGGACTCCGAATACTGGAATAAACTGGCACAGAAGAAACGTGCATGTGTTTCTTTTTCACTGCATGTGATGCCTTTCATTCAACAAATGCCTGCCCTCTAAGAAGCTCCTCAGTCTGTAGTCAATGTCTATATAAATACACAGCACAACGAAAGTGTAAGAATGGTTCAAACTTGGCTCTCTAACTATACAGCTATTTATAAGAATAAAAAATTTAAAAATCAAGGCAAAAACACAAAATTCCCCACACATATGCAAACCAAGCCAAAGTAAAAACTTAAAATCTAGTTATATTAGACAGAAAGTCTGCAAACAGCCTGTGAAAGAAATCCTTAAGGCCTTGGCCACTGAGGTAATGCACTGATTCTCCTTCTGCGGCTATTTCTGTGTGCACGGATAACACTCCCTCTGTGAAAGCCCACTGAGACTCCAGGTGATGGCTGTCTTCACTGCATCAGAACTACACACCCCTGGCATCTGTGCTTCCCACTGTGTGTGTCGTCTCCCACACTGAGATTCCAGAAATTGATAATGGGCATTTCCTCTCTATTTTTGAACATCAGGATCACAATTATGACCAGGGCTCAAACATGTTTATTAAATAAGTTGATTATTTTGGCCACTAGAGAAATTCATTTTTAAAACACTTTGG
>NW_003852442.1:764723-766494 GCF_000181295.1 Otolemur garnettii
CGCCACAACGCCCAGCTATTTTTTGGCTGCAGTTCGGCCAGGGCCGGGTTTGAACCCACCACCCTTGGTACATGGGGCCGGCCCTCTACTGAGCCACAGGCACCGCCCATGGCTAGCTTTCAACTTATCCCTCAGCCACATGGTGAGAACAAGGCACATATGAAATGAAATAATTTAACCTGTGAAATAAAAGGCCAAACAATTATATAGCCATGTATCTCCCTGTGAAAGATTCAGTGCCCTATTTAATTTTATATTATAATTCAAACTCCTGAATTATAATTACACTATTGAGACAGACAACTCACTCCATCATGCCAGTTAACCTGTTTTTCCCTTCTGCAAGCGACTGTGATTTTAACAGACAAGTCATCATACTCTCCCAAGCTTTGATAATGCTCACAAACAGGAAAAACAGAAAACCCAGAGACACTAAGATTTCTGAAGCTAGAACTCATTTTGATGCGCTACAACCATCACTTCCACTAATAAAGTCTGGTCTAACTTTACCATCCACATCCTTCATTTCTACTAACAGCTGTACCTACGCCAGCCTTCAGAACGTACATTAGCTGATTTCCCACCATTTCTGTAAAATAATCATTCTCTAGTTTTCAAAATAAAAAAGCCAGAGAGAAAAGAAAGAGGGACATAAGATAAAGGAAACCACCAAGACCACTGAGCCTGTTTAAGGCAAGTCATCTCAGGTCTTCAGACTTGAAATATGGTGCAGTTCTGACTTTCACGCCACAGGAGAATCAAGTTTTAATTCTAACACTTACTTGCAAACAGACACACCCATATGTACACTTGAGAAAAGCTATGAAGTGCAGAAATAGATCTGTATCATTTTTTAAAATTCTTTAATAGAAAAGAACACACATCTCCATGGTCCTGTCAAGTACCACTGTATCTTACTGTGACTCAAAGGGTGAAATTAGGGGATCGGTGCCCATAGCACAGTGGTTACCAAGGCTGGCAACTTTGAAACCATCCTGGGCCAGCTAAATGACAATGAAACAAAAAATAGCGGGGTGTTGTGGCAGGTGCCTGTAGTCCTAGTTACTTGGGAGGCTGAGGCAAGAAAATTGCTTAAGCCCAAGAGTTTGAGGTTGTTGTGAGCTGTGACTCCACAGCACTCTACCCAGGGCAGACAGCTTGAGACTTTGTCTCAAAATAAATAAATAAATAAATACATGTTATTCTAATTCTATCTCCCCAACTCTAAAATAATATTCAGAATTTAAGTAGCCAGGGTGAAGAAGAGTGAAAAGACTTGCCAAGGTCACATGCAAGTGGCCCAATGAAGCCTCCACCCTGGTTTTTCAACTCCAACTGTAAGGAGTTGGCTTTTTAGAATTTTAAAACTGGTCAGGCTGCATTTAAAAGTTTCACTTGACATATACAACCCTCCTTTCCTTTTCAATATAATTTCAACAGTTTCATATTTAAAATATAAATGTGGGGGCTGGGTGTGGTGGATCATGCCTATAATCACAGCACTCTGGGAGGTCGAGGCAGGTGGACTGCCTGAGCTCGAGTTTGAGACTAGCCTGAGCTAGAACAAAATCTTGTCTCTAAAAATAGCCAGGTGGCTTGGCGCCTGTGGCTCAAGTGGCTAAGGTGCCAGCCACATACCCTAAGGTGGTGGGTTCGAATCCAGCCCGGGCCTGCCCGCCAAAACAACAATGACGGCTGCAACCAAAAAATAGCCGGGCATTGTGGCGGGCGCCTGTGGTCCCAGCTGCTTGGGAGGCTGAAGCAGGAGACT
>NW_003852442.1:767243-773569 GCF_000181295.1 Otolemur garnettii
AAAAAAAAAAAAAAAAAAGATGTAAATTAAAACAATGGGAATTTATTTATCACACATCAGATTAACAAAATCTTAAGTATGCCAATACTGAGAATTTGGGTAAGGATTTCTTAAAATATGAGCAAGAAAACTCTCAAGTGCTTCTGACAGGAACACAGGCTGTTAAAACCGGAGAGAACTAACTGGCAGCCTCTAGTAAAAGTAAAGACGTAATATCACCTGCAATCCCAGCAATTCTACTCCTAGGTCTATGTCCTACAGCAACTCAGAGAAGCAAAAGGAGACATGACAACTTGTGTCTACCGTAATATTTATAAAAAGTTGAACTAAAGACTTAAATGGTCCTCCACAGGAAAATATGCACAGAAACTATGGTATGTTTGATTAATGGTATTGAGCAATTAAAACAACAAAAAGAGCAAATGCACCAGCATAGATAATCTAAAGAATAGAACATTAGTTTAAAAGGATGAATACAGTATAACACGGATGTGACATTTTGAAGCACATAAAACACAACTGACTCTGGTGATAACACACTCATGTAATAAAAAGGGTAAAAATAACAGTGAAGAACCAATACTTACCAGTTTCAACAGAGCAGTGGTTTCTGGGAAAAGTGGGGGGAGGGGCAAGGGACGTATCAGCAGTCTCTGCAATGCTTTTTTTTGTTTTACATTTAAAGCAAAATGTTACTGTCAAGTCAAATCTAGCTGGTGTGTTCAGGCATTTCTCTGCACTTTTGTCTACGCTGAAATTCTTTAAAAACAATTAAAAACTTAAAAGGAAACATAATCATTAATCATATCTACACATGTACTTAATAAAACACAATTTTGTCTTACCTCAACTGAAGAGCGAGGAGTCACAAAGAACTGATTAAATTCATCAGGGCTAAAATCTCCAAAAATATACTGAAAAAAATAAGAGTCACAGATCACATAAAATATACAAATAATACTCACACAAAAAAGTAACATATTATAACAATGCTACCAAACATCAGGCCAGATCCCCAAAATCCTTTCTCAATTAAATAAACAGAGAATCTGCAAACTGAGATTTCTAGGCGTAGTACTTTCCAATTACAAAAAGAAAATACTATTTAACCTTTCCTAGGACTTGTCAAAGAATACTATGAACTGATAAAGATTTTAGAACAAGTCAATTTTGTATGGTAAACTTGTAGCGTCCTGCTTGCAGAATTTTGGGTTCACAAATATTTCCAGTTGTTCCATTTACCTTTCTGCTGACTCATGTCACTACCTCCATTTCAGTTTTCTCTGCCAAACATACTAAAGAAAAGCAGAAAATGTGGTTCAAATGGGAAGATAGGGAAATCCAAAATAAAGGAAAATATTAATAATCCTGATTAATGATCTTTAGAAATACATGTAACTTTTTTAAAAATTCATTTGACTGTGACACACAGATATACACACTATTAGACAGACATGCCCCCATTAAAGGCGCTGATTTCACAGAAGTCTCAATGTGACTTTCTGGAAAAACAACTGGTTAACTGCACGGACATGAGCTTTACAAGTGCCTACCAGTTCACATTCTCCCTGGGGCTTCAAGAAGTCAGTCATTTGACAAGAGTTGGCGTGACGAGATTACCACACTAGGGAATCATTATTTACTAATCAATAATTATTTAGAACCCAGTAAATGCCATGCACAGTCAGTACTGGGGATAAAACTGGTTAAGCAGAATTGTGGTTCTTTCATTCTAATGGAATTTGCAACCTGGTAACTTACAGGGAAATTTACAAGCATATGTAAACCTGTAAAAATAACCTGTAACCGAATGTTATAATTGGATAATACCTATTATTATTGTAAATGTGAAAAAATGACAGCTATTATCATACTGTGCTGGTAAGAATACATAAAACATTTCTGGAGGGCTCTTTGGCAGTATCTACCCAAACCACAAATGTACACTAAGTACATCTGTGGAAAAAAGTCTTTGCATAGTATTTACAAATACAGTACTTGGCAAAAGTCCACCAAAAAAGTGCATTGATGGTAATAGTGAAAATAACCAAGACCTCAGAATGATTTTGAAATGACCTTCTGAAATACTCTCATTGTGAGCTTAGACCTTTCTCCTCATCTCCAACACTGGAGAAATGCTTTACCACATATTAATTTTACTAAGGCACACACCAAGTAATGGAAGGGCAAAGTATTTTTAGGTGAAAAGAAAGCAGAAAAATTAAGCACTGACTGCCATGAAAAAGGAAGTATCTGTGAACAAGAAAGTGTTTGTGAAAATTAGATTGCTAAATTTAAACACTCAACAGAAGGTCTTAATAGCACAGTCAACAAAGCTATAAAGCAATGGGACAACATTTAGAAGTTCCAAGAATAAAAATATTTTTGTTCCTAGAATTCTAGGGCATTTTTTAATACAATTCTAATCTAATACAATTCTAATACAATTCTAATCTAATAATTCTACAATTATTCACATGCAAAAGAAAAATAATATTCTCTGAGACCCATAAATACTTGGGGGGTGAGGAGGAGAATGAATTCCTTAAGAATTCCAGAAAACAATTTTCATTCAAGAGATGCAAGAAAGGGCAGCGCCTGTGGCTCAGTGAGTAGGACGCCAGGCCCATATACCGAGGGTGGTGGGTTCAAACCCGGCCCAGGCCAAACTGCAACAAAAACATAGCCGGGCGTGTGGCGGGCGCCTACAGTCCCAGCTACTCGGGAGGCTGAGGCAAGAGAATCGCCTAAGCCCAAGAGCTGGAGGTTGCTATGAGCTGTGACACCACAGCACTCTACTGAAGGTGACAAAGTAAGACTCTGTCTCTAAAAAAAAAGAGAGAGCGAGAGAAATAAAGAAGTAAAATCTAAGAACTGCTGATACTGCAGCTGTGAAATTTCAGGGAAATATTAAGAATTACGAAACTAGGCCAGCACAGTGGCTCATAGTTGCACAGTTGATAGTTAGCAGTTGCTTATGGTATTTTTTCGATTAAATGTTTTAATCGAGCCCTAATCTCTTGTTAAGAGTGATCTTAAAACCAACAGATCTGCAAAATTACAATGTCTTTGCAAAATGGGTATATTTAAAGAATTACAAAAAGCAGTACCTATAGGCTCAAAGGAATAGGATGCTGGCCCCATTGGGGCGGCACCTGTGGCTCAAAGGAGTAAGGCGCTGGCCCCATATGCCAGAGGTGGCAGGTTCAAACCCAGCCCCGGCCAAAAAAAAAAATTCCTGGCTCAGCACCTGTGGCTCAAGCGGCTAAGGAGCCAGCCACATACACTTGAGCTGGTGGGTTCGAATGCAGACGGGTCCCGCCAAACGACGAGGGCTGCAACCAAAAAATAGCCAGGTGTTTTGGCAGGCATCTGTAGTCCCAGCTACTTGGGAGGCTTGAGGCAAGAGAACCGCTTAAACCCAAGAGTTTGAGGTTGCTGTGAACTATGGCGCCACAGCACTCTATCAAGGGCAACAGCTTGATAAAAAAAATTTTTTAAAAAGCAACTTCACTCTTGTTAACAGCTAACTCAACTACTACGAGGTAATCACTGAGAATTCCCCTAGATTTTAAGCAACCTAACCAGAATTAGAGGAACACTGTAGTCAAATGGAGGAACCAGAAAGCAACATCGAATGCCCCTTTTCAGGGTTCTGGGGCTCCTGAGGAAGACACTGCAGCACCAACACAAACGCCTGCCATGGAGGGGCGCAGGTGCCTGCAGGTGCGGAAGGCACCTGCATTCCCTGTTTAGTGTTGGGAAGACTGAGCACTAGGGCAGAGATTTCACACACACACACTAGCACAAAGCTGAGCTTCCCCTCATAACCTATCCTGGCCCAGGCCCCGGCTTTCCAAACTCCAACTGTTCACCAGTTTATTTTCTGGTCCTTTCTAAAGAGGACATGAAATAATATACACACAAGAAACACTGCAGGAGGAAGGGGGCAAGCCCACAACACCAGACAGATGAGACAGCTGTCAGTATCATAATAACAGCTCTTAAAGACCAAGGACCCAAGTTTTAATCTTTCATTTACGTAAGTACATTGTGTTTGTAAGCACCCCCCACGCTGGGATTTTCAGTTTCACATTCCTTGGTCCAGAGACTCTTACTAGTTAGTGGAACACAAGGACACCTAAAGTTCTGCAAATCATCGTCTTACTCTGTTGTCTGTTTACACGGTACCTGTGTCCCACTCTCTTCAAGCCTCTGTGCCATCATCATCAATCACCTCAGATTACTCCTGACTGGATCAATCTTTACAACTGCCAAGATCCTCTGACCAAGTACTCAAATTCCACGCTACACACAAAGACAATATTACAAAAAAAAAATGAAAACAAAACTAGTGATTAATTAAACAGAGTGCTACATGGGCTGGAACTTGTAGGGGCCATCTGTTCTCCAGGATTTTTCACTTAATGAAATATGCTGGAACCAGACCAGCGAAAGACCACCTGCCAGGAAGGAAGGCATATCACTAAAGCAGGATTTGATTTTATAGGACATCCATGAAGAAAGGTGCCTGACTACAAAAATCATTTACTTCGGCTCGGTGCCTGTGGCTCAAGTGGCTAAGGCGCCAGCCACATACACCTAAGGTGGCAGGTTTGAATCCCCAGCCCAGGCCCACCAAACAACAATGATGGCTGCAACCAAAAAATGGCCGGGCGTTGTGGCGGGCGCCTGTGGTCCCAGCTACTTGGGAGGCGGAGGCAGGAGACTCGCTTGAGCCCAGGAGTTGGAGGTTGCTGTGAGCTGTGATGCCACGGCACTCTACCCAGGGGGACAGCTTGAGGCTCCGTCTCAGGAAAAAAAAAAAAAAAATCATTTACTTCCAATTTCGTGGCTATTGCCAATGGAAAATCTAGAGCCACCTACCGAGAAGCGAGAAGTAGGAATGTCAGCGGCACATCTACTCCTCTCCTTCCAAATTTTAAGACTGAGTACAGAATTTCCCCCTTAATGGGTTGCTTTGGTTGTTTATGAAAAGCAAAGTTACTGAGAAGCGTTCGTTGAAGTAAAAAGATGAAAAAATGCCATCTACTAAAAAGAAAGACTTGCAAAATGGAGTGCTGACAGCTAAGGGTTCTGACGCCTGAGTGAACCCACTAAGAAAACAACTCACTGTTCACTTTCTCAATTTAACTTTGACCTGAGGATCTGCTGGGATCACTACAAAGTAGTTTAGGCTAAGCGCCTGTAGCTCCAGCCACATACACCAGAGCTGGCAGGTTCAAATCCAGCCAGGACCTGCCAAACTACGACGACAACTACAACCAAAAAATGGCCAGGCGTCGTGGCGGAACCTGTAGTCCCAGCTACTTGGGAGGTTGAGGCAAGAGAATTGCTTAAGCACAGGACTTGGAGGTTCCTGTGAGCTATGACGCTATGGCACTTTACTGAGGGTGACATAGTGAGACTTTGTCTCAAAAAAAAAAGAAGAAGAAAAATGTTCACTCCAGTCTTCAGAGAGTCTCCCTGATGAATGTGGAGGTCAGGGCTTGAGCATCCTAGAAATGTTTTTACCCAATCAGCTCCCATCTCTCTATTTTCCATACAGAAGTAGAAAACCAACCCCTGGTGATACCTGGCAGGGGAAGCAGGATCAGCCATGCAGGACAGTTCAGGACAAAAGCCTAGGGCAGGGGTCCTCAACCTGTTTAAACAGGGGGCCAGTTCACTGTCCCTCAGACCGTTGGAGGCTGGACTGTGGGCCTCGGGACAAGTCAGCTGCTAAGCAGGACAGGCAGCAGCGGCAAAAACACCTGGCAGGCGGGACAAATGTAGTTTGAGGACGCCTGGCCTAGGACAACAGTCCTCAACCACAGCAACCTCAAATTCTGGCATCACAATCACAGCATCCTCAGGCCCTATCGGCAACAATTCTGGGTTTAGTGCTCTGCGGTTGAGTCCAGGCCTCATTCAGAATTTTATGTGCTTCCTGCACAATTCTGACTTGCAATCAGGGTTCAGAATCCATGCCTAGGGGCCTTCCCCATGGTCCAAGAAAAAGCTCTAATGCTACGGGTGATTAGGAAAGTGGAGAAATTAAGCAGAAAACAGGAAGGTGAACAGAGCTACTTCATTCAGTTATGTCACAAATCAAAAGGAAAAAATTACAAAATAATTTGACATGATTATTCACTTCATAAGCAAATGAACACTATCCAGAACAGATGTCTTTAAAGGTGAACTTCCAATGCTTTCCAGGTTTTACTGATTAGGAACCTCTGACAACGCCTACAGGGTTTGTAGGCACATTTCCTTTCTGAGTGCTCCACAGTCAAAGCGTTAAGGCAAAAAACATACGTAGGCCT
>NW_003852442.1:773830-776055 GCF_000181295.1 Otolemur garnettii
AAAAAAAAAAAAATACATAAATGTCAATCAAAAGAAAAACTGTAATGCAACTAAATAACAAATAATTTGATAATAAAACTAAACGCATGCAACTTTTCAGAAGTATCTTTTGCATGAAAGACAATTGTTTTGTAACTAACTGAACTCATTTCCATTTGCTCTTTTAATTATTGGAACCTAACTTTCATCTCCAACACTCCACCTTCTCAAAAATAACCTTCCAATCCAAGACCGTTTTCTCCTGCTCGAGGCAGCTGATCTATCTCAGCACTAGTAACAAGCTCGCTCTCACATACACGATTCACAGCACTCTCCTTCACTGGCTTCCACGACTCCACAGACCTGACTCTGTTTCCTCAGCCACTCTCCTTTTCTCCCCTGGGCAGCTCAGCTACTCTCACAGCTCAAGCAGGCTGATGGATTCCAAATTCACATCTTCAAGGTGGCTCACTCAATTATACTCCAGTTCCATTTTCTAGACTACCAAACCCACAACGCCTCCACTCCATGTTCTAGTTTAACCTTCAATTCCAGAAGTCCACTATTTTCCTCAAACCAGCTTAACATTTATGTTAACAGCACACTTCACTGTTCTCCCAATCTCTCAGGTGAGAAATTGGAAAGAAAATTATTTTTGGCAAGAACAAGAAGAACATAATGAATTAAAGATTTTAATTAATTAGTCCACACTGAAATCATACACAACTGAGAACGAGGGAACAGAATCCCAGGGAGAGAATGAAACAAAGGCAGGAGAAGCACCTTGCTGAACCTAACTGTACAGTATCTAGGAAGATGACTGAACAGGAAGTGATCCGTCTCCTCTCTAATCCTACAGACACTATGGAGCAAGCCCTAATTATCCATCCCGGATTCCTGCAATAACCCACCTGGTAGCCTCTTGCTACCTAATAAAATGCCTGGCACCTGAGACACTCACGCTGACAAAATGGCTAACAATTCTCAAGCAGTTTATCACCAGACTAAATAGATGTTTACTGAGCACCAATGGGATAAAAAAGATAGAAAAAAAAGTACTTAAAATGTTTAAGCAAGGGTGGCGCCTGTGGCTCAAGGAGTAAGGCACTGACCCTATATACTGGAGGTGGCGGGTTCAAACCCAGCCCGGGCCAAAAAAAAAAAAAAAGAAAGAAAATAAAATGTTTAAGCAACCTTTCGTTTCCTACCTTCACAGAACTGGGGTAAGAAGAGCTGAGGACAGACAGCTAATGTGTACTGGTTAGCTGACCCTTTATGGTCTGGACTGTGCTAAAGGCACTGGCTATCCATATTTCATTCTGTCTTCACATCATTTCCCTTTTTTTTTTTTTTTTTTGAGAAAGAGTCTCACTATGTCACCCTGGGTAGAGTGCCACAGCATCACAGCTCACAGCAACCTCAAACTCTTGCTTGGGCTTAAGGGATTCTCTTGCCTCAGCCTCCCAAGTAGCTGGGACTACAGACGACCACCACAATGCCTGGCTATTTTTTTGTTGCAGTTTGGCCAGGGCCAGGTTCAAATCCGCCACCCTCACTCCTGGGCTTAAGTGATTCTCTTGCCTCAGCCTCCTAAGTAGCTGGGACTACAGGTACCTGCCACAACAGCCGGCTATTTTTCATTGCAATTGTCTTTGTTGTTTAGCTATCCTGGGCCAGGTTTGAACCCACCAGCCCTGATGTACGTGGTTGGGGCCATAACCATGTGCAGCAGGCACCAAGCCCAATTTGTCTACTTTTTTATAGAGACAGGCTCTCACTCTTTCTCAGGTTGATCTCAAACTCCTGGTCTTGGGAATCCTCCTGCCTCAGGAGCTAGGATTAAAGGTGTGACTCACCACACCCAGCCTAAAATCTCACTCTTAAGACCCCACATAACAGAGCTTCACAACAGCAAATTTTTAGGCTTCTTATGCTGGTTCTATTTACTCACAACTGTCCCACAATTTCACTCAGTGCTAAAGTTAAAATCATTCTCAGACGGTGGCGCCTGTAGCTCAAGTGGCTAAAGTGCCAGCCACATACACCAGAGCTGTTGGGTTTGAATCTAGCCCAGACCTGCCAAACAATGATAACTACAACCAAAGTAAAAAATAGCCAGGCATTGTGGTGGGTGCCTGTACTCCCAGCTAGTTGGGAGGCTGAGGCAAGAGAATCGCTTAAGCCCAGGAGTTGGAGGTTGCTGTGAGCTGTAAAGCCACAGCACTCTACCCAGGGCGATAGCTTGA
>NW_003852442.1:776945-779315 GCF_000181295.1 Otolemur garnettii
GCTGGGGCCTGCCAAACAATGACAACTACAACCAAAAAATAGCCAGGTGTTGTGGTGGGCACCTGTACTCCCAGCTACTTGGGAGGCTGAGGCAAAAGAATCTCCTAAGCCCAAGAATTTGAGGTCGCTGTGGGCTGTGACTCCATAGCACTCTACTGAGGGTGACATAGACTCTGTCTCAAAAAAAAAATAAGAAAGAGAGAGAAATTTACTACCAAGGCACTAAAGCAAACATTTAAAAATATTAACAGAAGTTATCTCAATTGTGAGATATTATGAGTGATCTATTTTTCTCAGTATTTTCTTTATTTTCTGGGAGTATAATCAGGGAAATGCTTGTTTTGAAATATGTCTCACTCTCCTCCCCTCAAAGGGAATGCCCTGAATGGCCCTCCCTAACTACTCTATCCAATTATCTGTGAGGACATTCAAGGGCTACTTGCCTCGAATTAATCTGTCTCAGATGTCCCCAAAAGAAATGTCCTACTTTTTCCCTCAAAATTATGGGGTTTACAACGATTGCCATCGTTAAGGAGAGCAGACTTTCAAATCTGGAAAAGAACCCCAAGAATCAAACCCCCTACAATTCAGAGGGTCCTACCAACTCCTCTTCCTCAAACCTTTCCCAGAAACCCACCTGCCCGGGAGAGCTTGAACTAGGTGTTTGGCTTACACTACGAAGCCCTTTACCTCGCCTCTCCAGACTCCTGTCTAACCACTTCACCAGCACTAATTTCAGCCACAGATGTATCTGTTTCCCAAACATGCCCCAGGCTTTGAGACCTTGTACCAGGCATCCTCAAACTATGGCCCGTGGGCCACATGCAGCCAGCCCAGGACATTTATCCGGCCCGCCAGGTGTTTTTGCCACCACTGCCTGTCCTGCTTAGCAACGGACTCATCCGGCGCCCGCAGTCTGGCCCTCCAATGGTCTGAGGGACAGTGAACGGTCCCTCTGCTTAGACAGTTTGAGGACCCCTGCTTTGCACATTCTCCTCCATATGCCCTTGCCCTCAAGTTTCTCTGCTTGGAAAACTATAGCTCAAATGTCACCATTCTAGAAGACAACAATCCTCAGCTTTCCCTGACACTCAGTCACACTCTAATCCTTTTTTAAATCCATCTCACACCTAACAATCTCTTGGGTCATGTAACTTGTCAACCTCCACCGTGTTCTCTTAGTCAAAAGTCCAACAACTCTTCTAAATGATCTCCATATGGCCATCTGACTCTGTTACAGTCTATTCTGCATCAAGAAAACGTGACCCCAAGCTGCAATCTGATGACGAGGTTCCTCAGCCAAATGTCACATCATCCTCTTTCACGTTTTTCTCACTATGAAGAAGACAACATCATCTAACACAAGCTGCAATGTTGGGACAAGCAGCCAACCCTCCTTCCTTGTTCTGCACTCAAGACACAGACAGGGTTGTTCGCAGTGACTCACACCTGTAATCCTAACACAGGAGGCTGAGGCCAGTGGATTACCTGAGCTCATGGGTTTGAGACCAGCCTGAGCAAGAACAAGACCTCGTCTCTACAAGGAGCCAGGCTTTGTGGCCGGCGCCTGTAGTCCCAGCTACAACAGAGAGGCAAGAATTGCTTGAGCCCAAGAGTTTGAGGCTGCTGTGAGCTATGATGCCATGGCACTCTACCAAGGGTAACAAAGTGAGATTCTGTCTCAAAGAAAAAAGAAAAAGACACACGCTCTGGCTGAGTTACCTTCCATGCTGCAAACCCCTCCAGCCACAAAGCCACTGCATGTGCTGTTCCCAAGCCCAGGAGGACCCTTCCTGCACTCCCCAGATTGTTCCCTTCCTTTGGGACAACACATGCATTCTTGTGATTTTCTGACTGGCAAACGCCTTCACTAGCTCAGAAGCTCCCTAGTAAGGCAACACCTGTTTCTGCTCATCACTCCGTCCTCAGTTCCTGAATCACAGAAGCCACTCAGTGACAATTTGTTCAATGAACGAATGAGAATAAATAAAGGAATTTTCTTGACTGTGTCGTTCACACTCCTGTTACTGGAATTATCACCCTAAACCTGGATTCACCAACCCACTAGCCAGTTTCCCTCCCCCACCACTCTGTGTACTGTGAAAGCACAAGAACTCTCTTTTCAGCTGTGTCCCTAATCTCCAGCCACCAAAAATCTCTGAACAATCACTAAAGATATAAAGTTCTGGGGTGTCACCTATGGCTTAGTAAGGCGCTGGCCCCATGTACTGAGGGTGGCAGGTTCAAACCTGGCCCCGGCCAAACTGCAACAAAAAAATAGCCAGGTGTTGTGGTGAGTGCCTATAGTCCCAGCTACTCGAGAGGCTGAGGCAAGAGAATCACCTAAGCCCAGGAGTTGGAGGTTGCTGT
>NW_003852442.1:781799-783795 GCF_000181295.1 Otolemur garnettii
TCACCAAGGAACTAGAGGAAGTCACAGTGTGAAGCTTTATGCTCTTATCAGCCTCTTCCAGGAAAGCAGTTTGGTAAAATAGAAAAAGCAAAAGATTTATAAGTCAAAGACCTACTTTTAAGTCGCTGATCACCATCAGCCATGTCACCTCAAGTCACTGGCTCCCTGGATCTTTCTTTACTCGTCTGTGAAATGGTGGTAGTAACAATCCTGGACAGAGCACCCCCAGGGCTAAGGCACTTTATAGACCATGCAGCTTACATACCACACAGTGTTCGCTGCAAAGCTAAATAAGTACTTTATAACAAACGTGTCCTTCCTTGTCCAACGATCAGACCTCCCCAAAAGGCCTATTTTGTGTCTTAAATACTCAATGCAGTCTCAACAACCACCTGAGGGAAATTACTAATACTTAAAATTTCTAGAAAAAGGGCTTATGGGAAATCTGTGCCTTCCTCTCAATTCTGCTGTGAACCTAAAACTGCTCTAAAAAAATAAAGTCTGAAAACAGTTTTTAAATATGTCAAGAGGCATTTTACATAGTCAGGAATATCCAAAAACTCCAGAATTAAAACTTAATTTTCGTATTATTTTCTATTTACCCAACATATCCCATCAAAAGGAGAAAGGTTAATAATTTCAGACGAACAGTAGATATGTAATGATGTAAAATGGAAGTCTCTCAAGAGAGCCGTTACTTCACTCTGAAGTTTTTGAAAACTGTCTAAAATAGGAGAAAAGCAAAAAAGAAAAAAGGGACTGCTCTGAACCTCTTGACAGTTACTAGAATATCAAATAAATTCACAAGTTAATTGGTCCTGATGAAATTTAAATGATATAATAAAATTAAAATGTATTGCTTTTATCCACAGCAAAGGACACTATCAAGTCTACAGAACAATTAAACAAGGTAGGCTATAACTCATTAGACACACAGAATCTTACAGTAAATGCTTTTCGTAGTCCTAGTTCACAAGGTCCACGGCCTGCAAAATGTAATTTATACAGAAATTTGGCTGTATTCCATAAATTTTTTTAACATCAACATAAGCATTTTTTTATGAGACATAATCTCACTTTGTTGCCCTCTGTAGTATGCTGTGGTGTCACAGCTCACAGCAACCTCAAATTCTTGGGTTCAAGCAATTCTCTTGCCTCAGCCTCCTGAGCAGCTGGGACTATAGGCGCTGGCCAGAACGCCTGGCTATTTTTTGAGATGAGGTCTCACTCTTGCTCAGACTGGTCTTGAACCCATGAGCTCAGCCAATCCCCTTACCTCAGCCTCCCAGAGTGCTGGGATTACAGGAGTGAGCCACTACGCCCGGCCAAAATAAAGCATTTTTTGACACATACAATAATAGTAAACCTTTTTTTTCTTTTTTTTTTTTTGAGACAGTCTCATTCTGCTGCCTTATGCCAGTGTGCTGGGGAATGAGCCTAGCTCACAGCAACCTCCAATTCCTGAGTTCGAGCAGTATTCCTGCCTCAGCCTCCTGAGTAGCTGGAACTATAGGAGCCTTCAGGGAAGCTTGGCTAATTTTTCTGTTTTTAGTAGAGACAGGGTCTGAACTTCTGAGCTCAAAGGATCCTCCCCCTTCGGCCTCCCAGAGGGCTAGGGTTACAGGCATAAGACACCATGCTTGGCCTAAACTTGCATTCTGGTGGACAAAAACTTGTCCCCACCATATCCCACCCAGCCAGCAGGTCTCATCTAAGGACTTCAGGAGGTGCCCTAGTCCCTGGATCGTGCCTGTGCCACCCCTGACAGAGTGTACACAATAACGGGTCTATAATAAACCCCTCTGTTTTGTGCAGTTTTAATGCTTTTCTCTATCTTCAGTTTCTTACAGAGGGGCACACTGGACACATCTAGTATTATGCAATTAGAATTTATACATACATATATTTTTTTCCACAGTAGCTCTGATGCACGTAAGTTTGGAACTGTTGTAGTGACTACTGACATACTTTTAAAACTGTGCAAGAAAAAAGCAAG
>NW_003852442.1:783815-789858 GCF_000181295.1 Otolemur garnettii
TAGTCCTAGTTCACAAGGTCCACGGCCTGCAAAATGTAATTTATACAGAAATTTGGCTGTATTCCATAAATTTTTTTAACATCAACATAAGCATTTTTTTATGAGACATAATCTCACTTTGTTGCCCTCTGTAGTATGCTGTGGTGTCACAGCTCACAGCAACCTCAAATTCTTGGGTTCAAGCAATTCTCTTGCCTCAGCCTCCTGAGCAGCTGGGACTATAGGCGCTGGCCAGAACGCCTGGCTATTTTTTGAGATGAGGTCTCACTCTTGCTCAGACTGGTCTTGAACCCATGAGCTCAGCCAATCCCCTTACCTCAGCCTCCCAGAGTGCTGGGATTACAGGAGTGAGCCACTACGCCCGGCCAAAATAAAGCATTTTTTGACACATACAATAATAGTAAACCTTTTTTTTCTTTTTTTTTTTTTGAGACAGTCTCATTCTGCTGCCTTATGCCAGTGTGCTGGGGAATGAGCCTAGCTCACAGCAACCTCCAATTCCTGAGTTCGAGCAGTATTCCTGCCTCAGCCTCCTGAGTAGCTGGAACTATAGGAGCCTTCAGGGAAGCTTGGCTAATTTTTCTGTTTTTAGTAGAGACAGGGTCTGAACTTCTGAGCTCAAAGGATCCTCCCCCTTCGGCCTCCCAGAGGGCTAGGGTTACAGGCATAAGACACCATGCTTGGCCTAAACTTGCATTCTGGTGGACAAAAACTTGTCCCCACCATATCCCACCCAGCCAGCAGGTCTCATCTAAGGACTTCAGGAGGTGCCCTAGTCCCTGGATCGTGCCTGTGCCACCCCTGACAGAGTGTACACAATAACGGGTCTATAATAAACCCCTCTGTTTTGTGCAGTTTTAATGCTTTTCTCTATCTTCAGTTTCTTACAGAGGGGCACACTGGACACATCTAGTATTATGCAATTAGAATTTATACATACATATATTTTTTTCCACAGTAGCTCTGATGCACGTAAGTTTGGAACTGTTGTAGTGACTACTGACATACTTTTAAAACTGTGCAAGAAAAAAGCAAGCGCATACTAATATCTGTACCCAGTACACACAGATGAAAAGAAGCATTTCTTCATAAAACAAGGATAAATGAAAAAACAAAAATCTACCATCAAAGGCAGAAAAGAAAGAAATGAGGAGGCTAGATGTAAAAATCAGGTATTGAAGGCACAAGAGCAGGGAAACCAGGCAGCGCCTGTGGCTCAGTGGCCCAGGCGCTGGCCCCAGATACTGAGGGTGGCAGGTTCAAACCCAGCCCCAGCCAAACTGCAACCAAAAAACAGCTGGGCATTGTGGCAGGCGCCTGTAGTCCAGCTAGTCAGGATGCTGAGGCAAGAGAATCGTCTAAAGCCCAGGGTTGGAGGTTGCTGTGGGCTGTGACGCCACAGTACTCTGCCACAGTACTCTACCAAGGGCGATAAAGTGAGACTCTGTCTCTTAAAAAAAAAAGAGCAGGGAAACCTGCCTTTTAATGAGGAAGCACTCATTTCAAATGCATTAGTTGTGAGACTGTTGAATCGCAGCATAGAGGTTTTAGGAGATGGCCCTCAAGCTGATATCAGAAAAATTAATTGAGAATTGATCTGAAGGATGACAACCAATAAAGCTGCGGGCATAAGCTCAAACAGGAGGCGCCCGAGGATGCTCAGAACTGCCACTGTCACCCTGCAGAGCCATCTCCAGGGCAGGGCGCTGGGCAGTACACTCTCCGTGCACACTCGCCTCAAACAATTCTCATGGAAGCCAGAAAGGGGAACTCAAGGAAGACAGGCTTGAAACCTCTCTGACGTTACCTTTCTCTTCCAGCCCCAAACCACACTTGCATCTCAATACCACACCTACCCCATTCCAGGAGAGGACAACCAGAACAAGACGTGTTTCACGAAAGGGAAAGAATGGAGGTGCTGGCAGGCAGCTCTGGTTTCTTGGGTCTTCTCATGAAAATGGGGTCACGGCTGGGGAGCTTTCAATCAGAAAATAGCCAGCTCATAAAAAGTCTGTCATCTTAAGATTCCATACCTAGACTTATGATAAATTCTACATTTTCTGATCCTTGCAACAAGCACGATAAACATACCCCATGGCTACCTCTATGTTTTCAACACTAGTTCTTAATCCAGCCTGCACTGACAAAAATGGTCACAGAAAGATCTCTGGGGAGATCACTTCAACACACAGGAAAACTGCAGTCCAAGCACATGTAAGTCTTTGGAAATGAACATCTACACTGCTGAAGTAGCACTAAAGTGACAAATGACAGTAATCCAATGGCCCAAGGCCAGCAAATTCCATTGAAAACAGATTCATCCGTTGTGTGAGACAGTGATTCTTGCATGTGTGGCAGTAAATAGAAAAGTAACCGCCTAATTACAAATTCAAAAGCAAGCTCTTCCTGCTGTTTTTCATACTTTAGTATGCTATCAGTAAGAAGTGCCTGCAGCAACCTTGTTTAACATGCCACTCAAAAACCCAGATCCATTAATAGAAAATACATGTCTGAAATTTGTATTAAACACACACACACACACACACACAAACCGTGGAGAGGACACCACTTTTCTCAATTATGTAATAATTATATTCTGAGCACTGCACAAAGTAAATGTGCCACATGGGCTTAGCATTAAAAAATAATCATTAAGCTTTGTAATCCTTTCTCCTTTAAGTTTTCCTGTGTGAACCACTGTTTAAATCCTGCCAGTTCCACGTAACAGAACACTGGAATACATGCCCTAACTTTTGCTCTTCTTATTCACTTATTTCACTTATTATGCCACGTGATTTCAGTACAATGTGAATAACAAGAAGGGCTCGAGAGCACAAAGGTGAGGCCCTGGATAAAGTGCATCTCCACAGTCTCTCTGGAGAAACCACTAGTCTTGGGACAGGTTTAAACATTTTGTTTAGGAAAGGAAAAGGAAAATTGTTATCTCCAAATATCCTGTCAGCATTTCAAATAATTTTATTTACTTCAGCTGTTCACTGTGTTGTTATACTCCAATAAAAACGTATCTTTCAAGAATTAACACTAATCCAGCTGCCAGTTATAAACAGATATTCAGCAATATAGTAAGCCTTTTTGCCATATGCTGTAGCTAGATCGAAGAAATTCCATCATGCAAAATGTGGGGGCCACTACCACAAGATAACAGAAAGACTGGCGTGAGTCTAGGCAAAGGACAAGAACAGGGTCCAAGTACAGGATAGGCAGATGGATGCAGGAAGCATTATCATGGTGATTTCACCAGAAACAACTTCAGTGATCACAACAATTTCTTCAGGTATAAGGCATAACTGATAGCTTCAAATTAATGACCCCAAATTATTTAATTGGTTCCCCTGGTAACAAAAATATTTACTTCAACTTACACTTCAACTAGGAAGGTATAACATTTGTTTCTGTTAAAACAATGACAGTTATTGGCATTCAAAATGTTTCCAAGTTTTTCACTATTGCATTTCAATACAGGGAGCAGGACTTAACCAATACTTTCTAATAATACAAAAATGGGATACTATTTGTATAAAAGTGTTTAACTGTAACCATAACAACTCAATTTTAAAATGAGACTTTCCTGTTTATTTGTGGTTTTTATTCCCAACAGTAAACAAGTAATATGCATATTGGGGGGCTTAGCACATAGAAAGTGAACAATATTTGCTGAATTAATGAATAAATGACTATTAAAGGCTTCAAGACCCCTAGGACAGAAAACATCTGAATTAAACAACTTAAAATGCTCAGAATGACTCAAGCAGGATTCAGTAATTAAATACGGCATATAATTCCATTATCACACTTTTAAAGTGAAAACTGAAAAATCAAACTATTTTCTTTGCTACCTTCTCCATGCTAGAACTTAAAAGCATTTATTTTAAAAAGACTAAACTCAAAGTGTTTAACATATTTACGCTGAGCCGTTCTATGTTTTGTAAAAATGTACACAGGCAATTCTGTGGCATAAAACACCCCGACAATGAATGTGAATGAAATTACAATTAGGTTTACATATTATCATTGCTAATTAACATTTCATTCAATTTTGCATTATAATTGTACTTATTAACTAAAGGAAGTGAATTATGCCAAAACAGGGTTTTTTTTTCATTTCAAAATCACAATGAATGAAACTGTTTACACTAATTTTAACAATAAAATGAGCTATTATTTAAGTTGAAAAAAAAAAGGCAAATACCAAACCTCTTAACAAGAAAATCTTTAAATTACACGTTTGTTAAAATCATTCAACAACTACTATGTCCTTTTTTGGTGCAAAGCACTATACTAAACACTTAACAAAAGTAAAACGCGCAAGAGAACAAAAAGTTAATGGGGGTAGGGGCAGTTCTGATGCAAACTAAAGTACCAGAGAATTCAACAAAATTGCAACTTCCTTTAAGATCTAATTTTTAATTTTTAAAAAGGTGTTCACATTTTAAATTCCACAACACGCATTAATTTCAACAGTTATTAAGTTCATTTTTAAAAGGAGGTCCAATCAGATCGACTTCACTTGCCAGAGGGCAACGAAAACCAATTGCTCACGAAGGGTTATGATTTTAACTCTCCACCAGTTTTCCGGACAGATACTTTGTTTCATTTTCCCACATGTAATACAAAAGTACATAGCGATGGCATAAAAGTGTGCAACAATTTCTAGGCATTAGATGTCAACAAATCAACGCTCTAAAGCAAGCCTGACTGTAAATAATAGCACACGCCGATTTTTATGCAGAATAATTGTAATTTGGTGGGAGGGGGGAAGAATGGCTGGAGGAGGGCAGTAAGAGCTTAACTCTACACGTACGTCTCCCCAAACAGAAAGGATAATTAAACTCTTTCTTTCCTCTCTGTAATTATTTCTAAGAGTACCTAAGCGTCAGATACTGTTCTGACAGGGTGCGTTAGTGTGACGCTGGTTAGGATGGGTTCGTGCAAAAGATGTCACTCAAACGCAAGTAAAAGTACGGTCATTGCGACTTATTTCGAGTTTTCTTTCCAACAGTAGCCTAACGCTGCTCCTCGGCGAATTGGGGCTAAAATCAGAAAATCAGCAAACCGCCGCGCCATCAATCAAGCTGACAAGGTGAGCTTTGGGGGCACAGGCGCTCGGAGACAACGAGGCACCCCCAAATCTCTTAGGCACGCTCCAGGCAAAGACGGCAACCGGAGCTGTTCCAGGGGGTCTGCAGCCCCAAAGGCTCCGGGACCCCCAGGCTGCCTCTCCCGGCCGGCTCGCCAGGGAGGGCCCCACTTCCACACCCCGGCCTCGCCCCGCGGTCCAGCCCAGGGCGGTTAACCCCTTCGGCACCCCCCACGCCCTCCCCAAGACCCGGCCGGGCGCCTCCGCCCCTCGGCTTCCCCGGGACTGGAGGGCCTGGGCAGCTCGGACCGGAGGAACGCGCGGAGGACGGCCGAGGGCGCGGAGGCAGCGGGCGGCTCAGGCCTAGGCCCGGGCAGCGTGTCCCGGCGCCCTCCCCCACTCCCACACGCTCGCTCCGGGCAGGGTGCGGGCCCCTGTCCGCCCGCCCCGGCGCCCGCCTGCCTTGGGCTCGGGGCCCCTTCCGGCCGACAGCGCGGGCCGGTGGCTACCTGCGGGTTGTGGAGGGCCATCGTGGCCCGTTTCAATGAGACTCGGGGCTCCCCGGCTCCTCACGCTGCTTCCCCCGCCGCCGCCATCTTCTCGCCCGCACATACACACTCGCATCGGCCGCCGCGCCTGCGCACTGGCCGCGCGCCGCGGGGCGCGGAGAGGCCGGCGTGCTGCTGCGCCTGCGCGGCCGACAGGTGGGCGTGCGCCGCCTGGGCCGCCGACCTTCCCAGCCGCTGCTGGAGCCGGGAGGGGTGGACTCTGAGCCCGGCGCCCCTCGGGCTGGGGTGCGGCGGGCGGGCCGAGGGTCACGAGCCCGCTGGGGCCCTGCTGCGGTGCCGGAAGGGGAAAGTGCGTGCAAATGGAGAGGACAAAGGCGAAGCGCTAGCGGGGCCTGGGCTTTCTCACCTGCTGGGGAGGCCACCTGGGTCACCCGCG
>NW_003852442.1:791080-792150 GCF_000181295.1 Otolemur garnettii
AACCTCAAACTCTTGGTCTAAAGTGATTCTCTTGCCTCAGCCTCCTGAGTAGCTTGGACTACAGGCGCCCACAACAATGCCCGGCTATTTTTTGGTTGTACTTGTCTTGTTTGGCAGGCCTGGGCTGGATTCCAACCCACCAGCTCGGGTGTATGTGGTTGGCACCTTAACCACTTAAGCTACAAGCACCACCACAATTGGATAAATTTGAACATTGTCTGGATACAGATGATTTTAATTACTTACTGGTAATTGGTATAGTGTAATAACGATATTGTGCTCATCGACAGAATATCCTATTGTCAGGAGATGCAGTCTGAAAATTTTAGGGATGAGTATCATTACACTTGCAAATTTTTTCCTTTTCCTTTCTTTCTTTCTTTTTTTTTAGACAGACAGAGTCTCGCTCTGTCTCCCAGGCTAGAGTCAGCCTAAGCTCACAGCAACTTCAAACTCCTGGGCTCAAGTGATCATCCTCCTGTCTCAGCCTCCTGAGTAGTTGAGACTACAGTGCCTGCCACCAAGCCTGGCTAATTTTTTCTGTTTTTAGTAGAGACAGGGTCTCACTATTGCTCAGGCTGGTCTGGAACTCCTAAGTTTAAGGGATCCTCCCATCTCAGCCTCCCAGAGTGCAAGGAGAGCTACCCCAGGAGACCTGCAAACTATTTTTGAATGGTTCAATAAAAAGTCAAATCACACACAGAGAGAGAAAGCAAATACAGCAAAATATTAACAATTGTTGGCTCTGGCAGTTTTTGCCTGGTGCTGGGTTTGAACCTGCCACCTCGGTGCCCTACTCCTTTGAGCTACAGGTGCCGCCCTAGAATAAGTGCTTTAAAAAAAAAAAAAAGATGAGTGGTGCCCATGGCCCAGTGAGTAGGGCCCCAGCCTCATATACCGAGGGTGGCAGGTTCAAACCCAGCCCTGGCTAAACTGTCACAAAAAATAGCTGGGCATTGTGGCAGGCACCTGTAGTCCCAGCTACTCTGGAGGCTGAGACAAGAGAATTGCCTAAGCCCAGGAGTTGGAGGTTGCTGTGAGCTGTGTGATGCCACGGCACTCTACTAAGG
>NW_003852442.1:793074-794361 GCF_000181295.1 Otolemur garnettii
AAAAAAAAAAAAAAAAAATAGCCAGGCATTGTGGTGGGCACCTATAGTCTTGCCTTAGCCTCCCAAGTAGCTGGGATTATGGGCGCCTACCACAATGCCCAGTGAGACAGAGTCTTGCTCTTGTTCAGGCGGATCTCGAACCCATGAGCTCAGGCAATCCACCTGCCTTGGCCTCCCAGACTGTTAGGATTACAGGCATGAGCCGTGCCCAGCCCCAATTCATAGAAATATTAACTCATGACTTCAATACAAGGAGATAAATGTCAGAAGGAAGATAGAAATACACTCCATGAGGCTACAGTGCGTGTCGGGGCCCTGGTAGCTCCCATGAGTCTAGGGCCAGTATAGGAATTTGGAGTCAAGATAACCCAAAATTCAAATCTGGACTTCTCCACCTACTGGCTGTGTGAACCTGGGCAAGTTACCTAAATTTTCTGTGAATCTTTTGTAGAAAGTGGTGTTGTTATTGGACGAAGAGGGTCTGGCTGCCTGTCACTGTCAGCCAGATGCAGAGATGGGGATCAGCACCACCAAGCTTTATTGTCAAAAGGTCAGCAATCTGGAAGAGAGAGAGTGGCCTCTCAATTCTGTTCTGCCTGAGTTACAATTCTACTAGTTTTTATAATGGGAATATAAGGAAACAAACGTAGAACATTTTAACTTTATCTGTCAGAAAACAATATCAAAGTAGTCTTCATTCTAACAATGTAAAATGTTTAATCAACATAAAAGTAACCTTCACTCTAACAATGTAGCGACAAAAGTAACCTTTACCCTAACAAAATATCCAAGAGAATCATCATCAAAGAAAACAACATAATATCCAAGTAACTTTTACTCTAACAATATCACAGTACATGTAGTCTCTGTGTAACTGCCTCTCTAAAAACATTCTCACAATCATTAGCTCACAGCAACCTCAAACTCTTGGGTTCAAACAATCCCCTTGCCTCAGCCTCCCAAGCAGCTGGGACTACAGATCCCTGCCACAATGCCCCACTATTTTTTAGAGATGGGGGTCTCGCTCTGGCTCAGGCTGGTCTCAAACCTGTGAGCTCAGGCAATCCACCTGCCTCAGCCTCCCAAGGGCTGGGATTACAGGTCTGAGCACTATAATCGTGGGGATGGGGAGTGGGTGGGAGGCGATGTGAGCCAGCAGGCCAGGTCAGCTGTACTGCTTCGGCTTGATTCTCTGACTCTATTATTTATTTATTTATTTGTTTGTTTATTTATTTATTTATTTTTAGACAGAGCCTCACTATGTCACCCTTGGTAGAGTGCTGTGGT
>NW_003852442.1:794568-795757 GCF_000181295.1 Otolemur garnettii
TCACAGCTCACAGCAACCTCAAACTCTTGGGCTTAAGCGATTCTCTTGCCTCAGCCTCCCAAGTAGCAGGCACCCGCCACAACACCCAACTATTTTTTGTTGCAGTTGTCATGGTTGTTCAGCTGGCCTGGGCCGAGTTCAAACCCTCCACCCTTGGTGTATAACCACTGTGCTACCGGTGCCGAGCCTCAGACTCCATCTTTTGGGCTGCTTTTCTGGCTTCAGTAGAATGAGCAGAATAACACCTCTCCCACAGCAGAGCTTCCTGTCCTAATCCCCGGAATCTACAAATATGTTGCCTAACATAGAAAAAGGAATTTTGCAGATTATATTAAGTCCTTGAGATGGGAAAATTATCCTGGGTAGTAGTAATCTAATTATCATCAGTGGGCACCAGCTCATCACAAGGGCCCTTATAAGGAAAAGAGTTGCTGAGCACGGTGGCTCACGCCTGTAATTCAGCAGTCGGGAAGCTGAGGCAGGTGGGTTGCCTGAGCGCACAGGTTTGAGACCAGCCTGAGCCAGAGCAAGACCCCTCCCCACCGCCGCCCCCACCCCCGTCTCTAAAAAGTAGTGGGGCATTGTGGCGGGCACCTGTAGTCCCAGCTGCTTGGGAGGCTGAGGCAAGGGGATTGCTTGAACCCAAGAGTTTGATGTTGCTTTGAGCTAAGACGCTATGTTCCACCCTACCAAGAGTGACCAAGTGAGACTCCGTCTAAAAAAAAAAAAAAAAGGAGAGGAGGCAAGGTAGATGACAAGGAGACATGAAAACAGCAGAAGGGTAGGGGGAGAGATCTGAAGAGGCTGTGTTGCTGGCTTTCTAGCTTTGAAGATGAAGGAAGGGGCTTGGCGCCCGTAGATCAGTGAGTAGGGAACTGGCCACATACACCAAAGCTGACAGATTTGAGCCCGGACTGAAACAACAATGACCACTGCAACCAAAAAAGAGTCAGGCATTGTGGTGGGAGCCTGTAGTTCTAGCTCCTTGGAGGCTGAGGCAAGAGAATCACTTGAGTCCAAGAGTTTGAGGTTACTGTGAGCTGTGATGCCATGACCCTCTACCAAAGACTACGAAGTGAGATGCTGTTTCAAAAAAAAAAAAAAGAAAACACCTCTTGGCTGGGCGCCTGTGGCTCAAGTGGCTGGGGAGCCACATACACCTAAGGTGGCAGGTTCGAATCCAGCCCGG
>NW_003852442.1:795937-797184 GCF_000181295.1 Otolemur garnettii
AAAACTCTTTAAATTATTTTGCAGAGTTGAGGTCTTTTTTGTTTGTTTTGTTTTGAGACAGAGTCTCACCTTATTGCCCAGGCTGAAGTGGAGTGACATCAGCCTAGCTCACAGCGACCTTAAACTCCTGGGCTCAAGTGATCCTCCTGGGTTCAAGTGATTCTCCTGACTCAACCTCTCGAGTAGCTGGGATTACAGGTGCCTACCTCAGTGTCCAGATAAGTTTTCTATTTTTAGTAGAGACAAGGCCTCACTCTTGTTCAGGCTGGTCTCAAAATCCTGAGCTCAAGGGATCCTCCTGTCTTAGCCTCCCAGGGCTAAGGCGAGCCATGGCAACCAGGCCAAGTTTGGGTCTTTTCTTGTGTATAGCCACTAAAAGAAACATAGTCCTACACCTTGATTTTAGCGCAGTGGATCTTCTGGCCTACAAAACATTAAAAATAAATACAGTAGAACCTTCATAGCCGACCACTTCCCTACATCGACCACCTCCTTAAGTTGACCTAATTTTCATAGTCTGGACATGCCCCACATATACTATCAGTACAGTAAGCCAAATTTCTTATGTTGACCTCTTCCATATGTTGACCAGTTTGTTAAAGTCCCTTGAGTGGTCAACCTACGGAGGTTCTATTGTAATTTGTGTTGATTTTAGCTGGTAAATTTTTTTTGTTGTTGTTGTCGTTGCAGTTTGGCCAGGGCTCAGTTTGAACCCACCACCCTCGGTATATGGGGCCAGTGCTCTACTCACTGAGCCACAGGCACCACCCCTTAAGCTGGTAAATTTTGAGTGATTTATTAGATCAGCAGTAGAGGCCAGGTGTGGTGGAACACACCTGTAATCCCAGGTACTAAGGAAGGATCACTTGAGCCCAGGAGTTTGAGGTTGTTGTGAGCTATGATGACGCCACAGCACTCTACCTAGGGTGACAGAATGAGACTCTGTCTCTACAAAAACTCAACCGGCTGGGTGTGGTGGATCACTCCTATAATCCTAGCACTCTGGGATGCTGAGGCGGGTGGATTCCTTGAGCTCAAGGGTTCCAGCCTGAGCAAGAGCAAGACCCCTTCTCTCAAAAATAGAAAAACTAGCTGGGTACTGCAGTGTGCACCAGTTGTCCCAGCTACTTGGGAGGCTGAGGCAGGAGGATCTCTTGATCCCAAGAGTTTGAGGTTGCTGTGAGCTGCTATGATGCCATGGCACTCTACCCAGGGCAACAAAGTAAGACTCTGTCTATAGATAAATA
>NW_003852442.1:798964-800261 GCF_000181295.1 Otolemur garnettii
TTTTTTTTTTTTTTTTTTTTTTTTTGAGACAGAGCCTCACTTTGTCGCCCGGGCTAGAGTGCCCTGGCATCAACCTAGCTCATTGCAACCTCAAACTCCTGGGCTCAAGCAATTCTCCTGTCTCAGCCCCCCTAATAGCTAGGACTTATAAGCACCCGCCCCAACACCCGGCTAATGTTTCCGTTTTTAGGAGAGACCAGGGTCTCGTTCTTTCTCAGACTCCTGCGCTCAAGGGATCCTTCCCCCTCCGCATCCCGGAGTGCTAGGACCAGCGTCACACCAGGCCTAGATTTCATTCTTAACTCTGCCCCCAACTCAGCCTGAGACCTTGGAGAAATTGCTAATTTGCTGTAACCCGGTTCCTATGTAATGAGAAAAGCCCAATTTGTCCTGCCTGCCTTGTGGGTGGATGGTGAGGCCAACTAAGATGATGAGTGTGACAGCAACTGAAACCACGTAGTGATACAGTAACGGCAACACACTCCTGTTATTAAGGAGTGGGAGTGGTGATGCTGCTGTTTAATGCTCTTCCATTTTTCTTGATCCAGTCACCCCTACACACCTTCCCCCCCTCACTCAACCAAGAATTTCTTATTTTTCATTGATTTTTGACCTGGTATAGGTTTTTTCTTTTCTGCCAGACATAAAGCCCCCCAAAGCACTCTTTCATCTCCTTTAGCCTGTAAAAATATGTATTTTTTGTACTCTAAGGGCAAGATTGAGTATTATAATAAAATCATGAAATTTTGAAGACAAAATATTTCATAACCACTCTAGCACAAACTGAGCGCTTGATTTTTTTCTTTAAGCCTGCGGCTAACGTGGACGCTACGGAAATCTACAAAATGGACCTGGGAACCGGAGGTCTGAGCTCAGTTCCTGGCTCTCCCACTTAGCAGCAGGTAAACCATGGCCAGTGCATGCCTGGAAGCCTCAGTTTCCTCGTTGGTAATGTGGAGTAAGGATGCCTGGCTCACAAGGTCAGCATCAGGATCAAACAAGATTTGGCTTACGCATAAACTGAGGAACAAGGAGACGTGTCAGCAGAGGCACACTGGTTCATTTACTTATTCATTGCACAGACACATAGAGAGCTCCTCCTGTGTGCAAGCATTAATCCAGATGCTGAGTGCTTCACCATCATTGCGAACCCTGCCATGAAGTGGTTTTTTTCTTTTCTTTTTTCCGTCCTTCTTTCCTTTTTTTTTTTTTTTTTTTTTTTGAGACAGAATCTCAGTCTGTCATCCTGGCTAGAACACAGTGGCATCATAGCTCACAGCAACCTCAAACTCTTGGG
>NW_003852442.1:800454-802094 GCF_000181295.1 Otolemur garnettii
TTTTTGGTAGAGATGGGGTCTCATTCTTGTCCCAGGCTGGTCTCGAACTCCTGAGCTCAAGGGATCCTACCCACTTGGCCTCCCAGAGTCCTGAGATTACAGGCAAGAGCCACCCTACCCAGCTGGTTCTTGCCTCAGTCTCAAAAATAGCTGAGACTACAGGCACCAACCACAACACCCGGCTGAAGCATTTCTTTCTTTCTTTCTTTTTTAGAGACACAGTCTCACTTTATTGCCCTCAGTAGAATGCAGTGACATTACAGCTCACCACAACCTCTAACTCCTGGGCTTAGGCGATTCTTTTGCCTCAGCCTCCCAAGTAGCTGGGACTATAGGGGCCCACCACAACGCCCGGCTATTTTTTTTTGTTGCAGTTTGGCTGGGGCCGGGTTCAAACCCTCCACCCTTGGTATATGGGGCCAGCACCCTACCTACTCACCAAGCCACAGGTACTGCCCCTGAAGTGTTTATTTCATAGCTGATCTAGCCCTGGCTTTATTATTTTATTATTAAGCAAGTAAATAGGCAATGACCTGATGGCTGGTGAGCTCATTTCAGCTGGGGCACCCTCAAGGGATTCCCTATAGCTGTGACTCCTTGTGAAGAAGGCTACTTACTGCTCATGGAATTGAGCAGGAGATGGATGATTTTTTTGTTGTTGTTCCATCACATGCTGCTGAGTCAAAGCCACAAGGTTTCCTGGTCCACCCTAACAATCATGATCTTGCTCTGACGAAGTGGGAGGCACGTGGGTCTTGCTTCCTACTATACTGTGACACATGGCATAACCTCCAGCACATAACGAGAACTCAGCTAATATTTGATGAATTACCAATGAGCTGGAGTCCCAGACACTTTTCTTTTCTTTTTCTTTTTTTTTTTTTTGAGACAGAGCCTCAAGCCGTCCTCCTGGGTAGAGTGCTGTGGCATCACAGCTCACAGCAATCTCCAACTTCTGGGCTCAAGCCATTCTCCTGCCTCTGCCTCCCAAGTAGCTAGGACTACAGGTGCCTGCCACAACACCTGGCTATTTTTTGGTTGTAGCCATCATTGTTGTTTGGCGGACCCAGGCTGGATTTGAACTTGCCAGCTCAGGTGTATGTGGCTGTCAGCCGCTTGAGCCACAGGCGCTGAGCCCCAGACACTTTTCAATGTTGCTAAAGTCTCTGGACAACGAGGCATGTAGGCTTCAAGCCTTCCAAAACTATCCTCACTGCTTGGTGCCCACAGCTCAGTGGTTAGGGGGCAGGCCACATGCTCTGGGGCTGGTGGGTTGGAAACTGGCCCAGGCCTGCTAAATAAACAAACAAAAAAATAGCCCGGGGGTGTCTGTAGTCCCAGCAACTAAGGAGGCTGAGGCAAGATAATCACTTGAGCCCAAGAGTTGGAGGTTGCTGTGAGCTATGACGTCACAGCACGCTACCAAGAGTGACAAAATGAAACTTTGTCCCAATTAAAAAAAAAAAAAAAAAGGCTCGGCACCTATGGCTCAACCGGCTAAGGCGCCAGCCACGTACACCTAAGGTGGCAGGTTCGAATCCCCAGCCTGGACCTGCCAAACAACAATGACGGCTGCAACCAAAAAATAGCCGGGCGTTGTGGCGGGCGCCTGTGGTCCCAGCTACTTGGGAGGCGGAGGC
>NW_003852442.1:802351-804670 GCF_000181295.1 Otolemur garnettii
GGCGCCTGTGGTCTCAGCTACTTGGGAGGCTGAGGCAGGAGACTCGCTTGAGCCCAGGAGTTGGAGGTTGCTGTGAGCTGCGATGCCACAGCACTCTACCCAGGGGGATGGCTTGAGGCTCTGTCTCAAAAAAATAATAATAATAATTTTTTAAAAAAGCCATCCTTGCGATGACTCCTGAGAGACACCCTCTCCCAATTCATGACACGCTAGGTTTTCCAAATTTAAGAGATTCTCACCCCTCTAGTGAGACATCTTGAATCTTGCCTGGATCATAGCCCATCTCATCCCATCATTGGGCTGTCCCTCTCTTCCACATGTCACTATGACAATTGTGTTCACCCAGTCTTGTAACTGCAGCCACCTGAAATACCATGACAAACAACATAAGCCTTTTTTTTGAGACAGAGTCTCACTTTGTCACCCTCAGTAGAGTGCTGTGGCATCATAGCTCGCAGAAACTTCAAACTCTTGGGCTCAAGTGATTCTCTTGCCTCAGCCTCCCAAGTGGCTGGGACTACTGGCACCCACCACAACACCTGGCTATTTTTAGAGACTGGGGTCTCACTCTTGTTCAGACTGGTCTTGAACCTGTGAGCTCAGGCAACCCACCTGCCTTGGCCTCTCAAAGTGCTAGGATTACAGTCATGAGCCACCGCGCCTGGCCACAATGTAAATCTTTTGATAAGATTGATCAAACCTTGAGATGGGTCATCACTACACATGAAGTTGCCCAAAGAGCAGAGATCTCTAGAGCTTTTATCTTTCACAAATACAGATGTACAAAAAAGGATGTCTCTGGTTATGAGACCCATAGCACATTGGTTATGGCACCAGCCACATACACCAAGGCTGGTGGGTTCAAACCCGGTCTGGGACAGCTAAACAACAATGACAACTGCAACAAAAAATAGTCAGGCATTGTGGTGGGTGCCTGTAGTCCTAGCTACTTGGGACACTGAGGCAAGAGAATTGCTTAAGCCCAAGAGTTGGAGGTTGCTGTGAGCTGTGATGCCACAGCACTCTATCGAGGGTGACATAGTGAGACTGTCTCAAAAAAAAAAAAGTCAACATTGTAGTAATATACTTTCAAAGAGCCAAATTTCAAAAAAAAGAACAAAATGAACTTGACCTCTCTAAAAGCCTCTATACAATATATACCTCTAGTATTGGAAATGATTGTTTCAACTGGGTGTGATAGTTCACACCTGAAATCCTACTGCTCTGGGAGGCTGAGGCTGGAGGACTGCTTGAGGCCAGAGGTTTGAGACCAGCTCTGAGCAAGAGGGAGATCCCATCTTTACCAAAAAAAACATAGAAATTAGTTGGGCATGGTGGCATGTGCTTGTAGTCCTAGCTGAGAATCATTTGAGCCCAAGAGTTTGGACTTGGCATAAGCTGTGATAACACCACTGCACTGTAGCCCAGATAAAGAGTAAAACCTTGTCTAAAAAAAAAAAAGGAAATGATTACTTCAAAGATGACATACATAGCATAGCAAAATGCCAACAATTTAAAATAGTGGGAAAAAAAGCCCTAAAAATAGAAAAGAAAAAAAAATTGACATGTGGAAACGTGTATTACAGGGATAGAATATACGTAAAGGCATTGAGACGGTGCGTAAGAGTTGGCCGACTTTCATGACCATTAACTGTTTTGAAGTCTCACATCACGATGAATAGCTGCTTTCCCCCCCCATTTATTCACTTTCCTCAGAGAATACCTGCACAATCATTTTCCGCATGGCACTGCTGTTCTTGAAATTCTTCTGTGATTCAATACACAATGACATGAGCGTTCCTTTCTTTTTCTTGAAATAGAGTCTCACTTTGTCGCCCTTGATAGAGTCCTGTGGCGTCACAGCTCACAGCAACCTCCAACTCCTGGGCTTAGGCGATTCTCTTGCCTCAGCCTTTCAAGTAGCTGGGACCACAGGTGCCTGCCACAATGCCCGGCTATTTTTTGTTGCAATTTGGCCAGGGCCAGGTTGGAATTCACCACCCTCAGTATATGGGGCCAGCACCCTACTCACTGAGCCGAGCGCAGCCGGACCTAAGCGTTCCTTACTGAATTTTCTCATCTTCTGTGGCAAGCTTTCTCGTTGTTCAGGTTGGAGTTCCCAGCCACACTGCTCTAGTGCTCCCCCTGGAGGACACCTGAGGTCTATGCCCACATAGGCCTAACAACCTGTCTCCAATTTCATTCATTCATTCATTCATTCATTTTAGACAGAGTCTCACTCTGTTGCCCTGGGTAGAGTGCTGTGGCTTTAGCCTAGCTCACAGTAAACCTCAAACTCCTGGGTTTAAGCGATCCTCC
>NW_003852442.1:804996-809024 GCF_000181295.1 Otolemur garnettii
AGCTAGCTAATATTACAGGTATCTGGCTACAGGCTACTGGGCTACTATGCCTGGCTAATTTTTCTGTTATTAGTAGAGGCAGGTCTCACATTCCTGCACTCCAGGGATCCTCCCGCCTCGGCCTCCCAGAGTGCTGCCAACTACAGGTGTGGGCCACTGCTGCCAGCCTCTGATTTTATTTAATAGAATTCAAGCAAAAAGGGTGGCACTTATAGCTCAGTTGGCAGGATGCTGGATACATACACCGAGGGTGGTGGGTTCAAACCCAGCTCGGGCCAGCTAAAAAAACAATGACAACTGCAACAACAACAACAACAAAAACAATAGCCAGGCCTTGTGGCCAGCTACTTGGGAAGCTGAGGCAAGAGAATCGCTTAAGCCCAAGAATTTGATGTTGCTGTGAGCTGTGATGCCACGGCATTCTACCCAGGGCAATAGAGATAGAATCTGTCTCAAAAAAAAAAAAAAAAAAAAAGAATTCAAGCAAAAAATTTTGAATTCTGGGTCTCAACCTGTAGCCATCTGGGAGAACAACACTTACAACTCAGAGAAACAGGAGAAATTTTTGCTTTACCATTTTTAACAACTTTATCAACTTTTAATTCATTTTCCACGCAATTCACCCATTTGAAGGATACAATTCAATGATTTTTCTTTTCTTTTTTTGAGACAGAGCCTCAAGCTGTCCCCCTGGGTAGAGTGCCATGACATCACAGCTCACAGCAACCTCCAACTCCTGGGCTCAAGTGATTCTCCTGCCTCAGCCTCCCAAGCAGCTGGGACTACAGGCACCAACCACAACGCCTGGCTATTTTTTGGTTGCAGCCATCATTGTTGTTTTGGCGGGCCCGGGCTGGATTTGAACCCACCACCTTAGATGTATGTGGCTGGTGCCTCAGCCACTTGAGCCACAGGTGCCAAGCCAAGTCAATGATTTTTTGTGTAGTCACAGATGAGTACAATCATCTCACAATTTAGAACATTATCCTTATCGGGGGTCAAACATATCCTCAAACTCTTTGAGCTACTGCTCCCATGTCCTCTCTCATCTATTTTCTGCCTGTATGAAGTTGCCTGTTCTGGCAAATTCTGGACATTCCATGGACATGACCTTGTATGCTGTGTGGCTTCTTTCCCTGGGCATTGTCCTCAGGGTTCATCTGTGTGTGTAGCATGTACCAGAATCTCCTTCCCCTTTATGGCTGAGTAATACTCCTTTGCACGGACAGACCATATTTTGTTTTTCTGTGTATCTATTTCATGGGCCTTAGATTTTACAGTAGATAACTGGTTGCTGCCAGGCGCAGGGCCTCACATCTGTAATCCCAGCACTCTGGGAGGCAACAGCGGGTGGATCCCCTGAGCTCATGGGTTCAAGACCAGCCTGAGCAAGAGCAAGACCCCATCTCTAAAAATAGCTGGGCATTGCGGCAGCGCCTGTAGTCCCAGCTACTTGGGAGGCTGAGGCAAGAGAATCGCCTAGGCCCAAGGAGTTGGAGGTTGCTGTAAGCTGTGACTTCACCGCACTCTACCAAGGGTTAATAAGTGAAACTCTGTCTCTAAAAAAAAAAAATCCAAAAACAATTGATTATTTGTTAAAATTCATAAAACCATACTTGTGCGCACACACACACACACAACCAAGTCTTTCCTTTGTAAAGGGGAGTCAGGCTGAGTGTGGTTGCTCACAGCAGTAATCTCAGTATTCTTGGAGGCCAAGAAGGGAGGATCACTTGAGGCCAGGAGTTTGAGAACAGCCTGGGCAACATAGTGAGACCCCATCTTTACAAAAATGTTAAAGGAATTAGTCAGGGGTGGTGACCTGTGCCTATAACTCTAGGTACTGGTGAGGCTGAGGTAGGAAGATCACTTGAGCCCAGGAGTTTGAGGCTAAAGCGTGCTATGATTGAGCCACTGTGCTTCAGCCTGGTGTCAGAAAAGAAAAAATAAGAAAACAATTCAATCACATCTTTCCTCTTTGGTCTGCCTGTGGGGAGCAAAGCTCTTGCCCACCTAATGTTCACTGAAAAAACACTGACATGAGACAGACTGATTAATAGAAGGAAAAATATGTAAATTTATTTAACATGTATACATGGGGAGCCTTCATAATAGTAAAGATTCAAACATACAGGGAAATTTTTCCATTTTTTGTGCTTAGGTTCAGTGAAGCATAGACAGACATGTAAAATGTGATTGCACAAAACGGATGTGACATGATACTAACAGACTGAGTCGGGGACCTGGCCAGGCCTGTCTGCCTCTCTCAGCTGGTTCCTTTCCTCTGGGCTTGGGCAGGGCCCTCTCTGGAATGGGTGGGTGGGGGGGTCTGTGGCCTACAGACAAACAAGGCAGGTCGGGTAATTACTTTATGGCCAGTTTTTACGTAGAATAATTTTAGGTTTTATGGCTGGCTTTTGGAAAAGCCAGGGGTTCTGGCTTTAGATTGGCATCGAAGAAGAGAGATTCTAGTTTCTATGGTTACCCCAGGACCAAGAGGCAGGAGGACCAGGAAGGATCAGAGAAGAACTTTTGCTTCTGAGGCCTTCATTTTAGGGTACTGTCTTCTGAGCCCCCTTGTGCCCCATCTCCCATTTCTCCCCCTTTCTCTCTCATCATCAATCTCTCTCTCTCTCTCTCTTTTTTTTTTTTTTTTTTAGGACAAGATCACATTTGTTGCCAAGGCTTCAGTCCAGCTCACAGCAACCTCAGACTCTTGAGTTCAAGTGATCCTCCTGCCTCCACCTCCTGAGTAGCGGGGACCACAGGCACCTGCCACCACGCCTGGTTAATTTCCACTCAGCGCCCCTTGCTCCTCTGATTTGCCACATGTACTCTCCATGCCAGGCTTTCTTTTTTTATTTTTTTAGGCTTGATTGAAATATAATCCACACATCCTAGTATTTACCCAGGGGGTTTCGGTCCATTTGGAGCCAGGATCCCTCCCTGACTTGGCCTGTTTATGGTCCCTTCCGGGCCTTGGGCAGGCATTTGCAGCTCTGTCCTCCAGTGTTTCCCCTGCAGCCAGAACAACCCCGCCTGGTGCACAGTGGAGAATGCTGATGGGAATGTGCCCTGCGGTGAGCACACCCAGAGTTCAGTAAGAGCCCTCACGCTCTGGGGAGGAGGTGAGCTGTGAGCTGGTCTTAATTTAAGGACATAGGCAGGTCCTTGAGACAGTGGACCAGGCTCAGTCAACATGGGGTACCGACATGCTGACATGGTCTGGCGGGTCCTCCCTCTACTCTCCCTACACCAGGAAGGCTCCCTGTCCCGTGTCTACTGCCTGTCTGCCCCCTCTGGGTCAGGTGCCAGCAATCTTTGCTGAGGCTGAGTGAAAACCAAGCGCCTCCCTGGTTGGCCTCTCTGGTCCTGCTTGAATCCTAGTCCAGCCTCTGGGGACACAAGACTGAACCCCACGTAGTGACTATAAATGGTGATTGTTTCAGAGGTGTTGAAAGGGTGGGGTCTGTGCTGGCAGACCTGGGCCAAAATCTGGCTCTGCTTCTGACACAGGCTCTCATCCCCTCTGACCCTACCCACAGTGGCAGAGGACATCCAGTGCAGGCTCCAGCTGGTCGCACTCTTGACAGCGTCCCCTCTTCTTCCTGCCCCGTGGCCGGCTCTGTGCAGGGGCACTGAGGCTCTGGGCGCAGCCCTCCTGGGGAGTGCTCTGCTCTCCAGAAGGCAACAGGGGCTGGTCAGGAGTAGGGGGCACTGCCACCATCAGGGAGGTGGCTTCTGCTGTGGTTTGGAGACAGGGCTGCCAACTGGGCAACTCCCTTTCCAGCAAAAGGTGTCCACCTGGGGGGAGATTTTGTGATGGTCTCATGAGGCAGCAAAGTGACAGTTTGACTTTTCAGGCTGGGTTGGAAAAAACCACGTGGCCTCTGCTAATGACCCAGAGGACATTGCTCTGGGAATCTCTGACTGCCCGGTAGGTCTGGGTAAGGCCACCATGCGGAGAGAACAGAGCAAGCAGAGACTGAAAGGGTAGAAGGAGGAAGAGGGTAAGGGGGAGTTGAGGG
>NW_003852442.1:809183-826290 GCF_000181295.1 Otolemur garnettii
TCTGCAGGAGCCACCACCTGTCTGAAGCCAGGGACAGTGCAGAGACCAGAGACTCAGGGGCAAGCTGCTTAGCTGAGCCCTCGGCTTTACCACTGTAAAATGATTATTGTTTGAAGCTGCTGCTTGAGGGTGACTTGTTAGTCAGCAGTAGCTAAAGCACTTTCTCATCAGTATTTATTTTTATTTATTTGAGAAATATTTTTATTGATTTATTTGCAGTTTTTGGCTGGGGCTGGGTTTGAACCCGCCACCTCCAACATATGAGGCCGGCACTCTACTCCTTTGAGCCACAGGTGCTGCCCCTCATTGGTATTTAGAGTCCTCCCTCCTTGTCCTATTCTGGCTTCCTGGGCACCACCTCCCCCCAAAACCACCTGTGTCCAAGTCCTTGTCTAAGGTTCTGCATTCAGGAACCCACATGTGACGTCTGATGGCTGGGCAGGCAAGGTCATTCATTACATTTGGGTAGGGAGCTTAACCTGAGCTTTGGTTCCTTCACATGGAGAACAGGGAGTATCATTTCTGACCTAAGATTCTCCTGAACTGAAATGAAATAACTCAGGAGGAATTTAGCTTCTGGCAGTCAGGGTCTGGTTTGGGAGAGCTCACTGGCTCAGAGGTGAATTCTGAGCAAGTTTCCGGCACCCAGGTAGCTCCCTCCATCCTCCTAAAGAGGAACTGCCAAGTGTCCAGGGGAAGAGTGCACTCCTGGGACTGGGCTTGTCAGATGGTGGCCTTGCAAAGCCCCAGCCAGACAGGGGAGCCAAGGGGAGCCGTTCTTCCTCTTAGAACCCAAGTTCTTTCAGAAATGCTATTAACTTTTTTTTTTTTGGGGGACAGAGTCTCACTTTGTAACCCTCAGTAGAGCGTTGTGGTGTCATAGCTCACAGCAACCTCAAACTATTGGGGCCAAGGGGAGCCGTTCTTCCTCTTAGAACCCAAGTTCTTTCAGAAATGCTATTAACTTTTTTTTTTTTTTTTTTTGTGGGGACAGAGTCTCACTTTGTAACCCTCAGTAGAGCGCTGTGGTGTCATAGCTCACAGCAACCTCAAACTATTGGGCTCAAGTGATCCCCTTGCTGCAGCCTCCCGAGTAGCTGGAACTACAGTCGCTGGCCACAACTCGTGGCTATTTTTAGAGATGGGGTCTCACTCTAGCTCAGGTTGGAGCATTTTTTTCTGATAAAAGACAACAAATTGTCATAAGCTATCTTTTCCTTGGTTTCCACATTTCATTTTTTATTTTTATTTTTTTGGAGACAGAGTCTCATTATGTCACCCTCGGTAGAGTGCCATGCCGTCACAGCTCACAGCAACCTCAAATTCTTGGGCTCAAGTGATTCTCTTGCCTCAGCCTCCCAAGTAGCTGAGACTACAGGCGCCCACCACAACGCCTGGCCATTTTTTGGTTGCAGACATCATTGTTGTTTGGCGGGCCCGGGCTGGGGATTCAAACCCGCCACCTTAGGTGTATGTGGCTGGCGCCTTAGCTGCTTGAGCCACAGGCGCCGAGCCAGCAACCTCAAATTCTTGGGCTCAAGTGATTCTCTTGCCTCAGCCTCCCAAGTAGTTGGGACTACAGGCGCCCACCACAACGCCTGGCTATTTTTTTGTTGTAGGTGTCATTGTTGTTTAGCAGGCCTAGGCCCTGGTGTATGTGGCCGGCGCCCTAACTGCTGAGCTATGGGTGCCAAGCCTCACGTTTCTTTTCTAATCAGGTTGCCCCACATGACACAAATTTAAGCAAAGAGCTTCGTTTCAGGTCAAGGGGACTTAGTGTTGCAATCAAGGATCTGAATGAAATTCCTGGCAGTAATTAGAAGCACAATGAGAGCAGAATAAAAAATGTCCCAGCCTCCCTAAAAGGAAGTCTGGTTAATTTCCAAATTATGTTTGGCCTCAACACGCAAGGGATTCTTTTTCATACGGGAAGAGAAAATTGGACCAGAGAGCACTATGATAAACCACACAAGACTACGGATGTAATTATAAACCAAACCCTAGCAGGCATATTATTTTAATGTGTTTCAAGAACTGAATACTCTGTATAGAATTAAAAACAAACAAACAAAAGAAGCAACGTGCAGAAATTAAAAAGAGGTAAGACAGAAAAATTTTGAAAGCCATAAAATTACAAATACAAAGCAACCAATTGAAAGACACCCACAATTAACAGATTTCAGTAACATTAGTAGCCAGAACGTACCCCATGAATATACTTAATCAGCAACTATCTAGCCAATTCTGAAAGGGGACCAACCTCAACTGATCCAAAGGGAACTGCTCTTCCTTACGTTATAAGCAACCTGTAAAGATGGCTTCAAGGAGCTTTGAAAAGGTGGAGTTTCTTTTCTTGAAGAAAATAAGACAGGAAAGGGTTTATCCCTTTTACTCCTCCACCACTGAAATTTGTACATTCAACTCTTTTAACTAAGGCAATCAGTGGACAATTTGAGACCCCCAAACACCCTCAGAAGCCAGATTCTGTTCATGTCAAAGGAAAAATTAACAAACTCTATAGACGACGATTCTATAAAGTGCAAGGATGACTTGCTGTTTTAGCTTTTATTGATTTTATGTTGCGATTTCTCTAAAAGAAAGAACAGAGGTGAGTAGACCAGGGCCCCGGGACCCCAGCCCTACATTTGATGGAGAAGTGACCTGTATGAGGAAGGTGAGACGTGGACCAGGCCTCAGGTGTCTCTCTGACTCTGTGCACACCACTGAGGTAGGAGCTTTGGAAGAATCGCAGAACCTCTTAAGGGAGGTAAGTGTCCTCTCGGCCAGTCAGGTGATGGCCTGAGATGGTCATACTCACGTGCCGCGTGTCACTGTATGCAATTCCAGAGCTGTACCAGATCAGCCAGGGAGAAGGGCAGGATCCAAGACAAAGCCAGGCGAGGTGAGGTCCTGGCACTGACCACGGGACATTGCTTGTCCAGCACAAATCAAGAGGCTGGAGGGAGGGGATAAGGTGGAGAACCTGGGCAGGCAGTCTACAAAATGGTTATTAGCAAATTGTATCAAAAAGTATCAAAACATTTCAAAAAACTCTAAAAACTGCCAGGCTCGGCAGGTGCACAGGTGCCCGTGTGGGAGCTGCCTACACGCCAGGGGTTTATCCTAGAGGCCGGGGTGCCTCCCTTCCCCCTCTCTGCTCCCTTTTGGGGACACTCAGAATCCATGGAGACACCAGCTCCAAACCTCAGCTGCTCTGTCCCTTCAGCTTTGAGACCAGTGGGCTGAGATTCTAGCCACAAGTTCTGAGAGCCACAAGGCTGGTGAGGTGCTGCTATGAACCATGGTGGCCCAGGGCAAAGAATGACAGTCAGTAACTCCACCAGAGGTTGGGGGGCAGGCAGAGGGGTCTTTCATTTTCCCCGTTGCTACAAGTCATGGGAAGGTCAATCTGGGTTTAGGGTGTGAGGTGCTCTGAATCTCAGGTTAATGCACCTGAACCCACAGGGCAGGACCCTGACCTCAGAAAAGGATCCCACTTCCCCTTAGCTTTTGGGTTCCTACCCCAGAACGGGACACCCCTTAGGCTTAGCTTCTGGGTCTCTACTAAGTCACATGTTAAGAAGGGGTGGGGGAGGAACATTCTGAATGTAAATACACATATGTGCTTCTGCTCAGACCCAGGTCTAGACAGTCTACCTGGTAGCCTTACTGGAATGTTGAATATACCAGTTGAGTGCTAAGTACAGGTCAGCTGAAAAGCTAATCCATGTATATTTTAAACAGCAGAGAGACCTCTACCGGTACAGGGTATTCTGCTTTCTCCTCTCCTTCCCTTCTATCCTTATACCGTGCCTTAAGCAAACTGGGTTCAACTTGGGCAAAGACCAACCCCCAAACTTAACCACTAATAGGAAGTTGACTCTAATTCTTTAAAAATCAGGAAAATCTAAAGCTAAATAAAAGCCTGCCACGCTTATTCTGAAAGATTAAAAAAACAAACAAACAAAATAACAGGTGTTCTCAAAGCTCCCAGGGAATGTCAGAGCTCTGAGAGTTTGACAACAGGACAGCGAATGTGGCTGTTCCCATTTCAAGACGGTCGGTGGCTCACGCGAGCTCCAGCCTTTGCTACACCAGTCTGAAAGCTCACCCCCTGCATGAGTACAGCCCTGAACTCTGCCCAACTGAGTTAAAAGGCCATTTTATGCCGTTTTTTTGTTGGACTGCACATCAGAATGAATTTTCAACTTAAAAACCTGGGTGAAGCAAACCCGGCCCAGGTCTCGCCTCTGGCTCCCTCGTGCCTGTCCACTGACCCCCAGCAAGCTCAAATTCTTTCTGTGTGGCCACCACCAACTACTGGGAGTTGGTCCACAAGATAAAACTTACTTATCCATCCTTCTTTTAAAGGAACACTCTCGTCCTTATTAATAGTAGATTCTAAGCCATGTAAATTATAAACTGCCTTACTAGTACCAGGAAAGATCACAAAATATAAGGTACGGAACATCCTATGTAACCCACGAGGCACACGAAAATCAGAATGGAGGTGGCATCTAACACATATCCGGGGACAAGTCCCAATAGCAAAACCTACGAAGGGCTGGACGGCTTAGGCTAAAAATCAGTGGTGCTCCTCCCCCAAGGTCAAAGCCATTCTGCTCCCCGAGTCACTGAGACATCACATGGTCTCCCTGACCTGCCCCTTGATATGGGCTGTACCACCATCTGTTTGTTCATGCCCTGGGCTAAGCTCGGCCAGATCACACACACCGTACCATACTATGCCTTCTGAAAGGTCTGCCAAGTATTAAAAACTTTCCTGGAATGAGCTGGGGCGGGGGGTGTGGTAAGCTACCACCCCCAATGTTGGCAGAAGTTGTGCAAAACATGTTTGATGGAGGTCTGGGACTAGATATGACAAAAAAAGTTTCAGGCTCAAAAGAAGTTTGAAAATGCTAGGTTGATGGGAGGTTAACAGCTAACGCAGGACTTCTCCGAGCCTTTAATATACTGGAGTATTGTAAGTCCCCAAGGAAAGTTTATAAGCTTTCTGGTTTGTTTGTATGCTCTGCAAAACTTCTCAATGTTGTACACCCCCTAGAGACTTTCGCATGCATGTAACTAGCTAAACACTAGTTTAGCTGGGTGCCCAGTTAGTAACAGAGAGCAGCAGTAACTTGGGGGTATTGACGCTTTCAACCCCCAGACCACTTCTCATCTCTCCCGGATAATCACAGAAACAAACCAGTGAAAAACAGTTGGCTCTGAAAGAAGAGGGGAACACAGCAAAGATACAAAAGGAATGGCAATAAATGTTGACTAAGATTTTTCTTATTCGAATAGTAATGTTAATGATAAATCTTGACGTCTTCTCATCTCTGCGGGTGAGATCTCTGCTGAGGTACAGATCATGAATGCCTTCCATGGCTCAAGATTAAAATTGATATATGATCCAAAAAAAAAAAAAAAGATTAAAACTGATCACACTCCTACACACACCCCCTCCCCCAGTGGTACTCTGTAGTACACAGTGGCTCAGCCAGCCACCCTCAGAGATTTCTTGAAGGTCATGCAATTTCGGCACCTGTTCTAGGGATTGTTTGCAGAAGTCAGAGCAGGGCAGTTGAAGGAGGCACCAATCATGTATTCACAGTTTACAGAGACCCGCAGAATTTAGCACCTGGGAGGAGCTTGGAGATTATTTCACCTAACCCTAACCCTGCTTCTTAATGAGTGGAGGGAACAGATCAAGACTTGTTAAAGAATTTGCCCAGCAGCACAAAACTACTTAGCTGCAGGCAACTCGGACCAGAGTTGGGGAAGAGATCCGATGACCTTCTTAGGGATCGACACGCACTCAGCGGTGTAGGAACTTTCAATGGAATCTCAGAGAAAGACGCAGCGAGAGGCAACAGCAAATTCCGTGGTGGTAACTTTTCTTTCCTGAGAGATAAACAGAGTTTTGGGAGCTCAGCACATCTGTACTGTAAGAGATGGTGGGTTCAGGAAAAAAAGACGAAAAAAAGGAGGGAAAAGCACAAATTACGCTTTTTTTTTATGACACAGTTTTACTCTGTCACCCCGAGTAGAGTGCAATGACATCATCGTCACTGTAGCTCATAGCAACCTCAAACTACTGGGCTCTAGCGATCCTCTTGCCTCTGTCTCCTGAGTAGCTGGGACTACATGTGCCCACCACCATGCCCAGCTATACAGAAAGCGTCTGGCTCTTGCTCAGGCTGGTCTCCAACTCCTGCGCTCCAAGGACCCTCCCAACTCGGCCTCCTGGAATGCTGGAATTACAGGAGTGAGCCGCTGCACAGGACAAAGTTACAAAATAATGTTTATAAAGAGCTCCATGCCTTCATTCTTTCTTTCTTGGTTACCTTGTAATCTTTTAGAATTCAGGAGGATTACCAACCAGGACAACTGGGATTATTCAGAAACAACATTCACCTGACAGAAATCTCAGAACAGCTTCCTGGCAAGAAGTCCCCACGTGTCACCTGCCAGCACAGGGAGCGGCGTGACCCCTTGTCACCCACTCACCCTCCTGGGGGGTCTCTGTGCCCTCATTTATAAAACAAACACACGGGGCCTCACCAGCAATTCCCAAATGTGGCTGATGCTCACAACACCAGGAACTGGTCAAAATACAGTCTCTGAGCGGCACTCACTGAGCCCACTCCTGGTAGCCTTGGATTTGACGATTCTGAGGTGGGGCCCAGGAATCTGCATTTTTTAAAGGCTCAGCCAGGTTTGCGGAGGCTTGGATTAGGTGATCCAACATATCTGTATAAGGATCCAAGTTCCACTACACAAACCTCTGCGTAACCCACGTGTTGGCTACTGTTGGGGGACGGTGAGGGGGACCCAGGAGGACGGAGGCCTGCACAGGTACAAGGGGTTCTTTACTGCCTGGGCCCAGGCTTAATTATTCAAGCAAGATATATAAAGTTACATACGTTGTTTAATCGGTTACTGTGATATCATAGAAATACCAGGAATCATAAAAGTAAAAAAAGCTGCTAAGCAGTACATGATGTCGGCAGGATCTACGCAGCTGTGCCGGTCTGCAGACGGTCCAGGGGCCGGGGGTCACTGGCCCCGGTCCTGGTGCCGCTTGCCCTTGCCCTTCTTCTTCTTGTCCTCCAGCCGCGGCTTCAGGGCGCAGACGCAGGCCGACACGCCGGCGATGGCCTTGGGCAGGTCGGTGCCCCGGCTCCACTTGTTGGCCTCGCGGTCGTACACCTGCACCGTCTTGGAGAAGGCAGTGTTCTCCCAGCTGTAGCCGCCCAGGATGTAGATGTGGCCCTGCCACACGGCCACGCCCGACTCGCTGTTGGCGTGCAGCAGCGGCGCCACGCGTGTCCACTGGTTGCACTGCGGGCTGTAGGCCTCCACGCCCAGCACGTCGAAGCGCTCCATGGACTCAATGTTGTCGTCGCTGCCCCCGATGGAGTAGATGCTGTCTCCCAGGCTGCACATGCTGTGCCAGCCGCGGGCCGTGGTCATGGGCCGCCGCTCCTCCCACACGTCCGTCCGGTGGTCATAGCACAGCAGGTTCTTGCGGTATGGGCCGATCTGGTAGTCATGGCCCCCAGAGATGTACACAAAGTCCTTGTAGATAGTGCCTGCGTGGCCGTACGTGAACCTGCAGAGAGACAGTGAGGGAGATCAGTAGTGCGCGGGCTTAACCGCCACAGGCCTGGGCCCCAGCCTGCTCTGCAAAATGGGAACAACCGGCCCTCTTAGGGGGTGGTGAGGCTCTCAAGAGACAAGACAGGCAGCAGGGACCCTCCCCCCCACCCCACCCCCCACACTGTATAGATTGGCAGCTGTCATCAGATAAGACGTGGCCAGGCAGATGCAGGGGCAACTTTGCAGTCAGACCACCCGGCCTAGAATCTCAGCTCTGCCCTTCTCTGAATCTCCACTGTCCCATCTGGGAAATGGGCATAATCACAGGGCTGTCACCCTTTCTCCTAAGTGCTGAAAACAACTAAAACAATATATTATTTAGGCACACGCATGCGCATGGCCAAATTACAAGTGGGAGAGGGACTGGAACTTACGATGAGATTCCAACCGTGATGAGATGCCAACAGCAAAAGGGATTTTGTAGGGCCACAAGACTTTTTTTATTTTGTTTTGTTTTGTTTTGTTTTTTGAGACAGAGTCTCACTTGTTGCCCTCAGTGGAGTGCTGTGGGATCACAGCTCACAGCAACCTCAAACTCTTGGGCTCAAGCGATTCTCTTGTCTCAGCCTCCTGAGTGGCTGAGACTACAGGCACCTGCCATCAGGCACCTGCCATAACACCCAACTATGTCTTTTTTAGAAAATGGATCTTGCTTTTGCTCAGGCTGGTCTGGAACCTCTGAGCTCAGGCGATCCACCTGCCTCAGCCACCTAGAGTGCTAGGATTACAGGTGTGAGCCACCGCACCCGGCCACAAAACTCTTCTGTATGACACTGTAATGGTAGACACGTCATTGGGCCTTTGTCAAAACCCTTGTAACTGCAACAGAGCCAACCCTAATGCCAACTAGGGACTTCAGTTACTATCATAACAATGTATGAACATTAGTTCATCACTGGGAACAAATTGTAGCATCACTGTAGCACACCAGCCAGAGTGCACACCAGGAGAGGGCGCACGGGAGCTCTCTGTAATTTTTTTTTTTTCAGAGACAGTCTCACTTTGTCATCTTTGGGCAAGTGCCATGGCATCACAGCTCACAGCAACCTAAAGCTCTTGGGCTCAGGTGATCCTCCTGCCTCAGCCTCCTGAATAGCTGGGATGACAGGTGCCTGTCACAACACCTGGCTATCTTTAGAGGGGGGGGGTCTCACTCTGGCCTAGGCTGGTCTCAAACTCCTGAGCTCAAGCAATCCACTGGCCTCAGCCGTGCAGAGTGCCGGGATTACAGGCCTGAGCCACTGTGCCTGACCTTTCTTTGTACTTTCTGTTCAATTTTCTGCAAGCCCCAAACTGCTCTAAAAATTGAAGTCTATTGAAAAGGGGGGGAAAAAAAGGCAAAGAAAGGTTTAAGAAAAGCCAATGGCACACTGTTGTGAAGTTCAGGACAGTGGGTCCCTAGCTGGGAGGCAGGGGAGGGAGGGCAGAGCATTTGGAGCAATAGTCACAGAAGCACAGGCCCAGGGCAGACAAAGGTGACCCTTCAATGTCCAGAGAGGCCCCACTACACAAACAAGCCAAAAAGTGAAAAGTAAGATCAAGTAAGTGAACAAAACAGATGGGGACATGCACATGCTCAGGACGACGGCAACACACACTGTGTTCATTCCAACTTTATGCACCTAAAGAACATTTAGAAAGAAAAGAGCAGTAAGGTCGTTGTAGTGTTTAAGGTACATATATCACACGGCTGGCCCAGAGAAAGGGATGACAGCCAACGTCCTTAGCAGTGTCATGAGGCTTCACTTCCCTGTCTGTAAAATGGAACAAAGGAGCACCTGAGTGCAGGGAGAGCAGGGCCCTGGGTAGCCCGGGATGTGGCCTCAATTCACACCACTGCTCCGCCCCATCACTGTCCTCCTGGGTTAGGTGGGGAGTTATGTAGGGGTTACTGTGGCTGTCAAGGGACTCATCACATAGAGCACCTGGCCCAGGCTCAGCACACAGCAGTCAGAAGCTATTACGATTGTCAAGTCACCTTGGTAACCGGTATCCTGGGATTAATGCACTGCCTTCCTGGAAGCTCCACACGAAGCAGGCAGTCACCTAGGAATTGAGGAGCTGGGATTCACGCCCCACACCACGACTTCGAAACATGGGTGCTTACTCCATAGGATCTTCTTACTCTTGGGAACAAAGTCCCCATAGTCAGAATGGCTCAGAAAGCATACCTTCAGGTACAGCAATAGGGAACCAATAAAATAAATGGTGTGTGCCTTTTTCTAATCCTGTGCTGGATGTGGGAAGACTGGGGAGATGAGAAGAGCCCCCACCCCGGAGCACACCCTACGGGCGAGATACCAGGCAAGGGCATCACTCAGTGTCTCACGGAATCTTCATGGCAGCGCTCTGGGGTGGGAAATCAGACATCTCCCCTCTAAGGGGAAGTAAAGCAGGTGTGGGGTGAAGCTACCTGCTCACGTCTTAGATCCAGTACAGACAATCCCCCACCTCTTTGAATTCCTCCTGCCCAAACTCAGGGAGACCTTCCTGCCTAAACTTAATACGCACTCAATGAACTCAGGGACTGGACAGGTTCGGGGGCCATGCCTTGGTGGCAGAGCGGGGTTCTGAACTTAGTCTGAAACCAGAGCCTGGGTCCTCACCTCTGAGCTCCCGGCCCCTGCTGCCTAGCTTACTTCTATCTTACTTCTCTGAGGGGCCAAGAGACCTTTTCCTGGCATCAGAGACCAAAATGCCCAGAAAGTGCAGGGGACCAAACTACATCCCACCGAAACGCCCATTTGAAGAGCCCGCCACGAAGCCCCCAATCACCTTGGCAGGCCGGCCACATAGGACCAGGAGTCGGTCTTGGGACTGTACGTCTCTACTGAAGAGAGAGCTCCGTTCTCATTTCGGCCCCCGACGGCTACCAGCATGTCTTCAATGGAGGCGAGGTAGAAATCCACACGGCGCTGGTTCATGGAGGCCACCTGCAGAGACAAGACACCTGTGCCTTCCCTTCCCGACCCAGGATGGCGCCAACACCTGGCACTGTGTCTCCACATGTGTCTGCAGAATGCACAGTCCGGGAGGGTGGGCAGGTAGGTGGCCAGGCAAGTGTGGGGAAAGGGAGCTACACCTGGGCAAAGAGGGGTTGGGGGCTTCTCAGAGCCGCCCCCCCCGTTTCCTTGAGATACCCCAAGCCCCTGATAAGGGGATAGAGACACACGGCTCCCCAAACTTGCTCGGTCACACGGCTGACCTTGTGGACCAGTACTCTGCAGGACACACAGTTCGGAATTGCTGACTTAGATTTTCCTGAAACAAAAATTCGTATTTCCCCTCCCCCCGTCAGTTTTTTTGGAGGAGACAGAGTCTCACTTTGTCACCCTAGGTAGAGTGCCATGGCATCATAGCTCACAGCAACCTCAAACTCTTGGGCTCAAGCTATCCTATTGCCTCAGCCTCCAAAGTAGCTGGGACTATAGGTGCCCGTCACAACAACCCGGTTGTCTTTTAGAGATGGGGTCTTGCTCTCTTGCTCAGGCTGGTCCCAAACTCATGAGCTCAAGCAATCCACCCGCCTTGGCCTCCCAAAGTGCTAAAATTACAGATGTGAGCCACTGCACACGGCCCCTATTGCATATTTTAAAAAATTAATGCTTCTTTACACCAGTGTTAACAGAACAGAAAGTGGCACTCACAGGAAATTAAAAAGGAGAAGACCCAACATTTTTTTTAACTAATCCAAGCAGAATACACAGAGAACATGGTCCCATGGGAGGCCAGGTGTCTAAGCTACCACTGCTACAGAGCTTTACAGAATAGGCTCTTTCTAGCATAAAGATATAAACTTGGAGGGTAGTTTAGATTTTTGAGAATAAAATTCACAGGTTACCTGGAGTCCATTCTGAGTGAGTTGTAAGCTCAGAAAAACACTCAGTTAAGTAAAACATGCTGAGGTGTGAGTATAAAGACTGAGCCGGTTCTCACGGTGGAGGCTGCAGAGGCGTCCTGGGAGCAAGGCAATGCCTTCCCTCCCCAGGGCGTACCCCTCGATATGAGCTACACCTCAACCCCCAGAGTCTAGAAGCCCAGTGTCGCCACACATATTCCCAGAAGCAGCATCTGAAATTTGGAAAGGGCCTAAAATCTCCCAGGTACAGTTTAGCCAACTTGGGAGGCAACCTCAGGTCTGAAGTCAAGGTCGGCCACTCTACCTAGAATCAGGCCATAATACCTGACCCAGGGGCAGCTGTGAGAGCCTCTGTGGCCTCCCTAAACTAGCTCTCAAAACCTCTCCAAAAGAGGAGCCTGGCAGAGACTCTGAGACAGGGAACACTCTGCACTATGAATCAAACCTCTAGGTCAGCACTGTCCAATAAGGTAGTCACAATCCTCATGCAGCCATTTACGTATAAATCGGTTAACTAGATAAAATCAAAGATTTGGTTCTTCAGTGGCACCAACCACATTCGAAGTGTTCCACTGCCACACACGGCCGGTGGCTCCCTTACGGGACAGCACAGATACAGAACATTTCCATCTATACAGAAAGCTCCCCTGGGCAGCGCTGCTCTGGACAGTGACTGCACTGTCACAGGGCGGGTGGTGAGCCCTCCCACCCCAACCAAGGTTGGCCGGGGGAGGGCGGGAGTTGAGTGGCTCATCACTTTATCATCACACCTCGTTCAGAAGCAGGACAGCCAAGGCCCGAGAGAAGGGAGGGGAGGTCAGGAAAGCAAGAGGGTCCTCAAGAGTAAAGAAATAATCTGGCTTTAATCTCACCTTGATCCACTGTTTACAGCGGGGGTCATACCTATAAAGAAGACTGGAGGCCGCATCCCCTCCGTTGTCCCGTGAGAAGCTGCCGCCGGCGATGAAGATGAAGCCCCCCAGCACGGCGACGCAGTGGTGGCTCCGCCGGGCCGGCAGGGGCGTCTCCTTGACCCACTGCCCGTTCTTGGCGTCCAGGTAGCAGGTGTCGTCGCTGAGCTCCAGACACCGCTCGGAGACCTCACCGCCTACAAACAGCAGGCGCTCCTCGTTGGTGCGCAAGGCCGTGCGCTTGGTCTGCATGACGGGCTGGGCCGCCAGGCTGTTGTGGTAGTGCACCGCCTCCTCGATGAAGCCCTCGCAGTTGGCCTCCTTGGGCAGCAGCGAGCACACGGCCGGCTTGACGCGGTGCAGCAGGTCGTTCTTGGGGATAAGCGGGAAGTGGATGTTCTCCAGCACCTGGCGGGCGTGCGCCTCGCGCTCGGGCTGCTGGGTCAGCCACTGCAGGGCGGCCTGCAGCAGGTCATGCTCACACTCCCGCTGCACCTCGCTGCTGCCCAGGTAGGCACACAGCTTCTGCAGGGACACATTCTGCAGGAAGTCGGGTGTGAAGGACAGCGTGCCGAAGTGACTCAGGATGAAGCCGTCGATAAAGGCGTCCAGCCGCTTGAGGCTGTAGATAGAGGCCAGCTCCTGCAGGTACAGGTAGTTGTCCTCGCTCACCTCCTGCTCCAGATAGTCGCAGCAGAAGTCCACCACCGTCCAGATCTGCAGCAGGTGCGCCGTCTCCAGAACGTAGTCGATGTTGCCGCCATCCAGGGCCAGCTCCCCACCGTACAGGAAGTCCACCACAGCCTTGAGCCCGATGTAGGAGGCGCCGATCAGTTCCACCTCCTTCTGGAAAGCCTCACGCATGCCAATGGTGAACATGGAGTTGAAGTAGTCACTGCACACAGCCAGCAAGTTGCGGTGGGCCGGCACCCGCTGCTCATCGGCCACCAGAACGACGTCACAGAAGAGGCCGCGGAGACGCTGCTCGTTGAGCCGCTGCAGCACCGTGCCGGAGTGGTCGGCCCAGTGGTACACCTGGGACAGAGAAACACATCAGGGACGGGGGTACGTGCCTGCTTGGTCCTGGGACCAGGTCAGCAGGTCTCAACCAGCAGTTTATTTATCTTTTTTATTTTTTGAGGCAGAGTTTATGTTGCCCTCGGTAGAGTGCCATGGTGTCACAGCTCACAATAACCTCAAACTCCTGGGCCCATGCGATTCTCCTGCCTCAGCCTCCCCAGTAGCTGGGACTACAGGCACCTGCCACAGTGCCTGGTCATTTTTTGGTTGTAGTTTTCATTGTTGTTTGGCAGGCCCAGGCTGGGTTCGAACCCGCCAGCTCTGGTGTATGTGGTTGGCACCCTAGCCGCTGAGCTACGGCTGTTGAGAAACATGGCTCCATCAGTTACCACCAGGGCCAGAGGGGACACACTGCATGTGAAGTGTGGGGAGCTGCCTCCTGCTGGCAGGTCGCTGCACTGCAAACCGAACACTGAACATGCCCTCTCTCATTCAACCATTGTGCAACCCCCTGGGAGAACATCCCTTATAAACCCCCTTTCCAGGTGAGGACACCGGAGGTTTGGAGAGAGTAAAAAATGTGCCCAAAGTCCCAGACGGACTGAGCAGCGGGGCTGAGATCTCAACCCAGGCCTGGTTCCAGAGCCTAAACCCCTAATCACCGTGATAAAGTGAATTGATAAATTAATTAATATGAACATCCACTGACTCAGGGAATCTAATACACGTAAGTTGGCAGACAGTGGTGGAGTGCTACGTGTCTCTGTGAGTTTCTGAGGATGCTAAGATGCATCGGGTCCAGACAACAGCTTCTAAATCTCCGGGGGACTGACTAACCATACTTTCAGGAAACTGACACTGCTTTATTTATTCACCATAAAACAAAAACAAGCAAGAAAATTCAACATCGGGTGGAACAGACCCTTATAAAGTATGTCGTAGGGAGCCAGTCTATTCAAGGGTGACTGAGGTACAGAACTGGCCTGGAGCACGTGGGAAGGAAAAAATTGGGAGCTTATTATTAGTTGCCAGCAGCACTGTGGCTGGCTTGCACCAACTCGATGTTTTTTTTTGGAGACAGGGTCTCATTCCGTTGCCCCAGCTAGAGTGTACTGGCACCATCACAGCTCACAGCAGCCTCAAACTCCTGGACTCAAACCATCATCCTGTCTCAACCTCCTGAGCAGCTAGGGCTACAGGTGGACGCCACCATGCCTGGCTAATCTAAAAATACATATATTTATTTGTAGAATAAATGTAGCATTTCTATGTTGCCCAGGCTGGCCTCAGTGATCCTCCCACCTCTGCCTCCCAAAGTGCTGGGATTGCAGGCATGAGCCACTGGGCCCCGCCTCCTCCCTGAATTCTTACCAGCTACTTCCCAACATAGGTCTTACAGCAGCCCAATCGGTGCTTTACTGCTGCTGGTGCATTTATAATTGAGATACTTTGTTTCCCCAGAGTCCTCCCACATCCAGCCTATTCCAACAGCAACTGCCCTGTTTATATTTATTGCAGCAGTGGGCAACGTCCTCACACCTGCTGGGGGTGCCAAACAGATATTACCTATCACTTCCTCGCCTCCCAGACACTCCGTGGATATACCTCTGTTTAAGCTGGTTACTCACAGACAGTGCCAGGCTGGCTTCGTTTGGGCTTCTAATTAAGCAAGTATAGTCTAGGCCCCTTATCTGGTGTGGACTGGGGGGAAGGATATTAAAAAGCACCAGAGCAGTAAGCGACCAGGCGACAGTCAAAGCCCAGTGGCATGAGAGAACCAGGGAGCTACCTGGCCGCCCCAGGCCTCGGGTGTCTCTCGTGAGGGTGCCACACGTTTAGCCAGAGGGATACACAACCCCAGGCTGCTGCATAAACTGAGAAAAAGCCCGGGGGGTTGGGACCAGGGACAGCCCCAAACTGCAGCTGCCAAGGGCAGCCATCTGCTCCAGCGAGCCAGGGCAGGGGAAAAGAGCAGCCGTTGTCCCCCACGCCGGGTCTCCATACTAAGTAGGCAGCATTAATCCTTCACCTGGGGCCCGATTGCACCTGTTTCTGGTATTTTAGCACAGCTGCATGGATGACAGCTCTCAAAAAAGATACAGACGTCATTTTCCAGTTTTAAAGGGCCATCGGTAACAGTTTCAGCTTCCAGGTCATTGAGAATCGCCCATCCCTAATATTCTCAATGGTGTGAATCCTGATCATTCCTTTATTTCCTACGACATTGCCTCGACTGACTGAAAGGCTGGGGGTGGAGGGGGAGAAATACAGGTGGTCCAGGGCTAACCCTGGAGTGAATGCAGCAGACGTGGGGGCATCACATAAGGTAAGAACCTAGCACCAAAATGGAGCAACACCTTTCAGTTTAGGTGAATGAACAGCGGTGGCACATGGTGGGGGGGACCCTGCCATGCCGAGAATCACCCCCTACCCCTAAAACACTAACACACAAGAAAGTAGGGTGAGTCTCAGAGGCATGATGTGGAGGGAAAGATGCCAGACGCCCAAGAACACCTACTACGATTCCAGTTAAATCAAGTTCAAAAACAGACAAAACCACAGCAATTAAAGGCTGGGAGAATGTCTCAAGTGTGTTGAATGGAAGTGTTTGGAAATTTTCTTTTCTCCTCCCCCCCCCATCTGGGTGCTGGCAACACGGGTGCCTTTAATGTCTAGAAATTCTAGTGTATGCTGTGACTTGGGCACTTTTTGAAAGAAAAAATTTAGAAGCACAAATTTAATCAACCAAAGGACAGAGGACCCTATTCCTAAGGGCTTCCATTCAGAGAGAAAACAAACTGAGAATCTGGCACCAAGGGACAAAGATTTCTAGTGCTATCAAACTTAGAAAGCGACACTGTCCCCGCAGCCAAGCTCCAAAACAAAGCTCCTTTGAGACAGCGCGAGAATGTTCGATAAAGCCGGGCTTGGCAGGGGCCTTCTCAGTAAACTCAAATGCAGAGAGATCATTTCTCAGGAGAACCAAGCTCTCAGAAATGACAGCCCATTTTTCTTTCATAGCCCGTCTACAGAACCTCTTTTTCTCACCCCACCCACTGCTCACAACTCCCTTTACCTAACACAGTGTTTCCCCACCCTTTTTTCATCATCATACCCCCCCAAGAAGCCTTTTAAGATACTTCCTTCTAATAGTTCTCTTACAAAACATCAACATCACAGGCACACTGTATGCCTGCCTGTGCACAGTATGTGTAGCTCAACTTTATGTATAAAAAGGATAAAATTCTTTCCGCACCTCCAAGAACCAATTTTCAGCCGCTTAGGGGGCAATGTAGCCCTCATGGAGAATGCGAGATTTAAGGTCTCTACAAAATTTAACCTCCAGAAGGGACACCTCCAAAGAAAAGAGGGCATTATTAATATTTCTAACAAGGAGACAGGTGTACAGGAGAGTCTCCCCGCAAACAGGTCCCCCCGCCCCCGGTCTTCATCAACAGCAGCTGTGGGCCACAGGCTGCCATGAATCACCCAAGGGGCTTGTTCCCACCGTCAGATTATAATTTGGCAGGTCTGGAGTGGGGCCAGGCATATATATTTCTAAATGGACAACCCCCCGGTTGCCTGGCCTTGGGGAACCCTCTTGCTCAGAGTCATGACCAGGGAAGACGCTAGACCCTTAGGTACACGTTAG
>NW_003852442.1:826413-829842 GCF_000181295.1 Otolemur garnettii
AGAATTTCTGAGCCTCCCAGAAGGGATAGAACTTCCCTGGTTCTTTTCCCGTGTTATCCACCTTTTAGGGCTGATGTACGGAATCAATGAACTAAATTGTAACACAGGGGAAGCTCTTGAATGTTCCTTGCATGTCCTGCTCTTTCTGAGTCTATGACAATCTCCCCTCCAAGGAGTACATCTCTATTCCTTGTTAACAACACCAACAGAAGGGCGGCACCCGTGGCTCAGAGAAGTAGGGTGCCGGTCCCATATGCCAGAGGTGGCGGGTTCAAACCCAGCCCCGGCCAAAAACTGCACAGAACAATACCGACAGAAAAAAAAACAATCAGTCTGTGTATCGGGAATTGAGTTAATCAGAAAGACAATCACACGCCCTAAGCAATTTGCACCGGTGGGAAGTGAACATGAACAGACCTTTGACGACTCGCTGATCTTGTACGGCCGGGACACTCGAGTCTGCCTGCTTCCCTCCATCGTAGAAGAGTCCGCAGCCCTACAACAAGAAGGGGATCCTGAGCGCAGAGTCACAACTCCGGGTCATTCATTGATTTCGGGCCCCGCTGGCAGATACCAAGGACAAACAAGAGTGAAAACAAGTCACATGGAGGAACGAGAGAGGACAGTGAACTACAAAGATCTCTTTTATGCTGGGAGTTGAGAGCTGGGTTGTTGCAATTGGCTGGAACATCTAACTCACGTTCTTTTATCGCCTGAAACCTCACAACACCATGTCATTAAGCTTACGTCCTTTTACCTACCTTTGAGTCTCAATCTGAAGGAGGGCTTTTGATTAGGTAATTTGAACTATCAAAGTTAGGATAATAGTTATTGTTTCAGGGCCCAGACTACAGCCCTGGGACCAAGCTAAGGGATTTACACAGGCCATCCCATTTAACCGCAAATCCTCGGCCTAGTTGATGTCACTCGTCCCATTTCGCAGATAAGGATACTGATCTCTTGGTTACAAAGCTTGCGAATGGCCTTGATTTGCACCTGGGTCTTCACCCCTTTACCGCAATGCACGCTGCAATGAGGCCCAGTCTTGGACAGTACCATACTTCTAAAATACGACACAGTTAAGGCTGTGGTGCAGTAATGACTACCACGTACAAAGACCGTCTAGTCCCTGTCCTAAGTTCTTTGACAAGTCTTCACTCATTCAATCCCTACTACAACCCCACGGGGCCAGCCCTTCTGTCATCCTCACTTAACCATCCAGAGGATGCTGATAGCAGTGAAGTGAAATAGCTTGCCCAGTGTGACACAGCTAGGAACTGGCAGAGCCAGGACTGGATGCCAACTAAGGGAGGCTTCCATGCTCTGAACCCTCAGCTATACCACCTGGCCATTTAACATTTTTTTTTGTGGGGGAACAGAGTCTCACTATGTCACCCTTGGTAGAGTGCTGTAGTGTCACAGCTCACAGTAACCTCAAACTCTTGGGCTTAAGCAATTCTCTTGCCTCAGCCTCCCAAGTAGCTGGGACTACAGATACCCGCCACAACGTCCAGCTGTGTTGTTGTTGTCCAGCAGGCCTGGGCCGGGTTCAAACCCACCAGCCCTGGTGCATGTGGCCAGCACCCTAACCACTGAGCTACGAGCACTGAGCCACCATTTAAAATTTTTTTAAAAGGCCGGATGCAGTGGCTCACACCTGTAATTCTAGTACTCTGGGAAGCTAAGGCAGGTGGATTGCTTGAGCTCTCGGGTTCGAGACCAGTCTGAGCAAGAGTGAGACCTCTGTCTCTAAAAAATAGCTAGGCATTGTGGTGGGTACCTGTAGTCCCACCTACTTGGAAGGCTGAGGTGAAAGAATCACTTGAGCCCAAGAGTTTGAGGTTGCTGTGAGCGATGATGCCACGGTACTCTACTGAGGGCGACAAAGTGAGCCTCAACCTCAAAAAAAAAAAATTTTTTTTTAAAGCCCTCAGGCAGGAAACCTCCGCTGAGGCCTAGGGCTTCTTGCCTTGAACATAAACTTGAGTAAGTGTGTTAACCTCAAACCTACAGATGAGTTGGTGCACCTCCCATTTCTCCCAGCGTGGAAATGCTAAACAACTCATTCAGAGTACAGAGCTAGGCTTTGGGGAGGGGGGCACTGGTTAGAGTATGGGGGGTACACAGAGGAAGGACTAAGCTAATGTATTACCACAAGTCACATACTGGAGCTGAGGTTTTCAAAAACAATTTTTCCCCGGTACCTAAGATCATAAGAAGAGTCAATTTGTTATCTTTTGAACAAACAACCTTTGCCAATAAAGAACAACGTGACAGTAAGTCAGCACTGTTCTAAAATAATCTGGGACACAGGGAGGGGGCTCCAGTGTTCCCATGGGAGGAATGGATTGGGCACCAACACCCCATGCAACTCCCCCGGGGAAGGAAGAGACACTAGATTTTCTTGACAAACTAGCAACTTTGTGACAGTGACAAGCTGTTCCCACCCCCGTCCTTCCTGAGTGTCCCTACCTAGGTTGCTTGGAGGCCCAGAGAGGGGAAGGAGGAAAATCAGCACTGGGGCAGCACCCATTCCCCCCCCCCCAACCCTAGGAGACAGGTGTCACCGTCACTTTCACAGACACCTACGCTGGCAGGTGCCCTCAGTGCCCGCTCTCTTCACCACCCAGAGCAGCCGCCAGGGCTCAGTTTTGCCCTCAAACGCTCAGCGCTTTCTTTTCTAGGCCGCGATCTCTAGACAGAGTTGCGCTGGAGGCTCCCTTTGTCTGCCGGCCAGTCGCTGGGGGCTGACTGCTACCGTGGAGGCTGTCAGCTGCCTCTTCTGCTTTGCGGAAGCAGGCTAAGGGTCAAGGCCACCAGCAACCCCAGTGGCGATCCCAACTTACACGTAAAAGGTCTTTTGGTAAACATGGGGACAGAGGCCACGTCCGGGACGGGAGCGTCCCCAGGGAGCTTCCTCCCCGAGATCCCTCCCGGCCTCCGCGTTCGAGGAAACTCGAAGCCTCTAAAATCCACACGGCTGCCCGGCAGCACTCACCGTCCCGGCCTCGCCGCAGGGTCTCTGGGGACACCGCCGCCGCTCACTCGGAGCCGGCACCCCTGGCCAACAGCCGGCACAACGGCCGCTCGGCCAGGCTCGAGCCTGCTGCGAGGAGGCGGAGCCCGGACGCACCCGGGCCCCGCGGCCGCGGCGGGACACGGGCACACGAACCTGCAGCCGCGCGGGGGACGACCGCACAGGCCGCACCTGTCCCACCTGCCGGGCGGCGGCACGTCCCCCCAGCCGACCCCGCAGAGGCCCAGCCGCGCGGCCCATTCACCCTCCCCGCCCCCTCGGCGCACCCATCCGAGCACAAACGGCCGCTGAGGTGGGGGTAGCAGTTGCCAGGGGCCGGGGACCCTCCCGATCCCCGCCCGCCCCCGCCCCGGCACCCCCGGACGGCGGGCGCCCCGCCGGCTCCCAGACCA
>NW_003852442.1:830088-832841 GCF_000181295.1 Otolemur garnettii
CTCCGCGGGCCGGCGTCCCCTCTCCCGCGGCCCCGCGACTCGCCGAGCCTCGCTGCTCGCTGCCCATCGAGGCGGGCGGCGGTCAAACGCCTCCTGCGTGTAGCTCTCGCACAGTGAGGACGGGACCGGTGAAGTCCGGGGCCCGTGGGACAGACCTGCTTGCCGGGACCTCGGCGCTGACCCGGAGGCATCGAGATGCCAGTTTGACGCCTCACCTGGGTCCAGTCTGAGCGGGAACGTCCCTGCGGCCAGCCTGTGGCGAGGCCTTTGCTGAGCGCTCTATTTAAAGTCACAGCCACGCTCTTCGCCCTGTTTACACTTTCGCTCTTATCCGTGGCCTAAAATTCTAAATAGTGTACTTACTTGTTGGGTTTATTGTCTCTCTTCCCAACTAGAAACCCCTCAGAGCAGGGTTTTATTGTCAGTTTCATTCCTGGCTGAACCCCCAGGGCCAGAATAGTGGGCGCTCAACACCTGTTCGTTCAATGCCTGCATTTAACCACATCCATCCATCAGTTGTCGAACTTCTTTTCTCACTGACTACGGACATCGTATCAAGTGAAGGTAGCTGGGTACAAAAGAACTCACACTGCCTGCTTCCAAACTGATGAGAACTCCCAGAGCAGGCAAATAACTCCACGGGCACAGAGAGTGGTTGCCGGGAGCCAGAGGAGGTCAGGGAGGCGGATGGCTGCTAAGGGATAAGGGATTTTTGGGGAGATGATGAGGATGTTCTCAGTTGGTATTGATAATTGCACAGTTCTGGATATTCTAAAAACCACTGAATTATATAATTTAAAAGGGTCATTTCGTGGCATGTGAGTTAGTTTCAGTAATGCTATTATAAAGCAAACCAGGCAGCGGCTGTGGCTCAGAGGAGTAGGGCACTGCCCCCATATGCCAGAGGTGGCAGGTTCAAACCCAGCTCCGGCCAAAAACTGCAAAAAAACCAAGGCAAACCCAAAATGTATTTCTCCCTGTTATTCTTTCTATTCCTTTCCTTCTCCTGAAAGCGTTTAGAATGTCTTTCAGGGCTATGTAAAACATGACAAGATTCAGGGCGGCCCCTGTGGCTCAGCGGGGAGGGCGCCGGCCCCATATACCAAGGGTTGGGGGGTTCAAACCTGTCCCTGGCTAAATTGCAACAACAACAACAACAACAAAAAATGGCTGGGCATTGTGACAGGTGCCTATAATCCCAGCTACTTGGGAGGCTGAGGCAAGAGGTTGCTGTGAGCTGTGATGCCACAGTGCTCTATGGAGGGTGATAAAGTGAGACTCTGTCTCTAAAAAAAAATAAAGAAAGAAAGAAAAACCATGACAAGATTCAGCCACTGAAAGTAGGCCAAGAGAAAAAGAGAAAAGGGTGGGGAGGCCAGGCACGGTGGCTCAGACCTGTAATCCTAGCACTTGGGAGGTTGAAGTGGGTGGATTGCCTGAGCTCACAGGTTCGATACCAGCCTGAGCCAGAGTGAGACCTTGTCTCAGAAAAATCCCCAGGCATTGTGCTGACCCCTCTGCTAGCTGCCCTATCTAATCCTCACAGTAACCTCAAAGGTGGATACTATTGTTACCCCCACTTTACAGATGAGGAAACTGAGGTCCTGAATGATTGCACAGTTCAGTGCATGAATCGGGTTGAGGAACCCAGGCTGCCCAAATGGTCAACCACTGAGCCAGTTAACCAGCAGACTAGCAGGGTCCTCCTTTAAGGGCTTCAAGATGTCAGCGCCTGGTGCACAGGAGGTTGCCATGGCTACTAAGGGGGCGGGGCAGAAGCATCTCTCTGGCTGACTCTCAAGACCCTTTGGAAGCGGGTGTGGTCAAGGCAAGGGCCAGGCCTCCCCTGGAACGCTGGGCCTGAAAGGGGCGGGCTCTGTGCTAACTGCTACTTGCAGCCACAGCACTTTTCCCTGTAGGGCCTTGCCAGGTCCTGAGTCTCCTAGAGGAGGAGACTGGGAGGAGGAGGGGGCCAGTTCTCTATACACCCTGTTCTTCTTACCAAAGGTTTGTCCTTGGCCCAGATTCCTTCCCAAAGGCTGAGTAATCTAGAAAAAATCGCAGCCTAGCCTAAAAGAGCAGGCCTGTGGGTCAACCTGGTACAGTCTCACACTGTTTGCAGCTGCTAGACCAGAGGACAGGAAGCAACAGATGCCCCGGGGGTATCAGACCCTGGGGGATAGTGGGCGGAGCCACAGTGGGAAGTCTGGGCCCAGCACTTGGGTGGTCCCTACAGCAGAGTAAAGGAAAAGACCTCCCCTCCGCTGGCTGGGCCCACTTCCTCCTTCCTTCTCCTTGCCAGCATTTTCCCTCCATCTCTGCCTGAATTTGAGCCCTGGCCTGGCCACTCCCAGCTGTGTGAACTGGTTCAGCTACTTAGCTCCATTGTGGCTCCGTGTCTCCATCTTTAGTTAGTTAGTTAGTTGTTGCAGTTTGGCCAGGGCTGGGTTTGAACCTGCCACCCTCGGTATATCGGGCCGGCGCTCTACCCACTGAGCCATAGGCGCCTCTGAGTCTCCCCATCTTTAAATGAGCACCTGTTCCTCGCCAGTGACTTTGAACAGTGTCCAGTATGTAAAGCTCCATGATCATTAGTTGATGATACCAGACGCTCCACCAATTAGAGAGGTGTTCTTTGGATTAGCCTTCAATAACTGTTGAAATAGAAATCATTTGGGGCCCGGCGCCTATAGCTCAACCAGCTAAGGTGCCAGCCACGTACACCTAAGGTGGCGGGTTCGAATCCCCAGCCC
>NW_003852442.1:833018-837796 GCF_000181295.1 Otolemur garnettii
GCCTGTGGTCCCAGCTACTTGGGAGGCAGAGGCAGGAGACTCGCTTGAGCCCAGGAGTTGGAGGTTGCTGTGAGTTGTAATGCCACGGCACTCTACCCAGGGGGACAGCCTGAAGCTCTGTCTCAAAAATAAAAAAAAAGAAATCATTTGGAATGGGCACTTTTTCTTTTCTTTGTTTTTTGAGACAGAGTCTCCCTCTGTCACCCTCGGTAGAGTGCCATGGGTCATAGCTCATAGCAACCTCAAACTCTTAGGCTTAAGCAATCTTCTTGCCTCAGCCTCCCAGGTAGCTAGGACTACAGGCACCTACCACAACTCCCAGCTATTTTTTGAGACAGGGATCTTGCTCTTGCTCAGGATGGTCTCTAACCTGTGGGCTCGGGCAATCCACCTGCCTTGTCTCCCAGAGTGCTAGGATTACAGGTGTGAGCCACCAGGCCCAGCCAAGGCACTTTTTCTAAGTCAGGTTTTGATGGGAGGGAAAGGAAGATTCCAGCCCCTGGAGCGAGGCCGTGGAGATGGAGGGAGGACTAGCAGGTGTCAGGTAGGTGTCTCTGCAAACCTACATTACCTGCACCACCTATTTGCTCACCAGCAGATAGGTGCCAGGTACTCTCGCAGTACTGAGGACACAGTGTTAATCAACACAGATAAGAAAAATCATAGCCCTCATACAGTTGACCTTTTAGAAAAGGGAAAATAATGGCATTTATCTCCTAGAGTTATTCTGAGGACTAAATGTGTTAGAGCAGGAAAAGCATTTAACATGGTGCCTGGCATATTCTAAGGGCTTAATAAATGTTAGCTGTGGCCAGGCATGGCGGCTCACACCTGTAATCCCAGCACTCTGGGAGTATGAGGCCGGTGGATTGCCTGAGCTCACAGGTTCGAGACCAGCCTCAGCAAGAGTGAGCCTTCCCCGTCTCTAAAAATAGCAGGACATTGTGGCGGGTGCCTGCAATTCAAGTTATTTATGAGGCTGAGGCGAGAGAATCTCTTGAGCCCAAGAATTTAAGGTTGCTGTGAGCTGTGATGCCATAGCACTCTACCTAGGACAATATAGTGAGACTGTCTCAAAAAGAAAAAAAGTTAGCTGCTATTGTTTCTAGTAATCTGCCCACCTTCCTTCTCCTATAGCTCTGCTACTGAGGATGGTAAACACATAACATGTGTGTCTAACCTCTCACTCCCATGTCCATGGAAGACGTTGCTAATTGATCACAACACATATTCCCTCTGAGTTCGGAGGTACCTATGGGATTCTAGGAGCAGAGCATCAGACAGCGTAACAGACACATCCTCTCAGAATTTACAACCATTCTATTCAACGTTTCTTGCATTCCCCAGCAATCTGCCTGTTCTACACAATTCTAGAGGTTGACATCCCTTAAGTCCTGTCTGCAGAGTTCAAGCTCAGACTCCAGACCCAGCCTAGCTCTCCTTAGGGGAATAGCAAATGCATGGTCAGTACCTTGTCAGCTGAGCAGCTGCTCCCACTCTGAGCTGGTGCCAGGCCCTGGCTTCTTGCATGGCTACTCCTGGAGTGGATCTAGCTGTGTTCTCTCCAGGGCTTCTGGAGTCTTAAATCCTGTTCCTTACCTTTATTCAAGAAAAATGGGTAGTTTCTGGGCTGGGCAAATAATTCTGGCCAAAAGGAGCTGAGTGGGACCCAGCCCCTGCCTCTTTAGCAGGAGAGATAGACATGTGAGCACGAAATTGCAATACAGTGAGATAAAGGGAGACAGAGGCCAGCCCTCTGCTGTGGGAACTCGAGGGAGGAAGGAACACAGGGTCCCAGGAGCCTTCTATGTGGAGGGGGTGCCTGTCCTGGGCCGCCACCTCCACTATCTGCAGCCAGACCCTTGGAACTCCCTGTCCCAACCCCTCTTCTTCCAGGCTACAGGGCCTGGCTCAGCAGGGCTGTCCTCTTTGGAGCAGCATGCTGTGATGGCACTTGACCTGAAGATGGTTTGAGATCACCTCAGCTGTGTGGCCCTGGGCAAGTTACCTAGGCTCTCTGTGCCTTGCTTTCCTCCTCCGTGAAATGAGGGTTACAATAGAGCCTAACACGAGGATTGCAAGGGGGATTTATGGATTTATTTACTTATTTAGATACAGAGTCTCACTCCCTGGTAGAATGCTGTGGCATCACAACTCACAGCAACCTCAAACTCTTGGGCTCAAGTGATCCTCCTGCCTCAGCCTCCTGAGCAACTGGGCTACAGGTGCCCATCCCAACATCTGGCTAGTTTTTCTATTTTTAGTAGAGATAGGGTTTTGCTTTTGCTCAGGCTGGTCTCAAACTCCCGAGTTGTGGTGATCCATCTGCCTTGGCCTCCCAGAGTGTAAGGATTACAGGCGTGAGCCACGGCGCCGAGCAGAATTTATGGATTTGATTCATGGAGAGGTCCTAGCACAGTAACTGGGGTGCTATAACTAAGCACCTGACACAGGCTTGCTGCTGCCCTCACTCGCGCACACCCCTACAACCCCAGAGATGTTTCTCTCTTCCTCTGTGGGCCTGTTGAATTGCATAAACTTAAAAAAAAAATGCTAAACTTTCTTGGCATCCTTGGGACAAGGCATATTTATCTGTGACACATATTGCAGAGAGATGTGTGAACAGTTTGAAAAGATAAGGGGGGAACTCTGGCAATGGGGCAGCAGGTGCAAAGGGCTGGAGGAGTTAAACAGCACACTTGAGTCCAGGAAGGGCCCAGGCCTGTGGGAACCCGGGGTGCATGCAGGGAACTCTGGAAAGTGGTGTGGACGTCATGGGGGCAGGAGCCTCTCAGCGCTGAGCTGGGCATCTTTCACAGGGTGAAAGCAAGGCACAGAGAGCCTAGGTAACTTGCCCAGGGCCACACAGCTATATTTTAAATTCCACAAGTAGATCATGAACTTTGGGAAGGTGAAGTTCACGTGTCCTCTCTGTCACACTCAATATACATTTGTTGTTTACTTCAGAATTTTCAGCAGCTGTGAGGCTCCTTTTTTTCTATGAGCTGCGGTGCCTGAGAAGACCTTGCTCAGGCCTCCACCTTCACCTGCTCAGGTCGGGAACTTGCACAGCAGACCTGTCAGGGACTTGCTGACAGATGCCCAGGGTGTTAATTAGCTTTTGCTTCCAGCCAGATGGGCAACTGGGAAGAGCCATCGTCTGTGAATTTGGGAAGAAGTCCTGCCAGGAATGCAGACACTGGCAGCTGAAGAAGTGAGGCCTAAGGAATATGAATCCACTTCTGCACCTTCCCTTAGGGAGCTCTTTTTGGCCAGTGCCCTTTCAAACTTTTCTGTTGAAGCTGCCAATCTGAGAACTGCACACACTCTGGTCCACAAGTATGAGCACATGACCTAGGTCCAGCCAATCATAGGAGCTTATTTCTCAGCTACAGTGATTGGCCCAAAGGGTGGACATGTCATCCAAACAGGGCCAATCAGAATCCTTCCCTTGAACTTTTATACAGTCCCTGGGAGAGAGGAGTCCTTTCTACCCTCTGTCACTAACTGGGGGTGATGTAAACTCAAAGTTCTCACATGGAATAGAAGCAAATGTGGCCAACGTGCAGAGAAACAGAACTGAGAGATGTTCATCTCAGAGGGAGAAAGGTTGAAGATGATGATGTTTGAATTCCTGGTCCACTGGACCTTTTCTTTCTATGGGTGGTATCAGGTGCCAGTAAATTCCCCATCTTCCTCCCACCCCATAGAACTGCTGGAGCAAACTGGTGTGCTGTTTCTGTCACTTCCACTGGTTAAGTCTATTCATGTTTTAATCTCTCAAACTCAGAAAGGGCAGCATTTCAGGGATTAAGACATATTTGTCAACTGAGAGTCTTGGATTATGAGTCCGTGTGCTTTTACGGCCAGGCCATTCCCATGCTGTTGATTCCCAAAAGGAATCTGGCCTGCTTCATATTTTTCTTTTCCAAGTTATATAACACATGTAACTTGGAATGCAGGATGGGGGTGTGGAACAGGGAATCAGGGGAAGCTGGTCTGGGGATGCTGTGTCATGTCATCTGGTGCTCGGGTGTCCATATGGTTGACCCTGTGGGACCTCCTGGGGAAGACGTGTGGAAAGCGTCTCAGAACTGTGCACTCAGGAGACAGAAGGGGGACACATTTGTTTATTGGCTCCTACACTCCCATTGGTCAAGGCTGGCCTGGGATGTTAAACCTCTCCCCACTCTGTGTGCATCCCTAGAGGGCTCGGCAGTGCTGTGTGCCACAGGGTCTGCGAAGTCCCAGGGCAGAGAGGGAGAGTCATTTTGCTTTTGCACGGAACACAGAGGTCTGTGCAGAAGAGCTGGCCATGCAGGAGCTAGGTGGGGAAAGAGGATTTGAAGGCTGTGCCTCCACCCAGGGCCTGGGTCCCACCTAACAGGTTGCAGATCACAGCCCCACCCTTCCTGGGACTGCCTTGACTCCCGATGAGAACACAGAGTTGTCTCTGCCACTCCTTCGACTGCCCTCTTGACCTTCAGTCTCTTGTAAGATCCTTTATCGGTGCTACTGTCACTTTCCAGGCAGTGAGAGAGCTGGTGGGCATGGCCTGACCTTGCCTCCTCCCTCTGACTGGTGGCTGCACCGATACTGCCCTGGTTGGCACGTCTTCCCCCTGGCCCTGCCAGGTCCTCTTGGGTCAGTCTGAGAGATTTCTTAACATGTTAAAGCAAAAAAGAATTCTCACCCTCTTAATTAAACACAGCTTATGCTGTCCATTGACAAGTGGGGTGGGCTGCTGGTTTCCTGTTTGCTCCCCAGATCCTTTTTCT
>NW_003852442.1:838024-846818 GCF_000181295.1 Otolemur garnettii
TGCTGTGGCATCACAGCTCACAGCAACCTCAAACTCTTGGGCTTAAGTGATTCTGTGCCTCAGCCTCCTGAGCAGCTGAGACTACAGGCGCCCACCACAATGCCCAGCTATTTTGTTTGTTTGTTTGTTTGTTTGTTTAGCAGACTCGGGCAAGCTTCAGGTTTGAACCTACCAGCCCTGGTGCCAGTGGCTGGTGCCTTAACCACTGAGCTACAGGTGCCAAGCCTTGAGCCGAGAAATTTGAGGCCACTGTGAGCTATGATGATGCCATGGCACTCCACCCACGATGACAGAGTAAGACTCTGTCTCAAAAAAGATTATTTCTCTACCCAGGACAATAGCTTGAGGCTCTGTCTCAAAAAAAAAAAAAAAAAATTCCTGGGCTCAAGTGACCTTGCTTCAACCTCCTGAGTACCTGGGACTACAGGTACCCACCATGATGCCCCTCCAGTTTTTCTATTTTTAGTAGAGATGGGGTCTCCCTCTTGTTCAGGCTGGTCTTCAACTCCTGAGCTCAAGTGATCCTCCTGCCTCTGCCTCTCAGAGTGCTAGGATTACAGGTGTGAGCCGCTGCGCCCAGCCCAGAGAAATGATTCTGATGATACTGTCTGCAAGGCTGTTGGAGGAGGGGAGAGACTGAGCTCAAGTCTGAACACTGCCAAGACAGCTGGGGTTGGAGGGGTGGTGGCAGAGTGAGGGGCAATGGACAGTGAGTCCTAAGAGAAGACATCGGGGAGGGCATCTGGCTGAACTGAACTAACAGGGTTCTTGCCCCACACAGGCTGAGGACTTAGGTATACCGAGGCAGGTAAGGGCGATGAGGACTTGGATCAGATACCAGGGAGGGGGATCCTCCCTAACTGACTTAGCAGGATTGTTTGCTAAACAGGATTCTGGGCTGGGTGCAGTAGCTCACGCCTGTAATGCCAGTACTCTGGCAGGCCGAGGCAGGTGGATTGCCTGAGCTCAGAAGTTCGAGACCAGCCTGAGCAACAGTAAGAGCTCTGTCTTTAAAAAATAGCCTGGTATTGTGGTGGATACCTATAGTCCCAGCTACTTGGGAGGCTGAGGCAAGAGGGTCACTTGAGCCCAAGAGTTTGAGGTTGCTGTGAACTATGACACCACGGTGCTCTACTGGGGGCAAGAAGTGAGACTCTGTCTCAAAAAATAATAATAGGCTCGGTGCCCATAGCACAGTTGTTACAACACCAGCCACATACACGGAGGCTGGAGGGTTTGAACCTGGCCCAGGCCAGCTAAACAATGACGACTGCAACCAAAAATAGCCAGGCGTTGTGGCGGGCACCTGTGGTCCCAGCTACTTGAAATGCTTCTATATCTTCCTGAAGTTCTCTTTTCCCCCCATTCTTTCAATTTCTCTTCATTTTCCCTTCCTTTTTCTCTACCCATTATATTCAAATACAGAGCTAGAGGCTGGGTGTGGTGGCTCTCACCTGTAATCTTAGCACTCTGGGAATAAGGTAAAAGGATTGCTTAGAAGTTCAAGACCAGCCTGAGCAAGAGCAAAACCCCATCTCTGTTAAAAACAGAAAAAAATTAGCTGGGCTTTGTGGCAGGCGCCTATAGCCCCAGCTACTTGGGAGGCCGAGGCAGAAGGATCACTTGAGCTCAAGAAGCTGAGGTTGCTGTGAGCGATGATGCCATTGCATTCTAGCACAGGTGACAAAGTAGGGCTATCTCTAAAAAAGGGGGGGGACTAGAGATTTATTTACTTTTATTGAACTAAATAGGTATTCTCTGTTAATCAACTTATAGAATTTTTATTTTACTGCCTGCCACTGTTAAGGGCATAAACCAAAACTGGAAATAACCATGGCCTTTTATTTGTATACCGTCCACATTTCTTTCATCCTCTGAGAGTCTCCACAGTGTAATTCTTTCTCTTCTCCAGCATGTAATAAATGTTTCAGAAAATACCATATGTGAACCTGAAATTATATTTCAAATGGTCTAGGAAAAATTACTACTTAAAGGACTGCCGTGGTACTCTTGTTCGTTTGCTTGTTTTGGGGTATGTTATGTTTGCTTAAAACCAGGCTGACACACCAATTAGTTCCCGTCTGGGAGGAATCTGCAGGCTGTGAAGGGGAAATAGACCAGATAGTCTCACAAAGCGCCTCGCAGAGGGCCCCTTCCACCTCCATTAGAAAGCACTTCTTCCTATAACCCATCGCTGTGACCTTGTAACTGGTTTTGCTCCGCTCTCCGGAGGTTTGCCTGCCGTCACCACCTGCGATGAGAGACAGTTCTCCCATCTCTTGTCCTCAGGAAGCTTCTCCCCCCTGCTTCTCAACCTTCCTGGGTGCTGCTTTGTGCCCGTGGCATCCTCCTCTAGGCCTGTCGGAATGTGGTTCTTAATGTTAGAACAGAGTGACCAGATTTTAACATTTGTAAAGTGGGACAACATGGGGGGGAGGGGCGGGGCGGGGGCAGTGGCAGGGCAAGGTGGGACAGGGCAGGGCAGGGCCCGACAACAATGCAAACTTTGATAAGCAGTTCTTGATAATCACTTCTCAACAATTATTTATTATTACAGTTTAACATTATAAAATTAACAAAAATAATATAAAACTCATATTCTGGCGAAATAGCCACGTGGCAGCCGAAAACCTCATATTCCCTTCCCGTTCCTGCATTCTGTCCAAAAATCGGGACTTTTTAAAAATGCCACAGGACGCGGGACAAATTGTTCAAAAGCGGGACGTCTGGTCACCCTATGTTAGAACACAGTCCCCAACTCAGGGCAGGGCACACCTTTTCTCCCCTTGTTCTGAGTGGGAGTCCCCCTCTGGGATCTGTTAGAGCTGCTCCCTCCTCACCCTGCCTGGTGTGCTCTGAGTTGTTGAGGGGCTCGGGTAGGGCAGTGGGGGGTGCCAGGGGTCGAGCAAGTCCCCCTGCAGGTGCAGGCTGGGTTGTCCAGGCTTCCCAGTTAGGGGGGCTCCTGGCTGGGTCTGGACAGTAGGAGGGAAGAGAGAGCTGAGACATTTCTGTCCTCTACGGCAGCTCTTCAGCCTTTCCTGGGTGACCCCAGTCCCTGGACTCCAGTGTTCCCTCTCTCTGCCTGTCCCTCCAGTCCAGGGCTGGTGGCTAATCTCTGTGCTGCAGCCAATCTTGAGAACTATTTTATTTTATGTTGTAGCTAATCAGGCCCAGGCAAGGTTTAAACTCACTGCCCCTGGCGTGCAGGGCAGCAGGCTAACCACTGAGCTACAGTGCCCAGCTTGCAGCCAACCTTTTTTTTCTTATTTTTATTTTTTTATAATAAAAATTTATTCTTACACAAATCTACAGCTTTTGAACAATAAGAAGAGAGCCCCACTGGTGTGAAGAAGACATGAAGCTGTACTTGGACAACTCCAGGCCATGGAGGCATGTGGTTACCAGCTCTGCTTAATGTATGTGGAGATAGCAATTTCCTCTGGAAATTCTGCCACATTCACCCCAAACCGATCCTGAACATCCTTGAGTATTTTGGCATCATTCTCGTCAGACACAAAAGTGAAGGCCAGGCCTTTGGTGCCAAAGCGACCCGCCCGGGCCACCCGGTGGAGGTAGGTGTCAGAGTCCTCCGGCATGTCATAGTTGAAGACAATGTCGACTGGCTCAATATCCATCCCTCGGCCAAACAGATCGGTGGCCACCAGGATCCGCTGCTGGAAACCCTTGAACTGCTGATAGCGTGACCGGCGCTCCTCCTGGGCCATGCCCCGGTGGATGGCAACGGCTGGGAAGTTCTGTCCCACGAGGAGCTGGGCCAGGGCCATGCAGCGCTGCATGGACGTGACAAAGATGACCACCTGGTCAAACTCCAGCACTTCCAAGAGATCAGAGAGTTTGCGGTTCTTCTCACTGCCCCGGAGCTTGACGTAGAACTGCTGTAGTCCACGCAGCGTGAGCTTGATCTCGTCATCCGCAAACACCTCCATCGGATCCTGCATGAACTTCCTGCAGACAGGGCGGATCTCCTGGCTCAGGGTAGCGCTGAACATCATGCACTGCTTCTCGCGGGGCGTCAGGCGGAAGATCTCCCACACATGCCGCCGCATGTCCGGCCGCTCCAGCATCTTGTCACACTCGTCCAGCACAAAGTGCTTCACGTTCTTCAGGTTGAGGCTCCTGTTCCGCACGAGGGCCAGGATCCGGCCCGGGGTCCCCACCACAACATGGGGACAGTTTTTCTTCAATACTTTTTCATCTTTCCTGATGGAGAGGCCACCAAAGAAGACAGACACCTTGACGCTGGGCATGTACTTGGAGAAGCCCTCATATTCCTTGCTGATCTGGAAGGCCAGCTCTCTGGTATGACACATGACCAAGACTGTCACCTGTCCGTTGATGGGCTCGATCTGTTGCAGGGTGGCCAGCACAAAAACTGCTGTCTTGCCCATCCCAGACCTGGCCTGGCACAGGACGTCCAGGCCCAGGATGGCCTGTGGAATGCACTCGTGCTGGACCTCAGACGGATGCTCAAAGCCACAGTCCACAATGGCTCTCAGGAGCTCTGGCTTCAGCAGAAAGTCCCGGAATCCAGAGCTATGGATGCAAACATAAGATCCTTTGACGTCTTTCTTAGGGGGAGCTGGAGTGCTCTCCGGAGGAGCCTGGAGTTCTTCATCTTCCTCATAATCCGAAAGTTCGTTTTTTACGTGCTGCTCTGCCATGATGCTGGTTCCCTGCTCGTCCTTGAGGGTCGAAAAGAGCCGCCCAACTCTAGTTCGCTGCTGAGCGCTCCGCTACAACCTGCCACACTTCTGCCTCCCGCTTCTGACTGCGGTGCTGCCCAGTGGACAGCTGCCTTTTTATTCAAGGGAGGCGGAAGTGGTGATTGGATTGTTCAGGAGGCGTCGAGACGCTATTGGTGGAGAGGGGAAAGAGGGGCGTGGCGTAACGGGTTCATCTGTTAATCTAAAAGGAGGCATTTAGGGAGTGAGCGGACGCAATGACTCCAATGTGGATGGTTTTTAAAAAAATCTTTCTTCAGGGGTTATTTATTTATTTATTTATTTTTTGAGACGGAGCCTCAAGCTATCCCCCTGGGTAGAGTGCCATGGCTTTACAGCTCAGAGCAACCTCCAACTCCTGGGCTCAAGCGAGTCTCCTGCCTCTGCCTCCCAAGTAGCTGGGACTACAGGCGCCCGCCACAACGCCTGGCCATTTTTTGGTTGCAGCCATCATTGTTCTTTGGCAGGCCCAGGCTGGGGATTCGAACCCGCCACCTTAGGTGTATGTGGCTGGCACCTTAGCCGCTTGAGCCACAGGCGTAGAGCCAAAACATCCCATTTCTATTGCTTCTTATAGTTTCTTTTCTTCTATATCCTTCCAGCATTTTCTTTGTATAAATACAAGCAAATATAATTGTGCATATTTTTATATCTTTCCACCTTCCACACTCAAAGGGTTGTATTAGTTTGGGCCCTCTGAGAAGCTGTTGCCAAGACAGACTTAAATGTAAGGGTAGTTACCAGGGTTGGGGATTAGCTTGCAGCCAATCTTGAGATGCCTCAGCTCAGTCACCCCCAGTGTAGCCAATGCTCTGTGTTGATTTCTTCATGCTTTTATTATGTACACTTGCCAGTTTCTTTTTGCAAGGTGGCGTCCAGACCCACGCACTACTCTGGTAGTGCAAGTTAAGATTGCACACAGTTATATAGATTTAGGGGGCTAGTCCTGAAAATACCAGCTGCCACTCTATATTCCACGAGATTCTCAAAAAACCCTCCGTGAGGCTCAGCACCTATAGCTCAGTGCCTAGGGTGCCAGCCACATACACCAGGGCTGGTGGGTTCAAACCCAGCCCAGGCCTGACAAAAAACAGTAGCAACTACAACAAAAAAATAGCCGGGCGCTGTGGCAGGTGTCTGTAGTCCCAGCTACTTGGGAGGGTGAGGCAAGAGAAGCATTTAAGCCCAAGAGTTTGAGGTTGCTGTGAGCTGTGATGCCGTGGCACGCTACCAAGGGTGACATAGTAAGACTGTCTAAAAAAAAAAAAGAAAGAAAGAAAGAAAAAGAAAAAAGAAAACAACGTTCCATGGGAGATCCCTCGTCTCACAGAAGATGAGTCTGAAGCTCAGGAAGGGTGTGGCAGAGCCAATCCCCTAGCCATTGGACCACACTGCCCGGTGCAGCAGGGTCCTCCCTGTGCCTTGGAAGGACCCTCCAACAGCTCTGTTTTACACTTTCTCTGTCAGTGACTCTGAGGCTTTCTTTTCAAACGTTCCTGAGAGCCTCTTTTCAGAGATTTGATGATGAGTGAGATGATCACAGATTCCATAAATAACAGTTTCTATAAATATCCCCTCCGTGGAAGGCACCTGCTTGGGGATGGCAACCACCTTGCTGAGGAAAGCAAGTTTCAGGGTTAGGTTTTATTCCCAGCCTCTAATTACAGCTGAGGTGGGATTTTTTTTTTTTTTTGATTTGTAGTCCAAAGGAAAATGTGGAAATTGGGATACTGACCTTAAAGAGTCAGTAAGGCTTCTGCAATGAATGAATTCAATACCAGACAAAAAGGACATTCTTAAAAAGCCAGCACAGGGGCGGTGCCTGTGGCTCAAAGGAGTAGGGTGCTGGCCCCATATACCGGAGGTGGTGGATTCAAACCCAGCCCCAGCCGAAAACTGCAAAAAAAAGCCAGCACAGATTTTTCTAGTTGCCTTATAGCACCTGCAGCTGAGCTACTCTGGGTCCGGGTCAAGTTTCCAAACTCTGATTCTCGGTGTAGAGGCTGAGACCTCTGAGGTCAAACTGCCTGGGTTCAAATAGTGTCTCCACAAAGTTCAGACTTGTGGATCTGGTGTCACAGCTCAGTGCCTCAGTTCCCTTATCCATGTGGGAAGAATAGTCTCAGTCCCCTTCTTGGATTTATGTGAGAATTAAGTGAGAAAATAGCTGCAGAGCCCTCAGCCTGACGCCCAGCGCACAGGACAGTTTACAGGGGGACATTCCTAGTATTTGCTCTATATACTCATAGTCTTTTGTGACTGATGCTTTCACTTAGCATAATGGTTTTTTTGCTGTTGTTCTTGTTTTTGTCTTTGAGACAGTCTCACTCTGTTACCCTGGGTAGAGTGCCATGGCATCATAGCTCACAGGAACCTTAGTCTCTTAGGTCAAGTGATCGTCCTGCCTTAGCCTCCCAACTAGCTGGGACCACAGATGCCTACTATGGTGCCTGGCCCATTTTTCTTTTTTTTTTTTGAGACAGAGCCTCAAGCTGTCGCCCTGGGTAGAGTGCTGTGGCATTACAGCTCACAGCAACCTCCAACTCCTGGGCTCAAGGGATTCTCCTGCCTCTACCTCCCAAGTAGCTGGGACCACAGGCACCTGCCACAACACCTGGCTATTTTTTGGTTGTAGCTGTCGTTGTTTGGCAGGCCCAGGCTGGATTCCAACCTGCCAGCTCAGGTGTATGTGGCTGGCGCCTTAGCCACTTGAGCCACAGGTGCCAAGCCCCGTTTTTCTATTTTTAGTAGAGGTCTTGCTTTTGCTCAGGCTGGTCTTGAACTCCTGAGTTCAGGTGATCCACCCACCTCAGCCTCTCAGAGTGCTAGGATTACATATGTGAGCCACTGTGCCCAGCCAGTGTTATTTTGGAGGTTTACTCACCTTTTAGCATGAATCAGTACTTCCTTTCTACAGGTGGATAATATTCTGCTGTGTGGATATACCCCTCATGTTTACCATTATCAGCTTAAGACATTTCAGTTTTCACTCTCTGGCCATTATGAATAATGCTGCTGGGAACATTCATACCCAGTATTTATACAGACATATGTTTTCATTTCTTTGGGTATATTGCTAGGCATGGAATCATTGGGCCCTATAATAATTTTGAGAAGCTGCCAGATTGTTTTTCAGAGCAGCAGCACAATTTTGCACCCCCACCAGTAGCCTAGGAAGGCCCCCATTTCCCCACCTGCTCCCCAATGCTTATTATTGTCTGTCTTGCAGGGTGAAGTGATAGCTCATTGTGGCTCTGACTGGCATTTCCCTAGTGACATGGAACATCTCTTCATGTGCTTATTGGCCATTTGTGTAACTTATTTGGAGAAATATCTCTTCAAATCCTTTGCCTTTTTTTTTTTTAGAGACAGAGTCTCACTTTGTCACCCCCAGTAAAGTTCTGTGCCATCACAGCTCACAGCAACCTCCAGCTCTTGGGCTTAGGTGATTCTCTTGCCTCAGCCTCCTAAGTAGCTGGAACTACAGGTGCCCCCCACAACGCCTGGCTATTTTATTTTTTGTTATTGCAGTTTGGCTGGGACCAAGTTTGAACCCACCACCCTCAGTGTAAGGGGCTGGCGCCCTACTCACTGAGTGACAGGTGCCGCCCCTTTGCCTATTTTTTAATTGGATTACTTGCCATTTTTATTTTTTTATCTTCATTTTTTTTTAGGGATGGGGTTTTGCTCTGTTGCCCAGGCTGGAGTGCAGTGGCATGATCAGAGGTCATTGTAACCTTAAGCTCCTGGGCTAGAGCAACTTTCTGCCCCAGCCTCCTGAGAAGCTGGGACTATGGGAGAACCACTACACCAGGCTTGGGTTACTTGCATTTTTATTGTTGAGTTGTAAGAGTATTTCTTTTCTTTCTTTCTTTTTTTTTTCTTTGAGATAGTGTTTTACTCACTGTTCAAGCCTATTTGAATTGTGTCCATATTGGGGCAAGTGCTTGTCACTCATATTAGACTTTAACCCCCAGAGGGCTAGGAGACATTTGTCTAGTTCACATTGGCACACAGGCAGCTCTTAAATGTCAAACTTTTTTTTTTTTTTT
>NW_003852442.1:846963-848729 GCF_000181295.1 Otolemur garnettii
CACAACGCCCGGCTATTTTTTGGTTGCAGCCGTCATTGTTGTTTGGCGGGTCCGGGCTGGGGATTCGAACCCGCCACCCTAGGTGTACGTGGCTGGCGCCTTAGCCGGTTGAGCTATAGGCACCGAGCCAAATGTCAAACTTTTATGGCCAAAGGTTAAGAATAAGAGATTTCTCCAAGAAATCTAGATTTTTTGCTTGGAGCAAATAACTAGAGGCCTGGGACTCTTACGCACAGCACTAGGGTGGAGCCAAGAACCATGGCCTTTTTCGGTGGAGAAGTTGTTCTGAAGATGAACCTGACACCCAGAGGAAGGTAGAACAGAGAAGATTGCCTTTTCCAGAAAACATTTTCTTACACGCTGAGCACTTGGTTCATTTGTGTTACATGCCTGCCCCCTACAGGCAAGTGAGAGTGTGGCCCCTGCCCACACAGTGAGCACAGTGCCGGGAATGAATAAATGAATGAATGAGTAAATTTGTACTACTCCCCCAATTTTATTTATTTATTTATTTATTTTTGGAGACAGGGTCTACTCTATTACCAGGACTGCAGTGCAGCGATGTCGTCATAGCTCACTATAGCTTCCAACTCCTGAACTCAAGGGATCCTCCTGCCTCAGCCTCCCAAGCAGGGGGAATACAGGTGCCCACCACCACGCCTGGCTAATTAAAAAAAAATTTTTTTTTTTTTTTTGTAGAGATGGAGGTCTCTACATAATGTTGTCCAGGCTGGTCTCAAGCTCCCAAAGTTCTGGGATTATAGGTATGAGGCACTGCACTCAGCCCATTCCCCTAATTCGTAACAGTACCCAGCACATTACAAGGGCTAAGTGCCACATATTTTGATTTCTCTTAAAGAGGCATAAGTTGAATGAGATTGCTTTTTATATCGTGTGGGTCTCAATTTAAACAAATATTTACACACACTATTTACCTCTGTCTGGTCTGCAGGTTTTTATTTTTTCCTTTTTTTTTTATTTTTTTCTTGTTTTTGCTTTAGGGGCAGAAAGGGGCTCAAAATTAGGTTGTTTTTTTTTTTTTTTTAACCTAATTTTGTTTTCATTCCAGTAGAGGGCGATCGCAACAATGAATAGAGAGAGAACAATCAAAGGCAGAAGGAAACGGGGTTTCCACAACCTCAGCACATTTGGGCACCCTGGAGACAGGCAGCCAAATAGATATGGAAGCCCGTTTTGGGTGGTAGTTTAGTATTCTGAGTAAAGAATGCATTTAAAAGGTTCAGAAATAAAGTGAAATAAACTAAAAAGGTATACAGTGAACTCTCCCTCCCCAGCTCCTTGGCCTGTCTGCTTCTATCCCAACCCCCATCACTGTTCTTTTTTTCTTAGATGAGCTACCAGAGGTTTTCACACCATACAAATAAATACAAATATATTTTTACACCCCTCCCCCAGTAGTATTGTTCTGAGCACACTCGTCTGTACCCAGCTGTGCTTATTCATGATGTATCTTGTAGAACACACCCTCTCAGCATACAGAGAGGGTCATCCTTCCTGTTACAGCTGGGTGGTCCTTAATGGCTGACCGGCATCATTATCTGTTCATCCAGCCCCTCTTGATGGGGACTCAGGTTATTCCTAACCTTCTGGTATTAGAATAAAGCTCAGTGAATATAACCCTGGGTATATTTTGCACATATGCAAGTGTATCTGTAGCAGTGACTTTCAGCTGTAACTGGACATGAGAATCACCCAGGGTGCTTTTAAAAATCCCGGTACTCAGGGCATACTTCAGACCAATTAGT
>NW_003852442.1:848982-849827 GCF_000181295.1 Otolemur garnettii
AGATGGATTGATTAGTCAAGCCACACAGATTTGTAAATTTGCTAGATATTGCCAAGTGGCCACCATGGGGGCTATGTCAACTTACACCTCCACCAGTAATGTATAAGATGGCCTGAGTCTTCATAATCTCTCTAGCAAGGTAGGCTTGTCAAACTTTGATTTTTTGTTAAACTTCTAGATTTTTTTTCTTTTTAAAGACAGAGTCTCACTATGTCACCCTTGGTAGAGTGCTGTGGCATCATAGCTCATAGCAACCTCAAATCTTGGGCTCGAGCGATCTCTTGTCTCAGCCTCCCAAGTGGCTGGGACTATAGCACCTGCCACAACATCCAGCTATTTTTTTGTTGTAGTGGTCATTGTTGTTTGGCAGGCCCAGGCTGGGTTTGAAGCCACCAGTCCTGGTGTACGTGGCCGGTGTCTTAGCCTCAGAGCTCCAGGAACCAAGCCTAAACTGCTAGATTTTTTTAAAGGTATATTTCAGTCTGGTTTTAATTTGCATTTCTCTTATTATAGGTTGAGTTTGAACCATTTTTCATGTTTAAGAACAGTGAATCTGATGGTCATATCTTGTGCCCATTCTTCATTTTCTTTTCCTAGTTTTTTTAGGTGGACCTCTCAAAATATTAGCAAATAATCCTTTGAGTTGCAAACACTTTTCACTGCTTTGTCTTTTATTTTTTACACTCATATGAGGTGGTATCTTTTTTTCCCTAGAAGAAGATTTTTTGTTTTTAAAGAAGACTATATATTTGAATGTATCCATCTTTTATTTATTTGTTGGCTTCTGGATTTCAAGTTATGGTTAGAAAGACTTTTCCTATTCTTGGCTTATAAACGAAGCTCCC
>NW_003852442.1:850903-854211 GCF_000181295.1 Otolemur garnettii
AGCCAGGAATTCTAATATTTATTAGACATTGCTCTTAACCCTTTGGGCTTCTATTTAGTATTCATTTTTTATTACTTAATAACCAACAACAATGACATTTTATTGAATGTGTTTGTCCTTATGTATCATTTCGATTAAACTTAAACTAGTGATGTCCATTCTATTATTTTCCCATTTGAAGAAAGAAATCTCAGAGAGGGCCAAAGGCCCCAGTTGGAAAGTGGCAGCGCTGGACGCGACGCCTGGGTTCCCTCACTGTAACTGGTCTCTGTGGAATGACTGGGTGAGGGAATGAATGAATGAGTCAGGGAAGGAACGAGGAAGACAGAATGAGTCAGCTCTTGCTCTCAGAGGAGCCCAAAGACGAGGTAAGATGTGAATGCAAATAACTAGAACACAAGTAAACAGTGATCCCACTAGTATTTTGGAAGCAGTCCACTTTCTTCGCCTCCTATTTGAAATGCTGCACTCTTTCCAATTCCTCCCCACCTAGAAGCCGGGGAACCAAACCCTGGGGTGGGGGCCGCGGCCAGCCTGTCCTCTCGGGCTGGAGGCATTACATCATCCTCTTGGAAGTCCACAGTGGAGCTCTAAGCCTTGCAGCCTGGTGGGCAGGGGTGGAGAGAATGAGGGGGGAGGGGAGGAAAAAGTGGGAGGACGAGGTAAGGAAGGAAGGGCCAGGGAAGGAGGGGATGCGAGGAGGGGGAAGGGAAGAGGAGCGGAGGAGAGGAGGAAGGAAGAGAGCCCGGAGAAGGGAACCAGGAGGAGGGAGAAGGGGTTGGGGGTGGGAGAAACAAGGAGTGGGAGGGAGAAGAGAAGGGGCACACCGGAGCGGGAGGAAGGAGCGGGAGAGGGAAAGAAGAGAGAGAGGTTGGGGAGTCGGAAGTGGGAGGGAAAAGGAGTAGGGAGAGTGGGGGCGTCGAGGAGGGGAGTAGGAGGGCGGAGAAGAGAGCAAGAGGGAGGAGGAATCTGGAGGAAGAAGAAGTCCTCCTCTAGCCCCTACCACGGAGTTGCGCAACACTTCTGGTCCTGGATTGGCTGTGCAAGAGCGAAGAAGCCCCGCCCCCGAGGCTCCACGGCCAATGGAGAGGCGGGCCGCGGTCTGAGCTGCCAATGGCCGGAGGGGGCGGGGCGGGCCGCGGCCTGGGGTCCAGGCGAGCACCGGGTCCGCAGTCCAAGGCGCAGCTGCACTGAGAGCTCGCGGTGCAGCGTTGCTGTCGCGGTCACCGTCGCCTGCCCGCTCGTCCGCCTTGGCGCATCCCCGCTGCGCTCAGACCCTTGCAGCACTCCCGGGGTGCGATCGGTCGCTGCGGGTAGTGTCCCCGCTGCGGCTCCGCGGCGATGGCCACCAAGATCGACAAAGAGGCTTGCCGGGCGGCGTACAACCTGGTGCGCGACGACAGCTCGGCGGTCATCTGGTGAGGAACTTTTCCTTGCTCTCCACGCCCGGCTCCCCGAGCCGCTTTCCGCAGGGGACGGATTAAGGGGCATCCCTTGCTGTCTTCTGCATCCTTGTCCCAGCACCGACCGCGTGGAAAGCCAGCGCTGGCTGCTCCGTAGCCAGAGCAGCGGTTCGCTTGTCCTGCGGGAGCGCTGCGCCCACCAACGCTGATGTGTGTGTGTGTTTTTTTCTTCTTCCAATCCAAAGGGTGACTTTTAAATATGACGGCTCCACCATCGTCCCCGGCGAGCAGGGAGCGGAATACCAGCAGTTCATCCAGGAGTGCACAGGTAGGGAAGCAGAGATTCGTGATCTTTCGGGATCCGGTGGCCGCCTGGGGCGACTCTGGCGCTGGGCGTTGGAGGAACAAGATTTGAGCATTTAAAAGCCTCTTGGAGCCTTTTCCCCCTTGCACACCCAAAGCAGTAGAAGTGACCCACTGGCCTTCTCACTCCCACAATACCCTGTCCAGGAGGGACAGCTCCTTTCCCCCCTGTGGACCCCTGGTTTCTCCAAGGTCAACTGCAGTTCCAAATTCCAGTGTTCAGCCCTTCCCACCTTCCTCTTTGACAGATCAGTGAGCCAAACTAAAAACAAGCTGGTGGCTGTTTGGGAGAGAGAGAAACTGTCAGCTGCACCCTTCTTCCTCCCACTATCTCTGTGAGCAGATATGTGTTTTTTAATTTGAAGAATAGAGCTAAATACAAAAGGGTATGCATCCTGTGCTTCCACTTATATGAAATTCTAGAAAAGGCCAAGTGTATTGTGCGAAAAGTTGGAATGACGGCTAGCTTTGGGGGCAGTAGATGCTGATTGGGAGGGGCTATAATATGAGAGGCTGCTGGGAGCTGGAAATGTCTGATATTTTAATCTGGGAGGGGGCTACACAGGTGTGTGCACAAGTAAAATATCATCACACTGTGTACTTAAGATTTGTGTGCTTTTTGCACTCGCCGGTGCTGTGTGAGCCACAAGATGTAGCAGGTATCTGGGCACCTTGGTAATAGGGCCCTTTAAGCAGATGGGAGAACTCGACTCCCTCCCAATCCCTGGACTTTAGCTTGGAAGCAAACTTTCAGACAAAGGCCTGGTAGGGCGTGGACACTGAGCCAGACCTTGAAGGTTTGAATCCCAAGTGGCTCCTTCCTGGCTGTGTGGTTTGGGGCAAGTTACTTAATTCCTAGGGGGACCTCAGTTTCCTCACCTGTAATCTCATAGGGCTCTCTCAGGAGGGCGAGTGGGTCAGTGTGTGTAAGATGCTCCAGAAAGCATCTGTCCAAGCCACACCATCATTTATGAAATAAATTAAAAGTACAAAATTATGCCGGGCTCCTGTGGGCATTTCTTTCCGTAACTGCTTCCTCAATTGAATTGTATTTTGCATTTGTTTTAATTCAAAGGGTATTTGTGAAGTGGCCACTGGGGGCTGGGTGGATCACACACACACATACACCATACACACTCCCAACTAAAATATATCCTTGAGAGTTGCCTCTAGGCATTCATTCATTCAATCATCACTTTTGTAAATAATCGGCTTAAAATATGAGAAGTTTAAGTACCCCAACAATGTGGAGAGCTGGTGGGGCCAGGATTTGAATCCAGGCCTCTGACTCAGGAGGCCGCTGTCATAGATTACATGTTTTTGCAAGTAGAGTTAAGTGCAAACTCTCAACTCCCTCCCACCCCCAGATTAGTACGTGACCTGGAGATTAACAGTATTTCTGCTTTGCTGGCTCTGAGGCTGTGCTTTGCAAGGCAGCTCCCTTCCCTATAATTCAGCTTCTTTCTTCCTGCTGGTCACTTTGCGGCCCCCTCCCCCGTCAGCCGGTGTTCTGGGTTTTCTGTCTCTGAAGCTATTGTTCTC
>NW_003852442.1:854394-857454 GCF_000181295.1 Otolemur garnettii
TCAGAGGACACTTCCTTCCCGCAGCGGGCTTTGTGGTTTTCTGATCAGGGATGGGAGTGGGGAGTGGTGTGTCTGGCAGAAGAGCTAAAAATGCTCTCCCCGCTGCTTGTTGATCCTTATGAATGGGCCGTGGGAGCTGAAGCCTCTGTCTGCCTCAGCTGAAGTCTGCTTGCTTGTTCAGCCATCTGTCAGACACACGCACGGGCAAGTTATAGTCGCCGTCTGTGCTGCGCCCCTTGGGAGAGCTTGTTCCTTCCCGCAGTCCTGTCCTCATAGCCTAGTGACAGTGGACACAGAACACTGACTAGTGACTTTTCTGGCACTTGCTGTATACCAGTCACTGCATGAGACATGCCTTATCTTGGCTACGTCTTAAAACAGCTCTGTGCGACAGGTACTGAGATTTTTCCATTCTACTGGTGAGGAAACTGAGGCCCAGAGAGGTTAAGTGACATGTCTGAGACCACACAGCTGAGAAGAGCAGAACTGGGCCTTGAACCCAGGAAGGCTGGCCTCAGGGCCTGTGCTCTTGGCTTCTAAACAAATAGTTGAGATTCTCACCTCTTGTGGGATTGTTTGCTGGTTATAAATAGTACACTCATTTGTTCACTTGTGATGCAGGGAGGGAGGGCTCTTCTGTGGCTCTGGTTCCCCACCAGGTGTCCTGATAGGCCTGAGAAGCGAGGCTCCTAGTCTGCCTCAGACTTAGGGTACAAACATCTCACAAGTGTGCAGCCAAGTTGGAAGCCCAGAAACATCACCCAGTCTCTTCTTCCACTAACTGGGGGCCTCCTTGGGGACTTCGCTTCCTCACTGACACTCGTCCCTTGGCGATCAGGCACTCTCTGTCTCTGAAACACATTCTTCCTCACCCCCTCCTCAGGTTACTGTCTGTCTCCCCCCTTTCCTCCCCTGGTACTGCTTATCCATCCTCTTCCTCTCACCCCCCAGTCCCCAGCTGGCTTCTCCTCTCCTGGAGCTGTTTTCTGGAAGGTCACAGGGCGTCCGGGCTGCCCCGCTAGCTCCCCTTCCCTCATCTCCCTAGTCTTTTTGCTGGCAGGAGCTGGAGCCCCCTGGGTCCTGTTTGGGCTCTTGCCTGATGCTGGTCATGCCTGACCCCCTTCCTTCCTCGCCATCTGCTTGTCACTGCCGCTGCTGGTGCTGTTGCCCCATAGTTCACTCACATGGGAGGGTCAGGGGTCTGTCAGGTGCAGTGAGAGAAGCCAAACACAGAGTCGTTTGGGAAAAAAAATCCATGTGTACCTTATAAGGTTGGCAACTCCATGCAAAGTCCTAGCTGCAGGGGGAGGCCACCCAAACTCTAGGCTAGCCTGTCCCCATCTATGCCCCCATTGCCGTGCTTGGGGATGATGGGGAAGGTTCTCCTTGAGTGGTAGTGGGGATGGTCATCAACTGCTCCAGCTTCAGCCCATGGGCTGAGCCATCCTGGTAGAGAGACAGAGCAAGTCTCCTTGCCAACAATTTTGGGGGTCCCGGAGGGACTGTCCTAGCTGAGGGCTTGTGCCCATCTCTGAACCAATCACTGGGACTCTGGGTGGCCTGTCCTGGATCACATGCCCACCCCTGGGGTGGGGAGGGGGAAGCCCCACCCAAACCAGGAGACGCACTGGGGGAGGGCACCTTCCTAAGGGCAGAGTGGGACATTGCCTCCCAAAGAGGGACAAAATCTCTTCCTCTTGATTACAACAGTCTCTCCGCCCTTGGTCTTCCTTGTCTTGTGTCTGTTGTGTGAAAAGTTGGCATCACAGCTAGCTCTGGGGGGCTGTCCTCCCAAAGCAGTCCCCCATTGCTGGAGTAAGTCTTCCTAGGGCACTTCCCTAAGCAAGTCACTCTTCTGCTTGTGAACCATCTATGCTGCCCCTCTGCCCATTGAATTATTCCCAGACTTTCAGCTTGGCTTTCTAATGGTTTGTCCCCACCAGCATCTCTTAGGGACACACATGGGATAGTTCCACACTCTCTTTGTGCCCTGCAGCCTGACCCTGAAACACTCCCAGCCTTGATGCCTTTAGTTTTGGAGGTTCCCTCCATGAGGAATTCCTCTTCCCCATTTCAGACCATCTCAGACTCAGCTACTCACCTAGCTTAATGATCCCTTTTTTCCAGCTGTCAGGATGCTTTGGAAACAGAACTATTTTGGATTCTCACCTTGACTGTGCCTCCCACTCACTGTGTGGCCTTGGGCAAGTGCATCCCTCCCTCTGTGCCTGGTTTGGGGTCTGTGAAAGGAGGTTCCTGACAGCGGCTGCCTCTGACGGTTCCTGGGAAGGTCAACTGAAATAACACATCTGAAACAAGCACGGGCCCTGATGTACCCTGGCTGCCCTTACCATAACTTTGTATATGATTATTTTTACTCATGTAGTGCTGAGTACCTTCCGTTCTGAAGCAAGTGTGCCCCAGCTCAGTGCACAGTAGACAGCAGCCCCAGGCAGGCACACAGTAGGCATCAGGTCCTACGTGGGCATGTTAGACCGTGGCCTAGGTCCACGCGCAGTGGCTGTTCAGTACACGGCAAGAGGTGGTCAGCATAGCAGTTAAGGATTTGGGCTGTGTCAGATGGCCTGGGTTCAACTACCTGCCAGTCATATGACCTGGAACAGGTGAGTTGCCCATTGGTAACTCTTCTCCTATAGGTGTGGTTGTCGGGAAGGTTAAGAAAGCAAGTGCCTGGTGCCTGGGACATAGTCAGCACTCCGTAATGTCAAACTGTGACTGTCCTTTTGTTTGCAGAATTTCAGTGACATGGAAATAGAGTACATCGTCTGAGGGCATCAGAAAGGTGGGTGGGGCAGAGGTGACGGTGATGCTAAACTGGGCTGGAGTGTGTCTGGGTAACTCAACAGAACCGCTGGGAGTCAGGAGGAACCAGGGCTCTGCCTGCACAGGTGGAGGGGAAGCCTGGATGAAGTCTGATTTCAGCACGAAGGTCTTACACAGCGTGTGTGTGTGTGTGTGTGTGTGTGTATGTGTGTGTGTGTGACGAGGCAATGGCACAGGCTGTCCACGAAATCACATTTTTTTTTTTTTTTTTTTTTT
>NW_003852442.1:857618-890701 GCF_000181295.1 Otolemur garnettii
GTTGTTTGGCGGGTCCGGGCTGGGGATTCGAACCCGCCACCTTAGGTGTACGTGGCTGGCGCCTTAGCCTGTTGAGCTATAGGCGCCGAGCCACGAAATCACATTTTGTTTTTGTATACAAGTAATGCAGATTTCTCATGGGATATTCAGAAACTAGGACTAAACAAGAAGAAGAGAATAAAAACCAAATATCCCTTTTTTTGTTGTTGTTGCAGTTTTTGGCCAGGGCTGGGTTTGAACCCGCCACCTCCAGCATAAGGGCCAGCGCCCTACTCCTTTGAGCCACAGGTGCTGCCCTACTGGTGCCAAATATCATTTTACCCCTCAGAAATGTGTTCATTCGATCATTCATTCATTCTCTTGTTTATTCATTCATTCCTTCAGCGTACAGAGGGGCTACTTGTGGGGCCCTATTCTGTGCCCTGAGGATAAATGTAGAAGCAGAGACGGCCCCTCTCCTCATGGCGCTGACGTTTTATTGTCATCACCCCGATGGATGGACTGCTGTTCTATTCATCTATATCTTTGAAATATTTTTCCTTTTTTCTTTCCTTTTTTTTTTTTTTTTTGAGACAGAGACTCAAGCTGTCACCCTGGGTAGAGTGCTGTGGCATCATAGCTCACAGCAACCTCCAGCTCCTGGGCTCAAGCGATTTTCCTGCCTCCATCTCCCAAGTAGCTGGGACTACAGGCGCCTGCCACAATGCCCAGCTATTTTTTGGTTGCAGCCATCATTGTTGCTTGGTAGGCTTGGGCTGGATTCAAACCTGCTAGCACAGGTGTATGTGGCTAAGAGCCTTAGCCGCTTGAGCCACAGGCGCCAAGCCATATTCTTGAAATATTTTTCTGTATGCATTTTCTGTTACAAAAAGGGATCATACTATAGATGCATAGATATTTTGGGGCCAACTTCCCCCGTAACTCCCACTCTTCTGCTGCTGCACCCTTTAAAATGGCTACATAGTACTCATATAAATGTAACATTGTTTAACCAATCCTCTACTGATGGACCTCAAATTACCATGTTGCGAGCAGTTTTATTTTGGAGCGAATCCAGGTATCTGGGAATGAATCCAGTTTTCTGTTGGTGCAGATTTTAGAGGAGATGGGTTAAGAGCATCAATGGTGGAGCCGGAAAGTGTTGCTCTGAACTGTAGCCTTGCTGTGCTGTGTGGCCTTGGGCAGGGCTCCCAGATTCTGTTTCCTCATCTGTAAGTTGGGGATAATGACCCATCACGCGTAGGTTATTGTAAAGATGAATTGACATACTACATATAAAGCTTGTAGGGTACTGCCTGGTACAGAGTAAATGCTCGACAAATGTGGTTGCTCAAGTAGCACCTTCTTGGAAGGTGTTGCACATCAATGGATAGGTTGAAGTAAATTTGAGGGGGTGGGATAGTTGCCAGAAAAGGTGCATTCGTGGAGGGCAACATCAGCTTGACTGGAGGTAGGTGCTCTGAGACATTGGCTGGGTGATGGTCTGGGTGCAGGTGATATTCCCATGATGCTCTGGTCTCTGCCTGTAGCATTCAGCCCAAAGCTGACTCACAGAGAGCTATAGGGATTGATGTTTTTGTGTGTCTAGCAACCCATCCTTTGAGAGAACCCCTCCCTTCCATTTCATGAGAATCCTGCTCTGCCAATATAGTTAAGGTAAGGCTGACCCGGCTCTTCTTCACTGGGTGGGCACATGACCTAGACCTGGTCAATCAGAGTAAGCCATCTCCTCTGTTAAGTGATTGGTCCAAACCAGGCTCATGTGACTCAAGTCAAGCCAATGAGATTCATCGCTGAGACTTTGGACTGAGCTGTTGGCAAGGGGTCCTTCTATCTTTCTCTGGGATTAAGACTGGTGAGAATAAGGAAGGCGTGGACCTCAGAGGGCATATCTACCATATATGTAGAGAACCTGTCTGAGAATCAGGAACAGAGGCAAAGGTAGGGACTGGAGATGACAGGGCTTAAACCCTTGGATCTGGCCATGCTTTAAGTTTTCTCCTTAGACTGTTCACTTTCATGAGGCAATTAATTTTCTTTTCTTAAGCCAGCTTGAGTGAGTTCTCTGTTATTTCCATATAAAAGAGTCCCGGGCATAGTCTCTAGGTTAGGCAGCTAGGAATAGGCTCGGAGAGATGAATTCAGGCTGAACAAGTGTGCATTATTAGCATAGCCTGTCTACGGTGGACTCAGCCCTACCTGGGTGATAAGGACTGAAAATGTCCGCCAGGTGGTTCCCGAGGAAAACTGCCATGTGGTTGCCAAGGAAGGGAGATAGAACACAAGAGACAAAGGCACTCGCTGGCTACAGCCTGTATATGCAATAGTGGCTCACACGTACAGTCGCCAGTTTGTCCGTCCTGCTGTTTACCTTCGAATAGCTTTTCCCTACCTGTGTATACACACATGGATTCCAGACATTTGGGTCAGAAAGGGAGGAGAGAAATTTCCCAGCAGGTCTAAGAGAATATGAAATCAAAAGGAAGCTTTAAATCTGTGATAGAGCTTTGAACATTTCAAAGTGCTAACCCATCTGATGGTCACGCATTCAGCAAACATTTATTAAGTACCTACTTTGCTCTGGCAACAATATTGAATTTTTATTTTTAAGTGGTGCCCTGAAGGGCTATTGAGGCACCCTTATCTCTGTAGTTCTCTGTAACACCCAGTCTCCTACTGCCCACACATCAGTTGCTGGGAGGCTTCAAGCCACAGGGCATGGCTTTTTTTCATACCCTAAGGTGCATGGGTTTGAGGACAGCTCTTTTGGCCTCCTGTGTGGTGACATTTGTGCTTGTTTTTGTGTTTGTAGCATGTCTCCCAGGATGAAGACATTTTCCTCATAAGTAGGGTGTCTCTTGCTTGGAAAAGATGTTCCATCAATATTAGTTGAATTGCATTGAGGTGTTTGCTCCTTGAAAAACTTCAGGAATTTTTTTTTAATTAAATGATAGCTGTGTACATTAATGCAATCACGGGGTACAGTGTGGTGTTTTCATATACAATTTGAAATATTTTCATCAAACTGGTTAACATAGCTTTTATATCATTTTCTTAGTTATTGTGTTAAGACGTTTATATTCTACTTTTAGAAAGATTCACTTGTACCCTTGAAAGATAAACCATTGAGGTGATCTCTCCAATCACCCTCCCTCCACCCATCCAGCCCCCCACCCCTCCCCATATTCTTAGGCTATAATTAGGTTATAGCTTTCATATGAACGCTATAAATTAGTTTCATAATAGGGCTGTGTACATTGGATACTTCTTTCATTCTGGGGACACTTTGCTAAGAACATCTAAACCTTTAGGAATTAATGCAAACTTTTTGAAAGCGTTGCTGATGGATTTTATAGATGCTATAAACACCTCCTCGTGTCCCATCCTGTCCTTCTCCCATTACATTCTGGTGCCTTCCCACACCCAGAGCACGGAGCCCTGTGCCCAAGTCCTCAGTGACCTTGTGGTCGACAAGTCTAGCGGCCGTTTCTTTGTCTGTATTCTGCTTGACCTCCTCCAGCATTTGTCAGTGGCCGCCGTCTCCTGGAAACGTGTTGCCCGCCCTCTGCTCTGCGGGGCGAAGCTTCTCACTTCTCCTTGTCTATCAGTCTTTTCTTGTTCTCACTTCCTTCTGCTAGTTCTCCTTCCCCTTCCTGCCCCAGCAATCCAGGCATTTCTTAGGGCTCCGCCCTTGATTGTGGCCTTGTCTTCTCCAGGATATTTCTCCAGCATCTGCTACGTGCCAAGTACTGAACTGGGTCACTGCCCTGACCCCAGGGAGCCTGCAGTCCAGCCCAGAGGTGGCTTTCTAAGCTTCCCTTCAGGTCATGGCTCCCCTCACACATGTTTTTGTATCATTTGCCTATAAGGTCCAGATGCTTGAATGGGACGTGGGATGCCCTTCATGAGAGGTGCTTGCCAGCTAACCCTGTAGTACACCTCTCCAAAACATGTGACTCTGACCTCATGGATGCCCAGACGCCAGGGACTACGTGGGGGCTTTGCACCTGCTAGCTCATCTAATTTCTTCTACTTATGAGGGACTCGTGAGCACAGTGACACCTGTCAGTAGGAGGTGTCCCCATTTTACTGACAAGGAACCTGGTGTTTTCCTTGGAGAGCCCAAGTCACTTGCTTGAGATGGTGCGGTAAGGGGGGCCAACCACACTTTGAGCCCAGGTCTGCATCTGAGGGTTCCAGGTTTGTCCCTGTCTGTGCCGACCTGCCCTTGCCCTGTGCCTCCAGATGGTCTTCTGTCTGCCTGCACTGTCTTCATCCGTTTTGCTTTCCTGGAGAACTTCTACACACCCATCAAAGCCCAGTGTAAATATCCCCTCTGTTCAGGTGCCCTCCTTGTCTTTGTGGTGCTCACCACGTGGTACATGTCTGGCTCTTCAACTCCACAACAAGGTGCTGGAGAGAGGGACTTTGTCCCTTTGGTGATGGTGTCCGCAGTGGACACTCCCTGCCCTTTATGGTTAGCTCCCCCTCTCCTTTTCCCCAGGGATGTATTGCTCTCTTGAATGGGCCCAAGTCACCGATAGTCACTCAAGTGACAGGCTCTGCCAGCAAGTGCTGGCTCTCCACCCTCTGTCCCTTGCTTAGAGATGATGGATACTACTCGAGTTCAAATCTTAGCTCTGCTGCTTATGAGTTGTGTGACCTTGGGCAGGTCATTTAACCTCCCTGCCTTGGTGTCCTCACCTACAAAACGGAAAGTGTCTCTGTAGTGAGGGTGGGCCTACAAAGCCCTGAAAGGCGTGGCCCAGCCACCCTCTCTGTCCTCTGCTCTGTTTTCCTTCCTGGCACTGGTCTTGGGTTGGGGTCTTCCCAAAGCCCACCCTGAGGCCAGGACTTGAGTGTGTGGAGGGCGCCTGAACCCAGGAAGGAGGAGTGAGGGCACAGAGAGCAGAGATGAAATCCTTCTCCAAGACACACGTGGAATCTGGCCCCAGGAGCCTGGGGCACACAGACACAACTCTTGGCCCCTATTTGCTGAGGGGTTACCCGGGGGCTTTAGGGCCCCTGGACTCTGGGTGGTCCCTCTGTGGGGTCAAGCAGTTTTCAAGGCTTCAGAGAAAGGCCACAGGCAGAAAAGCAGAGGCCAGCTGAAGCCAGGTGTCACAGCACTGAAATCAGAAGTGGGCAGTGAGACCATGACATGGGGTGAGAAGCGTCCCCTTGCCACATTTAACAGTGTCCCTCATGTGTGTTTGTGTGATTGTTTATCAGGTAACTTTCCAGCTAGACCCTGAGCCTAGACGTAGCAGAAACCGGTCGTTTAGCTCTCTGGCTGTATTGTCAGTGCTGGAGTACCTGGCACTCTGCACAATCATCCCCTGAGATGTTTGGCAGCTGAGCTTGCTGGGAAGGCCACTGTCCCCTCCTCTGGTGAGGCCACAGGACTGCACTGGCCCAGGTCCAGCCTCTTCCTCCAGCCCCTGCAGGGCATTCCTCTTACTGAACTGGGTGCCTTTGGCTTTTCAGACCAGCTCAGCAGCCTCTGCAGGTCCCCAGAGGCTGCCTTCTGAAGGCTGGGATGTCGCCTGGCCATTTTATATTTTGAAATGAACGTGCCAAAGATACTGTTTTTAGTTCTGTGCTCAATCTGTGGTCATGGCATTTATATAAGCTTCTTTGCCAGTAATAAATAAATAAGTTGATAATGATAGTGGCTGAGAGGGGGCCTATATTGTTCCAGACATTGTGCTAAAGTCATCACATTAATTTCCTAGTGACTTAAAGCAACATAAGTTTGTCATCTTATAGTTCTGGAGGTCAGGAGCCTGACCCGGGTTTCAGGGGGATAAAATCAAAATGTTGGCAGGCCGGTTCTTTCTGGAGGCTCAGGGAGAATCTGTTTCTTTGCTTTTCAGCTTCTAGAGGTTGCCTACGTTCCTTGGCTGGTGGCCTCTTCCTCTATCTGCAAAGCTGCTAATGGCCATGCGAGGCTTTCTCTCAATGCCACCTGCTGACCCTCCTGCCTCCCTCTGTCCCATTTAAGGACCCCTGTGATGACACTGGGTCCACACAGATAATCCAGGATAATCCCCCTATCTCAAGGTCCTTAACTTAATCCCATCTGCAAAATCTCTTTTGCCTTGTGAGGTGATGTACTCACAGGCTCCCGGGTTAGGATGGGACATGTGGGGGCCTTGTTTTGTGTGCTATTGTCATCTGCCCATGATTTCATTTCATCTGCACCTTGACCCAGCCTCACAGCCCTGCTGGTCCTTGTTTCACAGATAAGGAAACTGAGGCTCAGATACAGGAAGGCCCTTCCTTGAAGCAGGGCAGAAGCTGAGAGTCTTCCCTGGTACCTGGGCTGCAGACCCCCAGCCCCACACCCTTTGCTGCTTAAAATCTGCCAGTTAAAGTCTTTGTGAAACTAGGAGGGAAGATGTCAGAATGGCTTATCTTGAACCCTGAGGGACAGACCTGGCCAAGCCTTTGTCCTTGAATGGACCACGTGGGAGGGGTTTCATTGAAATGTTCTATCCTTCTCTGGGGTAAAATTCTGTCCTGGGTACTTCTGCCTGAATACATGTCCCTTGCAGGTCATCTGATATGACCTGAAGTAGTTTTCTTCTCTTTTTGTGGCCCTGCTTATAAAATGGGGTATATTGTTCTTGGTTTGCAAGTAAAAGCTGCTACCTTAGGCAGGTCAGGGGTCAGCTGGGGCTGGGGGAGGGATGGGAAGGACCTGGCAGGAGATGCAAAGAATTGGGTTCTGGGCAGCCCTTGTGTGACCCTGGAAGGGCGTCCCCTACCAAGGGACAGAGAAGGGCCTGTGTCCACCATTGAGCCCTTGCAGCCCTGCCTGGGATGCCACTTGACTTGACCAAACTTGATGAGTGTGGGTCTGATTCTGGGGAGTGAATGGACTCTCTTCCTCGGTGATTTTATCGTGCACCTGCCCAGCAAATATGAATTAAAGGCCTGCTACGTGCTGGGCACCCTGTGCTGGGAGGGTTCAGTAAAGAGATAGCATTGTGAAGCTGAATCACACGCTTGAAAAGGGCACACTTATGGTGTGTGATATGGCAGGTTTTTTTTTTCTTTTATATCTCAAGTCAAAAACGTGGAGGAAAAGGGGAGGACAGGTGTGGAGCAGGCTATGGGTGGGGGACAGGGCCACAGCATAGACACTGGACCCGGCTGAGCGGTGTGCACTTTATTCCCACCATTTTTGTTCTTGGTCCTCCCAGGACTTTGCCCTGGGCCTGTGTGTGGCTCATTCCCAGCCCTGCACGTTCAGTTCGGCCACTATTCCCTCTAGGTCCCCAGGACGACCCACCAGCCACCGTCCCGTGGCCCTTTGGCACTGAGCCCTGTGTGCCTGTTTCCCCCATTGCCACCTCTGCTTCACAGCAGGTGCCCTGGGTCATCAGCCTCATGGCCCGCTGCTCCTCCTTCTCCCCTCTCACTCTTGCTATGTGCTGTGCCCGGCAAGATGCCCAGAGCCTCATACTCTCTGCTAGTTCTAACGAGGACAGACGTGCATGTTAGTGACAGGAGGCTTGCAGGAGGAGCTTGTCATCCCCCTGGGCTTCCAGTGGGTCCCTCTGTCCCCCAGAGTGAGGACAGGAATGCAGGAAGGCAAGGACACGGTGGCACTGTGCCCAAGGCTGTTTCCAGCTTTCCCCTCGGAGCCTGGCGGGGTCTGTGCTGATAAGTGCTGTGCTGCTCAGGACTTTGAGAAAAGTGGAGGCTCTGTCTTGGGCGTCTGCATGGGTTAATACACTAATGAATCAACAAAAGAGTGAAATGACTCAGCATCAGTGTGTGGGTTGATGGTGTTGTTAACCTCCCTGGGGAGGGAAACCGCCACCACCCAGGGGCTCCAAATCAGAGATGGAGAGGCCATTTCCTGGCCTGGGAACTGAGGATCAGAGAGGGGTAGCTGCTGGGTGGCCTTCACACAGTGGGAAAGAGGCAGAGCTGGGACTTGAACCCTGGCCTCCCAGCTCTCACGCTCCCCTCCTCTGTGGCTCCACACTTGGTGATGTACAGAGAAGGTAGAAAAGCTCCTTCGTGGCCCAGGCACTGCCCTTTCCATGCGCTTTCATAAAGGGCGAATTTGTCAAAACCAATCAGCTGTTCTATCTGTCCACATTGGTCATTTCTGGCCATCGATTCATTCCTGCTCTCTGGGGGTGGACGTGGCACTTCTAAATCCCCAAGAGGAGAGGATTGCTTTTATTCTTAAAAAGTGGCGCCTCCCACTGCACTGACCCAGCTGAGAGCTGGGAGCTGCAAGCCTCTGAGAAGTCCAGGGTGCTGGGCAGAGCAGAGCCCCCTCGTTTATTCGGGAAATATTCACTGAGCATGTGCAGTGTGTCAGGCACCTGCGTGGGGCACCACCTGGGCGCCTGGGGGGAGGCACAAGGGACAGGCGTCCTCAGGAAGTTTTCCTGAGCCTTTAAACTCTTATTTTGCCCACAGTCATAACAAGCTTAATTATCTGCCCTTCTGGCCTGTGGGAAGTCAAGAATGGAGAAGGGCTGATGGGGGGAAGGCACTTTGAACCTGCCAGCAGGAGCTGTTGCTTGTGTCTGTGTCTGTCCTGTCAAGATCCTCCCTTGAATTTTTAACACATCCCCACCGAGTGATGCCGGGTGAACTCCAAGTCATCCTGTAAGACCCCATCAGACATCACCTCCTCCGTGAAGCCTGCCCACACCCGCCCAGACAGAGTCAAACTCCCTTCTTTCTTTGATGTTCCCACCACACCCAATAACAACTGTTTGCCACAGCAATAATTTCATCATATTCACACACCGGGATTTCTCCGTGCCATGCTAGCGTGAGTATTTTTTGAGAGTAGGGATGGTGTCTTATTCAGCAAAGTCCTTGTATCACAGATCACCAGTTAGCCTTTGTCAAATAACCGACCAACAGCAAAGGAAGACTTAGCAGAACCGTAAAAAGCAGACAGGAGGGCACAAAGCCTCATGTGCTGCACATGCCGGGGCCTGACCGTGACCAGGCAGTGAGACGCCAGCTCACCGAGCATCTCCCACCGGACAGATGTGGTCATGAGGTACTCAGAGCCCCCAGGGAATGCCTCTCTGTTCAGAGGTGGAGTTGGGCATGACACACTAACTTCCATTTAAGGAAGTAAAATATAGTCATTTTTTTATTGAATGCTGGTGCTTTGTGGGGGGGGGGGAGGCCTATAATATGGGTATCCAGATCACCTTGTCCCCTGGGGGTTCTGAGGAAGTAATCATCTTTCTTTTCCTCTGGCTATCTTCTACTCCATTTTCTGTGTTGTCTGTCAAACAGGAAAGCTGGGTCATTCACATCTAATGAAAACTCAATTAGTTATCACTTGAGAAGTCTACTGCTTAGGGGGCCGAGTGCAACAAAGTATCCAACAGTGTTTGCGCTGCGGCTTCAGGGCTTCATGATGCGAGCTGTAGGCCCTATAAATAAAAAGGACGCCCCTTTGTCCTCTGTAAGGAGCAAGCCAAAATGTAAACGGGGCTTTTATTTCTGGGGTAATAGGCTTGCTTTTATTTTTTAATACCTTTTCATATTTTCTAGCAATCTTTTGAGTGGCACACAAGGGGTTTTCTTGGTTTTGCTTGATTTAATCAATCAAGAGAAAGTATACAAGTCACTCTGAAAAAGAGAGAGTGGGTGATATGGGGCATTTTTAGACATTAGAGTTCCCCTTTCAATTGCAAAGGTCAAAGCCAGCTCCTTCCAGCCTCAGGCCCGGTCCTCTGCCTCTTATAGATATGGGTACCCACTGAGCCCCCTTCCTTCCTGGTGCAGAGAGGACATGTCCCCCTCCTCCAGGCCTTGGCCTCTCACCGCCCATTAGCCAGCTGGAAGCCAGCCGCTGCTATGACTACTGTCCTTGCCCCGGGCGGCAGGACGTTAGAATTCTTTCCCACTTCCTTTCATACTTGCTCCAGGGAGCTCCCTCACTAAGCTGACAGCTCAGCTTTTTGGTGTGTGGGTTGTTTTTTCCCTCACTGAGCCTTGTTTGCATAACCTCTTAGGAGTCTATATAAGGTAAGGTCAGCGTTAGACTGAGCTGCAATCTTGTCACACTCTGGGGCAATTTCCTCCCGTCTTCACCTTCCTCCTTTCTTTTATCTTGCTGAAGTTTAGTGTTGGCTGGACTATGATGAAATTATTCTCTTTCTTTTCTTCTGTTGGCCCACAGATATTTTGCAGGGTGCCCACGAGGTGCCTGGTGCTGTGACGAGTGCTGGGGCTAGAACAGAAACTGGACAGAGAGGAAAGGAGCTAAAAAGATCAGAAGGACTTGTGCCAAACGTTTATTTGGGTTACTTAGGTGGTTAGGCCCTCACTTTTGCTTATTTGTATTTCTTATTATTCTACACTTAGTATGTGTTTTGTGTGTAATGAAAAACATTGTTCAAAGCAAAACAGTGCCCGGTCCATGGCAGCTGCTGGGATCTGGCCCTCTGGCCAGGACTGGTTCAGGGAACAGGAGAGACTAAGTCCCTTTTGTCGGAGGAAGGCAGGGCCCCTCAGTCAATGTGGATTCCACGTTTGGGATACCCTGATGGGAAGCTGGGTGGATTGGTCAGAATCTGCTCCTTGGTGATGACCTGAGCCTTAGGAGAGTTCAAGTTTGGATGGGAGGGGGAAAAGGAGGACAGGGGCAGTCCTGGAGCACTTGGTAGAGAGCCTGCCACTTACAATTTGGGGAAATCATGAGAGTAGCTCATTCTGGTGGCTTTGGTGATTCTCGTGAGTCCCCGCTGCACCTGCCCCCTGTTTCTTCCCATCTGCTGGTGTGCTGGTCCCCCCTTTTCTCCCCGATGTCACTGTCTTCTCCCAAGTGCCCATTGACCCGCTGTGTCCCTACTCTCCTTCTCTCCTGGCCTTTCCTCCTCTTATGCTGGGCCTTTCCTTTCTGCCTCTCTCTGTCTCTCCCAGGGAGGTCAGGAGAAGGGAAGAAATAGGAAGGGGAGACACGGATGGGGGAAAGCGACAGAGGTGGTGGTAAAGGCAGCAGGTAGGAGAGAAAGAAGGAAGTGGAGGGTCCATCCGGGTCAGAGGACAGCCAGGGGAGGAAAGGGCCGGAGGACAGAGTGTAAAGTCATGAGTGCCGACTCTGTGGGACCCTGCTTGGTGTGGGGCCGTGTCCCATAGTCCTTATTCGTGATGTCTCACTGGTGCATGTGAACCTACTTAGTAAATGGAGGCAGAGAGGCTTGAACAGGTGAACTGGGCTTTGCGCTGAGGTTCTCTTTACCTACCTGTGTGCCCTACCCTGGCCTTCCAGATCTGAAGGGGTCCTCACCAGGAGCCATTTCACAAAGATAACCCTTCACTGGCCTGCGGTGAGGTGTCCTAGACCAACCAAAGGGCCAAGTTCTTTTGAAAGTAGAGTTTTATTAATGTTGTATAAGGACTGTCTTTTTCTTTTGCTTGTTTAGCAGGCCTGGGCTGAATTCGAACCCACCAGCCCTAGGGCACGGGGCTGGCACTCTGACCATTGCGCTATGGGCACCCAGCCAGGACTGTCTTTTCATGAAGAAGATTCTCAGCAGGTGGGAAGGGGAGGGTGTCCATAGCCCCTGACTCAGGGTTGTGCTGGGGGTAGTCAGACTAGGCTTTGAGCACATGGCATTGGCCAGAAGGACATGGGGGTCCTCAGGATGGGGCTCCTGGCCTTGCTCTGTCACTGGGGACCTCTCCCCCGAGACGGAGCTCTATGATGCATGTCTAAATTCTTGCTAATTAATCGTGGTGAGCTAGAGGTAGCACCAACAGAACGACTCCTGGCTAGCTAGTGCCAGGGCATGAGATTTGTGGGGAGGGAGAGGGCTGGTGGTCTGTGATGGGTAACACTCAGGAACCACACCCAGATGCTTCTAATCCCATAAATTATGGTGTTGAGAAGACCGACGGGACCAGGACCATACCGGAAGCATCTTTACACTATCACTTCCTTAAAATTAAAGGGGCTCAGGCAGGAAGAGGGGGTGGGGCTGGACTTGGAGCTCTTCAGCTTCTGTGCCCTGGAGACCTTCCCCTTCCTTGCCCCCTCTCCCATTTCCTCTTCTTACCTCTTTCTCTAAGTCAGTGGTTCCCAATCTTTGGCAACATCAAAATCACCCTGGGGCCTTGTTCAAGTGCAATTTCTAGGTCCCATCCCCAGACTTTCTGAATCAGTAGGTCTGAATGAACCCTGAAAATTCACTTTTCTAGTAAGTTTCTGGGGGCTGCAGCCTCTGCCCTGCCCAAAGAGGGGCTGGAAGGAGTGAAGGGGCTAGAACCTCCTTCGGGGTGAGCAGGGAGAGGGGCCTCGGGTCAGACCAACAGGTTCTCTGCCCCAGACTCAGCCGACTCTGCCCTATCATGACACATTTGTAAGCACAAAGTGACTCAGAGATTTCCAAAAACACATGGTCAGCAGTCTTACTGACCAAACCATTGTCAGATAAGCACCGAGCAGTCACCCAGGAGCCCATGTCCCTCCTTACGCCCTCCCATGATAATTTAAATGACATCAGCCCCTGGTTCTGGAAGGTTCCCAATGCTCTTGGGGGTGTGTGTGACTGACTTACTGGGCTTCTCCTAGGACCAGGCCCTGCACTTGGGACACAGGGTTTAACTGGGAGGATGACGCCTGAGGGACAAGGTGCTGCCCAAGTGAGAATGGGACGGCCCAAAAGAGGGAGGGACAGACTTGCAGAGGTGGGGCTGCGCAGAGGACGGGCCACCAGGAGACAACCAGCAGCCAGCAGGGAGGATGCTCCTTGGAAAAGGCATAATGTTGCCCAAAGAAGCTGGCCAGGGCTATGGGAGTGGGTGACATTGGGTTGAGAGAGAGAGCAGGGCTGGGAGAGCTGGCTGGACCAAAAGGCCCGGGGCTGGCTGGACAGATAATCAGTCTCCAAAAACTGTGCTGGCCCAGAGCAGGGCCAGTAACTTTCCCACATGGAGGCTCTGGCCGGAGTTGGGCAGCTCCTCTCCAAATGCAGCCACTGGAACCCGCGTGTCTGGGCTGATCAGTGTGGAAATGGGAACCGCAGAGTGGTTTCCATGGAAACAGACTCACTGTGTTCTTTTGCTTGTGAAATCCAGTGTCTGGGGGTGGTGGGGAGGCATCTGGGCCGTGCTGGGCTTCTCCTCCTCCCCCTCAGGTCCAGGCTGCAATTTAATTAAACACTTTGGTGTTGGTGCCCGATAACACTGCTGAAAACACCATCGGGGCTGCTGAGAAATGCTTTGGAGCGAAAGGGCTTCTCCCCTGCGCCCCGTGCCTGCACCCGCCACAGGGGCTGTGCACATTCCAGCGGGGTGCAGCCTTTCCTAGCACAGTGACCACTTGGGAGCTCTGCCCTGTAGCAGTGGCTTTAGGTTGAAGGTTCCACTCGTTGGGCCAGGTGGGCTTTGTAGCTTTCACGTTTAATCTCCGCGGTGGATTGATGGGGGAGGGGTGAGAGCACCCCCTTTTGGAAGCAACCCAAATGTCTATCAACTGATGAGTGGATCAGCCAAACCTGGTCTGTCCCTACAATGGATTGTTATCCGCCTGCTGATGGGAAGGAAGTGCTGACACACGGACGGACGGACCTTGAAAACACGATGGCGGGTGAAAGAGCCGGGTCACAAAGGCCGCGCATTGATGATCGCATTGCTATGAAATGTCCAGAATAGGCAAATCCACAGGCACAGAAAGTAGATTAGTGACTGCCGGGGGGTGGGGGAGAATGGGGAGTGGCTGCTCCTGGGGACATGGGCTTTTTTGGGGGGTGATGTCAGTGTACTGGAATGAGACGGGGGTGAAGGTTGCACAGCGCCGTGCCTGTCCTTAAATCCACTGAATCGTGTGCTTTAAAATGGTCAAAAGGGCGAATTTGATGTTAGGACTTTTATCTCAATAAAGGAAGAAAGTGAGGAGCCCAAAAAGAATCACCCCGCTTCACAGGTGAGGCAGCTGGGCTAAGGCAGAGGCCAGGCGGGGACGAGGAAGCTGTCACCCGAGCAGTCTCCTGTAGACTCCTCTGTCCTCATGTCCAGCCCGTCATCCAGCCCTTGTCATGTCTCTGAGACCATCCTTTTTTCTGCGGCCTGTGCCTTGTCACCCACCGACCCTCAGGCCCAACTCCCTTCTCCTCGGGGGTCCCCCAGATTGACACACCCAGGTGGGGGCTGGGCTCATGTGCGGAAGACCTCTGGCCCTTGGCTCAGACCTCTCTTTGTCAGTAGTGGGTTCCCTCGACCACCTCAAATGACCCCTACACCTATTCTCGCCTCACAGATGGGGATTTGGGTGTTGACAGCAGTAACAAGGATAGCCCTCCCTCACCTCCCCTGCAGCAGCATCTTGAGGACCAAATGTAAAGTTGAAACAAATGTGTTTTGAGAGCTGGAAAAGGCCAAGACAACAGGAGGGGCGACTATGATGCTTCCCTTGAGAAATGTCGTGGCAAGGGTCAGGGGAGTCTGAATCACATGTCCGTGGTCTGCTGAGAACGGTGTGCTCCTCAGCTCACTGAGACAGATCAATTACCTGGGAGGCAGAGTGGCTCAGTGCTGGAGGTGTACTTCTGAGATGAAAACCAGAAAGTGAACTTTACTTGCTCAGGGCCTGCGTCCTTTAGACAGATGGTTTCTGGCCTTGAGTCTTGGTATTAACTTAATGCTTGGTGTGGGATCAGCTTGGAGATACTTAGGCAGAAAGGCATCTTGGGTTTTTTTATTGGTTTGTTTGTTTGTTTATTTTTTTAGAGCTAGAGTCTCAGTTTGTTGCCCTGGGTAGAGTGCCATGGCATCACAGCTTAGGCAATTCTCTTGCCTCAGCCTCCCCAGTAGCTGGGACTACAGGTGCCTGCCACAATGCCCAGCTATTTTTGTTGTTGTTGCAGTTTGGCTGGGGTTGGGCTGGAACCCACCACCCACTGTATATGGGGCTGGTACCTTACCCATTGAGCCACAGGTGCTGCCCATTTTGTTTTTTCAAACCCAGAGCCTGGTCCTTTGACCAGAATCAGTATCACTTGGCAGTTTCTTAGACCTGAAGACCCTGGGGCTCCATCGCAGATTCTGCAGAGTCAGAATCTGAATTTTGGGAAGACTCCCTGTGATTCTACCATGCTTAAAAAGCAAATGCATTACTGGCTGCACGGTGTCATTGGGTCCCTGAGAAGCCCTACAGCCAGAAACTAAAAGCCCCTTGAGAACACAGGAGCTCATCCCGGAGGCTAACATGAACACCGCCAAACCAGCAGCGTCCCTGTGTACCAGTGATCACTAGTGAGGACTTGTACGGAGATCTCATGGTGATGGCAATTAAAATATGACATACTTATGAGTTAAGCCGAGTAAAGCTATGTGATTTCTTCCATGAAGCACGGAACTTTGTTGGGAAACCTTAACTGGGTCCTGATGAAATGGAGACACAAACCAAGTCTAGACCAGAGATTCTCAGTCGGGTGTTCTGTCCTTCAGGGGACTTCTGGCAACACCTGGAGGTGTGTTTGGTTGTCACAACTGGGGAATGATCCAGGCATCTGGTGGGCAAAGCCAGGAGATGCTGCTCAGCACCCTACAAAGTCTAGGGTAGTCCCCACCACAGAGAATGGGGGACCCCAAGTGTCCACAGTGCTGATGTGAGCAGTCTCTGTCTGTCCCAGGGGGGCACAGGCACACGTCACTCTAAAAGCTCAGGAATGGTTAGGCGTGGTGGCTCAGCCTATAATCCTAGCACTCTCAGAGTTAGAGACCAGCCTGAGTAAGAGATAGACCCCCGTCTCTATAATAAGTAGAAAAACTAGCTGGGTGCTGTGGTGGCCACCTGTCGGCCCAGCTACCGGGGAGGCTGAGGCAAGAGGATCACTTGAGCCCAAGAGTTTAAGGTTGCCGTGAGCTATGATGATGCCACGGCACTCTACCCAGGGCTACAGAGTGAGACTCTGTCTATAAAAAATAAATAATAGCCCAGGAATATCAAATGCTATTTGGATGATGCAAAGCGGTGGAGGATGGAACTGAACATAGCGGACGGAGAGAGACTCTAAGGTAGTGGTCATGAGAGCAGCGCGGCACTGACTCAAAACTTAATACAGCCCAGTGGGACAAAATAACACCAAAGCCATTTCAATGAAAGCGACTGTGTAGCAAGCAGGATTTGTTACTGGTCGAATTCTCTGGCCGTGAGCTGAGCATCCCCGCTGTGCATGGAGCAATGTCCCAGACCAGAATAAAGGGCCACTTTCACCCCAGCCTTGCCCCTTCTTGATTCCAACCTCTCCACCCTGTGGCTTTCCCATTCCAAGTAGGACCTCAAAGATTCAGAATAAGAAAGATTGAGGCATTCCCGTCCCCTTAATAGGACCTGTTGGTTGAAACTTGACTGTATGAAGGTGGTGGGCGCTGCAGCCAGAGAGGCCTGGATTCACATCTTAGAAGGACCTCAAGCTGCCCGCACAACCCTGGGCGTGTCTTGTGGCCTTGCTGAACCTCTGTTTCCCTCCCATTGGGGAGCGGCTTCAAAGCCCAGTGAGCTACTCTCAGGATTAAAGGAGGGAGCGGTGGCCACGATCAGCGCTTCCTTCCCCGGTCTGCCCTGGTGCTTCAGTATTGGCTCCTGCTTCAGTATTGGCTCCTGCCGTGCGATTCCGGGCTCACTTGGGGCTCGTTTCCTTTCCTTGAGGACATGGTTTTGGGCTGTTTTAACTGGGTGCCGTGTTGTCGTTTTGCCGTTGGCCACAGATGACGTCCGGTTGTTCGCCTTCGTGCGTTTCACCACTGGGGACGCCATGAGCAAGAGGTCCAAGTTCGCCCTCATTACGTGGATCGGTGAGAACGTGAGCGGGCTGCAGCGCGCTAAAACCGGGACGGACAAGACCCTGGTGAAGGAGGTCGTACAGGTAACTCTCCCGCGTTCCTTCAGGGCCTGGGGGTGGGGGGAGGTCACTCAGCCGGAGGGTCACCTTGCAGCAGGGCCAGAGAGAGTCTGACTCCTGGGTCTGTGACTTAGCTGTGACTTTGAATGAGCCAAGCTGCCTCTCTGGACCCTCAGAGCCCCTGGTGGGATGGCCCTAAAACTGTCTCTGGGCTAGGCTTGGAGGAGGGACCGTGCTTGCCATCACAGGATGGAACCGTGGCAGCTGGACGCCCTCTCTGGGTGGGACAGATTGCCCGCAGAGAAGGGGGATGACACCTGGTGGTGGCCGTGGGACCCACATGTGCCCTTTCTGAAGAGTGCTTTAACATTCTGGCAACTAAAGAACATTCTGGACACTTTAAATGTAAACTTTTAAAGGTCTTTCCTTTGGGCTTAGGGTGTGGGGTCAGGTTGGGAAGAGAAAATTCGAATTCCAAAAAGGTAAACCAGAGGAAGGGGTGGGTGAGGGGCAGAGCTCTTTCTCTACCAAAGGGATTTCTGAGACGCTGTGAACCAAGGAATCCTCCATCTTTCAGTGCCTTAAACTGTCGCTGAAGTTACCAGAATCACTGTGTGGCAGGTGCCTGCCGCAGCCTGTCTGTAGCAGAGGGCCAAGGGCACCATCCATCGTCCCCACCCCACACACATTGTTTCAAAGATATAAAACAGTATAACTGGTTCCCTTTAAATGAATGTTTAAAAGCCACAGGCTAATGACAGGGGCAGAGTTTCTATGTGAGGTGCTGGAAAGACCCTAAAATCGACTGTCACTATCATTACACATATCTGTGAGTGTACCCCAAACCTCTGAATTGTAAAAAAACAAACAAAAAAACAAAAAATAGGCTGTATCGGCTGGGCATGGGGGCTCATACCTGTAATCCTAGCACTCTGGGAGGCTGAGGTAGGTGGATTGCTTGAGCCCATGAGTTCAAGACCAGCCTGAGCAAAAAATCGAGACCTCCCCATCTCTAATAAACATAGCAACACTGAGGCAAGAGGATCCCTTGAGCCCGAGTTGGAGGTTGCTGTGAGCTATGACACCACAGCACTCGACCCAGGGTGACAGCTTGAGACTCTGTCTCAAAAAAAAAAAAAAAAATAGGCTGTGTCTAATGTAATGTCTTGGACTAGACCCTAGAACAGAAAAACTGGTGAAATATGAATAAAATCTGGAGCTTAACTAATTATAACATACCAGTGTTGCTTTTTTTCACAGTGACAAACGTATCAAATTAATGTGAATGTGGTGTTAGCAGTTGGGGAAATAGAGTGGGTGTTTGTGTGCTGTGGGGATGGGAGACTTGAGGTAGGATCCCTTACAACTTTTCTATAAATCTAAAACTCTTCTAAAATAATTTTTTTTTTTTTTTGAGACAAGAGTCTCACTCTGTCACCCTGGGTAGAGTGCTGTGGCATCATCACAGCTCATAGCAACCTCAAAATCCTATGCTCAAGCGATCCTTCTGTCTCAGCCTCTCGAGTAGCTGGGACTACAGGTGCCCACCACCATGTCTGGCTAATTTTTCTATTTTTAGCAGAGACCGGGTCTCACTCTTGCTCAGGCTGGTCCCCAACTCCTGAGCTCAGGGGATCCTCCCGCCTCGACCTCCCAGAGTGCTGGGATTACAAGAGTGAGCCACCGCGCCCAGACTAAAAATAAATTTTATTTCACAGCTAATCATAGGAAATAATAAACTTCTGTCTTTGCACGGCCACCACCTGGTTTTTCTCTCCTTGCGGCTCACACAGACTCACCTCCTGCCTCTCTGCGTTGCCGCAGTCATGGCCCAGGATCGCACTGCAGTCTGCAGCTAGTTTTATTTTTTTTAATTAATATAATTTCATAAATTCTATGGTTGCACAGCCTTTGTAATTAATGTTTTTCTGGGAGCAGAGTGTCCCATCTCACAAGTGTACCGTGATGTACTGAATGTTCCCCTGTTCTTGGCCTCTTGAGTTGTTTCCAGTTTTTATTTTTATAAATATTGCTCCAACCAACATTTTCACACACACAGCTCCTTTCTCTCTTCCACTGAATTGTTTCTTTAGAACACATTCTCAGGAGGTAGGCTTCTGGAGTTAGCAGTCGTGATAATCATTTTTATTATTTATTTATTGTTATTATTATTATTATTTTGAGACAGAGTCTCACTATGTCGTCTTCAGTAGAGTGCCGTGGCGTCACAGCTCACAGCAACCTCAAACTCTTGGGCTTAAGCAATTCTCTTGCCTCAGCCTCCCGAGTAGCTGGGACTACAGGCGCACGCCACAACACTCGGCTATTTTTTTGTTGCAGTTGTTGTTGTTTAGCTGACCAAGGCCAGGTTCAAACCTGCCAGCCTTGGTGCATGTGGCTGGTGCCCCCCACACTGAGCTACGGGCACCACTAATGATAATCATTTTTAGAAGGTCTGAGTTGTCAGATTACGACTGCTATGGCCTCAGCCTAGCTTACGGCAACCTCAAACTCCTGGGCACAGGTGATCTTCCTGCCTCAGCCTCCCGTAGCTGGGACTACAGGTACATGCTTCTATGCCCAGCTAGTTTTTCAATTTTTTGTACGGATGGGTCTTGCTGTGTTGCTCAGGCTGGTCTCAAACTTCTGGTCTCAAGTGATCCTCCTGCCTCAGTGTGAGCCACTGTGCCCGGTTATCAGAGTGCCTTTTTAAAGGGTTAGCACTGTTGCTAGGACCTAGGAAATGCCCAGTAAACATCATTTATTTGAAGTCCTAATCTGTGTGACTGGTTAACACCTCTGTCCTGCACGCTGTCTGGTCCTGGAAACCTGCCTTTGGAAAGTCACTTTCTTAACCTACAGGGTATTTTTTTTCTCCGGGCTAATTGGTTTTTTTTTTTTTTTTTATTTTGAGATGGAGCCTCAAGCTATCCCCCTGGGTAGAGTGCCATGGCATCATGCTCACAGCAACCTCCAACTCCTGGGCTCAAGCGAGTCTCCTGCCTCAGCCTCCCAAGTAGCTGGGACTACAGGCGCCCGCCACAACGCCCGGCCATTTTTTGGTTGCAGCCATCATTGTTGTTTGGCGGGCCCGGGCTGGGGATTCGAACCCGCCACCTTAGGTGTATGTGGCTGGCGCCTTAGCCGCTTGAGCCACAGGTGCCGAGCCGGCTAGTTGGGTTTTAATAGTTAACTGGCTTTGAGGTGTCATGTGTGTATGTGTGGCAGCAAAGAATGCCTGTTGCATGGCCGAAAGTCTCCTGCTGAATTCTGCCAGCCCAGGCTGAGCCCCTTCTTAAGTGCGGCCCAGAGGGCGCAGACGCATCCACTGGGCACAGTCTCTTGAATCTTGCTGTTCCTTTTTTCCTTCCATTTAAAAAAATTGTGGCAAAATACAATAACATAAAACTTAACCATTTCCACCATTTCAAGGCATAAGCTTCAGTGGCATTGAGCATGTTCACAGCATTGTGTGGCCATCACTGCTGTCTTGCTAGAACTTTTTCACCACCCCCCAAGGAAACCTCATAAAGGTATTTTGTAATCTCGTACCCTCCAAGGAACCTGCAGAATTTCTTCTAAATCTAGAACCTTTATTAGTTGGTTAAGAGGCCCCATGACTGAGATCAGAGGAAACTGTTCTCTGCCAGGCTCCTTTAGGTGGGAGGGGTAGTTATGATTCTTTGTTTGGGAGCTCAAATAAGGCGAGGTGAAAAGGGGGACTGCCTGGCCTGTGGAACTGGCCAGTGTGGTATGGGGTGGGGGGTTGGGCTCTAGGTGTGGCCCTTCAGGGCTCAAGGGGCATTTTCTTCTTATCCCTCAGTTCTGTTCTTCTCAGCATGTGGCCTCCAGCAGCCTCTGCCCTGCAGGACGAATGGTCCAGGCTATGGTGGTCCTTTAGGTCAGGACCCCAGAAGAAGGGAGTCTTCTTCCCTCACTATCAATCAATCCCTTAAGAGGACCCTGATTGGCCCAGCTTGGGTCACATGCAGCCTTGTGCGGCAGGGAGGCGGGTTTTCATGATGGGCAGCTCCAGTTCATCCCAGTTAAGAGACGGTGGTAGGTGAAGTAGCCTGGATGTCCACTGCGGTGGGGATCTGGGACAGTGTTCTGAGCTGCAGGTGCAGTGCCACACCTTGGCCACTATCATTTGCATTTTCTGTCTCTCCATTTGACAATGTTAATTATCTGAAGCTCCTGCAAGATTTCTTGTTTATCCTACAGTAGCTGCAGATACAGCCATTCAGATCACAAGGAGCATTGAGGCCGTTATTGCTGGTGTGACAGTATCTTTCCACAGTCTCTAAACTCTTGCTGAGACTGGTATGAGCGTCACCTTCCTCTCTGCTTAATGGAAACTCAGACCAGATGTCCTCTACGCCGGCTTCCAGATGGGAGATGGATTCCATGTCTTGGGTCCTGGATCACTCCTCCAGCTGCCCTCGAGATTATTTCCATGTGAAGAATAAGTGGGCTGACTTAGTTTCAAGATTACTGTGTGGCTAGGCCCTTGACTCTGATTATAGTAAAGGCCATGCACACCCCTCCTTGTGCCGCGTATGAAACACAGAATGGAAGTCAATTGCATGGCCGCTGATGTAGAGTGACTGTGACCAAGACGGGCGCTCTTTGTGTCACTACCAGCCTGACCCTGAGCAAGCCTTTCTCCCTCCCTGGGCCTCAGTTTCCTCATGTGCTGAATGATGAATCGATGAGTTTGCATGCTGTCGACTTTGGCATGTTATGAACATTTTTCTTTTCCTTTTTTTAAAATGGGGTCATTTTTTAATGATGGTATTTTACCTTTAATAGAACCTTCAACAAAGAGGCAGTGCAGGGCCAGGGTCTGTCCTGAGCCAGATGGTGTGGCTTCACATTTCAGCTGAGACCCCCTGCTTACCTGACCTGGGGCCTCAGAGACTTGACATCTTATGTAGCATCTGCCTCTCAGCATTGTGAGGATTAAAGTAACAAATGCAGAGGCTCGGCGCCTGTGGCTCAAGCAGCTAAGGCCCCAGCCACATACACCTGAGCTGGTGGGTTCGATCCAGCCCCGGATTAGAATCCAGCTGGTGGGTTCGAACCCACCAAACAACAGTGATGGCTACAACCAAAAAAAGGTAGCTGGGCGTTGTGGCGAGCACCTGTGGTCCCAGCTGCTTGGGAGGTGGAGGCAGGAGAATTGCTTGAGCCCAGGAGTTGGAGGCTGCTGTGAGCTGTGATGCCACGGCACTCTACCCAGGGTGACAGCTTGAGGCTCTGTCTCAAAAATAAATAAATAAATAAATAAATAAATAAAATAAAGTAACAAAAGCAGAGAGTGCTTAGAAAGGTGTCCGGTAATGGCCCTGGAAGTAGTTCCTTTTCGACAACTCTGTGATGCACAGCCTGGGTGGAAAACGTCCCTACGTTGTGGATTATTTCCTTAGGTGATGGCAGATACCTGGGCTGAGCTAATTCGGAAGCATCTTGTTCTTGTTCCCCGATATTGCCTACTGTCTTGCAAATGGCTTGGACCAAAGTCACAAGAAAGGTCCTGGCCACACCCACATTTGCCAGTGCTGACTTCAGATAATTCATGCTTCATCTGTGGCCCGACACACGGGTGTATTGGCATGCAGGGAAACAGGCCCAGCGCAGTGAAAGGACCCGTCCTCAACCCACAGCTAACAAGCAACTGAACTGGGGCTAGAGCCCGGGAGAATTAAAAGTCAGGAGGTTTGACGCTGGGTCTCTTTGGTCTGCATTCAGAGCCAGGCTGAGAATCTGAGGGGCTTCTGGGGCTGCGGGGAGACAAGCCAGATGCCAGCTGGACCTCAGGGCCACAGGGGCTGCGGCGAGCTGGGCTGGGAGGCGAGAGAATGAGCTGAGCACAGGCTGCTGTCTGCCACACGGAAGTGCCCGGCTGGTGCCTGGGACAAAACATCGGGCCCTTTGTTCCCGTGTCTCTGTGGGATTGTTGGGACAATGCGGTGGCTGCTGACACGACCTGCCCTCTGCCGGGCCTGGTTATCCCGGTATCTTGATTTGGGCCAGCCCCAGTCAATGACACATCGTGCTTGCCTTGCAGAATGGTTTTATTCCCGTGATCCTTTTATTTATTTGTTAACATAATATGAATGTTCTCAGAGCCGGCTACCCAGAGGGTATATTTCAGCTCTCAGCATTGGGAAGAGAGAACAACAGAGATTATTTGCTCCAAAGAGATGTGGAGTGGGAAGGATAGACCTTCCAGAGATGGTGCAGAGCTCCCAGATCTGGGTCTATTCTGATGCCTTCTAAACCCCAGATGCAGGGTCGATCCAAAGCTGGGATCTCATCCACCCTCCCCAGTGTCAGATGGACCCAATCTTCCGCTCTGAGGACCTCTTGTATGTTCCAATGTGGTAAATAGATTAGTGACGATAGTTCGTGTCCCTGCTGTGTGCCTGGTGCTCTTTAAAGGGCTGTCCACATTTTAAATCATTTATCCATCATGAGGTTGGGTCTGTAATTTTCCTGGATGAGGAGCTGGAGACCCCAGGAAAGTGAGTAACTTGTCCGAGTCTGGCCTGAAAGTCAGAATGTGGTCTCAGGGTCACTTCTCCACCCTACACGTTTCCTAAGTCTTATTGCCCTGAGAAAACCATTCGGAGGCCATCAGTAGAGTTCGGACACTCTCTTTTTTCTATGCGGGATATATAAGCTTGTGTGGCCCATGCACATTTGTTTTTAAATTCACTGCTTCTTCATCTTTCTTTCTTTTTCTTTCTTTTTCTTTTTTTGGTTGTAGCTGTCATTGTTGTTTGGAGGGCCCAGGCTGGATTCAAACCCACATTCAGTTGTATGTGGCTGGTGCCTTAGCCGCTTGAGCCACAGGCACTGAGTCTCTCCATCTTTCTTGATGGTGGAAACTTTTTTATTTTTCAAGTGAAAACTACACTTTGTTCAGTGCTTTTAAAAAAAGAGTTGCTGGCTCGGCGCCTATAGCTCAACCGGCTAAGGCGCCAGCCACGTACACCTAAGGTGGCGGGTTCGAATCCCCAGCCCGGACCAGCCAAACAACAATGACGGCTGCAACCAAAAAAAAAATAAAATAAAATAGCCGGGCGTTGTGGCAGGCGCCTGTGGTCCCAGCTACTTGGGAGGCGGAGGCAGGAGACTCGCTTGAGCCCAGGAGTTGGAGGTTGCTGTGAGCTGTAATGCCACGGCACTCTGCCCAGGGGGCCAGCTTGAGGCTCTGTCTCAAAAAAAAAAAAAAAAAAAAAATAGTTGCTGTGTCAAATGGAAAAAATCGTGGGCTTTGCGGAATGAGACTCAAGTCTGCATTTGAGCTTTATCAGCTCAGGGTGGTAGGACCTCAGGCAAGTAATTTCATCTCTAGAATTTCTGTGTCCTCACTTGTGAAAAAAAATGAATGTAAATTTTGGTGCCCGGTAAATTCTTATTCATCCTTCAAAACCCTGATTAATCTTTTTTTTTTTTTTTTGCTACCCAGGCTGGAGTGCTATGCCATGATTTTAGCTCACTGCAGCCTCGTACTCCTGGCCTTAAGCGGTCCTCCCATCTCAGCCTCCCCAAATGCTGGGATTATATGTTCCGCTGACACTGATTCTTTCCCCTATTCTCCTACCAGCCTCAGTCAGAATTAGGTGCTTCTGCATCTATTTCTACTATGGTCCAGACTCCAGGAATTGTAACTAAGTCTCCTGAAGGGGAGGAGGTCTGCTGAGCTGGGCTGCTCTGTTAGGTAGGACTCTGGTGCCTGAGAGAGTGCTGTGTGCTGGTGCGTACTCAGAGCTGAAACAATGAAGAAATGAATCTGTCCCTGTAGGTTCTTTGTGTGTTCCTGGGATAGATGCTAAAAAAAAAAAAAAAAAACCGCTCAGTAACTGTTGTTTGCTTTGAATTAAATAGTGGAAGCCAGTTACACCCAGGAGGAGTTGGGGGCGGGTTGACATTTCCAAAGACTTTGCTTTTGTTTCAGTAGAAAGCAGAAGTGATTGCTGCCCGGGCCTCCGGGGACCTGCAGCCTCCCCGCCTGCCTGCTGGGTCTGTGTGGCTGCTGCTCCCTTTGCAAAGCTTTAGTCTTTTCCCAGCACTCTGGGGACTATCTGCAGGTCTTCGTTATTCTCAGAGGGTTTCAGCGTTTGTTTTTACATTTGTTTTTACGTGGAGTGTTTAAGCTTCTTCAAGGCAGTGGTTCAGGGGAGGACCCTGTAGACTCAAAACCAGAAGGGCCTTTTTGCCCTGATGCATTTCATCTGGGCCTGTGCTCAGGCAGCAGAGCTGCTTGTGGCTCATAGAATTTATTTTATTTTATTTATTTATTTTGAGACAGAGTCTTACTTTGACACCCTCGGTAGAGTGCTGTGGCATCAAGGCTCACAGCGACCTCAAACTCTTGGGCTCAAGCAATTCTCTTGCTACAGCCTCCCGAGTAGCTGGGACTACAAGCACCCACCACAACACCCAGCTATTTTTAGAGATGGGGGTCTCACACTTGCTCTGGCTGATCTTGAACTCCCGAGCTCAATTATTCCACCTGCCTCATACTCCCAGAGTGCTAGGATTACAGGTGTGAGTCACTGCGTCCAACTACTTTTTTTTTTTTTGGAGACAATATCTCACTTTGTCACCCTTAGTAGAGTGCTGTGGCATCACAGGTCATAGCCACCTCAAACTCTTGGGCTCAAGTGATCTTCTGCCTCAACCTCCCTAGTAGCTGGGACTACAGGTGCTTGCCACCCTGCCTGACTAGTTTTTCTATTTTTAAAATAGATGGGGTGTTGCTTTTCCTCTGGTTGTATATCTTTCATTTTATTTTACTTATTTATTTTTTTGGAGACAAGAGTCTCATTTGGTCACCCCAAGTAGAGTGCTGTGCTGTTGTAGCTTACAGCAACCTCAACCTCTTGGGCTTAAGCGATCCTCTTGTTTCAGCCTCCTGAGTAGCTGGGACTATAGGTGCCCGCCACAATACCGAGCTATTTTTAGAAACAAGGTCTTGCTCTTGCTCAGGCTGGTCTCGAACTCGTAAGCTTAGGTTCTCCACCTGCCTCAGCCTCCCAGAGTGCTGGGATTACAGGTGTGATCCACCACACCTGGTTGTTATTTTATTTTTTTAGTTTCAAGTTAATGTGAGGGTACAAACAACCAAATCACAACATTTGAATTGGTGAGGTAGAGTCCCTCTCATAGTTATGTCCTGCACCCAAAAGATACAGCATACACCCCTACATTGTGCCCATTCAGTGGGAGCACCCCAAACTCCTGGACATCATATATTTTAAACACACAAACTACCGAAATGAAAAATGAAAAGCTCTTGAGCAGTGTATGAATGGTGGTATCAACGATCACACGTGCACAACCAGGCTTGGTCACTCATGAGCCAGGTGCTGTACTCACCCACCGTCCAGGTGAAAAAACTGAGGATCAGGGGAGATAAGTCCTCGAGCTTCAGTAAGTATTGAGACGTAAGCCAGAGGAGAGAGAATTAGGGACCACTTTAAAGGAAGAGTGGGCTTTACCAGGAGGGCAGTGCGGAGCCCTGAGAAGACTTTCAACAGGACAGTGATGAAGCCAGCTTTGGGGTCCTGTAAGCAAGGAGGTTAAAAGCTCTTAAGGGCAGGAGGGAGCCACCCTACACCCTGGCTTTGGGCCTAGCATGTAAATGAAGCTCCTTTAATATGCAAACAATTTTGCTTAGTGCTAAATTCTGCCTGTCTCTCACTAAACTCCAGGCCAGGTGCCAGCTTACCTTAGTGTGATACCTGCCCAGGTCCCCTGCCGGCAGCTGGCCTCCTGGTGCCCTGAGGTGGGGCCCTTGCTCAGTGGCACGTTGTGAGCTGTGAGGACACTGGGTAGGTCTTGGAAGGGCCAGAAGAAATAAGTCTAGAGGGTGCCTTGTGTATGAATGGCATGTTCCCACATGGCTAAATCTCATCACTCTGTAAGAATGCCTTTCCTCCCTCCATCTCTTCCCCTTCCATGTTCTGGGATTGATTTGTGATGTCTGCCATGGATACAAGAGGAGAGAGCAGAGCTCGTTCTCTACATTCTTGCCATCCTTGAGATAGGTGGAGCACATTTTTGTTCCCCTCTAGTCAGCATTTGTCCCTGGACATTCTGCCTTTTGATTTTTGTTTTGTTTTGTTTTGTTTTTGTTTGTTTTTGTTTTGCAGTTTTTGGCCAGGGCTGGGCTTGAGCCTACCACCTCTGGCTTATGGAGCTGGCGCCCTGCCCTTGAGCCACAGGCGCCGCCCCATTCTGCCTTTTGAGATACCTTCTGGAACTAGTCTCTTTTCTTACTCTGCCTCTTCTCCCAAGAAGACGAAGTGGTTGCTGTGGTTTTCTGTAAGTGCTGGGATGAAATGAAGGAGCTCGGTTAGCAGCCACCAGTCTCCACCTCCCACAGAGATTTCCATGGGGCCCTTGCCCGGTGGCACATGTTGGAACACAGCCTGTGTCATAGCAGACGCACAACTTGTGTCCTTTCTCTTAACATTGCACAATTGTGTTTTCAGTTTTCATAATTTTAATGGCCAGACGCTATTTTGTAAGTGAATATAATACACATGTAAATCTGATACCCATTTTGTGTGTTTGCTGCTGTGTGAGTGTGTATGTGTGTGTGTGGTGTGTGTTCCTTCTCCTGGTGAAGACGCTGGCACGTAGTTAATCGTGGGACCTTCCGCTGGCTGCTTCACTTCCCTGATTCTGGATTTCCTCATCTGAAGAATCAGGATGTTAATCTCTAACTCACGGAATTGTGAAAGTTAAGTATGGAATATAATCAGTACCTTGTGTATTTGCAGAGTTCAGTGTAGATACTTAACTAGCTTTTGATGGAAAATGAAAATGGTCTGGTATTTACTGGCAATGAATATCTTTGAGCATATGTGTTGTCATTTAAAAAAAAATTCTGTTGAGTTACTTCTTTTCTAAACATGGGGATGGCTGAGGAACAAGAAGTGATAGGTGCGTTTTTGACGGGGCAGAAGTTGAAGACCTAAACCTGGATTTAGTCTCTAGCTTGTCAACTGATTAGCAAGTTGAGAGGGAGGAGCTCTGGGTTAAGAGGGATTCTGAGGTTAAGTCTGGCCTCGCTGCCATGATAGATTTGTGATGTCTGCCGTGGATACAAGAAGGGAGAGCAAGGCATGCTTTCCACTGTCCTACCGTTCTGGAGCTGGAGGGACAGGAGTCAGAAATCAGACAAGGTGGAGATGGAGCTTCTGTGAAATCTGTGGTCAGGAAAGCAGAGGGTTAGACTTGAGGTAGTTGCCCGTCAGGATTCCAGACATATGGACAACTGTCTCCATTTAGTTTTGTCCTAAACCTGGTCACAGCATGCTCTTAGGACATGGTGCCCCCTGCCTTCCATCTCCATCAGGTGATCACCCTGTGCCTACTGAAATGTAGCCGTGTGCCCCTGTCTTGTCCTTTGTTCCTACCCTAGTGAAGCAGGATCATGGCACCCCTTAGCCATAAGGGTGGTGCTGGTGCCTTTATTCCCAAATCTGTCAAATGCTAGACCATGTCATTCTCATGTGTTTGTTTTTTTCTTTTTCTGTGATGACTCATGCCTATTCTAAGAAACTATTTCTTTTGAGTAAATTACCCCTTGCTGGTAGGATTTTAGACACCTCGATCTCTCAAGTACTTTAGAACAGTTGTAGGAGGGGTGGTACAGAGCCAGGAGGGGCTGGCAGCAGAGTCCCAGCAGGTGTGATGGCTGTGCGTGCTCCCTCGGCCCTTGCACGCTCCTCAGAGCTTGCCCTTCTTCTTAGAGAGATGCAGGCAGCTAGGTAGGGATCTTTGGTTTATAATTAATCTTCATGCCCTTGGGGAAAAGACACATTATTGTGGCCAACAAGTGTGTCTACTCCTGTCCTGTCTCATGCATGTAAGATTCTATCCACTACAGTTTTTTGCAAGGATTTGGACAGGCCTGAAGCCAGTGCACAGACTTCACTTTGAAAGCCGTGCTCTGATCCCAAAGCTGACTTTTCTGATTCTGATGTCTGTGGTGGAACTTTGTCCCATGTCCATGTGCTCCAGAGGCCTAGTGTAGGTCCCTGGATGACTAATGGGGAAAGGCCTGGGGGGGACCTTTGTGCAGCCTTCTTCTTCTTTCACAGGGATGGAAACCAGGGCCCAGAGCCATTGTACGCTTCCTTTAGGGCATTTTAGAGCCCTCTGCTTCTTTTTTTCTTCTTTCAGTCCCTCAGAGAGACCCATAAAGACCAGAATTTTGACTTCCCAGAGTCTAGGAGAGTCTGTAGTGTATAATATATGTTCAATAAACACCTGTTTGTGGGAAGAATGAATCATTTCAGCTTTCCTTATCTTTGGGTACAATGAAGATACCCTGTCCTCCCTTGCCCCACTTTATAAAATTGTGTGTTCCTGATAACACAATTTTAACTGTCTAAATGGATCCCTACTCATCCTTTTCTTCCCAGAAATTCCCCTGTACTCAGGTTCTCTGTAGTGGTTAGAAATCTCACCATAGGCTCATTGCCTGTAGCTCAGCAACTAGGGTGTCAGCCACATACACCAGAGCTGGCAGGTTCAAATCCAACCTGGGCCTGCCAAACAACAATGACAACTACAACAAAAAATAGCCAGGCATTGTGGCGGGTGCCTGTAGTCCCAGCTACTTGGGAGGCTGAGGCAAGAAAATCACTTAAGCCCAAGAGTTTGAGGTTGCTGTGAGCTGTGATACCACGGCACTCTACCCAGGGCAACAGATTGAGACTCTGTCTCAAAAAAACAAACAAAAGACTCAGCGCCTGTGGCTCAAGCAGCTAAGGCACCAGCCATATACACCTGAGCTGGCAGGTTCAAATCCAGCCCGGCCCACCAAACAACCTTAACAGCTGCAACCAAAAAAATAGCTGGGCGTTGTGGCAGGTGCCTGTAGTCCCAGCTACTCGGGAGGCAGAGACAGGAGAATCACTTGAGCGCAGGAGTTGGAGGTTGCTGTGAGCTGTGATGCCACAGCACTCTACCCAGGGTGACAGCTTGAGGCTCTATCTCAAAAATAAATAAATAAATAAATAAATAAATAAAATAAGAAATCTCACCACAGTCCAAAAGTTCCAAGTGGAAGCCCCGATAGTTCCTCCGTAGCAGGCTTCCTCCCTGCTCTCCTGCCGCCAACCCTTGGCCCAGCTTTTGGGTTACTCAGAGGAATTCCTGGGACTTTCCTTCATTAAAAAATAAACATTGGAAATGGAGAGAAGAGGAACCAGCCTTTGCTCTGAGTAGTTCAGAGAACTTTACATCTTAAATTCCCCAGTAGATGTAAAACACCTTTTAGTGCAGGGGTTCTCAACCTGTGGGTCATGACTCACAGGAACTTTGTTAAAGGGCTGCAGCATTAGGAAGGTTGAGAACCACTGCTCTAATGCTGTTGAGCATTTACTGTGTGCCAGACACACTCCTCAGGTGTCCAAGCCCTTTGCTCGCTCATAAGACCTCACAGCAGCCCTCGGACACAGGGGCTGTTACTGTCCCCCTTTGCAGATGAGGAGACTGAGCTCAGGGAGGTTGAGTCCCTGGGGAGGACCGGGTTGCTGGAGGTGCAGGTGGACAACTGTCCCTATTTCTATTTGGTCCAAACTCACTCCAAGGGTTTTAAGCTCAGGCAGTTGGGAGCCGTTTAAAAACGAAAGGGATGACTCAGAGCCAAGGATGAGAAAACATTTATGCACTTTAAAAACCAGCCTTGCAAATAGATGCTCAACTCTGTACAGAGCCCTGGTTGGTTCCGAACCCTCATTCTCAGCTAGATGGCCATCCTCAGGACGGTGGGCTGACGTTTGTTTTGCATCTTTGAGGCACGGACATATGTGCGCTTGAGAAAGGCCCAGGAACAAGACTTTCCTTCAACGTGCTGGGTGCACGTCTCCTAATCATTTCGATGTGGTCTGAACCTCTTGGAGTCAGACTTCACTGCTTGGGGCTTCTTCCTATGGAAACTCCTGCTGTGGCCAAAAAAAAAAAAAAAAAAAAGGAAAAGTCCCCTGTCTGGAAGCTGTCAGAGAGAGCACCATGTTCTTAGACAAAACAAAGATCTTTCTATGCCGCAGGTGGCAGAGCCCAGACTGGCACACTCTGCTGGGCTATCTTGCTTCTGCTCCAGGAGCCTCTGGGGCCAGGTGGTCCAGGGCTCCCGTGGTGGTGGTGCTGTGCTTTGGGACAAATGGCTTCCCCTCCGTGGGTCTCTTGCTGGTCCCTATCAATGAAGGGGTGAATGTCGGATTTCAAGTCCCTGTCTTGGTCATTAGAAGAGACAAAAACAATTCAGTAAAGAATGAGGAAGGACTCAATTTTGCACAATCTCACTCTCTGGTGACTCCCTGAGGGTAAATTGGAAATGAAATGTTAGGATAGTGTAGGACTCCTAGGTGTGAGCCAGCTGACTGTGTCAAAACACTTGACCTGTAACCCTTTTCTTTTTGGCAATAATCGGATAACTGAATGACTTGTCTTTTAAGACTCCCTAACTAGTGACTATAAGAACATGCCTCTGGGGGCGGCGCATGTGGCTCAGTGAGTAGGGTGCTGGCCCCATATGCCCAGGGTGGCGGGTTCAAACCTGGTCCCGGCCAAACTGAAAAAAAAAAAGAACATGCCTCTGTGGACAGAATAATCTTCCATTCTGTTTCCTGCTGAGGTAGAGTTCGGAAAGGACATTTGGCTGATCCAGGATTATCCAGTTGTATGGTGACTCTGTTTATCTTGTTAGATTCAGTTATTTATTTTTTCTTTTGAGACAGAGTCTTATTCTCTCACCCAGGCTAGAGTGTAATGGTGTATATGTATATGCTTTTTATAATCTGGAATTATTTTTTCCTAGTATTTTGGTTTTAAACATGTTTCTGGCATGTGGCAGAGGGTTTGGGATTGTTTTTCTCATTTGAACATAATTTGGTTCATTTACATTTATTGTTACATTATATTTTATATATTCTGTTACCTGTTTTGCTAATTTTGGTTATAACTTGATTTCCTATCTAACTGTGGTTTAGATTGGACTGCACATAGCTCCATCTACATTTCCTTTTAGATTTCTTAGACCTTATCAAACTTTTTTTTTTTTTTTAAGATAGGATCTCACTCTGTTGCCTAGGCTAGAGTACAGTGGTGTCATCATAGCTCACTGTAACCTCAAACTCTTGGGCTCAAGGGCTCCTCCTGCCTCAGCCTCCTGAGTAGCTGGGACTATAGGTGCCTACCATGACATCTGGCTCATTTTTCTATTTTGAGTAGGGATGGGATCTTGCTCTTGCTCAGGCTGGCCTCACACTCCTAACCTCAAGCAATCCTCCCAAGGTGGCCTCCCAGAGTGCTAGGATTACTGGCAAGAGTCACTATGCCTAGCCCAGACTTATTTCTTCTTAATCTAACCTACACAAACATCCAGTGTTCTTACTTCTTAAGACTGCCATATATGGCTATCTGAAGCCAAGAACTTTGGACTTCCTTCTCTAGGCATCCTAAGTTATTGGCTTCCTCCTCCCGGTACTGTCCGCCCCTCCTCCATGCTGGTGTAGCTCAGGCTGAGAAATGTGTTAATTCTCAATTCTCCTTTCTGGCCTGTGTTCTCCCCTTTCACTGATCACACACATGCACCCTGACTAACACGGTATGGCAGAAGGGAACAGAAATCTCTCCAACCCCAGCCCAGGGATCTTATTTAAAAAGAAAAACCAAACAGCTAATATACTGAGGGAGGATTAAATGAGAATGTGTGAGGCTGTGCCTGGCACTTATCAGGTGCTTGATAAATATTAACCTCCCCGTCTCCTTCCCATTTAGCTTTCTTGGCGGCTTTGCACACCAAATGGTTTGTCTTTTTCCTATATAACTTGACCTTGATGGTTCTTCTGGTTTAGTCATTCTTCTTGGTGGTATGGCAACTTTTTTTGAGATGAAATTCACTTAACATAAAATTAACCATTTTAAAATGTACAATCCAATGCCATTTAGCTCATTGGCAGTGTCGTGCAGCCACAAAACTGGTTCCAAACATTTTCATTTGGTTCCAAAACATTTTCCTTGCCCCCAAAGGAGATGGTGACTCCTCGAAGATGCCAGGTTTGGAGTCAGCTGGACCTTTCAACTGTGTGACTTTGTGCAAGTATTACAAGGCCTGACTTTTGTTTTCTCATCTTTAAAATGGAAATAATATTGATTATCTTAGAGGATTTTTTTTTTTTTTTTTTTTTTTGAGACAGAGCC
>NW_003852442.1:890813-895933 GCF_000181295.1 Otolemur garnettii
CACAGGCGCCCGCCACAACGCCCGGCTATTTTTTGGTTGCAGCCATCATTGTTGTTTGGCGGGTCCGGGCTGGGGATTCGAACCCGCCACCTTAGGTGTAGGTGGCTGGCGCCCTAGCCGGAGAGGATTTTTTTAAAAACAACTTTATTGAGGTATAATTTATATACTACAAAATTAAACTCATCCTCATTGTCCAGTTCAGTGATGTTTAGTAAATTTGCAGAACTGTACAATTATCACCCAATTTTAGAACATTTTTATAACCTGCCATTCCCATCTCTAGCCTTTGGTAACAAAACTGCCAATCTGTTTTCTGTCTCTACAGATTTCTCTTTCTCTTTATATTTTTGGTAGCTTCCTGTCTATCACCATCCTGACATCTCTTTCTTTATTAAAGTCCTAGATCCAGGCTGGGTGTGCTGGCTCACACCTGTAATCCTAGCACTCTAGGAGGCCAAGGTGGGTGGATAGCCTGAGCTCAGGAGTTCAAGACCAGCCTGAACAGGAGCGAGAACCCATCTCTAAAAAAACAGCTGGGTGTCATGGCAGTTGCCTGTAGTCCTAGCTACTGGGGAGGCTGAGGCAGGAGGATCACTTGAGCCCAAGAGGTTGAGGTTGCTGTGAACTGTGATGCCATAGCACTCTACCAAGGGCAACAGAATGAGACTTTGTCTCAAAAACAAAGAAAATAGAAAGTCTAGGTCCAAATGTTATAGAAACTGTTTATCTTCATAGTTCAGAGTTATCTGATAAGCCAGGTCACCTGCTTCACTCATACACGCCACAAACATTTACCAAGTGCCTGATGTGTGCCAGGCCTGTGGGTTACATGGGGAAAAGCTGTGTTCCCCAAGGGGACAAGTGGTTGTGGATTGCATCTGTTTTGTTCAGCCCTATAGCCCCATCACCTAGCATGGTGTTTGTTTTTAATTTCAGATTAATATGAGGGTTCAAATGATTAGGTTGCAATGTCTGCATTTGTTAGGTAAAGTCCCTGTTTTAGTTGTGTCCTTCCCCCAGGAGGTGTGCCATATACCTCTACATTGTGCCCTTAGGAGGGGGAACACCCATCCCCCTCCTCCTCCCCTCTCGCCCATCCCCTCTCTGTCCCCTCAACTTGAATTGAGTTTTGCTCCTTGTGGGGGTATATTAGTTCATCTACTGGCTTCATATTAGTATTGAGTACCCCCAAATACTTGCTTTTCCATTTTTTTTTTTTTTGAGACAGTCTCACTTGGTCACCGTTTGTAGACTACCATGGTGTCTTAGTTCAAACTCTTGAGTTCGAGTGATCCCCTTGCCTCAGCCTCCCAAGTAGCTGGGACGACAGGCGCCCAGCACAACGCCTGGCTATTTTTTAGAGATGGCATCTCACTCTGGCTCAGGCTGGTCTCAAACCTGTGAGCTCAGGCAATCCACCTGCCTTGGCCTCCCAGTGCTGGGATTACAGGCGTGAGCCACCGTGTCCAGCCTTGTTTTTCCATCCTTGCGATACTTTATTAAGAATGTGTTTCGACTCCATCAGCATGGTGTTTGTTGAATGAATGCAAACAAAGGGTTGCATTCAAACCCTAACCCTAACCTTAACCCTAACCCTGATCATGCCTCCATCATCCCAACCTCATGGATGGGGACACCATGCTGGTAGCTTGAAATCCACCACTATGGGGATATTTACACCATGGAAATGGGCAAAAGCTACAAGTGAGAGTTTTCCTCCTCCTTTTCTTTTTCTTTTTTGGAAAGCCTAGTGTTAAACATTTATCAGCACGCCCACCTGCCTTTCCAACCTCAGAACCTACGGTTCACCTGACAAATTTTTTGTGTGTGTGTCTTTTGCTTTTTTTTTTTTTTTTTTTTGCACTTTATGGCCAGACAAGATGTTTTTTTACAGATGAGGAAGTTGAGGCACAGAGAGTTGAAGGGTCTTGCCCGAGGTAACGTGGCTGGAAGATGATAGAGCCATAATTAGAGCCCAGGCTTCCCCCGGCCCATCCCTGTTGTCACGGGAAAATGCAGCATCTCAACCGCACCTCGTCCCTGATGTCTAGACGTGATCATGCTGCCGATGAACTCTGCTGCCGAGTATTCATTACGATCATTGAAATGATCATTCGGGTGCCAAACCGTCCTAGGTGCAGCCTGGGCCACACGTAGACCACGTCCTTCTCTTCTTAGGAGGAACACTGTGAACATGGTGCGTTTCCATTTGTTCTTGCAGAACTTTGCTAAAGAGTTTGTGATTAGCGATCGGAAGGAGCTGGAGGAAGATTTCATCAAGAGCGAGCTGAAGAAGGCGGGGGGAGCCAATTATGATGCCCAGACAGAGTAACCCCGTGCCCGTCCCCCCTTGCCAAAGTCATCTGCCTGCTCCCCGGGGGAGGGGCCCGCCGGCCTCCGCTACCAGCCCACCAGGCAGAGGAGAAGCCTCAAGAGGCAGCGCCCACCACCCTGTGTCCGCACCCCAAACCCTCTTCCTGCTTCCCTCATGAACCCTGCTGTGTCCTGTCTCCTGAAGCTCATGGAACATCTTTCTTCGATCTTCTTTTTCTTCCCCCACCCTCCTTTTTTGTTCTAAAGAAAAATCATTTTGATGCCAAGGTCCTGCATGTCGCCAGATCTGCGGTACCTCCTGCGGTGACCCCTTTTCCTGGCATCTCTCCTGTGCTCCATGAGGCCGCCCTGTGGGACCTGCCATCGCCTGGCATCGCTTCCGTAGCCTGAGACTGGGCTGCCACCTCGGTTTCCCTTGGCTCACCCTCCTGTTACCGCTGAGGGGTCCATAGGGCCAGGAGCTGTGCCCACCACCTGCAGCCTTCATAAGCACACACATTGTCCTATTTGTCAGCCTCAGACCTCCTAGAACTGGGCCAGAGTCCCTCCCCACCCCATTCAGAGTTGCCTAAGCTACGTGGTCAGCAATAGAGGCAGAAATGCTCAGTGATGAGACGTTTAGGTCTGGCTCAGACCTAATAAGATGAGATAAAATTTGCCTTAAAACTTGCCTGGCAGGAGCCTTGACGCCTGGTCTGAAACCTGCCCTGTTCCTGCCCTTTGGACTGAAATTTCCTTGTGGTTTGGAACTGAGGCAAAAGTCTGCATCCAGAGTTAACAGGAGGCGTATTTTAGGGATAACTTTAGGGGCTCCCAAACTGACAAGGCGTGAGGGAGAGAGGCCCAGGGTGGGGAATAGGAATTTAGGTAGAAACCGAGAACTGGCTCCTCCCTTACAGAAAGGTCCCCGTGCAAGCAGAGAAGAGCGCGGGCTGGAGGGCTGCCCCGCCACCCCAGCCGTGAGCCCTACCACTCATGGCCACTCGAAAGTCTGTGGTGTCAGTCCTGGGCCTGCGCTGAAAAGTCAAGGATCTGCTTTGTTTTGTTTTTAAAGAAAGATGAGATTGGCTTGGTTTTTCATGAGCACGTTTTATGTAGTTCTTTTTCTTTTTTTCCTTGCTCATTTCGTTTTGGGGAAGAAAATCTGTACTGCATTGGGGCTGTGAAGAATATCTCCGCACTCAAACAGTTTACAGAAATAAATGGTTTTTTTTGTTGTTGTTGTTGTTGTTTTTCAAAAACACATTGTGTTTCTCTGATTTGTCATATGTTTCTTTAAAAACATAGATGACTGTCATCACGTTCAGATTCAAGAAGCATTGGTGGGACCGCCTGGCCGGGGATGTTCATATGTAGGAGTGTGTTTGATTCTTAACACTGTAAGAAACAGGTGCTGTGCTCACCCCCATTTTGTGGAAGCTGAGCCTCAGAGGGACTAATTGTGACCCAGGTAGGGGACAGCAGGATGGGAATTAAACTCAGGTGTCCAGATCTCTTGGCTTGTGAGGTGAGTGGGAGGCCCTGGGTTTGGGATAGTGATGTAAGTGCAGGTTGGATGGCTGGGACAGTCCTTTCAGTCTTTTCAGGAAAAGCCAAGAGACAGCATCTCCTTTGGCTTGGCGGTGACATCCTTTCTGAGGTTGTCCTCGAGCTAAAAACCTGGACTTTGAGTGCACTAGACCCGGTGGGAACTCAGAACCAGGCCAGAGGAGTTTTAAACACACAGATGACTGGGCTTCCAGCCCTGGAGTGTGGGACAGGGAGGGGACAAGGAGAGGGTGGAAGCCAAAATCAGAGAGGAAAGAATCCTACAAGGTGTGAGCGAGATCACTGCTACGCTGCCCGGTGCACGGGCCCTGAAGATTGTCACCACCCCCACCTCCGTCCTGCTCTAGCCACCTAGTTCTAACACCTGCTCATCTGTTCACAGCTGTGTGGCTCTAGGTAACTCAGCTAACCTCTCTGAGCTTCTCTCAGCCTCATCTGCAAAATGGGCAACAACATTGCCTACTATGCAGAAAGGCTTAGGAACAGCGATGGTTCTGTGCATCATGCTGTCACCTCATGCCTGCCACCAGTTCTTCTCAGCTCTGTGGGCTGTGTTTTCCACCCACCTTACCCCTTTCCCACGTAGGGTGACCCAGAAAGAAAAAGGAGCTCTCTCAAATCTGCCCCTAGGCCCGCGGTCTCATCCCTGGCTGTGCATTAGGATCTCTGGAGTTTTGGAAGTGCAGGTGAGGCCTCCATCCCTCTGAAATCAGGTGCCCTGCCTGAGCAGACACCACTATCTCCTGCCAAGGCTGTGAGAAGTGGCCTGAGGCCAGGCAGACGGGATGAGAAGCAGGCCTGTGTCTCCCTGCCATAGGTTCTTGTCAGTGGAGTCTGTTGTGTGCCAGACACTGGCTCCATTATGGGCTTCAGTGGCGAACAAACTCAGACACTGTCCCCACCCTCAGGGAGGCTGAGTCTAGCAGGGATAGGGGCTATTAATAAGTTTGTCCCACTGGTGGGTTTACAGTTACAGACAAGGATAAGTCCCCTTCTGAGAAAAAAAGTCAGGTTTTGGTGGCACCCGTACCTCAGTGAGTAGGGAGCCGGCCACATACACCCAGGCTGGTGGGTTTGAACCCAGCCTGGGCCAGCTAAACAATGACAACTACAACAAAAAAATAGCCAGGCGTTGTAGAGGGTGCCTGTAGTCCCAGCTGCTTGGGAGGCTGAGGCAAGAGAATCACTTAAGTCCAAGAGTTTGAGGTTGCTGTGAGCTGTGACACCACAGCCTCTAC
>NW_003852442.1:896342-903058 GCF_000181295.1 Otolemur garnettii
CACTTGAGCCACAGGCGCTGAGCCAGCCCCATCTCTTAAAAGAAAAAAAAAAATCCAGGTTTTGTAAGAGATTTCCAAGTCCCTGCACCTGGTTGAGGTATCAAGGAAGGCTTCCCTAAGGGAGTGGAACCTGAGCTGAGAACTCAGGGAGCAGAGGAGAGAGGGGGTGAAGGTGGGGAAGGGATGGGGGTGTGGACACTGTCTCCTAGGGGCAGCCCACCCAAGGCCTCCTGTGTGTCCAAAAGTTTGGCTTTAATTCAAAAGGGACAGTTTGGGCCTTTGCTGGAGAGTCTGGTGGGATTTTGAGATCTAGAAGGCAAGAGGTTTCACCTCTACCTGTCATCCCCTGGACCTAGCACCTAGCAGGTGCCTGCTGATGTGCCTGGAACTATGTCCACTGGCCCTGCCTCTGCTAGGGTCTTGCTGCCCCTCAATTTGGGCCTTGCTTAGATACACTCTGAATTTATTTATTCATTTGACAGCTGTTCCAGTCACTACTGCTGTGTAACAAATTACTCCATGAAACTAAATGCTATAAAACAATGATACTATTTTGCCCTTGGTTTTGTGGGGCAGCAGTCACTGGGGAAGGGCTCAGCTGGGCGACTCTCACCAGCAGGTAAGTTTTGGGCAGGTTGGCTGAGCTGGACATCCACGCTGGGCCTCTCTTGTGGTTGGTGTCCAGGAGCCCAGCTGGGCTGTGGATCAGACCATTCACATGTGGTACCATTCCTATTGTCCACTTTTGGGGAAAGTGGTCATAAGCCTCTCCCCATTGTCAAGGAGAGGGGAGGGGGTCCCTACCTATCAATGGGAGGGATGGCAAGGAAGTTGTGGCCTTTCTCAAAAGCATCACACTTAACTAAAACAAAGAGCCAGCCTGGGGTACAGGATGAAAGAACAGCTCACTAGAGTGTTTATGCTGTGCCCCTGGCTGATGGGGATGCTTTTGTTTCTCAACTAACCCCCCATGGGCGTTTATACCCCAGGGGTTATCTGGGACTAGAGGGAGGGGCCCATCTAGGGCACTGCCCTGGCTGGGGAGAGGTCTCCTGAGTTCCCCTACAGCTCCCCCGAGGATGGGCTGTCCTCAGTACAGGCTCCCTGTCCTGCATTTCTTAGTGAGCCACAGAACAGAGGAAAAAACAGGAATAGACAAGGTCACTGCCAGATGACTGGAGAGGCCCAGGCGGCTGCACTGGGCTCAGAGCTCAGCTCTGGCTCAGGCTGGAGGCTGAAGTCTGTGTTACCAGCCAAGGGATCTCAGCCAGTTCTGTCACCTGTCCGAGTCTCGGTTTCTTTGTCTGTAAAATGGGGCCATGATGACAACACTTACCTCCTGAATTTATCATAAGGGCTAAATGAGATGAGCCTTGTAAAGAGCCCAGTATGATGTCACCTGCTAATATTATGACAGTGAATCGGCATAGTCCCAGAAGACTGTCCTTGTTCTGGGAAAGGGCTGAGGCTGGGAGCAGCCCCAGGCATAACACCAAGGCAGGGACAGAGCCCTCTGGTCCTTCCGCTCCTACTGTCAGGCCTGCGACCACCAACACCAGAACAGGCTAACCCTTGGGTGGGGCTTGTGGGTTGGTGGGGGGACATGGCTCTTAGACCTCTGATAGGAAGGGGGTGGGGGTGTGAAGGAAAAGATTTGAATCCTAGCTGCACCATTACAGGCTGTGTGCCCTTAGGTGGGATGCTTGACCTCCCTGAGGGTACCAGGACTGAGTGGGCAGTAGTTCAGCGGGGCAGAGGTGCAACACTTCGCTTGCAAGAAGTCACCAAATATTTGTGAACTGAAATACAGTCTCCCACACTCACCTAGGGAGTGGCTGAGGTAGGATTTGAACTCAGGCGGTGCCGGGCTCCAGCATCTCTCCAGCCCCTGCTGGGGGACTCACAGGTATGAATGAAGGACTGAGTGAGAGCCAACATGTGGTGCCAGAGGGAGCAGCTGGGCAAAGAGCCCGTGGCTGGTGGTCCCTCCAGGCTGCAGGCTATAGGCCATCGGACTGGGAATTCCAGCAATGGGCTGCTGTCCACACAGAGGAGTAGGGTCAGGCAGTCACCCCCCAACCCCCCCATCCCCTACCCCCTGCTGTGGCCACAGTGCCCGGACTGTGTGACCGCCACAGCCAGTCTTTCTCTCAGCGGAGAGGACAGCAAAGGAAAGTTCCTGAGGCATCTCACAGACTCCAGCAAAGTTACCCTCCAAGAAAGACCTGGATGGCCCAAACGTCCATTCTCCCTGACTTGCTCAGACGTGCTGAGTCACAGCCTTAGAAACCAGAATCTCAGAGAAAGAGAAGTCCAGAGTTTGGCTGAGAGCCACATGCCAATCTGGCCAAAGAACAGGTGCCATGTGACCTTTGCTAGGAACTTCAAAGAAGAAACAAAGTTAATTCTCAGTCCGCAGCCTGGGCCGTGTGTCAGACAAGGCTCAGCTGCGTGTGGAATCCAAGCCACCCCTGAGAACTTCTGTTCTGATGCAGAAGGAAGGAGCTATAGACCCCACACCTGGGGCAGTTCCTGCCTTAGGGACAGAGCAAGACAGGGGGCTGGGGCCACTGGTACATATGCACTTGAACTTCACCCCATGAAGGGCTTGGCTCCCCCCACCATGCAGTCTGCAGCCGCCCTGGACCCCGACAGCCCAGGGGCCTGCAGGAGTCCATTGTTGCTTGGATATAAATACTTAAGTCATGAAACCAAGAGAAAAACATTTTTGGAGCTTTTTATCCCTTCAGGATCATGTCTTACATTGGAATCTTTTCTTGCCCATCAGAAAAGTTTATCCTAGATTTGGGAGAGAATGTCACTCTCTAAACAGCAGGTGCATGTCAACCAGGAGCACCTCCCTCCCCTGGGACCAGGTTTGCACTGTTCCCATGGGGCTTCTTGTTTGTCTCTCCGCAGGGACTTTGCCCTCACGTGCCCCCGATTTGGATCCTGCTGTCTTTCCTTCACGTTTCTGAAGGCCACGCTCTGGTCTCTCCTGGTCTGCCTTTCCTAGAAGGTGTCTGCCCACCCCTGTGAAGTGAGCTGAAAGGTGGTTCCCAGGAGATACGTCCAGGCCCCAGAACCTGGAGCATGACCCTATTTGAAAAAAGAGACTTTACAGATGTAATTAAATGGACCTTAAATCCCGTGACAGGCATCGCAGGGAGATTCAAGACAGAGATGGGGGAGAGAGAGAAAGAGGAGGGGAGACCATGTGAAGATGGGGACAGAGTCTGGAGGGAGACTTCTATGAGCTCAGGGACACCTGGCGCTCCCAGAAGCTGCAAGAGGCAGGAAGGACCCTCCTCTGGAGCCTCCCGAGGGAGCGCGGCCCTGCTGACATTTGATTTGGGGCTTCTGACCCCCAGAATTATGAGAGAACAAGGTTCTGTTGTGTAGCCCCAGCCTGTGGTCCTTCCCCATGACAGTTCCAGGGAACTAACGCACCCTCTTCCCTCTGCCATTGCTTCCCCTCCCCCACTGGCTGTGCACCCTTCCCGGGCAGCTGCCATGTCCCCAGTGCCTGCGTGAGGCTGCGCATGTGATAGGTGCTCACTAAGGGAGCTGAGTTGGGCTTCCCTGGAGCACCTCCTTCCCTGAGCAACAAGGAGGTGGGGCCTGGCCCCGCTCTCCAAGGCACACACAGAATCCAGACCTGCTCAGACAGGGGTCAGACCTGGTCCATCCTGAACCAGGCAAAGAGGTCAGGGGGCTCCCACCTCTGACTCTGTCCCCAGTCCTGCCCCTGGAGGGCAGCTGTCCTGTGTGCCTGTCCGCCTGTCCACCTGTCCAGCTCCTCCACCCCTGGGGGCTTGAACCTGTTATTCTGACTCTGCCTCTCTTTCAATCATCTCTAGAAGTCTTAAGATGCCGCAGGCGGGGTGCTGGGGAAGCCGGTGTGTGCTGCGGGGCTGGGCTCTGCCACGCTCTCTTCAGGTGGCAGGTGTGGGACTTTGGCTCCTTCCAGATTGGGCCGGAGAGGCAGGTGCTGCCCTTCAGGGCAGGTAGGGGGATCCCCTGCCCTCCGTGGGCCTGGGGAGGGGCTGTCCTATCTGCCTTTGCTGGGGACGAGGATGAGAGAGTCAACAGTCCCCTCTGAGCTGGGTGCTGGAAGCTGGCCCTGGGTTAGGTTGGATAAGTCCAGAGAACTCAGCAGACCTCGACAGGCTGTTCTTTGCTCCTTGGCTTGTCCCCAGCGGTTTCTGTGTCTGTTGTGACTGCCAAGGACGCTAAGACAGGGAGGGTGTGCACAGGCGAGACAGGAGGAGATGCTTCTGATAAGGTATAAGGTAGCCATGAAGGAGACTTCCACAGCGACAAGGGCACAGTGATAGCACTTGGGTCTCGCAGTGCTGGTCGTGAACTTACACATGTGAGCGGTGAGTTCATGGGAAGGATGGGGAGCTCGAGAGGGACAGTGGGCAGGCACTCGGGGGGACTCCCGTGTGTCTGGGCCCACTCACTTTTAAAAGAGCCGAAGGAAATAGATTCCATAAAAGGTTTGTGTCTGTGTGAGGAGTAGGTGGGATTTTATTACAAGACCTTCTTTCTGGAATACAGAAGTTTAGAAATGCTTTTTTAGGCCAGGCGTGGTGGCTCACACCTGTAATCCTAGCACTGAGGGAGGCTGAGGTGGGCGGATTGTTTGAGCTTATGAGTGCGAGACCAGCCTGATCAAGAGCAAGACCCCCTCTCTAAAAAATAGCCAGGCCTGGTGGTGAGCGCCTGTAGTCCCAGCTACTCAGGAGGCTGAGGCAAGAGGATTGCTTGAGCCCAGGAGTTTGAGGTTGCTGTGAACTATGACACCCCAGCACTCTACCCAGGGGGACAAAGTGAAACTCAACTTCAAAAAAAAAGAAAAAGAAAACAATAAAAACACAACAGAAATGTTTTTTAAATAGGGTCTTTTTTTTTTTTTTTTTTTTTTTTTTTTTGAGACAGAGCCTCAAGCTGTCCCCCTGGGTAGAGTGCCATGGCATTACAGCTCACAGCAACCTCCAACTCCTGGGCTCAAGCGAGTCTCCTGCCTCCGCCTCCCAAGTAGCTGGGACCACAGGCGCCCGCCACAACGCCCGGCTATTTTTTGGTTGCAGCCGTCATTGTTGTTTGGCGGGTCCAGGCTGGGGATTCGAACCCGCCACCTTAGGTGTACGTGGCTGGCGCCTTAACCGGTTGAGCTATAGGCGCCGAGCCTAAATAGGGTCTTTTTTCAAGGACCCTTTTAAAAACAGGGTCCTATTTTCAAATAGCGTCCTGTGCTTCAGGTTCTGGGTGTGCTATGGGAATTTACATAGTACACCTAGCCCACCTGGAGCAGGTGACCTGGTTTAAAGTAACCCGGCAGGGGCAGCGCCTGTGGCTCAGGGGCAGCTCCTGTGGCTCAGTGAGCAGGGCGCTGGTCCCATATACCGAGGGTGTCGGGTTTGAACCCGGCCCCCAGCCAAACTGCAACAAAAAACAGTGGGGTGTTGTGGCGGGCACCCATAGTCCCAGCTCCTTGGAGGCTGAGGCAAGAGAATCGCCTAAGCCCAGGAGCTGGAGCTGCCATGGCACTCTACCGAGGGTGATAAAGTGAGACTCTGTCTCTAAAAACAAATAAAGTAACCTGGGGGAAGAGTCAGTGGGAAGCTAAGACAAAAGGGAACACAGCTCCTCCCAGCAGTGCTGTGAGGGAGACAGGGTGGGCTCTGCTCAGGAGTGGAGAGTTTGAGTTTGAAGATTCAGACACTGATATGCAGCCGGTTACTGTCCTAAACGAAAGTCCTGCTTTGAAAGACCAAGAGGAAGGCTGTCCCCAAGAGTCCCCAGGGCCCCCCTGGAGCCTGCCTCCCTCAGGACCTGGGGCCCATGTTGGGGGCCCTCATCTCCTTCTTTCCTGTACCCAGCTCCCGGGCTTCCTCAGATGCCCCCTCACCCTGATCCCCGCCATCCCTGTGGAAAGATAGGTGACAGGCACATGTCTCACGCCTCTGTCCCACTCCCCAGCTCTGGCTGATGCTAGAAGCCCAGTAATCAGCTAACAAGTAGATGACACCTAAACAGGCTCGAGCCACAAAGCAAGCTCACAACAACCCAGCATAACTTCTAGAGCTGTGCTTCTCAAAGCCTCTTCCCAGAACTCCTGCAGCAAAACCACCCCCCCATATTTACCAAAATGCAGATTCCCCGGGCCCCACTCCAGACCCAGGGAGTGAGTCACCATCTCTGAGGATGGGTCCCAGAATCGGCACGATTAGCAAGTTTGCACGATTAGCAAGTTTGCCCCCGGGGGTGGGGGGGGTCTTAGGTCCTCTAATGAGAATGTCTGCACGGAGGATGGAGCCCAGTCACGTTTTTCTCCAGTGTGTGGTCTGCGAGGCCCAGCGTTCCCATCACAGAAGCTTGTTTGAAAGGCAAATCCACCAGTCCCATCCTAGGCCAGGTGCACCTGGGACATAGAGGTGACTCCAAGGGTGGGCAGTAAAAACACGCTCAGGTGATGCTGATGTTTGAGAACTTTTCCTTTTGACCACAACCTCATCCTTCTCCTTTTTGATAGAAAAGAAACTTTGATTCCATTTTAGAAGATTTTTTTATTTATTTTTTTTGAGACAGAGTCTCACTTTGCTGCCCTTGGTAGAGTGATGTGGCATCATAGCTCCCAGCAACCTCAAACTCTTGGGTTCAAGCCATCCTCTTGCCTCAGCCTCCTGAGTAGCTGGAACTATAGGCAC
>NW_003852442.1:903601-914134 GCF_000181295.1 Otolemur garnettii
GCCTCCCAAGTAGCTGGGACCATAGGCGCCCGCCACAATGCCCAGCTATTTTTTGGTTGCAGCCGTCGTTGTTTGGCAGGTCCGGGCTGGATTTGAACTCTCCACCTTAGGTGTATGTGGCTGGCGCCTTAGCCACTTGAGCCACAGGCACCGAGCCAAGCCTAATTTTTTAAATAATTATTACATGGCATTATAAAAATATTGAGAAAATAGAAATAAAGAAGAAGGAGGAAAAAAATGACCTTATATGGCAGCTCTCAGAGGTAACTGTCATCACATCCTGGCGGACTTTTTTGGTTTCTTTTTTTGTAGAGACAGAGTCTCACTTTATCACCCTCGGTAGAGTGCCATGGTGTCGCACAGCTCACAGCAACCTCCAACTTCTGGGCTTAGGAGATTCTCTTGCCTCAGCCTCCCAAGTAGCTGGGATCACAGGCGCCCACCACAATGCCTGGCTATTTTTTTTTGTTGCTGCTTGGCCAGGGGCGAGTTTGAACCTGCCACCCTTGGTATATGGGGCTGGTGCCCTACCCACAGAGCCACAGGCACTGCCCTTCTGGCAGACTTTTTAATGCAGCATATACATTTTTCTTTTTAAAATTCAAGATTATACTCTATTTTTGTGCCTGCTCTTTTCACTCAGCAGTGTATGGTGAACACTTTTGTACATCAATGAATATTATGTGTCTTTTTTTTTTTTGGTTCGTATTGGATGGCTGTACAATAATTTATTTAGCCACACCTCTATGGCTGGATATTTAGAGAGTTGGGATTGGCAAGCTGGTGACATGCAAGTTGGGTTTGGCCCTCTGCTGGGACAGGACTGCACACTACCGTGGGGAGCTGCTCAATTGAACAGGCAACTGGTACCCCAGAGTTGTGCAGTGTAGTACCTGCACAACAGTGCCCGGAACCCTCACCCCAAATTTTGAATCAGTTTCCAACATTCAAAGATGGAAAGATTTTCACATAAAAATCCACCTTTCAATTATTCTTGGCAAATCTGAAGAGCTAGCAGGTCATGGTTTGCCTTCCTACAGAGGAACAAGGGGGTAAGGCTGAGTTATGGCTGGCTGCACAGATGGCCGGTGAGGAGGGGGCACGCTCCAGGGCCCTCCGGCCCCTAGGGCTCCGCTCAATCTCACCCTCATCCTGCCATTGGGTCCTTTATGTTCACCGGGTCTGGTTCCAGTTAGCATGGGAGCTTGCCACCCCTCGGTGACACTGTTAAATATCTGTTGAAGAAATCATTCTCCAAAAGTCACAATAGTCTAGAGACAGAGGATGCTGCCTTTATTTTACTTAAATAGCCCAGATGGGGAGTTGCTATGGCAACTCTGGGACCATATTGCAGATTGCTTTGGGGAAGATGGCAGAGCATCCTCTAAGCAGCAGCACCCCTCCCCCACCCCAGCCGGCTCTCCCGACTCCTGGGCGGGTAGTAACTTCCCGCATGGGTGTCCTCCCAGCCCCCGCTGACTAGGGGGTAACAGGCATGCTTGCAGAACGGAGTGTTAGCTCTGAGAGGGAGCCAGGGCTCATTTAGTTCCCTAGGTTCTGGTTCCTCCCCCGCAAATGATTCCTTCTCTTATTCACCTCCCCATGCAATCTATGTTCTGGAACAATTGCCTGCCAAACAAACTGCATTTAGGAAGCCCGTGTTTGTTTCTTCATGTAAAAAGAAAACCGAAGTGAAGACTGTCAGCCAAAGTCATATGGTTCGCTTGCTGTGTGACCTGGGGCAAGTTGCAAAGCCTCTCTGAACCTTGGTATCACCTGTGAAATAATTATAAGAACAATAGCCTGCATCTTATAAGGTTGCTGCGAAATATCTAATGCGTGGTCATGATGCAGCGTGCGTGGCAAACAGCAGCCCCTCGATGCAGAAGGGCTACTATGGTTGTGATCATCAGTAATAATCCCAGTGTGAGCCCAGCAGGAGTGAAGTTATATGGCTGCACTGAGGTGAAGGCAGAGACACTTAACCCCTGCCACTAACGGGTGAGGTCATCCCAGAAACAGCCTGGGGCTGTGGTTGGGCCTGTGGGTGTGGTGTCAGGCCTCAGAGCGTGATTCTGCCATCCCCGGGGCCCTGTCTGCATCCTTGACCTCCTGCGGTGTAGTTGCTGTCCTGGGCAATGACTCTTGGTACTCAGCATTCATTCCCAACTCCTTTTAGAGCTGCCGATGCTGAAAAGTCAAAAATGAATTACCCAAACTCTCCTAAAGCTGGGGTGCTGGGCACAGATTTGGCGGAGCCAATTAAATGAGTTCATATGAGATTTGGAAGATAGGAGTGAGGCAGAAGCCATCTCCCTGTGGCCTGTTCACTCTTGGCACACAAGGTTGTGGGGATGCTGGTGTCCAGTCTTTTCCTACAGGCAGGTGTAGAGGCAGCCACGAGGGCCCTGACCCCTGGGTTGCCCCTGAGTCTGTGCTCTTGCCTCAACAGCCCCAGGGAAGCTTTCTGATTCTCTGCCTGCCTGATTGTGGCGGTTCCCCTGCTGTGTCAGTTCCTAGCATCTGTCCCCAGCCAGCCCATCAGTTTTGTAAACACCCAGTATCTTGTATTAAATTGCTTTCTGCCTGAAATACCAAGTAGGGGAGGAGAATTTTTCTTTTTCCTTTTTTTTTTTTTTATCTTAGGATCCTTGGCTGATGCCCTATAAATTGGACTAATGAAAGACATATCAACAAGAAAAAAACAAATAGAAGTCTATTTATGTGAGTATTGCAAGTAGACCCAGGAGCAGGCACCGATGAGTAACTCAAGGGGAAGTGAGAACTTGGGTACAAATTGCATCTTAACCAAAGAATAACACATCTGTAGAGAAGGGACAGGACAGAGGGGCAGGACTGTGAGTTTCTAGGTTGAGAAACTAATGATGATCAAGGGCTGGTTAGCAACGTTTATGTAGATTCTGCTCGTGGGCTAATGGGGTTGTCTCTGCTGACTAATTTCTGTCCTTCCTGGTAGAAAGATAGTGCTGGGGAACATTTAGAAATTTATGTCCTGTTTTTAGGCAATTGGGGGAGGGTGGGGCTTTTTTTTTGTATCTGCTTCTTAACTGTCTTCAGCGCCAAATAATCCTTATGCCAAAATGGCACGTCTTGGGGTGGCCTGGTTCCTACCCTCCAGAAGAAATGAATGGCTTCCGCTTTCTGGACTGAGCTTCCTGAGTGCCACCTCCCTGCAGCCAATGCCTGCTGGCTCTCTGGTGTGTGCCTGCCCTGAGCCTCCTTCCCCACCTGCATCTTGGTCTGCCTGACGCAGGTCTCACTGCCAGTGTAGACAACCCACTTTACACTGCAGCTGGCTCCACCGGGGCTGGTTCCAGGTTCTCACCACTCTCTGATTTCTAGACCTTGTACTTGGCAATGAGTAAGTTCAAAAGTCATTGAGAAACGTTTTAAAACTAAAAATAACGAGTCTGCTACTTGGGAGGCTGAGGCAAGAAAATGGCTTACGCCCAAGAGTTTGAGGTTACTCTGAGCTGTGATGCCACAGCAGTCTACCGAGGGCGGCAAAGTGAGACTCTGTCTCAAAATAAAAAAAAAAAAATAAATAAAGAGTCTGGCTTGAAAACAACTCTCAACGTCATTCTCTGTGAGGTCCTGATGTACCTTACAAATGTAGTCGTTACATTGTAAGCTTTTCCTTATTTAATGTTTTAATATATTTTTAGCTGTAAAACTGATACATAGTCAATGTAACTAATTTTCATAATGCAGAATTATATAAAACAGGCCGTGGAGATTTCGCTCCCCACCTCCCCACTCTCTCAAGCTACTCACTGTTTATATTAACTGTTTGGTCTGGACTCTTCCAGACTGTCTTCTTTGTGGACAAACACATACACATATAGAGGCACGTGTAGCTCTAATTCTTTTGATAAAATTTTATATGTACGCATATATATGTGAAATCATGTATGTAGATATGTATATATATGCATAGTTTTGCAGCTACAGCAAGGAAATTGATAGAATTGTGAGCGCAGGGACTAATTGAAGGTAATCAACCGCACGTCAAGGAAAATGCTCGTGTAGATGCATCTCATTTTCTTTGACAGAGCGCTAGCGTTTGAGGCTGTGAAGGAAGGTAGTATAGTTGACTTCACTCACTTACTCATGGCCAGACATTGTTGCTATCAAACTTCCAGATGGCCCCAAGTGACCCCACCTTGTATGATCCCCTTCCCTTAGGTGTGGTAGGAACCTGTAAGTATAGGGGGACCACACCGTGATGAGGGCATGTTACAAGGCACGCTGACTTTTTTTTTTTTTTTGGAGACTGAGTCTCCTCACTCTGTTGCCCCAGATAGAGTACGTGGCGTCACAGCTCACAGCAACCTCAAACTCTTGGGCTCAAGTGATCCTCTTGCCTCAGCCTCCCGAATAGCTGGGGACTACAGGCACCTGCCAAAACAGCTGGCCACTTTTTCTATTTTTAGTAGAGACGGGGCCTCCTTCTTGTTCAGCCTGGTCTCAAACTCCTGAGCTCAAATGATCCACCTGCCTTGGCTTCCCAAAGTGCTGGGATTGCAGGCGTGAACTACCATGCCTGACAAGTGCTGACAAGCACTGCTAACTTTAAGAAAGGGAGAATGATCTCAGTGGGGCTGACCTAATCAGGAAAGCCCTCCTCAGGGCCCGTTTCTCCCGGGGAGCAGATTCAGTGTGTGTGAGGGTTTGACCTGAGAGAGACTCTCCATCACTGAGGTCGGGGTGGGAAGGAGGGTGGCCCAGCTGGACTTTCTCTCTCTGCCAAGTACTTAGTCCCGGGGGTTCAAAGAATAAATCCACAGACCATGCAGATAAGCAAAAGGACAGAATTTATTGCTAGATTAACGAAATAGATAAGGGAAATGGGAACAGAACCTCTGGTAGCAGAAAGGGGGCCCAAATGGCAGCCCCCGTGGCCCCTGTCTGGGGTTTTACATACTGCTTTCCTATCCTGTGGGCAGGGGGGGTTTAGAGAAATGGAATGTACGTCTGGAACATGTCAGAATTGGCTAGGAGCCTGTGGGCAAAAATCAATCAGAGGAATGTGGTCCTTGCCCCAGGCCAGGCAGTAGGCTGTGTGTTCCCTGCTCCCTCCCACAGAGGCAGCCCAGAGGAGATACTGATCAGGCTGCTTTCTTCACATCTAACTTTGGGTCCAGACAATGCTGCCTGGGAAGAGCCTGTTCTGTTCGTGCCTAGAGATGGGGTCTGTGATGAGGCTGATTTCTGAGCTCACTCAGGCCTAGAAAATGGGAGGAGGGGTGTCCATGTATCAATGGGACACAGGACACAGGGCCTGACAGAGACTTCCAGGAGGTGAGGGTGACTCCTGGTCACCAGCCAGCACGAATATGGGGACCTAAAGCCCTGTCACTAAGCCACGAGGGAGTGACATGTGCCGACATACTGAGGGGTCTCGGAGGAGACACGGGGCCCCGGGCGAGTGCAGCCTGCTGGCATCTTGGTCTCCTCCTGGCAGGAGCCTGCGAGGAAAAGCCAGCTGCACCTGTCCAGGCTTCCACAGTACAGATCTGTGATGTCACGAAGGGTAGTGTTTGAAGTCGATTTGTGTAGATTAACTGATGCACGCACGGCATTTCAGTTATTTCCAGCCTTTGTTTGTTTGCTTCTATTTGATGTTCATAGATAATCGGCATGAATTACCCCCCACACCCTGAAGCTGTGTGATGGTGTGTGTGTGGCTGATCATGCCTGGGGTGGAATACACCGTCAGATTTACCCCTTCAACTAAAATAGGGTGATCAAGTCAGCAGCATTCGGTACATTCCCGCTCTAGTTCCAGAACTTCCCCCCCACTCAGAAGGAAACCCCGCAGCTACTAAACCCTCCCTCCCCTTTCCCCTAACCCCTCTCCCCAGCCCCTGGCAACCACTAATCTGATTCATCTTGTATTATTCATCTTTTTACTTTTTGCCAATGGGATATACAAGCAGGGGTATTTATGCATATTTTAAGCTGTTCCGATGACAGGCAGAGCCTTTGGAGATAAGCACTTCTCTCCCTGGAGCTCAGTCGTGTATGTTTGAGGCTAAACAGCTCTCTGTGGGCACAGCCTCTGTTGACTCCCACCTTTGCATTTGCTCCAACTTCTGTGGCTCGAGGCCTCAGCATGTCCTCCTTCCTTCTTCCCTTATCTCCAGGTCCCTACTAAGTGGGAATGGCCTTCCTCAGCCTGTTCTTCCTCCTGCTTAGCTGTGACCCTCCTCTGACCTATAGTTGGCTGAGGAGGAAGTAGCTGAGGAACCACAGCCTCCAAGGCCTGCTGAGTTAGGGAGGGAGGGCTGGAGTCTGGTACCAGGGAGACAATAGGGAGAGGTGGGGACTGTGGCCAAGAAGAGGGCATGTGCCCCTCTAGAGAGGGCAGCTGCTACCCCCCACGCCAATGGCAGCTGTGTGTTCCCAAAGCTTCTGTTTTTCAAAAGAAGTCCCACATATGAGTATTTATATAAAGGTGATTGGCATCTCATCCAAAAAAAGCACGTTCTCATTGTCTGTCCAAAATGGAGGAGCAGAGGTGGCTGGTGGGGAGCCACATGCCCCACACGCTGGGTCCTTTGCTGACAGAACAGCAGGTGCCAGGACAGGAGGTCTGTAGGTTCCTGGAGGCTTGAAAGCCCAAGATAGAGGCATCTGGCTCCATCTCCAGGGCCCCTCGCCCCTGCCCGGCCCTCTACAGATTCTAGAACATTGTCTTCAGCTGCCAGGGTTCCTGTGCTGGTTTCCATGGCACTGCAGTGTGTTTGAGGAAAAAGTGAGCCTGTGAGTTGCCTCCCTGGAGCATCTCAAAGGCCTCCTGTAGACCAAGCACCCTTACTGTGTGATGTGGATTCAGAGGATTTACCAGCACCCAGAGCAGATGCCGTGGGAGGGCCCTGCCTCCCACCCCGCGAGTGGATTGTGCTGAGATGGCCTCGGGGGCTGGGTTACTAGTGGGCAGAGAGAGAGAGAAAAAGAAAACCCCAGCCACAAACCCCAGCCTTGGGAGTAGGTTGGGCACACCAGCTGTTGGGGAGGGGACAGCGAGCTGGGGGCGGCTGGGGGTCCTACCAGACAGAGGGAAGGGCTGGTTTTAACAAGCCCTGGAGGCTTCACCACCTGGCCCCTGCTTGGAAGTTATTCTAAAAGGCTCCTCTTGACAATAGTTGTTATGCTGAAAGGTCCTGGTGGTATTAACTTGGGATCTCAGGTGTCACTCACAAGTGGGAAGAAATTAGCTCTGGCTTCCTGTGAGACCATAGCCACAAACTGGGTCCCAGGCCTCTGAGACGCAGCTGAAAAATTGGCTGGGCCGTTCTGAGCAAGCACCCCTTCCCAGGCCGCCTGGCATTACAGGGACTGGTATAATTGGTGGCCTATGTCCTCCTCATCTATGAGAGACGCGGCCTTGTTAAGCCCTGTTGCAGAAGAAGAAACCGAGGCTCCAAGAGGGTAAGCTGCATAGGAAATTGTAGAGCTGGGATTCGAATGCAAGTCTGTTGGCTGAAAAATCCATGCTCTCATCTTTCTCTTCCTTCCTGCCTCCCCCCTTCCCTCCTTTTCTTCCTTCCTTCCCTCCCCCACTCTCTGGCAATCTCCACAACCACCTTCTGATGGCCTCCTTACACAGCAAATTAGAAGGATGCTCCGCAGGCCCCTGAAATGTAACAGAGGGAGACAGAGCTGCCATCAGCCCTCCCCTGCACTGCCCCAGTCTCCCGATGCCTCCTTCCCTCTGCAACACCCCCACCTGGGTCTATCATCAGTCAGCAGCCAAAATGATGCTGGTAACACCTAAGTCAGACCACCTCCTTCTTCCCCTCAGAACCCCGACTGGCTCCCTATCTGTGCTGAACAAAACATACAACCAATGCCATACGCCAAGGCCAGTTGTGCTGGTGCTGCCAGGCCTGGCTGACCACATGGCCTACCATGCCCCCTCATGCACTCTGTTCCAGGCTCACAGGCTTCCTCCCTGTGCCTCACACTCCCATGGCACAGGCCTGCCCCAGGGCCTTTGCACGACTCCCTCTCTGCCTGGAGCCCTGTTCTCCACACTCTGCTGGCTCCCTCATTCACATTCATGCAGCTGTCTGCTCTCTGCTGCTGAGAGCCTTGTCAGAGAGCTCCAGCCTCTGTTCTAAATCAGCATCCTGTGTGTTTCCTATGCCCCGAGCCAGCCAGTGCAGTTCTTCCCAGCACTTATCACCACTTGACACCAGGGATGTATTTGCTGGTTCATTGCCTGTCTTTCCCCTGAGAATGTAATCTCAATAGAGCAGGGACTTTGTTCATTGCTGTTTCTCCAGCACCAACAACGATTCTGGGCACTGGGTAGGTCCTCAGTAAAGGGCGTTCAGCATGTGAGTCTCTCTGTCCGTGTCAGACACAGAGAGAGTCAATCTGGCATTATGCTTTGAAATGATACGGTTCTGTGACTTTGTTCACCTTACTGGTCTGTCTTGGAGATCTTTATAATTCCCTGCCTATAAACTGGTGGTTCTCAGCCGCCAGTAATTTTACCCATTAGGGAACATTTGGCAATGCCTGGATGCCTTTTATCGTCACACCAAGGCAAAGTAGAGGCCAGGAATGCTGCTAACACCAAGTGCGGCACAGGCCCCACCGTGAAGAGTCACCTGGCCCAAACGTCAACTGTGCCGACGTTGAGAGACCTTAATGCACACATAGCATTCTTTTTTACGGTGACATATTCCATTGAGTAAATGTACCATAATTTAACCACTTGCCCACCACATTTAGGCTATTTCCAATTTTTTTTTTTTTTTTGAGACAGAGTCTTATTTTCTTGCCCCTATAGAGCACTATGGCATCACAGCTCACAGCAACCTTAAACCCCCTAGGCTCAAGCAATCCTCCTGCCTCAGCTTTCTGAGTAGCTGGGACTACAGGTACCCACCACAATGCCTGTCCATTTTTAGAGATGGAGTCTTGCTCTAGCTCAGGCTGGTCTCAAACTCCTGAGCTCAGGCAATTCACATTTTTTTTCTTTTTGAGACAGTCTTACTTTGTGACCCTCGGTAGAGTGCCATGGTGTCACAGCTCACAGCAACCTCAAATTCTTGGGCTTAAGCAATTCTCTTGCCTCAGCCTCCCAAGTAGCTGGGACTATAGGTGCCCTCCACAATGCTTGGCTATTTTTAGAGACGAGGCTGGTCTCAAACCTGTGAACTCAGGCAATTCACCCACCTTGGCCTCCTAGAGTGCTAGGATAACAGGCGTGAGCTGCCGCACCTGGCCTCCACCAACCTTTTACTAATAATGCTGCAAGGAATATCCTTGCGCAAACAGCCCTCTGTGCACGTGGATTGGACAGATACTCAGCAGAGGGCAAGTATCCTTGAAATGGGGAGAATTCCCCACCCCTCTCCTGCCTGCTGTTACTGCCTCAAAGCCCAGCTGCCACCCTGTCCCCAGAGGGGACTGCTGCCTGGATCTCTGACCCCTGGGCTCAGCTGTGCTGGGGTGTACCGTGTCTGGGTATCTTCTCCCCCCATCATGTCTGAAATCCATACAAGTTTTTGGTCTAATTGTACATCGTTCATTTTCAATTTCTCTATACCTTTCATGGTGTGAATACATCACTATTTATTCCTCCATTCTGTGTGATGGCCGTTTGGGACTATGATAAGTAGAGCTTCCCTGAACACTCCGTCCCTGCCTTTCCAAAACACATGGACACATTTCTTTTTGTTTGTTTGTTTGTTTTTTAAGACAGAGTCTCACTTTGTTGCCCTTGGTAGAGTGCTGTGGCATCATAGCTCACAGCAACCTCCAGCTCTTGGGCTAGGGCAATTCTCTTGCCTCAGCCTCCCGAGGACCTGGGACTACAGGTGCCCACCAGAGCACCTGGCTATTTTTGTTGCTGTTGCCACTGCTGTGTTAGCTGGCCAGGGTTGGGTTTGAACCTATCACCCTGGGTATATGGGGCCGGCACCCTACCCACTGAGCCACAGGCACTGCCCAACACATTTCTATTGACTATATCCTAGGAGTGGAATTGCTGGGTCACAGGCAGGCACGTGTCCAGAGAAAGATGGAATTTTTTTTTTTTTAGACAGAGCTTAAGCTGTCACCCTGGGTAGAGTGCTGTGTCATCATAGCTCACAGCAACCTCCAACTCCTGGGCTCAAGTGATTCTCCTGCCTCTGCCTCCCTAGTAGCTGGGATTACAGGTGCCTGCCACAATGCCTGGCTAGTTTTTGGTTACAGCCGTCGTTGTTGTTCGGCAGGCCCAGGCTGGATTCAAACCCACCAGCTTAGGTATATGTGTCTGGCGCCTTAGCCGCTGGAGCTACAGGCGCTGAGCCAGAAAGATGGAATTTTATCTGAAATCTTTCTGTTTTATAGTGGTAGAAACCAATGTATCTTCTTTTTTTTTTGAGACAGAGCCTCAAGCTGTCCCCCTGGGTAGAGTGCGGTGGCATTACAGCTCACAGCAACCTCCAACTCCTGAGCTCAAGCGAGTCTCCTGCCTCCGCCTCCTAAGTAGCTGGGACCACAGGCGCC
>NW_003852442.1:914210-916918 GCF_000181295.1 Otolemur garnettii
CCTTAGGTGTACGTGGCTGGCGCCTTAGCCGGTTGAGCTATAGGCGCCGAGCCATGTATCTTCTTTTTTAAACAAGAATTCAGGCAAGCAAAACATTCTTCAGGCAGGTTAGACCTGCTGGTGGCCAGGCTACCTACACCCTTTAGTCTAAATCAGACCTCATTTCCCTATTAGTCCTATTAGCCTACGATTGATTTCATTTGTTTTATTTTGGTTTTAAAATTTTTACCATTTTCATTCTAGGAGATCTATAACCACATTATAGAAAATTCAGAAAATGGAGGAAAGAAAAAAAACCAAATCAATAGATTTGAGTCGGCTAAAGCAAACCCACTATCTTTGTATGTCTTGTCCTGGTGCCTTTTTCCTGTGTCCATAAATATTTTTAATACACTTGCAGTGTTGTGCTGCTCAAGTTATATAAACTGCCTTTCCACGCAATCCTATTTACATTTGCATCTTATTACCTGGTCTTCACATCCAACTGTGGTTGGTTTTAGATTCATTTTATTTTCTGAGTAGAGAAAACAATGTCTTTCTATTTTAAGCTTATTATTATTAAGTCTATAAATAAAAGCTGCAGGTTAGAAGCGTTTTCTTCCCCGGACAATGAGGCGTTATTCCAGGCACGTGGTGCTGAGAGCACGGAGTCTGCAGTCACGCTGCTTGGATTCAGAATCCCAGCTCGACTCCTTCTCAGCTGGGTGATGGCTCTCCGCCTCAGTTTACCTTAGTTGGAAAGTGGGGGATGATAACCAGCGGCTGGCTCAGAGGCCGGGGTGAGGATTAAATGAGGTGATACCTATAACATGCTCGGAACAGGGGCTGGAACTTTGTAAACCTATAGCAAGGGCTGGCTATTTACTCTTAGGTATGACAATAACTATTTTTTATGTTTACTTCTCTCTATATAAAAGTAATATTTGAGGCTGGGCATGGTGGCTCATGCCTGTAAGCACTCTGGGAGGCCAAACTGGGTGGATTGCTTGAGCTCAGGGGTCCAAGACCAGCCTGAGCAGGAGCAAGATCCCATCTCTAGTAAAAATAGAAAAACTCACAGGGCATAGTGGTTCGTACCTGTAGTCCCAGCTGCTCCAGAGGCTGAAGCAAGAGGATTGTTCAAGCCCAAAAGTTTGAGGTTGCTGTGAGCTATGATGCCATAGCACTCTATTCAGGGCACAGAGTGAGACTCTGTCTCAAAAAAAAAAAAGTAATCTTTATCACAGAAACTTCAGAATACCTAGAGAGAAGCCCTGTGAACACCTGTGGCTATATGCTGCCAGCCTGGTCTCAGTGCATATGTAAATATGCATACGTGTATACCCAATATTCAAGATTACACATATATACCATTTTGTTACCTGTTTTTTGGTGACCCCAGATTTTCTTTCTATGCCACTGCTGGGAGACAGTTCTCCATGAGTTCCTCAGGTTCCTGCATGTCTTGTAGGCAGAAGCATTTACCATGCTTTCAAGGATATTTGTATAGCAAACAGCTTTTTAGTGGATAGATGTAGTGTCTCCCTCCAGAGCAAAGGGCAAATTCGTTTTCTGTTCTCTGTGTAACACAGATGTCTCCCTCCAAAACAAGGATCAGGCAGGCTTCCTGCCCAGTATATGAGATTTAGGTTCCTTAAGCTCAGGGCTCCTCAGCGGTGAGGACCATGCTCTGTGCCACATCCACACATCCCCCTTCATACTGCCCCCCTGGGACGTATGGACAAGGGGAACGGATACAAATGTAAAGCTCATGTCACCTACTGTGCTGTACACATCCCTGGTAGGCGTGTACTGAGGAGAGGAATGGAAATGCCTGGTTATGGCACAGGCTGTGGTTCAGCCTTAGTAGAGACTGAAATGCATAGAAATTTTTTTTAAATTTCAGATTAATGTGAAGGTATAATTTGGTTAAAACATTTGCCATTTGTTAGGAAAAGTCCCTGTTGTAGTTGTGTCCTGCCCCCTGACATTGTGTCCATTAAGTGGGAGAGCACCAATCCCCTCCCCCCTCCCCTCTCCCATCTTCCTCCTTCCCCTCCCCCCACCATGAAATGAATTGAGTTTTTCTCTCATGTGGGCGTGTATTAAATCGTCTACTGGTTCCACATTAGTATTGAGTATATTGGATACTTGCTTTTTCATTCTTGTGATACTTTGCTAAGTGGAATGTGTTTCAACTCCATCCAGGTTATGGACATAGTCTCCATCTTTTTGTGCCCAAATAATAGTCCACGGTGTACATATACCACTGTTTACTAATCCATTGCTGGGTTGATGGGCATTTAGGTTGTTTCCACATCTTAGGGATTGTACATTGAGCTGTGATAAACAGTCTAGTGCAAATGTCCTTTTGATAAAATTATTTGTTTTATCAAACACATAATGCCCAGTAACGGGATTACAGGGTGAAATGGAAGGTCTATTTTGAGTTCTTTGAGGATTCTCCATGACAACTGTTTACTTAATGAATGACTTTACTGAGTCAAAGAATCAGGATGATGGGTAAGTAGAAATAAATTGCAGGCAGGGCTGGCCTCATGGGTGGGTCTCTCCCAGGGCAGTGGTCAGGGGCCCTGAGCTCAGAAGGGCCCATGCTTTGGACTTAATCCTCTGTGTAGTTGTTGTATTGAAATTCTTGGCGCCAGCCACGTACACCTAAGGTGGCGGGTTCGAATCCCCAGCCCGGACCCGCCAAACAACAATGACAG
>NW_003852442.1:917125-919805 GCF_000181295.1 Otolemur garnettii
AAATTCTTAATATTTGTACCAATGGGACAACGGGGCGTGTCCTCCTCCCCCATCCTCCTGGGTGGCATCAGCAGAAGGCCTGGCTGGCATTTATGGCTGCAATGTTGGCTGTCCCCTGGGGCTGGCATGAAGGGGCAGTGGGGGACACAGCCCTGAAGGATCTGGGGGGGGGTCCTCCTGCAGCTGGGCAGCCCCAGGCTGGGGAGCTGCCTTTCAGAGATGGAAAAGCTCATGAAACGATCATGAGGTCGCAATTCATAATGCATGAGAGGTCGCATGGGCGCCTTGCTGGACACAGGGCCTTTGTTCCCCGCAAGGACTATGGGAGCGCTTTCCTCATAATCGTCTCAGAGAGGAAGGAAGCGGAGAAGATTTATCTCCTAGAGTCTAATCAGCTTCCCTGGGCGAGGGGGTTATCTTTCCCTCTCAAACCTCTGAGTGCTCCCGAGAGAATTCTTTGTAACGGGTTACAAAGAGCCAGACTTGGAAGGGTCAAAGATCTATAGCTTGCTTACAGAGTCAGAAAATATACATTGTGTGTGTGTGTGTGTGACACAGAGAGAGAAGCTTCCTTCCAGATAAGCCTTTCACAGCTGTCTGTTTTGTTCACTTTCAGCCTCCTTATGAAAGACTTTTGTTTGTTTGTTTGCTTGCTTTAGTTTGTTTTTAAGCAAGAAGAGAAAGAAAATAACAAGAAAGGATGGGATTTTCCCTAAGCCCCCAGCACAAGTCAATACTAGCTTGGCTAGAGATGGGTTTGAGGCCAAAGGTCAACTCATCAATCACCAGATGCACTTTGAGGGCCTCATTCCTAGAAGGGAGGCTCAGGGGAGAGGCAGCTGAGCCGACTGAGCAGGAGGGCAATGCTGAGTGTGTTTCTCAGGAAGTTTCAAGGCAAATTTGTTTCTTTCTTTTTACCATTTGCTGTTTCCTGCTTCCACGTGGCAGCCATGTTGGCAAAGTGGGACCCTGCCTCTGTGGCCAGAGCTGATTGGATCAGGGTTGGACACCTGACCCAAGCCGGGCCAATCAGATTCTCTGTCTTGTGAAATTGCCATTGGACTGATGTTTGGGACAGAGGAGCTGAAGTCTTGGGTGAGGCAGGCATCCCTGTTGTCTGTCTCAGAAAGAGAATAAGACGGGTGCAGAAATGATAGCTCAGTGGGGGGCAAGGGCTTGCGAAAGGTGCCTCCTGGGCTTCTTTTAGTTTTCCAGGCCCTGTGTCCAGCCCCATGAGGCCCAACCAGATTCTTGCCTTTGGGTTTTCTGTGACATCCCCTTGTCCTTCCAGTAAATCTCCTCTTGGTAATTAAAATGCTCATAATGGCTTTATCTAAGACCAGCCACAGAAAGTGGAGGCTTGATGTAAAAGGAAATGGTACGTTCCTTTGTTCAAAAATTTAAAAAACTTTCAATATGGCAACAATGCCTGGACCCCTTCTAAGCTTGAGGCCCTGTGCAGCTGTGTGGCTCACACACCTATCAAACCAGCCCTGGGTTTATGTCATCTGTAACCAAGGGAACCTAGAGCAAGACTGACCTGGTTGGACAGGTGGTCATCCCACTCAAAGGAAAGACATTTCAAAGCCTTCCTACAGCTACATCAAAGGGGAAACCATGGACAGTGAAACCTCAGAGGACAGAGAAAGCCCAAGATAACTAAATAGAAGGAAAGAAAAGGCATTTCAGGTGCAGGTGACTAAGCAGAGAGCTCTGGGGTGGGGTGGGAGCTGGGAGCAAATTCCACGGCACTGATGCAGGGGCAGATAGAGTCTGACCATCAGGAGGAACGTTTCCGGGGCCGAGGGTGCAGCCCAAGAATCCAAGAGGGACTAACCCAAGTGCATGATGATGAAGCAGGGGAGACCAAGGCACAGAGAGCCTTCTCTTCATCATGCAGAGAAGGGGTCCAGTAAGCAGCACAGGGAGGAGGAGCTGGAAAGGATGACTGGCACCTCTTGGGAATATACCTGTACATCTGTAGTCTGGTGTCTGTTATGTTTAATTAGCTGCGGAATTAAGACTCCTGTCTGCACTCTCCATGGTGGTTTCCAATATCCCCTTGCAATCTTTTATAAACCCTCTTTGTTTTTTGGATTGGATAAAGTGTATCTGTGCATGGAAGCCAAGATGCTGGGGCTCACAGGGGATGGGGAGACATCAGCGGTGTTCATACAGAGGCCCTGTGCTCCAGGGCAGGAGCGCATGGTACCTGGGCACAGCTCTGGGGCTGATGGGGACGCCGGGGTGTCTCCTGATCACTTTCCTCTAGATCAGCAGTTCTCAACCTGTGGGTCACGACCCCTTTTTAATAATGAAAATACGGTGTGGCATGGGGAAGGTTGAGAACCACTGCTCTAGAAGATTGTTAGACTGTTGGCTAGGACCACACTGATCCCACAACTTGTGTCATGTCACTGTTACACGGCCACCTTCTTGGTGGCCACCTGTTCTGCCCATGGCTCAGTGACTTCCCCTTGAGGGCCATCTCACAATGATTTGGGACCCATTGACATGGATTAAATATCTTGGGATCGTGGCAGGTCCAGAAATGGATGCCCAATTCTGGCTCACTGGTATTAAAAAATATTTCAATTGTCATGAATTGTATACTGGCCACATGTACCAGTGGAAGCCCGGGAGTATTGCTTTGATAATCTTATACTTCGACTTAAGATTT
>NW_003852442.1:919825-920111 GCF_000181295.1 Otolemur garnettii
GCCTGGAGAAGGTAATGTCTCCTCATCATGTGATACTCAATTTGTACCATAAATTATGAACCTGGGGAAAAAAAGAAAAAGAAAGTCATGAGCGACCTCGTTGACCAACTGTGATGCCCGAGCTAACTGTATCTGTGGCATCTTCCTGGTTTACTGCTTTTAGTAGCTTGTTGGAAATAAGGTTGAGCTGGAGTGATGCTCTGAGTATGACAGGGATCAGGCTGTGGGTGCGGGCAGGTCTAGATTTACGTCACAGCATTGCCACTGACTGGCCTGGGACAGTCAG
>NW_003852442.1:920495-927180 GCF_000181295.1 Otolemur garnettii
AAAAAAAAAAAAAAAAATGAACAGAATCATCTTTCCCTACCTCCCCAAGTTGCTATAAAGATTAAAGGAGATAATTTGATAAATTATTATCAGGAATAATTCTAAAGTCTTGTCTGGAGATAGCATCAAACTACTTTGCTAATCATACCTGAGATGACATCATTGGCTACAGCTCTTCAGAGATCAGAACTAGCCTAGTTTCTGGGGCTTGCAGACAGCAGGTGCGCAGGGAGGGACCGTTGAGGAACAGCACCTGCTGAGGGGAATGGTGCTCATTTAGCAAATCCTGACGCAATGCCCGCGAGAATCCAGCCATTAAAAATTATGATATAAAAGGGGGGAAAAAGAATAGGAAATTGTATGATTCTGTGTTGTTTCATTTCATTAGGTAGCTGGCTAGAAATCCAGCTCTCCTAGGGGAAAAGGACAAAGGCAGAGACCCCCCAGGTCCCCATCTCACCTTAATCCTGGCTGTGATTGCCCACACCGTGGGAGGAGGGACCACCTCCCTCCCACCAATCTACCAGTCATGTGGAAGACTCTCCAGCCTGACAACAGGCACAATGGAATCTTAGAGGTGGCCTAGAACAGCCTTCAGACTAATCATGTCATCAGCATACATCTCTACTGCAGTCCACCCCCTCCACCCCCTACTGGGCTCTCAGACAGGCTCTTGAGAGGTCTCAGGGCACAGTAAGACTCTGGTTCCCAGGTGACCTCTAAACCACGAGGTAGGCCCAACCCAAGAGGTATAAAAGAAAACCACTGGCCACAACCCAGGCTTCTTTGCCCTTTAGTCTCGACAATGGAGGCCTGTTTGGCTGAACATATCTTGCTCTGTGAAGCTTCTTACTCTATAACCTATCTTTCTTTTCCTCCGTACCCTTGGTTTCATGCTTGCCTGACTTTGGGGTTGGCTGGTCATTCTTCGGCCAAGAGCACTCCAAGAACAGAGGACGCAGACAGCTGCCTGGAACCCTGACATTTTAGGAGACAGGCAGCCGCCTTGAAACCCAACAATTTCGCATCACAAGATTATAATTAAGATGTGTAAATAGTCACAAGTTTAAAAAAGGAAAGAAAGGAGGGCAGGTCACGAAGGTGCTAGGAGTGGCTGTAGGGGAGCAGCGTGGAATGGACGTGAGCTGCTTGGTAGACGGGGCCTTGGCTGACATGGGGAACTTGGCACTTGAACTCTTTCCTAAGTGATAAGGGTGTCTCACTGGGGCTGGACCACAGGCAACGTCGCTCATGCTAACTACCTGCTTTTCCTTCTGGGAGTCTGGGAGTTGGTAGGTGCTAAGCAGAAGGTCCCTAGGTGACCAGTCCCTTGGCCAACTCTTGGGTCGAGTCTCTGATGGCCTTCCCTGGACAGAAACTTTACAGAAATGTGGCTGCATGTTTGCTAACAGAAGACTGCTCTGTGATCCTTCCCAGGGAGGGGAGTGCCTGGGGGAGCCTCAGTGACGTCCTACAGATTCACCTGTGTGTTTTCCCCTTTCCACCTGCCTGTGACATTGCCTCACATACCGCTTGGCCACGAGTACAACAGCAGCCTGTGTGTGCTGCAGGCTGTGAGTTCTTCCAGCAAATCTGTGGACATGGGGGTGGTCTTAGGGATGTCTGCCCCAGTGTGTGTGTATGTGTGTGTGCGTGATTTCTTGTTTCTGTCTAGAAGGTATTTCAATTGCTTTCCTAAAGAAAAAACAAATATGCTTCTACATTTTGCTCAATGAACACGCAGCCCAGTAGTAAGATCATGTTGCTGGTGTGGCGTCCTCAGTGACAGCTCCTAGCGGCTGCTCAGCTGGGCAGCTTCCTTCCCACACTGGCCCTGGGCTCTAATGTGCCTCCCGCTGAGACCATCTGAACCTGCCACCACCCATCGTTATCCTACTGGGCTGCATGAAGGAAATGCTGGGATATCCTGGAGCCAAGGTCGTGCCCCTGGAAGGGAACTGACCATGAACATGATGAGATAGAAAAACTCCCCAATACAGACATATTCGGGCAGCATCCTTACGTGTCTTCAGAAATGGGACCAAGTCCCTCAGCTGTCCTGGGGAATTCCTCTCAGGAAGGCTAAGGCGACTGCTCATTCTTTCCTGAAAAGGTCATTGCTTGTATTGTATTTGCTGTCCCTTCGCCTGCCCTGGCTAAGCTTATAAACGGGAGGATCAAAACGGAGGGATTTCAGCGAACCCAGCCCTTCAGCAAAAGGACACTTTGCCCAAAAATGCAAACCCGGCAGCCAGATTGCTCCAGAGTTTTCAAGTGGTAACACTTTTGTGTTTCTTTGTTCAGGCTCTGATTTGTCTGCTTGGGGAGTGTGTTTGCTGGGGTGTCACAACTGACCCAGGGTGGCCTTGCTCGATAGAGACTCTGCCCACACCTGCCCATCTGTGGAAGTATGAATGGGTGCAGGAAGGAAGGACTGCCCGGGCAGGTGTGGCTCTCAGAAACGCAGCAAACTTGATCCAGGAGCCTAAACTGAGGCAGGCTGGACACCAAAGGGAGCAGAGCATGGCCGAGAGAACAAAGCTGTGATGTTAGACCCGTTTGGGACCCAGACCTGCCCTGGCCAGTGCACGCAGGCAAGGAAGTCACTCATGAGACCTATCTGAACATCTGTGTCCTCAGCTGGGACAATCATTTCTAGCTCAGGGGCACAATGAGGACAGCTCTGGATGGTGTGTAAAGTGCCAGCAGCTGTTGTGGGCCACCAGCTCCCCAGGGGGAGGACCTGTGGGGGGGAGGGAGTAGGGTAGACTTTGTACTTTCCTGTGGGGGAAGAAAGGATGTGGGGGAGGGAGTTAACCTTTATGGAAAGTCATAATGTACTAGGAACTTGACATTTTATTTAATCCAAGCAGGAATCCTTTGGACGAGGGGTTGGACTCTTCAAAAACTTAATATGCTCCCCAATACTTCAGGGATCTCATTAAAACGTAGACTCTAGTCCAGCGGGTCTGGGGCTGGGGGCTGAGATCCTGCATTTCTGACCAGCCTGAGGGGGAGGCGACGCTGCTGGTCCATGACCACACTTTGAATGTCGAGAACGTAGGAGACTCACCGTGCCCATTTCACAGATGAGGAAACAGGCTCAATGAAGAAACCCAGGTCCGTCTGACTCCAAAGCCTACTATGCTCTTTCTCCTGTGCTGATGAAGGTTTCCCAGTGGCTGATGACATCTGATGGCAGCATGACAGGGAGGGAAATGAGGTGGGTGAACAGCAGGGGCCTGAAGCAAAGGGAAGGAAGGAGGGACACAGAAGTTCCCACAGCGGGTCAGGTGTGAGGTTGTAAAGCTGGGTGTAGGAGGTGAGACTTGGGTGAGGATGGGTGTAGCAGGGGGCACGGGGTGGTGCTGAGTGCTGCAAAGCTGAGCCTGGTCAGTCAGGGTCTTCAGGAAGGATGGCACACCCAAAGTAAAGAAGGGGCTTTACAGAAGCATGGGCAGGCCAGAGGGGACCACAGCAGGGCAGGAGGAGAGAACGGGGTCACTGGAGCCCAGGAGCATTTGCTGCTATGTGGGGAGAGGTCGGCCAATAGGAACTGGGGCTGAAGGACGCAGCCACTGCCTGAGCCTGGTGTGGGTGGTGCGGGGAGAGGCAGGAGTCTCTTTTCTTCTGGCCTCTGAGCTCCTGCTGGCCAAATCCAGGGAGCCTGAGTGACCATTTTACAGATGGGGAAGCTGAGGCCAGTAGCTTGTGCATTTGCATCTTGCCCCTGTGCTCTGCCTCCTCTGGCTGACGGTGAGCACGTTTCCTCGAGCTGCTGCGTGTCCCAGACCCCGGGGAGCTTTGATCCGGTGCACAAGCCCAGCGGCTCTTTCTCTGGGTCTCCTTCCCGTCTCCCAAGTGCAGGGCAATGGCTAAGTACATCCTTTCTGGAATCAAATGCCCTGGTGTGAGTATCAGCCTAGCCTCTCTGGTTAACCTTTCTGTGCCCTGGTTTTCTCGTATCTAATATTTGGATAATACCTGAACTTGCTTCGTAGAATTTTGGAGATTAAAGGAGTGGATGCCGGTAAAGGGCTTAGCAGCACAGGGCTTGGCTGGTATGTCATGAGCATGATCTGTATGCTTGGTATTAATATATTTTAAAATAACAACAAATCCATTATTTGCTCAAAGAACAGAACTTTGTTGGAAGATTTAAAAAATCTGTCCCCGGGTAGCCTGTCAAGCCGTCTGCTCTGCTTAGCCCTAGGAGTCCTGAGCCACAGCCTGAGCCCTGCTGGCCCAGCTGTCTGCTCCGGGCAGCTTACAGGGTCCCTCTGAGTTTCAGTTTTCACATCTGTGAGGTTGGGGGTCATCCTGCCCAAGATGCCTACGGGCATTTAAAGAAATAGGGGCTTAAAAGCAGCCAGTAGCTGAATCTGAGAGTCCTCCCGCTCCTTTGTGACCATTTAATCTCAGACTCAGGCAGGCAGACAGAACATCAGAGGCGCCGTGGTGCCTCTATGAGTTGGCCACCCGCCACCGCTGGGAAGCCCTCGGAGTCATTAACAACACGGGCTCAAAAGTAGCAGCCACTGTCTTTTCCTGTTTTCCACCTCGTGGGCTGATGAGGGGCCAGAATTGTCATCTCCACAGTGGGCCTGAAAGGACCTCAGGAACTCCGAGTCCTAACAAAGAGAACAGTATGCTTGTGGCTCCAAGGAGGCCGTGGCCTCCACTGAGCGTGCTGAGGCCTGGACCCATGGCCCCTTCTCTGAGGCATCACATGACTCTCCCGAGTCGGGGGACGGTCCCCCTTCCTCTGACTGGCTGGGTCGACTGAGGGCGGATTTGTGTTTCCTGGTAGGGATTTGTCAGAATCTCCTTAGGCCCTTAGCAGAGCTGGTGCTGTTGACCAAGGTTGCCCAAAGGCAGGCGTGGAGGCCGGATCTGCGGGACTGCTGGGAGGCGGGAAGGAGGCAGAAGGGCAGGGGGAGAGGCGACACCCCTCCGTCCCCTAACCCTCACTCTGCATGGGAGGGGGCCAAACTGGAAATCTGAACACTGTCTCCGATTTTCATGGATGGGCTCTGGGGAGGGGTCTATGTGAGCACAGAGTGGACGGAGCCACCAAGGCAGAGCCTGGGCCTCCCCCGCTCCTTCCTCAGGTTCCTCTGAGCAAACAGTCGGTGTCGCCGGGCTTTCCTTTTCCACACAGCTAAGGGGGGCTTGGTGGTCACACAAAAGCGGGTTATGGAGGTATTTTATTTTATTTTATGGAGGTATTTGAATCACTAAGATGGTGACCATGGGACGGGGTCACAAACATGAACAAAAAAGTCTGCACGGCCTTTGCTGCCCTTCCAAGCAGGGTGGAGGGGCGGGCGGTAGGGCTGACAGGCTCTCAGGTCCTTGCAGCTTGGTGAGGGTGACAGGTTACATGTATGTCAGGGAGGACAGGAGGTGCAGCTGCTAAAGGGAGCAAATGCGAGATCCAGTCCAGAAAAGACGGCTCCCACCCTGGAGCAGGAGCTCTAACACCCATCCTCTGAAGAAGAGGGGGCAGATGGAGGGCTGGGAGGGCCACCCTGAGAGCGCCAGATACGCCCTCATTGCCTGTGGCCAGCTGGGGGTTGGGGACACCCAGGGCAGCTTCTGGAGAACTGTGGGATCATGTTTAAATCTGGAGACTCCCGGGATCGTGTTTAAATGCAGATCCTGACTCAGTAGGGCCTGAGGCTGCATTTCTAGCTGGCTCCAGGGTGGCACTGCTGGTGCGTGGACCGCCTCTGAGTAGACTAGGGATAGCGTTTCTTCTGATGTGTTCCCTGGACCAAACGCATCAAAGTCACCTGGGAAGCGGGTTAAAACTGGGGAAACCCCAGACATCCTTCCTGGCCTGCAGAATCAGGATTCTGGGAGCGAGCCCCAGAAATTCGTGTGTTTAACTACCTCCCCAGGATGGTGTCTTCTAACTCCCGAGGTCTGAAGTGCTCAGGGTCTTCCTGGAGTGAAGTAGACCTGGGAACATGGCAGCTTCTGGAGGAGCCTGGGCCTCCTGTTTATTGGAGTGGGGAGAGGAGCACCCACAGTTTTGGAAAACCTTTCCTGCTCCAAGTCCCAGGCCTTACATTCACGAGTGTATTTAATCCTCACAGCAACCTCTGTGAGGCAGGCCCCATTTCTTCTCCCATTTTACAGATGAGGAGACTGAGGCTGGGGGAGAAGCTTGTTACTCAACGTCGGGAGCACGGCAGCTGTCCGGCAAGCTCTGCTCCTAGTTCCACCCCTGCCCCCTTGCTTGGTCTCAGCATAGCTCTATTCAGATTAGAAACTTCAACATGTGTGCGAATCACTGGGTCACCACAAGCCAGGTTCAGGTTCCCAGGAGTTGCCAACCCTATTGCCCTTGGCCCAGGCTTTGGTTAGCACAGGCTTAGGACCCAGGGCATGTCTCTTAACACTCAAGGACAGTGGCTCGGAGCCTGGAGCTCAGCGGCTAGGGCACCAGCCACATACACCAGAGCTGGCGGGTTCGAATCCAGCCTGGGCCTGCCTGACAATAACAACGAAAAAATAGTCTGACATTGTGGTGGTGCCTGTAGTCCCAGCTACTTGGGAGGCTAAGGCAGGCTGAGGCAAGAGACTCGTTTAAGCCCCAAAGCATGAGGTTGCTGTGAGCTGTGACCCCACAGCACTCTACCAAGGATGACAGCTTGAGACTCCACCTCAAAAAAAAAAA
>NW_003852442.1:927464-931761 GCF_000181295.1 Otolemur garnettii
CAAAGTTCTTTTCTTTAAAAAATCCTGGCACACCTAAGATACTCTCAGGGCACAAGGGTTGAAAATCAGTGTTCTAGGCTCGGTGCCTGTAGCTCAGTGGTTAGAGTGCAGGCCACATACACTGAAGCTGGAGGGTTCGAACCTGGCCCAGGCCTGCTAAACAACAATGACAACTGCAACAACAACAACAACAACAAAAAATAGCTGGGCATTGTGGTGGGCGCCTGTAGTAGTCCCAGATACTTGGGAGGCTGAGGCAGGAGAATCGTTTAAGCCCAAGAGTTTGTGGCTGCTGTGAGCTGTGATGCCAGAACACTCTACCGAGGGCAACATAGTGAGACTCTGATTCAAAAAAAAAAAGAAAAGAAAAGAAAAGAAAGAAAGAAAGAAAAGGAAAAGAAAGAAAATCAGTGCTCTAAGAGATGAGACCCCAGGCATCCTTCGGTGGGGCAGGGAAACAGGGAAAGTCATCCAGACCTCCAGCAGCATCCATCCTGTTTTCTAGCCATTTTAACAGCTGGTCAAAGAGACCAGGTTGCCATCTAATTGCGGAGTGATTGGCGCTTCCTAGCCACAAATAGCCTGTTTACTCACTCACTGTGGATGAGCACCTGCTAGAGGATTTCTCTGAAAACCACACAGCTGTCCAGGGGCCTGCTGGTCTCCTTAGGCACCTGGTGGGAATCACCTTTTCTAAGCAGCTCAGCAGACCTGCCTGCCAAGAACAGAAGCTGTAAACTAGAAAAGCCTGGGAAGGCTGGGCGCGGCGGCTCACTCCTGTAATCCCAGCACCCTGGAAGGCTGAGGCGGGTGCATTGGGACCCCCGTCTCTACTAAAAATAGAAAAATTAGCCGGTCATCATGGTGGGCACTTGTAGTCCCAGCTACTGGGGAGGCTGAGGCAGGAGGATCACTTGAGCCCAGGAATTTGAGGTTGATGACACCATAGCACTCTACCCAGGGTGAAAGCGTGAGACTGGGTCTCAAAAATGAATGAATAAGTAAATAAATAAATAAGAAAAGCTTAGGAGGTCATCAGGGTGGTGTGGCTATAAACAGGAGGGAGCCAATAGGAGCGCCTCTCACAGAATGACGGCCTTGGGATGTGGGTGGGTGAGCACCTGGGACCCGTGGGTACAGGGTACGTTTTCACGTCACAGACTGGCCCACAATGAAGCTGTTCCCGGCTTTTCATCACAGGAGAAGAGTGAACATTCTACAGAAGGATGTCCTTACTGTGTTTTTAATCTCATCTTCTCTAACATTTAGGTGTTAGGATGACTTCGTTCTGAAATAGGCAGTGATAAAAGGTAGTGTCTTTTTTTTTTTTTCCTTTAAATGTCCTTAGGTGGTAAAATAATCAGCAGGCGGTTTTGCCCTGATGTTTTCCATTCATCTATGACACCCACAAGTCTGGAAACCTCAGTATTCGGCTGTGTGTGAGGGTGAAGAGGCACGGACTTGGTTGTCAAACGCAGGCTCGTGCAGAAAAGCAAAAGATGGAACGTACCAGAAACGCCCATCCCCAGGCCACTGGCTCTGTAAACGACGTAGCCTCAGACAAGGGCACAGTCTGGAGACGCGTGTGAGAGTCGTGATTCCGCTGCGAGGAGGGAAATGAGGCAACATCAGTCGGTTTCTGACCTGTGTTCACAGGAGATAACAGATATGAATGTGTTTTCACAGAACTTTGACAAATTTACATGAAGCCTCCAGCCACAATGGCTTCTAGGGAGCGAGTTTCCTTTTTCTTATACCCTCTTTCAGACTCGGTGAAATTTTATTGGGTTTGTGAATGATGAAGGAAACTCCTGGCTCAGAGGCTATTGACATGGGATTTTATTTCTTTACACCTCAGTTTAAAGCTGATCGCTTTTAAAATCCCACTGGGCTGGTGCAGAGGCTGCCAGGCTCAGAGCCCCTCACCACCTGGTCCTTACACTGGAGCCTGTGTCAGGTCCCAGCAGGGTTCCCTAAAACAGTCTGCTGGTAAATATTTGCATTTTTAACAAGCTGCTGTTGCTGTTGGTGGTCTGGACCCCACTGAGGCTGCCCCCTTAAGGGCTCCAACCCTGGTGGCGGGTTTTTCTCTCCCCATAAAGCAGCAGCAATGGGGACTCCCTTGACCTGCTACTTCATGGTTAACCAGGAAAGCTAGGCTGGCTTGGCTGCAACTTAGCAGGACCCAGGAGTGTTTGAAAGTGTCCACACCCAAGCCTGACCCCAGACCTGCCACATCAAAATCTTCAGTGGGCTCGGCCATGGGTATTTTTAAGAAAACCACAGGTGAACTTTGAATATGGACTGTGTGTTTGTTTCCTAAGGCCACCATAACCAAGAACCACAAATGAGGTGGCTTAAAACAAGAGAAGAGTATTTTCTCATGGCTCTGGAGGCCGGAAGCCTGGAACGAGGTGTCAGCAGGGTAGTCCCTTCTGAGGCCACTCCCTCTGGCTTGTAGGTGGCTATCTTTTCCCTGTGTCTCCCCACATCATCTGCCCTCGATCCATGTCTGTTTCTGTGTCCTAATTTCCCCCTTTTCAAAGGACACCCTTCCCTGGTATGACCCCATCTCAACTAATCTCACCTGTAATGCTCCCATCTCCAAGAGTCACAAACTGAGGTAGTGGGGTTAGGACTGCAGATGAATTTGGGGGGGGTACAAAATTTAAAGTTTGCTTCTCATACTGTAAGAGCACATCAGTGACTGGGGGGCCTTGTTAAGATGCAGACTCTCGTCAGTGGGCCTGGGGAGGGACCCGAGATTCCGCATTTCTAACCAAAATCTAGCAACCGAAGGTCAGATTAGATGAAAAACTTATGGTTAATTGTGTTAGGTGTGTCATGGTTTTGAGGTTAGTAAAAAAGTATCCAAAACATCAAATGTATTGAAATCTGAAATGTTGGATAACTCACTTTCTTCCAGGAAACAGTAGGAGATACAGCAACACCTATAGGTGGTGGGTATAAGAGGATTTGCTAGTCTGTGTTTTGGCATTTTAGAAATCCTTCATAATAAAATCAGGAAAAGCTCCCCAGAGGGGACCACTTTCACACTGTCAGTGGGATTGCAAACTCATGTAGCCTCTTGGGAAAGAAGTATGGAAAGTCCTCAGAGAACTCCAATTAGACCTCCCACTTGACCCTGCAATCCTACTGCTGGGGATCTACCCAGAAGATAAAAAAATTATTTTATCACAAAGACATTTGCACTAGACTGTTTATCGCAGCTCAATTTACAGTCGCCAAGATGTGGAAACAACCTAAATGCCCACTGATTCAGGACCAGAGTAACAAACTGTGGCATAGGTACACCATGGCATACTATTTCAGCCATAAACTGATGGGGACTTTACATCTTTTGTGTTATCCTGGATGGAGCTGGAGCACATTCTTCTTAGTGAAGCATCACAAGAATGGAAAAGCAAGTATCCAATGTACTCAATACGGATATGAAGTCAGGAGACGATCTGATGCACACCCACCACCCACAAAGGAGAAAAACTCAACTTCAGTTCAAGTTGGGGAAGGGGGAGTTTGGGAGGGGGGCAATGTGAGAGGGGGATTGGCGTGCCCCCACTGAATAGGCACAATGTAGGGGTATCAGGCACACCTCTTGGGTGCAGGACACAACTATAAGATGGACTTTACCTAACAATTTCAAATACTATACCCTGCTTCTTTGGATCCTCATATTAACCTGAAGTGAAAGAAAAGCTAAGCTCTCCAGGTGAGTCTAGGGTGTGGGTGGGGACTGGGCACCCCAAGTGCCCTAACTGCTGGCAGCCGCCCGCTGTGTGACAGCTTGTCATGCCTGTTTTCCAACCATAGCTACCTCTGCCTTTTGGGATGAAGGAGGGAGGCAAGATCCTGGGAGTCCCCCTACCTGGTCACCTGCTCCAGGCACCAGGGACAATTTAGGTTTTAAGTGACATTCTGTTTCTGCTCTTTGTTTGCTGACCACACATCTCTTTATCATCATCATTGTGTCATGGGCAAGTCTGTGCCCTGTGCCCGAGTTCTGCTCTCAAGTTCCCCCCTCTGTTATTATTTAACTGGCCCCCGTTCCACCTGCTGGGCTGATGGTGCATCAACCGCTCCTAAGGACCAGCCCGCGTGGGGTCCTTTATGGGCTGCCCCGTTCTGGAGGATAGGGTCTCTTGTCGCCTTTGGAGTCCCCACCCTCAGCACAAAGCACACTGCAGGCACCCAGGAAACGTGTAGAGTGTATGAAGAGTTAATTGTGCAGGTATCTAAAGGCCTGGTCTACTCCCAAGGAGCCAAGGTCAAGGAGCTG
>NW_003852442.1:931914-941791 GCF_000181295.1 Otolemur garnettii
CGTGCAATTCTAAATTTTCTAGTATGCCTTAGAAACAAGAAAAAAAGCATGCATTGATTTTGATAATTTAACTGAATATTGCCGAGATGTTTCCACCTATAACCTGTATTTTATAATCAGGTTATAATTTTCTTGCAAGGGAGCATGAAAATGAGCCCCTGTTGGTGGAGTGTCCTGTGTTTGAACACGGATTTGGATGTTGTGCTAGAATTACGTGAGGCTTGACTATAGGGGGAAGCAAGTATATGGGACTTCTGGGAGCTATCTTTGCAACTTCCCAGGAGCCTTTAATTATTTCCAAATAATATAAAGGTTTGAGATGTCATATAACTAAACCAAAAAAAAAAAAACAAGTCCTTGATCTCTGGGGTATATATCATGGTTAAGCCCATCTCAGTTGAGCCCAGCGGAGTTCAGGTGCTCAGCGGCCATGTGTGGCTGCTGTGTTGACAGCTGTAGCCTTCACCCCTTAATCCAGGGCAGTGTCCTTGGAGGCGAACTCCCCGGTTGTCTGGCAGAGAAGCTGCTGATCTCAGATTTACTGCTCTCCTCCAGCCTCTTCCCTTGTCTGTTCCCCCCTCCCCCCAGCTCTGGCGGTTGAACTGAAAATCTTATCTGTTAAATGGGATAATAATGGCGCCAAGCCCTGGAGTTGCTGTAAGGGTTGAGTGAGATACGGTGTACCCAGCACTTAGCATGAGCCTGGCCGTGGGTTGCCGACCTAGGTGCTGACACTAGCATTAACCACGTTTGAAATCCAAAACAGTGGCTTCCTCTGGTTCTGCTTAATGTTAGAGAACCCTACTGGCTCGCTCTCCTAATCTTCCCCAAACAGTAAATTCCTGAGCATCTCTCCTCCTAGGACAACCTCCCCACAGGCAGCTCTGCACCCGAGTCCTGCTTGCCCATCCCCTGTCCCTCCTGGGAAGGCAGCTGGCTGCCCAGACCTCCTGCAGAGACCTGTGTAAAGCCTCTTGTGATACTGAGGACTTCCTGGGTGAGCCCTGGCCTGTGCTTTGTCACCATATAAGGCAAACCCTTTGCAGGCGGGACACAGGTGAGCTGGCAGCCGCGGGGCCTCACTCAGCTAAGCCGCAGAGGTTCCTCCAGCTCAGCCTGTGCAGAGAGGATTTTAGCAACTAGGAGATCTTGATGCCTTTTATGGTTTTGAGGAGAAGAAGACCTGTGTACCGCAAAAGCAGAAACACAGCCTTACCGTGGTGAGAAACGGAGGTCTGAACTCACAGCCACTCTTACTGCAAAACCAACCTTTGCCAGCAGCCCAGGATGTAGCTAACTGGGTGTAGGGGGCTAGAGCACAGAGGAAAGCAGAGGTGGGGCTGCGAGTGCCCTGGGTTACCACGGTGCGAGGGGGCAGCAGCCGCAGGAATCAGCTACAGAGTTTAAGTCAGAGGCACTTCTGGATGGGGGCACACCTCCACCCGAGTAGCCTGACGGTGCATGTGTCCTGGGGTCAGGATTTCCCTGGCATTGCCTTTGACCCTGTACTTTCTGCAAAGGACCTTACCTCTCTCTGCCCCCACCTCTTCATCTGGGCTGGGTTGGGGCTAACCACCCGAGGCGTAGGTGGGGAGCATTTGAGCTGAAGCCTAGGGTGAGGGAGGGGGGACAGCCGGGACTGGAAGGTCTGTGTGAGGCCTCTGCCTGCAAGATCATCTAACTTGGAGGGTGGGCAGCCACCAAAGGGTTTCTGAGTAGGTGGGAGGTGTAGTCTGATTAACTTGGGGGAATCCAGGGCCATGAGAGCCACCAGCTTGACACTGTTTGTTCAGCAGTCACTTCTTTTTTTGAGACAGAGTCTCACTTTGTCACCCTTGGTAAAGTGCTGTGGCATCGCAGCTCACAGCAACCTCAAACTCTTGGGCTCAAGTGATTCTCTTGCCTCAGCCTCACTACAGGCGCCCACCACAGCGCCCGGCTATTTTTAGAGACGAGGTCTTGCTCTTGCTCAGGCTGGTCTCGAACCCCTGAGCTCAGGCAATCCACCCGCCTCAGCCTCCCAGAGTGCTAGGATTTCACGCGTGAGCCATGCCACTTCTTGAGTACCTGCTGTGGGTCAGGCCAGGCTGAGGGCAGGGGACACAGACACATTGGTCCTGCTCCAGGCTTTGCATCCTGGGGGTGCTCGGAGGACAGAGCATCGGGTCACCTTCACCTTTCTCACGCTGCTTTGCGCCAGCCGCCCCTTGCTGGCCTTTTCCTATCACCCCTTCAAGGGTCCTGATTTGAGGTTTGCTTGGATGATTTAAGAGGCAGGAGCCCCAGGTCACCATTTTATGCTCTGACCTCGGCAGGCCGCTGGGCCCTGGTCGTGGCTTCCTCCTCATTCTCACATGTGACCAGCATCCTTGCCCCCCACTTCCCACCCCACCCCCACCCTAACCCAGCAGATGGTTCTCATGGCCAAGGGGGCAGGAAATGGTAAAACCATCCTTCTAAAGCCAGACCCCAAGAGCACAGCACAGAAAGGGAGAGAGAAAGGGCAACTTCTGTGGGGAGAAGAGTGACAAGAGGCCCTTGGCCAGGCAGACAGAGTTGACCCAGCCAGGAGGAGTTGCTGATATAGGCACCGTCCACAGGACAACTTGGGACAGGGCACTTTGCCTCCGGGGTCTTCCTCCCCCAAATCCCTGACCCCAGTCCAGTCAAGAGGAAAATACCACGAATCCCAGTGGGGGGGCATTTCATGAAATCCTGGGGCTGCCTTCAAACTGCCAAGGCCACCAACCCAAGGGAGGCCTGAGACAGTGCCACAGCCAAGAGGAACCTGAGGACACCTGAGACTAAATGTCACGTGCATTCTGGATGGGATCCTGGAGTGGAGAAAGACATTGGGTGACCGCTAAGGAAATCTGAATGAAGAGTGCACTCTAGTTGTGAATGACATTGTCACTGTCGGTTCATTAACGGTGACAGGCGTAGGAGTCACGTAAGACGGTCATGACAGGGGAAGTGGTGTGGGTTGTACGGTAACCCCGTATCAGATTCTCAACAGCCTCATACATTTAAAACTGTTCTAAAAGGTTTAATGTAAAAAGCTAGGAGTCTAGCCATTGATCTTGCCATGATCATGAGTGCCACCTTGTGGACACATGGCCACACTGGCTGCATGTAAGAACTGTTAGAAAGAAACTTTGAGGACCAAGGATGTTAGTAGCAGCTGTGAAAGATGCTGGGCTGGGGGTGGGAGAGGCCTGCTTCCTGCCCCGCAGCGGCTCCTGACCCAGGGGATAGAGGTGATGTGAGGCAGGTGCAGGCCTCTTTGTCAGGCACCTATTTGCATCTTTATGGGGGGAGGGGAGAACCGATTTATCCCGCCGGAACTGGTCCAGACAGCCTCATAGGGTCATAACACAACCAGCTTTATTTTCTATAGCCTCTCAAACCTGCTCAGTGGGGACGGGAACGGAGGGCCAGCCTCTTGACCTCCTGTGAAAAACTCAGACCTTCTTCAGGATTTTTTCTGTCCGTTCTCAGGAAATTAGGTCCTGGGGTGACTTTAGATTGAAAGCAGTCTCTGTGTATGTAATGGGACATCTTTGGATAATAAAATGTGGACCACGGCTGATTACAGTGGTTCGTGCCTACAATCTCAGCACTTTGGGAGACATAGCAGGAGTATAGCTTGAGGCCAGGAATTTGAGACCAGCTTGGGCAATATAGCAAGACCTTGTCTCTATAAAAAAATATAAAAATTAGCTGGACATAGTGGCACATGCCTGCAGTTCCAGCTACTCAGGAAGGCTAAGACTGGAGGATCGCTTGAGCCCAGCAGCATGAGGCTGGAGTGAGGGACGATGACGCCACTGTACTCTAGCCTGGGCGACAGAGCCAGACTCTGTCCCAAAAAGAAAACAAGGCCAACAGGATATGGACCCTGACCCAACATTAGTTCTTCCTGTCCCCTCAGGAGCCTGCTGCAGACAGCAGGGAATGTAGGTTTTCTCTTTCTTTCTCCCCTCCCCTGCCACTGCCATTCGTGACTAGGATAGACGGATGTCGTCAGGATGCCTCATCACATTGACATTCCACATAAACAACAAACAATTTTTAGTACAATTATGCCTCATGCAATAGTTGGTACTATTTATACTAAAGCATTGTTCGTTATCTGAAGTTCAGACTCAGCTGGACGTCCTGTGTTTTTATTTTCTGCATCTGGCAGCTGATTTCAGACCCCTTCAGGCTCACAGGGGAGGAGGCAGAAAGTTTCTACTTCCAGCTCTGCAGATCAGATGTCTGCAATCAGGGCCCAGAGGGTCGAGTTCTCTCCTGAGGCCCTAGACGGGACTCCCTTCCTTTCTCTGGTTCCTGCCTCGTCCAGCCTCCCCCTCCCCCACCCCTTTCTCTGCTTTCATCCTCACATCTCCTGACCCTCCTGCCTTCCCTCACCTTATTAGGATCCCCGTGACCACATGGGCCCACCTGGCTAATCCAGGATCATCTCCCCATTTCAAGGTCCTTAACTCAATCACATCTGCAAAGTGCCTCTTGCCATGTCAGGTAACATATGTGCAGTTCTGGGGATTAGGTTGTGGGTGACTCTGGGGGCTGTTCCCCTTCCCACAGGTGGTCGGCTGTCTTCTGTCTGTACAAGCCTGGCCATATTTCAAGCTGACTTTGAGCTCATGGCCCTTTTGTGCATCCTTTGAGATCCTCTTGCTGGGCCTCCCCCAGTGTCAGGGCCCTGGCTGGGTGATGCTCATCCTTCGGCTGGTGGCTCCCGATTCACCCTGGGCTAGGGCCCCTGCAGCCCCTCACAGCTGCACTCCTGTTGCCTTGTGGAGGGCCCCCTTGTGATGAGAACAGGCTGCCACACCCACCTGTCACAGGTCCCCCACCTCTGACCTGCTGGGTGGCAGGGCACTCACTTCCCAGGAACAGACCCTGTTGTGCTGCCCTAGCCCCTTAGCTGCCTCGCATGTGTCACTCTGGGGTTTCCTGTATAGTTTCAGAGATGGGGAGCCAGGGGCATGGAGCATGTGGGAAAGAGAGAATGGACACCCAGCTGAAGCTGATGCCTGGCAGGGGCTCCGCCATTCTCTGCAGGCATCAAGGTTGAGCTTGGAAAACCTGGTTGGGGTGTTGTTAGCAGAGGTACCACTGCAAATAGCAGGACCCTGGGAGCAGAGGAGGTTTCAATATCCAAAGTCAGCATAAAAGACAGAAGTGGCACTTGGGGATAGCTAGAGCACACACAGAGTTCCTAGGGAGCAATAACTGATGTTAGCCAGGCAGAGTGGAGCAGACCCGGAGTCCTGGCTACTCTCTTGGGAGGCTGAGGTGTGCAGGGAAAGACAGAGGCAGGGGATCACATGAGCCCAAGAGTCTGAGGTTGCACTGAGCTATAATCACACTATTCATTCTAGTTTGGATAACAGAGACTCTGTATAAGAAAGCACGATGGAGATATATACATTTTATATATGTATATATACATATATGTGTATATATATATATAATACATATATTTTTTAAAGTCTCGGTTCATCCGCAAAATTGCTGGTAATAAATTTCCCCCATTAAACTCTCCAAGTAGGTGAGCAAAGGGAGTGCAAGTTATTTCTGCTATGGCCACCAGGGCGCTCCTCCACCAGCCCACAGGTGGCACTTCCAACATTCTATTTCGCTGTCCTGATGTCTACAAAATGAGGGGCCACTGAGCCCACCCTACTCCCCAGCCTCAACTTTCAGGAAATTGCCTCTCTGTTTAAAATGCAGCTGCCTTGGATTTTCCTGAACATACACACGCAGGCTTATGTGCACAAGCAGTCCATGGGCATGAAAGCCGTACTTGGGACCTGATATGTCACATCTGAAGTCCAGTGTCTTGGGCATCAGGAGTCTTGGCTGCAGATGACATATGTCACTGTTGCCCAGGAGGATGGGGGTGGATAGGCTTTGAGATGTGTTACTCTTGCATCTGCTGGTCCTGGTGTGTTGGCATCAGTGCTCAGACTGACTCCTCCATGAGGCCCAGATCTGTGTGTCGTCAGCCGGGCCTGCCACCCTCAGCACAAAGGACTCTGGTTCTGGTCTCATTTAAACAGCCAGTGGGTGTCTGGTTGGCGGGGTGCCTATGTGGCCGGCCAGCCCCATACATCCTCCCTAGAGGATGGCACAGCTGGGTGGGAAGATGACAGGTCTGTCCTCCAGTGCCCCCAAATCCAGGTGTCGGGTTGCAATGCCAGCCTCCTCCACTGTTGGCTGAAATTCGTTGGCTGAGTGTGGTCACTCTGACTGCAAAGCTCAGCTTGGTGGGTACCCATGCTGCTGAGTGGTCAGGCCACTGGGGTGCTAACCCTGTGCTGTCCTTTTTGCAACAGATATTTACAGACCCCTGCCAAGTGCCCCCTGCACAGGCACTTGGCTGTGTGCTAAGGATATAGCAGCAAACCAGTTAGACTATGTTTACCAGGAGGCTACATCCTTGTAGGGACAGCAGAAAACAAATACAGTGGAATTAAAACATGGGAGAAAGCAGCAATGCCCAGGAAGCAGGTCGGACAGCCAAGATGGCAGGAACAGGTGGACAGGGCCTCCCGAGGGGTACAGGCAGGCCTTGCTGAGGAAGACATTCAGAGGGCCAGACTGCACCTGGAGGATGCTCCTTCCAAGTGGGAGTGAAGCAGGAGAGGGCTGGTCCTGCTCCAGGTGCTGCAGAAGGCCTGGGTGGCTGGAGTTACCCAGGGAGAGCAGAGCAGCCCCAGAGGTGATTGGAAATTGGGTAAGGCCTTGTGAATTGCAGCATGAAACTTCTGAAGGGGTTCAGAAGTAGGTGGGGTGACCTGCTATGTATTGGGAAAGATGACTCTGGTGTCTGCACTGAGGAGGGAGCCGGGGTGGTCCGGGTAGGACCTCGTGGTGGCATGGGAGAGGAACAAGGACCCCCTTCCCCTCACTGTCTTATGACGGCTATGAACACCTCTGCTGCTGTCATCTCACAGAGTGGTGGTTTGCAGTTGGAGTCCTTGTCCCCAGGGCTCCCCTGGGCTGGAGGACAGCCTGTGCTTGGATCACCTGCCTTTCTGCAGTGAGTCAGCATCTTGGGGCCAAGGCCAGCCCAAGACTTATTCTGAAATGAGTTCTTCCCTGGAGACTGTTGGGTCCTCCCTGCAAAGACAATGCCCTTTGTGGGATGACCCAAGGGGACAACTGGGGCTCAGTCCTCTCTCTCCAGAGCAATGACTGTGGAACCATGGAACCAGGTTACTTACATAGCAGCTGGTGGTCTGCTCCAGCTGTGTGTCCCTGGAAAAGTCGCTTAACTTCTCTGAACCCCATTTTCTACATGATGGGAGTAATGAATCCTCTCCAGTGCTGTTACAAATTTGTCACTGGATTCGGATTAAGGACAGGCTTGGAAAGGCAGCAGACACCTGGCACACAAGAAAGGGAAATATGTGGTGGCCTCGGAATTATTTCAAGCTGAGAGACTGTTGTTTCTAACTTCAGATCCCATCCGTTTCCTTGCTGATGGCCACTCACCCTCAAGGTCACACTGACCTTGTTTTCTTTTCTTATCCATAGCTGCATCCCCCCTAACCATTTCCCCTCCCCTCAATTAAATGGACATCCTCTTCCAGCAAGCGGGGGCTGAGTGGGGGACATGTGTGCCGAGGGCAGGGACTCTGTTCACTGCTGGGTCACCCCTGCCTGGCATGTTGTAGGTGTTTGTGCAAAGACAATGCTGCCCGGTGGATCTTGGTTGTCCTGGCCCCATCAGCCTGAAACTGGCAGGATCCATTCTGTCGTCTGACAGTATCTTACTTTGTGAGACTGGGGGACCCTGGGCAGCTCACCTGACCAGAGAGTTGTCAAAGGATTTGGCAGGAAGGTAGAGTTATAGACGAGGCAGTATTCCCACGGGCTCAGAGCAAGGCTGCATGTGAGTGGCTGGTATCAGCCTGTGCTGCTGGGCGGACCCAGCTCCCCCTTCCTTGGGAACCACCAAGTCAAGAGGGCTGTGGGTCGTCGTGTCTATAAACCGCTTAAGTGGCGCTCTTCACCCAGCCTGGAAACCCAGGCTGCCTCTGTGTCCAAGGCCTGGAACACTGCAGGCAAAGTTTCTGCTCATCAACCACTGTAGACCGCCAAGATCGTAACCCCGCCCATTCCCCCGCCCTGCCCACCCTCCCAGGTAACGCCCACTCCCCAGAAGGCGTATCGCCATTGGCTGATTCCTGTCTTGGGTTCCGTCCCTCGGCTTCCGCTTCCCGGATTGGGGCAAATGACCGTCCGTCATAGGTGTTGCCCGAGGGGCAACTCCCGGGCTTTTGGAGCCTGCCGAACCGGAAGGCGGGTCTAGGGTCAGTGCGGGGGCGCAGGGTCATCAGGAGTTGGGCTGCAGGCGTGGGCCGGGCGGCAGACCCACGGCGGGGATCGGAGCGGACAGTGTCCGGAGTGGGCCTGGGCCCTGGCCCTCCCTGGCTGCCCACACCTCTACAGCCTAGGGTCGGGCTCGGCTGGGAGGAGCTAGGAGGGATCTCCTGGTGTGGTCAGTCGGAGCACAGAATCACCCCGCTTCCTCCGCTGTTCCTACGGTGAGGATGAGAGAGTGGGGAGGCGCCTTCCACAGGGCCACGGCCAGCTGTCAGGGAGGGAGAGCGTTTGGGAGCCTGGCGTGGGTGAGAAAGGAAGGGGCGCCTTGCGGAGGAGGTGGATCGGGGCACACACTGGGGTGTGCGTGTATGTGGCGGGGTCTTCCTCCTTGTGTTCTGACAACTGACTGTTGCTTGTTCCACGGCAGTGGAGCTGAGAACCATTCCCAAGGCAACACCTCTACAGATTAGCCAGGGGTCAAGTCAGCCAGTGGCCACACAGGACAGGTCACCTTCTGGCCCAAGGAACCGCTTCTTCTGGCTTAATATGCCCCTTTGCGGAATGGTGGCAGGGCTCTGAGATATGAACAGGAGTGGGAGCCTGTCCAGATGCGGCTATTGGGATCTCCCCAGGAGGGGGATACTGAGGGGCCCCTTCATGTCTCTAAGGATGATGGTCCTTCGGAGGTAGAGGGCTGGAGGTTGGCGTGGCAGGGTGGAAAGACCCCGCGATGTCAGGGGCCAGCCAGAGAAGCTATGACAGGGAGTTGATTCCCCCGTCCGAGGATGCCAGTAGGAGCTTAGATCTGCCCATTTTTTTAATATCATGACTGTAGAGCCTGGGCCCTCATGCCAGGGGGTCAGTGCTGTGGATGTCAGTGCACTCAGGGGGGGATCTTCCTGTTCTGCCCCAGTTAAGTACCCTCAGAAGCCAGGGTCTCTCTCCTTTAGCCTTACTGCTCATGAGGCTGGATAGCTCCCAGTCATGGGGCTGTCCTGTGCACTGGAGGATATCAAGGGGTTTCTCTACCTGCGAGATGTCAGCAGTAATTCTCTCCCTCTCCAGTCATTGCCAGATGGCTCCTGGGGGACAAGACCACCCCCAGTGAGGTTCACTGGTACAGCCAATCCTAATGTGCTCCCCTAAAATAGCATTGAGGTGCATCCTCTGTACAAACTTGACAGGGGCAAACCTGTGGAGGTCTTGGGGCTAGTGTAAGGCTGTGTTATGTACAACTTGCCAGCAGAAGACTGTCCCACGTCCCAAGGTGCACTCATGAAGGCCCCTTTGTTGCAGGAAGACGAGGCCAAACAGAGAGAAAGAGCACCCAAACACCATAGTTATAAGAGGAAGGGCTTTATTCATCGGCCGGGAGCTTAGGGCATAGAAGATTTCCAAACGGCCGCGCTCCCCGACTGGTCTTTCCCTTTTTATTGACAGTCAAAAAGTTCCACCCCACAGGCACCCTTCCCATTGGCCAGTTTGAATCAAGTGGGAGATGCTACTCCAGCCCCTACAGAACTACAGGATTTCA
>NW_003852442.1:941929-942943 GCF_000181295.1 Otolemur garnettii
GCCCCTCTCTGGTATCCTCTCTCACCATGACACCGAGGAGACATGTCAGGGACTGAAGTTCAGGAACTTGAATTTGGAGAGAAGTGAGGGATGCAGAGGGTCTCCTCGTGGAGGCGAGAAAGCCCTCTGAACTTGCCCAGTGAGTTCTTGGCTTCTCCTGGGAAAGAACTGGATTGTGGCGAGAAAGTTTTATTGAGACAGAGACAGAAAACAGATCTTATTTATTTATTTGTTTTTTGGAGATGGAGTCTCACTTTGTCACCCTCAGTAGAGTGCCATGGTGTCACAGCTCCTCTAACTCTTGGGTTGCTGTCACAGCAACCTCTAACTCTTGGGCTTAAGCAATTCTCTTTTCTCCGCCTCCCAAGTATCTGGGACTACAGGCACCTGTCACAACGCCTGGCTATTATTTTATTTATTTATTTATTTTTGTTGTTGTTTAGCAGGCCTGGGCTGGGTTCGAACCGCCTACCATGATGTACATGGCGGGTGCCCAAGCCACTGAGCTATGGCCCCACCAGCAGATCTTACTCCACGGACAGAGGAGGGGTCCTCTCTCAAGCAGGGGAGGGGACCGCTTACAGGGCAGTGGTGACGTTTTTAGATGTTCAAAAGCCCCATATGGGACCAGCATTGTCTTGAGGTCAGGCCGTAAAGGTTAATTATCAACTAGGGTTACAGAAAGGTGAGCACCAACAGTGTGTGGGGCATCTGGTTTAGTAATTCATCCATCCTCGGGAGGTCCTGGGTGGTGACAGGAGGTCCTGGGTGGTGACGGGCTGGAGAGCTTCTTGACCTACTTTTTCTGTGTTACCCCTACATCAAAGGCCTTCATTTCCTCCTCAAAGCTGATTACAGAGATTTCTTCCCTGATTAGAGAGATTGAGGCTAAGATAGATAAATTTTGGAACACTTTGTCATCACCTTGCAGGGGGCTCTTTATTTTATTTATTTATTTTTTTGAGACGGAGCCTCAAGCTATCCCCCTGGGTAGAGTGCCATGGCATCACGCTC
>NW_003852442.1:944008-947452 GCF_000181295.1 Otolemur garnettii
TTAAGGGGGCATGACCCCTAGACACATTTGACACCTCTGTAAGGAGTGTGTGGAAGCTCCTCGGAAGCTGGCAGCCTTTTAGCCCCAGGCTGTACCCCCTGGTAGAGCAATTCCTTGGTTTTGAGCAGGAAGGAAGCATTCCCAGGATTTGGGGAATCTGAGTGGTGGAGAAGGCACCTGGCTGAGATCCTCGTGTGATGATCTTGGGAGGAAGACCCTATGTAAGAACAAAATATAATTCTTTAGGATGCATTTCTGTGTTATTTTGTTTTTGAGATAGGGTCTTGCTTTATTGCCCAGGCTGGAGTGCAGGGGTGTCATCATAGTTCACTGCAGCCTCCAACTCCTGGGCTCAAGCGATTCTCCTGCCTCAGCCGCCCAGATGCTAGAATTATAGGTGTCCACCACCGTGCCTGGCTTAGGGTGTGTTTTTATGCATTTGTTGATTACAGGATTTCAGCAGAATAAGAAGATGGGGGCGTGGAGAGTATGCGACCCTAGCTTTTGGTGATTTGGTAGATTAACACTGATTTTGAGAAAATCTTGAATCTTCCTGGTGTGGGGGGGAAATAGGAGCCTAACAAAAGGCATGGCTAAAGTTGTCACAGCTTACTGGTAATGCACGTAAAGCTGTGACCGTCACGGGGTCTCAGGTCGTGCACAGCATCACTCAGGGTGGCTGTGACAGAACAGAGCAAGAGGGAAACCAGGCCGCACGGGATGAACAATCTCAGCTTCCAAATTATGACGCTGGCTTGCATCTTAGATAAAAATTAAGACACCTAGTCACTGATTTGTACCTAGTACAGAGCTAACCCTCCCTTCTCTGGCCCTTCCCTGTCCCTGATCCTTTGGGCACCACGTCCCTCCGCACATTGTCTCCCCAAGACCCTCTGGTCTTCCTTGCTGCTGCCAGTCATCCGTGCAGCTCCGGCCACAGGTGTCGTCCTGCTGGTCCTTACCTGTGAGCGCCCACGTCTTCTATTGTAGTTTCTCCTGGGGATCGTGTTAGGACACTCGCTCATGTTTCAGCAGGGGTACGTCACTGATCCCTGGAATAGATGAGCTGCAGAGTCGGTAATGCCAGGAGCCTCTTCCTCCCCGTGCTCTGCACTCTCTCTCACTCCCCTCCACAGTTAGTGTTTACAAGTCCAGTGCTGATGGCCCATCTCCTAATTGGCCGCTCCATGGTTATGTTTCTTGGGATAGTTTGGTCCACCTGGTCCCCTCTTAGAGGCGTTGTTGAAGAGGAAGAGTCTGCTTGGATGATGCTGCTTGGGCTGTGCCCTGGAGGTGGGGGGCAGCCCCTCTATTTTAGAGGTGAGGACAGTCTCCCACTGCTGGACGCTGAGGCCAAAGCTGAAGCTTTCCCTTCCAGGCTTTTCTACCACTGAGAAACTTGAGATCAGACAGGGCATGAGTGGCAGCCCCAAACCAGGTTGGATGAGCTCTAGCTTCCAGCCTGCTTCTACAAGGTGCCCCGCCGTCCCCTCCAGGGTGGCCCTCACTGGAGTGGCCCTCGCGTTAGCAGTGAAGCTTGTCAAAGGCAGGTCCCTCTGCAGGGATGACTATAATAAAAAAGCTGGGAAAACAGCAAGTATTAAGGAGCAGGTGGAGAAATTGAAACTTGCTTTGCTGGTGGAAATGTATAATGGACAACAGTCTGGCACAGGGGTGGGGGACCTGTGGCCTTCTAGGTCCTCAAGTGTGGCTTTTCAACTCAATCCAAATTTTATAGAACAAATCCTTTTATTGTTTTAAATATATTTTTGTTTGCCTTTTATATTTTTATTTAATTTTTAAAATAAACACATGTAAAATACTAAAGAATATGGCAGGTCTCAATGAAATCATGCTCTCAGATTGACTGGTGGAATTAGAACATATTAGTAATTGAGGAGGGCTAAGTTGATGGTGATGATTTTATTCCAATACACGCGATCATTCAGCCTTAGTTGTTTTTTTTCAACTCAGGTTTTAAAAAGAGGATTATTTAGGTTGATTAAAATACAGGTTCTTTTCCTACTTTTTAATCACATTAGCTTGTGAACTGTTTCCAGATGAAGAAATCCAGACCGTCGTTTGACAATTAGAGACACACTTTAGAGGTTCACGCGAGTCAGGATGGGGGTTTCCACACTTTATTTGTGTCAACTATTTATTTCTACCATGCTGAAACCAGATTATGCAGCTCGGATGTGTTTTAGCCGCATTTTGTAGCTAAATCAATATTTGTTAACTTTGTTAACTCACAAAGGAGGTTCACTGTTGCAGAAAGCCAGTGACGGAGACACGAGGATTGTTGTGGTTGGGGAAGAAAGGATTTATCAGCAAGGGGGCATCAGCTGGGAGGGGGGTGGCACAGCCTGCCTCAATGCCACCTCCCTGACCCACAGGTCAAGGGTTTTTCTGGAGGTGAGATGGATAATGCGGGACTGAACATCACTGCGTGTTTGGGGCGGAGTGCGGGGTGCACAAGCACAGTGAGAAATTATACTAGTACATCCCATGATCAAAAAGTGTCAGGTAAGTCCCTCCCAGGGAGGGGATTTTAGTAGCACAATGAGCTAGAGGTTAATATCGGTCATTCTTTCAACCTTATGCGCAGGTGGGGTGCAGGGAATGGGCTTCCAGGCAGGTCCTTGGGCATGATCTGGGGTGGGCAGCTTATGTTATCTTTTCTGGATAAACAGGTGGTGTAAGGCTTTGTGGTATCTGGTGGCTGCTATGAGATCCTGCATTTCTGGGAAGGAAACTCAGCAAGGAACGCATCAGTAGGACAGAAAGTTACAAAGTCTTGGGCAGCAGGTCTGGCCCAGTCAGCTAGGCTCTCTGTCAATTATTTTTACTGCCTACTTGGAAACAGCAGTTGCGAAGTTACTGGCGTTTGAGATAAAACTCTTGTCTCCAGCACCACCAATACAGGGCAGCCAGTTCTAGCCACAGTATGAACACTGAGCACTCATTCAAAGCATAAGGGAACTAAAAATACTATTAAAAAAAAAGTTTTCTTGCTTAGGGAGCCAGTTACAACTGGACCATGTAACTATCAACGTTAATTTCTACGATTATTGCATTTTGATGTCTCTCTAACTTTGCGTCTTTTCCTTCTGCAGAGAATTCTGCCAGATACCAGGAGAGATGGGGAACAGCAAAAGCTCCTCGGGGCAGAATTTTCGTTCCCAGTTTCTTCTTGAGGAACAGGCTGAGATAGACAAATTGTTTGCTGCCCTGTCATCCGATGAAAACAGCTCAAACACCTCATCCAAGTCCTTCTCTTTGAAGGCACTAAAGGCAAGAATAATAATCAGTAGCTAATGTTGAGTTGGGCACCAGAGGTCTGCAAACTCTGGCCCTTGGGCTGAAATGGGCTTTCCTATTTTTTTTTTTTTTTTAAGACGGTGTCTCACTCTGTTGCTCCAGGTTAGAGTGCTATGGTGTCAT
>NW_003852442.1:947532-948498 GCF_000181295.1 Otolemur garnettii
AGGCATGTGCCACCATACCCAGCTAATTTTTCTATTTTTGATAGAGATGGGGCTCTTGCTCAGCCTGGTCTGGAACTCCTGAGCTCAGGTAATCTACCTGCCTTGGCCTCTCAAAATGCTAGGATTACAGGCATGAGCCACCCTACCCGGCCGGCTCTCCTATTTTGTGAGAGAGTGGTTTGGGCGCACAGAGTAGTTTGTCTCCTGTAAAGGGCCAGATAGTACATATTTTTGGTTTTGTGGCTATGTGGTCTCTGTTGTACCTATTCTGACCTCCCACTGTACTGCAAAATCGGCCGTGCACAATAGCTAAATACATCCCTCCCCTTTTCTGAAATCAATACTCTTATCTGTGCTAAAGAAGGGAACTCAGTAAATAATGAATGATGTACACAATGTTTTGGAAACATTTCTAACTTGAGATTGACACCAAAGAGGGCAGCCTGCTCTGTGTCTCTCAGTCCTGGTGTCTCTCCAGTGCCCTCCTGGACTCTGAGCCACACATCTGCCTCTGTGGGCTTGTAGATTCAGTAACTGCAACGTTTCAAGTGCACTTTTGCCTTTAGAATTTGTAAGTTGTCTGATGTCCTAGGAATTTTATAATACTCCCAGCAGAACAATGAAGTTTCAAATTCAAGGTTCACCTTACAAGGAGTTAAAACTGCCGATTTCCGCATCTTTTTGCCCCGTTCCGTGGGTCTCTTAGCTGTGTGTTTGAGTGCTCAGACTAAGGTAGAGATACCATCAGCTCATCTTCCTGGGAGTCTGGGGAGGCGCCCTACCAGCCTCCTCTTCTAGAACACATAGGACAGAAGGAAACTGGCCCAGGAGGTTGTGGGGCTCATGACAGTGTGGTCTGATACGCACGCATGAGTCTCTGCCAGATCCAGAGTGCACCTGATGGCCCGGGGCACACGCAGCAGAGCTGGAGCAAACAGATCCAGACAGGCCAACTAAAGACTTGCC
>NW_003852442.1:949580-952186 GCF_000181295.1 Otolemur garnettii
TTTAAAATTTAAATACAAAATAACCAAAAATGCACATTGAGCATAAGAATGTAGATAAGAAATAAAAGCTAGCAAATATATTTGGTTCCTAATATAGAGACCAAATCAGCTATACATAGACATTTGCCACGGGTGTGGGTGTGGGTGGTACCCATGGGGATGCAGAAAGGCTCAGGGGCTGATGGAGGCTCCGTGAGGTAGCGGTAGTTGGTCTTGACCCCTGCATATTTCTTTCTGCGATGCTATCAGTTTGAACTTGCAGCCTTTCTAGTCTTTTCTCCTGCTTGTCCCCAACAGAACCACATTGGGGACGCTCTTCCCTTGGAGATGGTCACCAGACTGTACGATGGCATGCGGAGGCTCGACCTGACAGGGAAGGCACAGGGGCCCAGTGAGCACGTGTCCCAGGAGCAGTTCTCAGTGTCCATGTCCCACCTGTTGAAGGGAAACTCAGAGGAAAAGAGTCTGGTGATTCTGAAAATGATCTCGGCTACAGAAGGGCCCGTGAAAGCCAGAGAAGTCCAAAAGGTAAAGGAGCTTCGAGGCCCTTCGCAGGCCCTAAGCTGCCTTGGTATCCTCAGATAGGGACTTAGGCCAGGCTACACGGCTGATGGGCGGCATCATGAGATGCCCACCCCTTGGGGAACCCTGGACTGCAGAACTATCTGGGTGAGGTCAGAACTCCTGGACAAAGGCTTTGGCAGAAATTCTAGGCCAACCAAGTATATCATTAGAAAAACAAATAACTGTGTAAGTTGCGTAATTTTTCCCCACATTATGGCCCCTCATTGTTGGCATTAAAGAGATAAAGAAAACTGCCCTTCTCTGTATTATGATATGACTTAGGTTACAGAGGAACGTTTTTAATGGTGAAATTGTGATCTTAAAGTTTACAGAGGACCTGGTGGGCTCTGTGGTGCACGTGCTAAGCCACAGACAGGAGCTGAAGGGCTGGACTCAGAAGAAGACCCCAGGTCCCGCCCCAAGTGTGCAGGTGCTGGCCACTCAGCTGCTCTCCGAGATGAAGCTTCAAGGCAAGTGCCCAGTGGGTGCTCAGCGGTTGAGACCTTGTGTGGCAGAGTGCTGCTTATACCTGCTGTCTCCATTACTGGAGGCTTGCAGTTAAGTTTAGACATTAGGACGTGGGAGTCCCCCAACCTTGTTTTGGGTGATCTGATCTGTTGGCATCTAGTCATTCATAGTATTGCCTATAATCCTACTCATTTCTGCAAAAGCAGGAGTGATGTCCCCACTTTCATGTCTGGTTTGAATAATTTGAGTCTTCTCTCTCATTTTTTTTTTCTTTTATCTGTTAGCTAAAGTTTTCACAATTTTTTGTTAATCATTTGAAAGAACCAACTTTTGGGTTCACTGATTTTTCTTTCCCCCCTCAAGAAGGATTAAGGATGGACTGGAGTGAATGGCTGAGGGGCAATTTCATTTATTTTTGCCCTGGCCTTTTATTTTGTTCTGCTTTCTCTAGATTTAGTTTGGTCATCTTTTCTGAGTTTCTCAAAGTGGAATGTTAGGTTATTATTTTGGATCTTAGATCCATCTTTTCCAATATGGGCATTTATAGCTACAAATTTTCCTCTAAGCCCTGCTTTAGCTGCATCCCACGGTTTCGGTATGTTATGTTTTTGTATTATACTTGATCTTGGCCAAAAGGTCAAGAAGCAACATGTTATGTTATTTTTTCATTCACTTAGGTATTTTCTAATGTTTTTCATGATTTTTTCTTGGGCCTCCTGGCTACCTAGAAGTGTGTTATTTAGTATCTACACACTTGTGAATTCCTCAGACTGCCATGTTAAGGATTTTTAATTTCATTTCCTTGTGATTGAAGAATGTACTTTGTATGATTTCAATCCTTTAAAACTTATTGAGGCAACTTTTATGGCCTGTAGCTTGGTCTGTTCTGGTTAATGCTCAATGTACACTTGAGAAGAATGTGTACTCCACTATTGTTGGGTGAGAAATGGTTTCTATTTAAATAGGGTTTTTTAAAAAGCTTGCGGCAAATCTCTTGGCAAAATAGACTTTATAAAGATGTTGTTCTTCTGTGATAAAGCCAGATTTTTAAGTGCAGTTTGAGAAGATGTTATATTCAAAAACTAATTTAAATGAGGTCTTTGAAAGCTGGAAATAATAAAAATTTAATGTATGTGAGTATCAATAGTTTGTCTTAGGGCCAAAATATTCATCAGCCCAGAGTCATTATGTTTTAAAAGAGGAATCATAAAAATAGAATATTAAAGTTATCATTTTAGTGGTAAAAGTCAAGTTGAATGATTCAAATCATCCTTAAGTTTGAGAGAGGAACTATTAATGAGAAATGAAACTATTGAAAAAAAATAGTTTACTTAGAAATCACAAGAATTTTGAAACATCACAGAAGTTGGGAAGTAGAAGATTAAGTAATCAGGGGTTTGCATCTTCTGGTTAATAAAATGAACTGAGTTAGAGGAGACGCCCTTATTTCAGCTTAGACCCAGAATCTCAGTAAGTGGGAATCACAGAAGCTCTAAATCGAGCCTCCACATGTGGCAGTAAGAGCTTAGAACACACAAAAGCTCCTCTCTTCTTCCTAACAACCGAATGAGGTC
>NW_003852442.1:953045-954756 GCF_000181295.1 Otolemur garnettii
CTGGCAGAGAGTGCTGCTGAGGCAGCTGCTGCCGTGGACACCTGCACACAGAAGGTGGAGGGGGCGGAGAGGGGACCCGGGTAAGCCGTGCTGCTGCTCTGTGGTGGCCAGCCATGTCTCGGATCTCTTCTGTGATCCTGGCAGTGGGGATCTTGCTCCCTGTTTCTAGGTGGGGAAACAGGCCCGGTGTGGAAACTTTGGGCCGCGGCACCTCAGAGGGACCAGGGAATGCTGCTGCTTCCAGATGCTTTCCCCGCCCACCACTGTGTGTCTGCTTGGGGCCTTTGCCTTTCTTTTCTGCTGTATAGTCGGCTGGATTTTTGGTTCTGTTGGGGATTCAAAGCTCTTTGTGTGACCTGGGGTGAAAGACTCCAAGTAGATTCTCTTTCCCTCAAAGAACACTGGTAAAAACGGTCCTTTGAAAATGTTCGCAGAAGCACGTTGCCCCGCAGGGGCTGCTGTCCGTACTCAAGGCAGGCTGCCTTCCCTGGTTGCTCAGGGCCGGGTCTCCCCTGCACATCCCATCTCACCACGGGCCCCCGGAATAGTCATCTTCCCTCTACAGGCAGAGCTTCTGGAGGCTGAGAACTGTGTCCAGCCGAGTAGCCTTTACTGGAAGACTTTCAGCAGAAGCTGGGCAGCCATTCGGCTGGGATGGGCAGAGGGAATCCCTGGGTGGTGGGCTGAGAACCTCTCTCTTCTACATCCTATTTCTGGGATTTAATTTAATTTTAGGTTTTACAACATTCCAGATCTTTGTTCTAGTCTGGGAATGGCAAGAACCCTCCCCAGATCAAGGTTCCCAGGTGCCAGGCAAGGGCTGGCCTTGCAGGGGGCCTTTCTAGAGCAATTTCTCTGCTGGTATGGCCGGGATGGGGTGTTCTACCCTGTCAGAGATTTGGGGAGATTCAGATTGCTCTGTCTCACCATGCAGCTGGACACTGGGCTTTAGGATGTGGAAAACCCTTATTGCAGATAAAGCTTCCACTCCCTCCAGCTCCTTTAATATTAATTTCAGATGGACGCCGCCAGGTCTTAATGTCCTACTAACAAGGAGACTTAATTTTCCTGAAGAATGTGGAAAAATGAAATGACACAGAAGTTTTCAAATTTCAATTCGTTGTGTTCTGAGAGATGAGGATGAGTTTAACAGCAGAGGGCAGCCTTGCACTTCAGGTGGTGCAAATCCCTGGGTCAAGTTCAGAGTGTTCTGTTTGTCCCAGAAATGATAACCTCTAGTACCTGAGACTTTATGGGGTTTAATAACCGTAGGGTCCCTTTACTTTTGCTTATGTTTTCCGGGTTGCAGTTTCAAAGGCCCAAGGCACGAGACTGACCAGACAGGATTTCTGAGTCCTGGCTCTGGCACTGGGCAATGTGCTTGATTCCCTAGGCCTCAGTTCCCCAGAATTACAGGAAACGGCACCACATGGGCAGGCGGCTTGGGGACAGTTGGGTGCTAGGCGGTGTCTGCTGCATGGTGGAGCATTACTCATGGGAGAATTAGATCAGGAGCCCTGGCTGTTGGCTTGGCTTTTTATGCAGGTAATCATGACTCACAGGGTCCTTGCCTTATATCCTGGAGAGTCAGCACAGACCACAGTGGGGGCTCATTGCAGCTGGGGGCCCATGCTCTGTGGTCCTGACACATTGCTTAGAGGTGGATCAGCAAATGTGGGCCAAATAACAGCCTTAGGATTGCAAAGCGTGG
>NW_003852442.1:955259-955562 GCF_000181295.1 Otolemur garnettii
CCTTCTGGCTTGTTTTCTGGGGAGCCCTCATAGGCGAGGCCTTTATCCGAGTGCTGGAGGTCCTTGTGGGATGAAGGGATCTGACACTAGGACTCTGCTGTTCCCAGGTTCCGACTGGCACCTTTCTGTTACCTGCATGTGTGCCCACCCTGTGCCACAGGCAGACAGTTGCCTTTCACTGTCCGCTCCCTGCAGGCCCCGCCCTCTGGGCAGTGTGTGTCTGCAAGTCATCTGTGTTCACAGAAGCATGGCAGATACTCTCAGGTTGGGGACAGCCCCAGGCCAGTGTCACAGCAGGCTGTG
>NW_003852442.1:956234-992914 GCF_000181295.1 Otolemur garnettii
TTCATTCTGTCCTCGGTCCCTGGCTGGGAGCAGGGGCAGCTAGGCGGGACTTCCCTTCGGGAAGGACGAGGCCTCTGCTGGGGCTGTTGTGTGGTTTGTGTGCACACGGCCCCTGTGGCCCATTTTCTTCACTCTCACACGGTCGGCGTGTGATCTGTGTGGTTTGAGGTAACATCAGGGACTGCCCTGTCACTGGGCATAGCTGCCCTGCCTCATGCCTGGGGATGCTGGGTAAGGATGGCCCAGGGCTGGGATCACTTAGACCTGGGGAATGGTTAGTGGGTAATTCATCAAACAGCACATGGGGTTCACGTTGAGGTGACTGTGGCTTCTATCTGGTCCTTGCTCCAGCTTGGTGATTTGGCCACAGGAAAAGGATGAAGAAGGGGAAAAGCCCAGGCCGGGCAGACAGGGCTGGTGGGCACAGGACCGAGGGCACCAGCTAGGATGGGACCCACGTGGATGCTTGGCTTGCTCCTGCAGCTCCTCCCCCCCCCCACCACCATCCCCTGTTTATTTTGTCTGCTTTTTGACAAAACTCTCCTTTTGGGGAACTCCAGCCCTGTGCATGCAGAGCAGAGGATGGGAAAGGCTGGACCCCTTGATCAACTAGAGGTGCCCAGTTCCTCTCCAGGTGTGCCACACTGCAGCCACAGAGAAGGAAGGACATGGCCAGGCCCCCTGAGGACACCTAGCCCCTCCCAGAGAGGGCAGTTGGGTAATGCCAGGAGCGAAAGCTTTGGCTCCCACTGGGTCCCCAGTAATCATCAGTAATTAGTGTGAGAGACGGAGCAGCTCCATGAGCTGATGAGGGACTGTGTTCCTGCCCGAGGTCAGAACCAGGTGCTCCAGGCCTAGAGAGGGACCAGAGAGGTGGCGTCAGGGAGGCCAGGCTGGAAACCTGCTCTGTTCTTGCCAGCCGTGCCTGCTCAGGACCAGCAGTGGGATGGGGATGGCAGGAACGGGAGAGGGCTTGAATCCCTTGGGGTCTGCCTCAGCCTGAGTAAGTCACTTCCCCACTCAAAGCTCCATTTTCTAGCCTGTGTCAGGATGAGGATCCCGGCCTGGACGTGGGTGGGAGGACAAGGGCCCTGACACCTGACACGGTGGCTTGCCAATGTTAGCCTCTCCCTTTCATGTGCTGGGCTCTGGCCCAGGGCCCACGTCCATATTTTCTGTTCTCTGCTGTCCTGTGCGTGGGCTTCCGGCCAGCACAGCCTCTGGAGAAGGAACGAGGGTGGGTTTCTGGAGTCACTGCCCTGGTGACATGCAGAGTGATGCTTGGCCTGCAGTGGTCTGTGTATCTCAGCTGAGAAAAGCAAGGTCTCAGTCCCCACTCTGCCACATCCCGGCGGGTACTCTTGGAAGGCGCAGGCCGGTGGCGTTTGGTGCTTTGGGGCCAGGAGGAGCCGCTGACACCACTCTCTGTGTGACCTCCTCTGCAGGGCATGGGCGGGCAGCACAATTACTTTGGCCTTTGGGTGGATGTCGACTTTGGGAAAGGACACAGCAAAGCCAAGCCCACGTGCACCACATACAACAGCCCGCAGCTGTCTGCCAAGGAGCACTTCTGCTTTGATAGGATGGAGGTGTGGGCGGTCGGGGACCCCTCGGAGGCGGAGCTGGTGAGTGGAGGCATCCTCTGCATCCAGGCAGGGGCCTTGCTGGCCGTTTGGGTGCTGGTATCCACATAGCTCCAAGTTCTGCCAGGGATTCATGGATGGTTTAATAGAGTAGCCCTGGGGATTATGGACCTGCCCTCTGTGTGCCCCTGGCAAGCTGGGTGGCCCTGTGTTCCCTCTGCCTGTCTGCAAGACAAGGTGGGGTCTGGCACCCCATCTAATTCCCTGGTGCTGCAGCTGAGTCATTGCTGGGCCCCTGGTACCTCTCATAACACCTTCCACACGTCCTCTTGACCATTGAATCCCAGGGTGGGAGGCCACAGGCAGGGGACTGTGCCCATTATCCCAGTGGTGACAGTGGAGTCCTGCTTCCACTCCATCAGGGGATAGGGGATGTCACTGCTTGCTCTTGGTTACCTGGGAGCCCTCCTCTCTGTGCTTGTCACTGAACACACCCACCCTCTTCCTTTTCCCCAGGCCAAGAGCAATAAGAGCATCCTTGACGTGGACCCTGAGGCCCAGGCCCTGCTGGAGATCACTGGGAGGACCCGCCACAGCGAAGGGCTCCGGGAGGCCCCGGAGGAGAATGACTGAGCAGGAGCCAGGGCTGGGATTCAGCGGAGTAGAAGGCCCGTCCGTGGCCCATCCCCTTCCTCATTGGCTTAACTTTACTAGAGTACACGGGCCATAGCCAGGTGGTCCTGGACGTGCTCAATCAGAACCAGAAGCAAGAAAAATCCCTCCGATGCCCTGGACTGATGGGCGGTGTTTCTCCCACAAATCATTACGTGTCAAGTGAGTGACTTAACCTTACCCTTTGTTCATTTTCTATCAATGAGAAGGTAGAAATGAAGGCTAAAGACTTTGATGATAACACGGTCTCATGGTGGCACAGGAGGTGCCTGCAACTAAGGGTCCCCATCTGGCTCTCTCAGCTGTGTTTAAATGATTCTGTGTCATGAGCAAATGGGGCATTTGGGAGAAGCAAAGTTTGGCTTCTGTTAAATCTGGGAGCTTGGTTGATATGCATATATATGGCCCATCCTGTCAGTCAGTAGTAAGTGATGTCCCAGTGCTGGCCTGGCTTCTAGACCTCTGGGCCGGAGTCATAGCCCTCAGTATTGCTGTTTGCCCAGGGCTGCTCCCGAAGGGAATGATGGGCAATTCAATGGTGCAGACTCACAGTAAATAAACTCCAGTTATCCTGAAGTGCTCAACATTACATAGGTGGGTGGGATGTCCCATCAGACACAGGTCTGGAAAACTGCGTGCTCTGAGGCCGTCAATGCTGCCACTACTTAAAGGAACTGTGAGCTCTTCTGTAAGAGGTATTTCTCTTCCTTTAGTCTTTTGCTGTTACCTTTGACCTTTTGCAGATCGGCTGAAAATGCAGCCTCTTCCGTAGTTTGCCTTGATTATAAGCCATAGTAAATTGAGCTGTTTGCATTTTGCAGGGAAGCTCATCAAAACTTCCACTTAGCAATACCCCCGACTAAGCCTTGTGTATTGGCTTCCTAAAGAAGGCGCATGCTCAGAGGCGCGCCACAGACAGGCATAGTCATGATTGGTATTCCCTATAAAAAGCCAGCTTTTAATGGCTTGTTGGGAACATTATATGATCTTAATTGACAGCTTAGCAGATTCAGAATATTAAGATCTTCAAATATCTCCTCATGAATCCAAAGAATTAGGTCCCTACTGTCACTTTGTTTTTAGATTTTTTTGGTAAAAATGCAATTAGATACCTCACTAATAAAAGGTGGGAGTCTGTGCCTTGAATAACGCTTGCTGGTGCCTCTGCCTTCTGGCTGTCAGGAGGGTTATGATTTGTCTACTGATAGACAGCTCGCCTCTTACCTTGAGCTTGTTCTAATGAAGAGTTCAGATCACAAAGGGGGATCTGCTTCCTGAGAGGACCGTCACAGGGGAATCAAGGGCACCTGCTGGGTGTTTGGCACCTGTGCACTGCCCTGGGGGTGAGATTCTGCCTCTCAGCAGACAGACAGCGTGTTAGCTGGGTCTGAGAAACTTCCAACGTTGGTTTTAACGAATGAAGAGTTTGTTCTTTTGTGAAACTAGACTTAGTGTTTCTTAGCAGCCATGGTTTTCTTGTTCATTTGTTAGTAAGGAATATGAAATGAATAGGTTTCCAAACGCTAAGCCATCTTTGTATTTTAACTCTCACTCTTCTAATGTGTTGGTTTAGTTTGGTTTGTCCTTGTGTAGTACTTCTGTAGCAATGTGTTTAAGCGATTTGGCCTGGAATTGCATTTTATGTAAATCGTGCTTTAGTTTTATTTTATTATTATTTTTTTGAGACAGAGTCTCACTATGTCACCCTCAGTAGAGTGCTGTACCGTCACAGCTCACAGCAACCTCAAACTCTTGGGCTTAAGCGATTCTCTTACCTCAGCCTCCCAAGTAGCTGGGACTCTAGGCACCTGCCACAGCACCCCACTATTTTTTTGTTGCAGTTGTCATTGCTGTTTAGCTGGCCCAGGCTGGGTTCTAACCCATCAGCCTGGGTATATGTGGCCGGCGCCCTATCCACTCACTGTGCTACTGGTGCTGTCTGTGCTTTACTTTTAAAATTGTACTGGCCTTACAAAAATAATTTAGAACCTTTTGCTGGTTTCCAGAAAATGCAGAGGGAAGGAGTTCTTTAAAGTTTAGGTAAAATTCTTCTGGTGCTTTTTGGTTTGGTAGTCAAGGATGGTGTTCACTCTCGATAACCTTATCAGCTTCTTTTACCATCTGGGTTGTTTTAATAAATATTCTGGGATTAGCACTGATCATTTTTATAGTCCTTAGTAAATTTTCCACTTTCTCTGTCTCACACTGATTTCCGTAATACCGACAATGTATCTGTAATCTTTTGTAGTTGTCCATTTCCCCTTTCTTTTGTTTCCTTTTCGTTTTCCCAGATTGGGGTCTCCTAAGTATGTTTTTTTTTCTTTTTTTGCAGTTTTTGGTCGGGGCTGGGTTTGAACCCGCCACCTCTGGCAGATGGGGCCAGCGCCTTACTCCTTTGAGCTGCAGGCGCTGCCCTCTCCCAAGGATGTTTTAAAATTAATTTTGCTTTTATATTTCCTCTGGCATATGTTTTCTCTAATTTTTTTGAGTTGTTAAGTTACTAAAAAGTGAAAGTCAGTAAATATATGAAGCTATTCCTTTTTTCCTCTTTGGGGTCTGTTTTATCTTGTAGCAACACAGATTCTGAGAGGTGTGTGTGCACGATTAGCTTCTAGATTTTAGCAGTTTTTTATTGTGATTTTTCTCTTGGACCCAAGAGCGTTTAAATTTTAGTATGGTGGGGAATTTTTTACTTTTATTGTATATTGATTAGAGAATTCATCTGTATCTACTTTGGGGGATCATGTTGAGGTTTTATGTTCTGACATGTGGCCTGTTAGTCTCCTAAATGAATTTTCTGTGTGCCTTCTCTAACTTTTTCATACTGTTTGCTCTTTTAATTTTGATGTTGTGTTGGTATATACTCTGGCCTACCAGATTTTCAGTGATGATTCTGTCTTTGTTAAATACCCTTCTTTGTCTGACTTAATGCTTTTGGCCTTGATTTTAATCCTCTCTGACATTCACAGTGTCTAGCCCACTTTGTATGTGATGTTTGCATTTGCCTGGCATATTTTTGTTCAATTGTTACCAGTATCGGTTTTTTTCTTATAAATATTATTTTGAAATAATTTTAGATTCACATAAAAAACTGTGTAGGAGTTCCTGCATACCCATCGCCCAACTTCCCCCAGGAGACACGTTTGACAGAGCTGTGGAGTGCAATTGTCAAAAGCAGAAAATGAATGTTGTCAGTACAATACTATTATTTATCTCCATTGAGTTCTGGTAGTTTTATTTATTAACATCTTCAATTTAGGTGCCTAGAGATGTTCGAGGTATTAGTCCTTCATTATTGTAATTTCTTGAGGGATCTGACCCTGGCAATTTATCTCTTTTTTTCTTTGATAAGTCGGTAGCAAGACTGATAGTTTTTATCGGTCTTTTCAGAGAACTAGCTTTAGAGTGATTCTTCTGTTCTTGAGTTTGATTTCTGGTCTCTAGTTTTATTTTGGTGAATGTCTATCTACTGTTAACGAAATGTTTTATAAATGTACATCAAGCTAAGTTGCTTGCTGGTGGTGTTGAAGTCTACTATATCCTTGATGAAAGAAAGTCTTCATTTTAGTGTGGTCCAATTATCCATTATACTTTATTGGAGTTTTGTTTTGTCCAGTAAAATTTATCCCTTTTCTTCCAAAAGCTTTGTTTTATCGATCTTATTTCATATGACATATGTAAGGGGTACAAATATCTTTTGTTGTTGTTATTGCCAGTATCAATAGACCCTGGTTCCTTTTAGTTAAAGAGACAGGGTTTTGCTGTGTTGCCCAGCTGGAAATGCAGTGGCACCATCACAGCTCACTGCCCCCTCCTGATTCAGGCACGCGCTGCCATGCCTGGCTAATTAAAAATGTGTAGAGACTTAGGGTCTTGCTATGTTGCCCAGGTTGGTCTCAAACAATCCTCCCACCTTGGTCTCCTGAGTTGTTGAGATTATAGGTGTGAGCCACTGAGCCTGGCATATTTACTTATTTTTTAATGGCAAACCTATATCTTGGAGCAGCAGCTTGCCAAAGGATCCCCCCAAGGCTCAAGAAGTACCCCCCACGCAGGGAAACACCTGGTAAGTCTATTTATGGAACATGGTTCAGCGTTGACCTCTTAGTTCTGGGGAGATACCACCCCTGCTCTAAAGGTTTCTTCTCTAGCCACCCCTGGGAATGTTGCTTGCCCGATGGCACATCTGGGATCTCCTCCTTTAGCCTGGTGTCATAGGTGGGGCAGGGGAGAAGAGCTTCCCCGCTGTGGCAAGAGCTTCCAGGCTGTGGAGCCCACCTTGGAGGACTCTGGAATCTGCCTGGGAGCTGCAGACGTCCCCTCTGAACTTTCTCTTCCTGACGTGGCCCGGGTTTCACCAGCTTAAGTGAAAACCGACTCACAGCTGCAGGCTTCCAACTGGCCATTTGCAGGAAAAACAGTAAATCCACCCTGACCTCGATTAGACCCCTGGGACAGCACTTTACAAAAATACTCCAAACGCTCATTTACAATGAGGAAATGGGGCCTCAGGGAGGAAAACGTGCAGCAGTCCTGCGGCTGGCCTCTGTAAGGCCCTGTGTGCTGGCAGGAGCAGGCTATACGCCACGGCTCAAAGACACCGGCGCTATCATAAAAATCACTGATTTAATAAATAGTGTGATGTTTCTGTGCAGGCTGCTCTCTGGTGTCCCAGAGCCGGGGCCTCCCGAGGACCATCCTGAGGCTCTTGCAGGTCGCTAGGGGGAGAACCGAGTGAGTGACCTACTACTATAGTGTCCCCAAAATCTCCCTCGGAAGAGTCTGCATGGCAGAAAGACTAGGGGAAGAGCCAGAGTCACATAAAAATAGAGGCTCTGGCGGACGTGCCGGGAACGAGGGCCACTACATGTCTTCGTGGTACGTCTGTACTTCCCTGGCTCTCGGGCAGTATTTCTCAAAAAGTTTGAGGAGCTCTGAGAAAATGAAGACAGACGAAGCCAATCCGGTTAAAGACAGCAGATCTGCCAAAAGGGGAAGGGAGCAAATGGTCAGTGTACACACCACACCGCTCCGGGCCTGGCCCTGCCCCACTGCCACGTGGTCTCGTCAGGCTGAGAGTTGGTCTGGGGCTCCAACCCACAGAGCAGGGGAAGGCGGGAGTTGTCATGGGAGGGCAGTGTCACGGGAGGGCAGTGTCACGAGAGGGCAGTGTCACAGCCCCCCCAGGGAGGGGGTCCCAAGTCACTGCTTCTTGCAAATGCAACGCCCCAAGGCCCAGGCCAGGCTCCCATCTAGTAACCTGCCTCGTTCCTTTCCATTAATTCCTAAGCCTCCCTCTGCCTCTGCTGTGTCCTGCCCAACACACCCGTCTCTGGCCCCGGCTGTCAACACGCTGGCTGCCCAGCAGTCACTTCATGTTTGCTAAGCTGCCTCTCTTCCCAGTGGACGGAAACATCTGTCAGATCTTATTTTGGGGGCTCCCTTTCATTTGTCTGCTCCTGCAGGGAACTGAGCAGGCAACTGAGTAGTGACCCAAGCTGGCAGTGCTTTTCAGGTGATAGGGAAGAGTCTTACCTGAGGTGTCTCTACGGCCCCCGTCCTGACTGATCACCCTGAGCTGGGCTGGAGCCATGTTCCACCCCAGGCTCTGATGGGCCTATGGGGCTGCTGCACCAGCCCCCCTGTCCTCTGTCCCCCAGCAGCAAGCCTGGGCCAGAAGGGAGGGGGGAGCCTCCTCCTTACAACTGTCCCTCTGATGGGCCTATGGGGCTGCCGCACCAGCCCCCTGTCTTCTGTCCCCTAGTAGGGGTAGCCAGCAGCAAGCCTGGGCCAGAAGGGAGGGGGGAGCCTCCTCCTTACAACTGTCCCCTTGGCCCCTCTCCTGCTGAAACGGGGTTCAGAGGAAGGCCTCACCGCACTGGGGTGAGAGGTATGGGGTCCCCAGGTTTCTGCCCAGGGCTTATGTACTCAGGGCCCTTGGAAAGCCACAGTCACTAAATCACGTCCCTTTCAGCAAGAATTAGAGAAAACCCAGCTCTCTGTCTTCAGGGGAGCAGCTGTCTGAGTCACACTGCTGGGCCCAGGCCTCCCACGGTGCTCCCATCCCTACTAATTCTCTCCCAGTCCCTACGCTGGGGGAGGGGACTTGCCCCAAGTCTCCCTTATGTTCCTATGTCCCCAGCCCATGAAGCAGAGCAAAAGGCCATGTAAGGGTCTGTTCCTTTGAGGACAGAAGGACCCATGACAGCTTTGGCCCCTCAGGGCGCTCTGCTGTCCAGCTGCTCCCCTCCCATCAGCCACCGCCACACCAAGCAGCCAGGCTGTGCCCATGTCGAGGGCTGGTGTCCTGCACTCACCTAGCGCTCCCAGGTTCTCAGTCTGGAAGACCTTCTGCAGGGGTGGGATGTAAATGACGGCCAGCTGCCCCAGCACGGAGCCAAGCACGGAGTAGAGGAACATGTGGTTGCTGAGGAAGCCAACCTCGAATATCAGCTTGGTCTGCGGATAAGAAGGCCTCGTCGCCCATCTGCAACCTGCGTCGCAGGCAAGGCAGCAGGGCCGGGCTGCCCCCGAGCAGCCTCAGCACCTGTCACCAAGAGCCTGAGGTCCTGTGGTGAGGGGGCCTTCCGGGGTGGGGGGCCCGGGCCTCACCTGGGAGCGGCAGGTCAAGGCGTTGAAGAGATCAAACAACACAAAACACGTGAATGTCATGGTCGTGGTGCGCGGGGTGTTCGCTTTGTCCTCAGGCATCTGGAATGTTAGTGCACAGGAGGGAGGTTGTAGCAGAAGATGAGGTCCCCGGGATGCAATTCATCACCACCCACAGAGCTGCAGGCAGGGCCGGCTGTCCCCAGGGCAGGCTGCGGGCGCTGCCTTCAGCCTCACTGTCAGCAGGCATGACACCAGCCTGAGTCTCCTGGGCACACTCGCCTGCCACGAGGACCCAGCCCCTCATCAGGACTGTCAGCTGCTGGGATGACAAGGCTGCCTAGACACGGTGGCACAGAGAGGTGGCACAGCCATGGAAACGCCACCTGATCTGGGAGGGAAGGCTGCCAGGGAGCTGATGCTACGACAGTTACTCCCACATAACAGAATAATCACATAACCACTTCCTGTAGGTAGGTCAACGAGGGCTGGCTCCTAAGAGGTACCTGAACCTGGGCCCAGGGACAGCCCTAGAGCTCTCCTGGCCTGGCTCTGGACCCCTGGAGACCTGAGCTGAGGTCACAGTCGGGCCAGCATTGCAGGATATGGCCGGAGCTGAGGTGAGACCAGCTCACTGTCAGAAGTTTCTGGGCAGTGCTCACTTCAGCTTCTTACCACCTGAGAGGCCTTGCTCTCCAGCCTGGGCAGAAGGCCTCGGCTTCTGGCCTTAGTTCGGCTGCCAGACCAGAGGTGTTCAGACGTGAGCCTTAAAACAGCATTTGAGGCAGCAGGGCTTGGGTGGGGTCCAGGCATCTGGTTTCTCACAGGCTCCCAGGGTAGGGTGACCAGATTTTAACATTGATTAAAGCGGGACAACATGGCTGGGGGGCGGGGGCAGGGCAGGGCAGGGCCTGACAACAATGCAAACTTTGATAAGCAGTTCTCGATAATCACTTCTCAACAATTATTTGTTATGTTACAGTTTAACATTATAAAATTAACAAAAATAATATAAAACTCATATTCTGGCGAAATAGCCACATGGCAGTCGGAAACCATATATTCCCTTCCTGTTCTCCTGCCTGTTCGTGTGCATTCTTTCCAAAAATCGGGACTTTTTAAAAACGCCACGGGACGTGGGACAAATTATTAAAAATCAGGACTGTCCCGCCAAAAGCAGGACGTCTGGTCACCCTATCCCAGGGGCACTGAGCCACCGCCAGGACCAGGGAGGCCTGTCTCTCCCCCCATAGGCTGGACAGGTGACACTGCAGGGAACTCAGGGCAGGGGGAGCAGGGAAAGCAGGGCAAGGCTAGGAAAGAGGGTCTTGCAACAAATGTGGCCATGGTGGCCAGCGTCCCATCCTGCTTCCCGCATGTAGGCAAGAAGTTGGACAGATCACCTGCCTGATGCCCATCCAGGCCATTGTACATCTCAGCCCAGAGTGCCCTGAACCGCAGGGCAAGAAAGTGACCCCTGGTAAGATCTGAGGCCAACTGCCAGTTCTGGAGGTTTCGAATTGTTCCCTGGTGACAATAATAGTATTAGGGGGCACCCTGCTTCTGTAGAAAGAAATCCGAATTTCTTTCTGAAAAGCCTCAAGTCCCATCCATTTCCTGCCCCCTACTCAGACAGCCCCACGGTCTCCTGCGTGAGCCCCCCGGGAGTGAGGCAGGACCATCCAGCCCAGCGTCTGTGCCATGAGCGGTCAGCAGGCTCACCTCCTTCCAGAAGATGAACAGGGTCCCACTGATGATGACTGCGGCGGACAGGAAGACCTTCAGGAGGAGGGCACGGCTGAGGATCGTGTCCTTGACGCTCCGAGGAGGCTGCCTGAGGGCATCTTTGTCAACTGGCTCTACCCCCAAGCTGCTCAGGACAAGAGAGACACCTTGAAATGAACCATAATGGAAAAAGGACCCTCAAAGCCATGTCCGGGGAGGCCTCCCGGGACAGGGTGTATGCCACAGGCCCGGGTGTCCCAGTCCTGGCAGCTGTATGCCTCCTCTACACTCATGCTGGCCTCTCCCTCTGTGCCCCACACATCGGGGGAAAACCACCCAAGGAGGCCGCCCACCCTGTGGTCTCGGAGCCAGGCTTAGCTGTTCCTTACATTCGGACAATTCCATCACCACAAGGGGACTCTCGAGAGTCAGGATGCAGGCTCTGCCCCACGCAGGGCCCTTGTCAGTGAGGGCCGCTGCCTCCAGCCAACCTCCAAACAGCAGGGGAGGCAGGTGGTATAGCAGGGCAGGCAGGTGAGGCCCCCACTGCAGGGATACAGCTGAGGGCCAGCATCGCAGGCTATCCCACTCCCAGGGAGAGCTTGCAGCACTCACAATGGGCTGTGGGGGGACAAACAAGGACAGGCTTTCCCTGGGCAGCTGTAGTGATTAAGGCAGCTGAGACCATAAGCTGGCTACTTCAGAAATAGTACCTAATGTGGGTCTTCCGACTCCACAGCCCACTCTTTCCCCTGTGCCCTCCGGCTGGCTTAGGACCCCCATTCTCACTCACTCCTGCAGCTGGTCACTTCCTGAGCAGCTGCTGTGGCCAGGCTCTTTAGAAGCTGGCAATAAAGGGGGGAAATAATCAAGAACCCTGCCTCACGAAGCTGACAGTGTAAAGGGGAGGCAGGTTAGAACCAGATAAGTAGGATACATATTAATATATGCAAGTGTGTATGTATATACGCGTGCGTGTCTGTGTATCCACATGTATCTCCATCTTCGCCTCTAGGGAAAAATAAAGCAGGGCGAGGGGACTGAGTAGGAGGAGGTGCTATTAGAGCAATCAGGGAGGACTTCTCGGAGGCAGTGACTAGGCAGAGGGGGCAGAAAGCTCCACTCGCTCCCAGGTGCTCCCCTCTCTGTGTTCTAGTCCCTAGCTCTCACCCCAGTGCACACGTCAGGTTTCTGGGAACTCGTCATGGAGAGTCACTGTCCGTCCCTGCAGCCCGGCCGCCCCGCTCACCTCTGCGCCGGCGGCCCGTCCATGATGATGTTGATCCACAGGATCTGCATGGCATTCAGGGGGCTGGGCAGGTTGAACACGGTGGACAGGGCGATGAGGCTCAGGGCGGAGATGCTCCTGCGGGCGCGGGCAGACACAGGCCATCAGCAGCTGCCCCGCTTGGCACCTAAGTCTGGGAAACACTGGGCTCCACTTACGTGCTCAGCTGGAACCGGACAAAGTTTTTGATGTTGTAGAAAATCCCCTTGCCTTCCTCCACTGCGTTCCTGTGAGAGAAGAGGGTGGTTACTCGAGGGGGTCTTGGGGGAGGGCACAGTCAGCTCAGCAGCGGTGACCAGCCTGGGTGGACACTGCACTCGGAGCCCAGGGCCACACACCAGTAGGAGACAATATTGTCTTAACAGATGCCCACCAGGGACTGGTCCCCAAGCCATGTCAGTGTGCAAATCATACCCTCAACGCCTCCAGGTAGACCCTAAATCTTTCCCATCCTGAGCCCACAAACCCTGCCCCTTGCTGAGGATCCCTGACATGCTTAAGGCCCCTCTGTGACTTACCAGGGAAGAGATAGCAAACCCATTACACCTGAAAATGAGATCTGGGGGCAGGACAGAGTGGAGGTTGAGAGGTGGGCGGGCACCACCTGCTGTGTCCTCAGTAGGCCCTTATAAAAACTCAGCCTGAGGTCCCTAATGTAGTAGGAAAAAACCTATCTAATGCCTCCCTACAATTTTACTGAAAGATTTTGCGAAAGAACTAAAACTGTAAAGTTATGACTATACTTCTTTTTTTTTTTTTAAACTAAGGAGTATGTGTGTGTTTGTTGAGACAAAGTCTCGCTATGTTGCCCTCAATAGAGTGCTGTGGGGTCATAGCTCACAGCCACCTCAAACTCTTGAGCTCAAGCCTCCCAAGTAGCTGGGACTATAGACTCCTGCCACAATACTGGCTATTTTTGTTGTTGTTGTTTAGCAGGCCTGGGTTGGGTTCAAACCCACCAGCCCCAGTGCATGTGGCTGGAGCCCTAACCACTGAGCGATGGGCGCTGGCCGAGACAGGCGTAGATGTTTTAAGGATTCCTATAGCTAATCCACTGTAGAGAAAAGACTGCTCTGGGAAGGGCATGATCACACAGAACTTAAGTGTTTGTTCAAGATTTTTGACAACAGGCTTAAAGATTTTTCCCCTACCTCCAATTACTGTGAAAAAAATGAGCAAAATCTTAATTAGAACTAATTAAAATCAGATCCAGAGGAAAGGTCCATTTATTAAGAGGAAATACTGACAAATGAAACAGAAAAAAAATGTTTTTTGTTTTTCCATAATCCCAGAACCTAGAGATCACATCGTGGTGAGTGATATGGGCATTTCTGGCCGGGTCCAGTCTCCCTCCACTGCACGTATCCACAGGGGCACACGGGGCTCGGGGTAATATCCCCATGTGTGTCTTTTCTGCATGCTACAGTATGAGCAGTAGTATTTCTTTGTGTCATCAAAATCCTTTTCAAAACATGGCTTTTCCCTGGCACGCAGGACTCCTGTATCTCACCGTGAGCTACTTAGGGGGGGCTCCAGGCTTTCCTTACACATAACTCACTGCTGCTGCCTGGAGACCTGACCCAGCTCTCCTAGAGGGGCTGGGGCCTGAAACACAACTGCAGGTGACAAACTCAAGTTCTGCAAGTGTCCGTAACATCCCCTGGGTGCTAAGTGCGACTGGCCCCACCACCCTACTTTGAGAGGCTCTTGGTGTCTGCGGGTGGTAACACTTTCCGCCTCCGTGAGCTCTGAGATTCAGCAATTACAGGGGATTCCTTGGGACCCCTTCTTGGCAGGGGCCCCCTGTGTCACCACGGTGGCAGATCCCACAGGGAAGCAGGTAACCTCAGGTGTTTTGCAACTGAAAACCCCCTCATGGGGAGCTTACATGATGGCTGAGAAGTCATCGTCCACCAGGATCATGTTGGCGGCCTCTTTACTGACATCCGTCCCTGTCCGCCCCATGGCGATTCCAATGTCGGCAGACTTCAGCGCGACTGCATCGTTCACCCCGTCCCCAGTCATGGCCACAATGGCCCCTGACTCCTGCAAAGCCTTTGGAGAGAGCAGGCGAGAGAGGTCTGCAGGCTGAGGCCCCACCTGGGGTCCTTCCTTCCCCCTGACACTCTGCTGCACACACTGCGGCCACAGCGGGGACCTGCCTAGAGGACCCCAAAGTCAGGTGGCCTGAGCCTGAGTCCCAGCTCTATTCACAGCAGCATGGGAACTGGACAAACCCTTCACCTGCTCAACCTCAGTTTCCCCCTCTGCAAAGTGGGATCAGCAACTTCATAGGGCTGTTGTGAGGCCCAAACGAAGATGATCGACACAGCGGTGCCCAGCACTGTTGATGAAGCCTCATAAAACTTATCCATTACTATTAAAAAATAACAATCAACAATGCATGCCCTGAAACCATGAGGGGCCCAGTACAGATTAATATTTTCTTTGAGTAACAACTTGCCTAGGGATTTGCTCTGTAGAATTAAAGAACATAACATAAAAGAAAAAGCATAACTATTAGAAGAGTCCACAGGCAAATTTTCCAAGTACATGTGAGGAAAGCTAAGCACACCTTGTGTCTCTTTCAAGTTTTGGATGCATAATCAGTTCTTTAACGGGCCCCTTGAGATGCTCCAAGAGAATCACAGGCTTTGCTTGATCCTCTCGCCAGCCTTGCAAACCAGCTGATGTCATTAATAGTGTTCCCATTTTACAGATGAGAAAACTGAGGCACAGAGTTAAATCACAGGAATGACACCAAAGAGTGCCCAGCTAGGATGCTAATAAAGGGTCGCTTTTGTTTATTTTTTCCCTTTGCTTTATTCAATTCCAGCTCTTTCTTTCCAGTGTGTGTGGCAAATGATCCCCCAGTTCTTTCCTCCTCCTCCTAATAGGCTGCCAGGGGGAGATGACATTTCCCAGCATCTCTTGCAGCTAGACTTGGCCATGTGACCTCATGCTGGGGGGGTGGCGTGGGGGCATGAGCAGGCAATTTCTGAGCCCCGTCCTTCAGGGACCTACCCACCCACCCCTGCTCAGCCTCCTCCCTGCTGGCTGTGAAAAGTTAAGCCCTGGGGCAGAAGCCTTGGGGCACAGAGAAGAAAGCCACAGTCGGGCCTCGTACCAATGCGTCAGGGGCCTTGTTACATGGTGCAGCTGGTGCCTCCTTCACTCAACGTACCTTTATAATTTTGAGCTTGTGCTTCGGGCTGGTCCTGAAGAACACAGAAACCTGGAAACAGAAGTGACAGAGCCAAGAGTCACAGAATTCAGAGCTGGAGACCCACCCCTTCCCCCTGCTGAGCCTCTGGGGAACTTTACCTTTGAGGCGTGTTCCGCCAGCTGGTCCTTCTCCATGCTGTCCACCTCCTCTCCAGACATGGCTTGCAGTTTCCCGTTGCCCAGGCCGATGTTTCTGCCTTTAGAGAGAATCAGCTCTGAGGCCCTGAGACTGTGGTACACCGACCCCAACGGGTCCCTATCTTGGCCATACAGAATAAGAATGAAACCCTGGTGGATACCATTGACTGAGCACCTGCTGTGTTAAACATGATCTCAATTCTATCCATGTTAATATATGATAAGAGCCTTGCTACCCCCACTTTCAAGATGGGGAAATAGTGCCTTTCCCAAGGATGTATAGCTGGTAAGTAGCAGTAATGGAACCTGGCAAAGTTCTATCTGATGCCAAAGATTTTACCTTTTCATAGTGCCGGTCTACCCCTAACTACGAAAAAAAACCCAAGGTGTGGCAACCCTCAAAACAGTAATAATTAGAGGAATCAGAAGAGGGCTGCTAGTCTTCTGCTGATGAAGAGTCTGAGGTTCAGAGTGCTCAGTGATTTGCCAAAAATACATAGATAGTGGCAGAAACCAGTATCTGGGACACAAAACTGCCTGTGAAGATGAGGCAAGATTGTGGGTGAACTGAGACTCACAGGTCCTCAGTATACGAGAGGACTCTTCCCCTTCAGGAGAACCTGCCAACATTTCAGAAACGGGGACACCTCAGAAGTTGGAACACAGCTCCACAAATCTCAGAATCTTTTCCGAGCATGCAGAGCCAGTGTGAGCACTCCTGACCAGGGTCTCCCAGGATGACCGGTGGCAGTGGCCCTGCTGTAAAGGACGTGGAATGCTCTCTTTCTTAATCCACCCAGTCCATTACCTATTGCCAAGGCTGTTTCCAGAGCATCTCCTGTTATCATTTTCACAGACACTCCTGACTCGGAGAGAACTTGCACTGCTTCCCTCACGCCGGCCCGTGGAGGGTCGATGATGCCGACGAGACCCAGAAACGTCAGCCTCCCCAGCTCGGGCCCAGAGGCCAGGGCCAGCACTGAGGAGAGACCAAAGCCCCAGCAAGGGTCATGGGGGCCCAGGGACCATTCTTAGACCCCATACAGGCCCCACCCTGGCCCAGATCCCCCTCTGTCTGCAAGGGGTGGGGTAGCAAATTCCCAGACTGCACAGGGGAGGCTGAGAGCTCTCGCTGGCTCTCAGGCCTGTACAGGTATCCCCTGAATAGACAGGAACACCAGGACCAGCCTGCACAGACGAAAATGAGACTATTGTTCAAGTTACAGAATCTGGCCCCCGCCCCAACAATAACAGCCACAGAGAAGCTGTGAAGTGGCGGACAAGGGGACAGCTCCTGCCCTTTGTCTACTCTGTGCTCCTTTTGTCTCCAGCAGACTTGGGGCATCAGCTACCAGAGGTTTAGAAAAATCTACTGAGTTGAGTGGACTCTCTCTGTGGGCCTGTCCCTGACTCTGTTTCAGTGGTACAGAAGCAAGGCCCAGTGGTCTGAGATTGGGGTGGAGTAAGAACTGGACTTCTCTCACCTTATTGACCCTGAAGGGGGTTGTGACTTAGAAGCCCCTAGCACTTCCCTCTTGCACAGCCATGAGGCCATGCTAATCATTTTGGTGCCATGTGCTAATAATGTCGGTGCCATGTGCTAATAACACTGGTGCCATGTGCTAATGATGTGAGTGCCATGTGCTAATAATGCTGGTGCCATGTGCTAATAATGCAGGTCCATGTGCTAATTATGATGGTGCTCTTCCTCCCTTTGCCAGTGCTCCCCTCCCAACACTGACCCTGGGGTCTACAAATCCCAGAAGCCCCATCACAAGCATGCCCTGCCCCTGGGAAGCACATGGAAAAGCTCTATCCCAGAGGACCTTGCTCCTGCCTCCACCCCATCACCCTATCTCTCCTTACCACTCCATGGGACATGCCATCTTTTCCCTGGGGGGAGGTACCTCAAAGCCCAAGCCGAGTCTAGGGGTTTCAGCAGGCTGGGTGGGGGGATCTGCTAAGTCCCCTGGCCCTACTCTATGCCTATCACATGGCAGGTGCTCAGTTCATACCCACTGGTGATGAGTTGTAGCCCCTCTGATTCCCTGGCCTGCTGTGGGTTTGGAGGAACTCAGGGGCCCTTTGTAACTCCAGTCACCAGGATGCACTTTCCCAGCCACAGGCTGGAGTTAAGCCCATTTACAAAGATGAAAAGACTCATGTGTTGGTGGTGGCAGTGGAAAGTCTCAACCCACCTCCATGAGTGACCAATTCTTGCTACATCCTCCTTTGAAGCCCTGTGTGTTATTAAGACGCTACAGCCTGAGAGACCTGGGTTCAAGTGCTGGCTCCTCTCCAGACTAGCTGTGTGGCCTTGCCAGTTCCTCAACCTCTCAGGGCCTCACTGCAGCCTGGTGGGGACTCAGGGCACGGTCTGGGGAGGGGGGACAGGACCCAAACACCAGGGTCATGCAGAGCAAGGGGTAGATTTAGAGGCCAGGGCTGCCTGGGAGGTTTATTTTCTAAGGTGGTCACTCTTTAGTGATGTTGTCAGCAGGTGGCAATGTGACCTGAATGTGTAGCTACTTAATAACTTGCATGTCAGCCGTTATAGCTACAACAGCCAGGTCCATGCCAGTCTCTCCTGTGCAGTCTTCCACTCCTCCCAGAAATCTGCCAAGTAACTGCTACTTATGCCTCCTTTGTGCAGATGGGGAAACTGAGGCACAGGTGTCCCTGTGAGGCTATTATAGACCTGAGTGCTGCACAGACCCTTCTGGGGGCACTGAGATGGGTAAAGTGCCCCTGCTTTGGGGGAACACACGCCTCACTCAGGAAGAGGTGACACTCAAGGTTGGCCACACTCTGCCCCAGTGATCCTTGATGCACCTGGTGTCAGCAAACCTGCCAGTGACTCATGAGTCTGCTCCCTGCGGGGGAAACCATGGCAACTGGAAGGAACAGGTCAAGCCTCTCATCTTCCCCCGGGAGAATGCGGGCTGTCTGGAGTGTTGTAAATGCTTCCTCTGAAGCTGAACAGGGTGATGAGCGACACCACAGGGAACATAAGTTTAATGTTCAGCCCATCGTGGAAGGCGTTGGCTCTGGTGCAGAAAATTGGAAATGGCCAACAAATGAAAAATGTTCCCTGATGAAAAAGACTTTGGGTTTTCCTAACCAGAGGCAACAAGCAAGAGAGATGTAGCAGGGAAGTTGGTGTGTGGGTGCATCCCCATTCGCCTGTCTTAGAAGACTCAGCAAGCGAGGGGCCACCTGTCTCAGACACAGGAGCCACACGCAGACTCATGGGTGTCATTTAGTGGCTGGATTTGGGGGGCTCTTTGTCTTTACTCTGACATAAAATTCTAAGCTCACTTTGCTGCTATCAGCATGCTGCTGGTGGTGACCTTATTCACTAAGGACCCTGCATTAATGTACCCCAAAAGTCAAGGTTGTGTGCAAACTTAGAGCTCCAGAATGGGGCCAGAGGCACTGACCCCGTAGACCGAGGGATCCCATCCTCCTCTTTTCCTGCTGGCAGAACGACCTCAGCTGGGGCGTCAGTGGCAGGGGGATGCCCCCGTTATTGTACATGGTGCAGTGGCAAATCACCTCTTCAAAGGCCCCCTTCATGAAGTAAATGTCTTCCCGATCCTTGGAAAAGAAAAAAGGAAAAAAATCTGCTGTCACCGGTTATCTCGATTCCTGGTGACCGCCACCGCATTCTGCACAAGGGTACACAGACGTGCCCAGGGATGTTTGCAGGGGAGTTACTGACAGCGAACAGCTACTGGGCACTGAGATGGAGCAGGTCGGGGAACCACGGATCTGCACATGGGGCGTAGTCTCTGAGTGAGGTCGGTCTCTGACCCCAACCCCATTCCACATGAAGCTCCCGTGTTCATGTGGCTCAGGGCGGCCCAGCCGGTGTTACACCTTCGCTGTGTGTTTCACTTCCTGTTTTCTCTCCAGGGCAGGTGCCACATCTCTTTTGTTCCCTCCTACACTTGGCTTATAAGAGTAAACCCAAGTAGCTGGGCACAGTGGCTGGGTCCTATAATCCCAGCACTCTGGAAGGCAGAGGCAGGAGGATCCCTTGACCTCAGGAGTTCGAGACTAGCCTGAGCAAGAGCAAGACCCCCATCTCTATTAAAAATAGAAAAACTAGCCAGGTGTTATGGCAGGTGCCTATAGTCCTAGCTACTTGGGAGGCTGAGGCAAGAGGATCACTTGCAGTCAAGAGTTCAAGACCAGCTTGGGCAACATAGCAAGATCCTGTCTTTACTAAAAATAGAAAAATTAGCCAAGTGTTATGGCAGGTGCCTGTAGTCCCAGCTACTTGGGAGGCTGAGGCAGGAGGATTGCTTGAGCCTAAGAGTTTGAGGTTGCCGTGAGCTAGGCTGACACTATAGCTCAGTCTAGTTCACGGCAACCTCAAACCCTTGAGGCACTCTAGCCTGGGCAACAGAGTGAGACACTATCTCAAAAAAAAAAAAAAAAAAAAAGAGAGGGAACCCAAGTGAATAGGTGACCATTTTCCCTGTGTTTTTATCAAGACCTGTCTTGACAAATATGTAGACTATAAGCTCCATGTGGACCCTGGGTCAGTTTGGTGACACCACATTCTAGCATTACCACAGTGCCTGCCTGGCTCACTGCAGGTGCCTGGTAAATACAGTGAGTGAACTCACAGGAATTGGTACCGAAAGGTGCCTAACAGGTGACACCAAGGAAAACTGTATAACTAAAATGTTCAAACACTATATACAGCATGGCCTTGTTTTGAAATCTACTATCCCAGACGTTGCTACGCACACATTTAGAAGCCAGAACACTCTATTCTAGGCTGCAAAGGGGAGTTAGTTACCTGGAATAGGGGTAGGCAGGCAGGAAGAGGGGCAGAGTTATAAAGGATTTTAATATTTCATTTCATACTTCTATACTTTTTTCAATGAGAATACATCACCATTGCTGTTGGGGAAAAGAGATTTGAAAATGTATAAAAAGAGAGTTATAAAGGATTTAAATTTTTCATTTCGTATTTCTATGCTTTTTTCAATGAGACTATGTCACCATTGCTGTTGGGAAAAAGAGATTTGAAAAGGTATAAAAAATGTTTAAAAATTTATAATCCCTTGTAAGTACTCAGAATGTCCGTCCATGCACGGCAGGGCCTGGGTGAGCCGCCTGCACAGCAGAGCGAGCGCTGAGGCATCTGCACAGGCAGATGTGACAGATTCTAGAAAGAGTGGGAGAGAGGGTGGCGCCTTTGGGGCGTTCAAACCCAACCCTGGCCAACTGAAAAAAAAAAAAAAAGAGAAGAGGAAGGTTGGAGAAAAGGGTAGAAAGCAACTGTTTTTTGTGAATTCTTTTCACTGAATATCTGCAAAGCCACAGCAGATCTGAAAAGGGAGATAGGAAGATCAGGTATAAGCCCAGCCCCGGGCAGCCACAGTTTGCTGAGTGCTCCTGTGGTTCCCGACAACAGGCGTGTGCACGACACTCCGTCCTGACTGTTTCCCCGTCATGGTGGTGAAATGAGCTGCTGTGAGTGAAGAACTCAGCACCAGATGCAAAGACAGGACCTGCAAGTCAGCTGTGGGCTCAGCATCGTGGAGAAGGGGACACACAGGTGCTCAGCAGTAAGGATTCGGTAATCCCATCACAGGCCAGCGAGTCTCACGCCTGAGCCTGCAGCAGAATCCCCAGCAAACACAGCTGACTGGATCCCACCCCTGGAATTTCTGACTCAAGCGGTCTGGCGTGGAATGTGGAGGCTGCATTGCTAAGACATTCCCAAGAAATGTTGACCCAGGGATCTTGCTTTGAGAACTGCCATTTTTAAATGAAAACCTCATTTCAAAGAGGACCCATGAGAATCAAAGGTTTAATTGCTATCAGCCATATTTTAGTGCGTTTGGAAGCTCACAGAGGTAGCTAGGAACTTGGGGTTCTTCTTGAGGTCTGCGCTTTGCCTTATTTGGGGCAGAGGGCTGGAGAGGGGGGGAGGGCGGAGGCGGCTGACTCACCTCATTCTTTGGGCTGCATTTTACTGCCATCCACTTCTGCTCTGAGCTGAATGGAATCTCTTTCTTTCTTACATATGAATTTTTAATGTCACTCAAGTCCATCTAGATTCATAAAATGAGATATTTTTAGTGAGTCATCTGAAGCTAATCTCCATGCAAAGCTCAGTCCATTTAAATTATTCATTCTTTAAACCGTCCACAGCAGATGAGAAGTCTGGGCATTTAGCTCACACAGAAAAACAACTTATTTTCAAATGTCACTCTCAGAAAAAAAAAAAAAATGTCTTTTTTCTTGTCCCAGGGGCAGAAGTGATGGTATTTGCAACTGTGTCTATCTAAAACCCACTTGGAAACAGAATCCTGTAGGTAGAGTTTCTGCCCAGAGGAAGGTACAGCCATTTCCCCCAAAGAAACAACCCCCTGAGTCAGCGCAGGGGCCCTGCTCAGTCCTGACATGAGTTTACTTTGGGACCGGTTATTTGACAGCTCAGAAAATCAGTTTCCCCAGTTTTAAACCCATGATCTAAACCCACTGTATCCCATCACCTCCCAGGGGTAGAAATGGATTGGGGGTGTGTGTGTAGGGTGTAGACGTGCGCACAGCACACAAATGAGTCCCAGAACATCTGTGGTCTTACTGGGGAATGCTTAAAAAGAAAATCTCTCAAATGTCTCCTTAGGGGGAGTGCTATGGGTTGACTTGCGTCTCCCAAAAGATATGCTGAAATCCTAATCCCGGAACCTGTGAATGTCACATTCTTTGTAAACAGGGTCTTTGCAGATGTCATCAAGTTCAGATGAAGTCATTAGGGTGGGTCCTAATCCAGTGTGACCCAACATTAGGAGAGGAGGACGCCCTGGGATGACAGATGCAGGGACAGCACCGAGGGATGGGGGCAGAGAGTGGGGTGATGCCCCCGCAAGCTGAGGAACACCCAGGTTGCCCCTGACTACCAGGTGCTGGGAGGGAGCCTGGCCCTGGCCATGCTGATCTGCACTTCTGGCCCCCATGACTGAGATGCAGTCACGGTAACCACCCCACCCACTCCCCCAGTCTAAGGTATATTATTTCGGCAACCCCTGGACAGTGACATGGGGGCAATGATGGAGGACAGCTTGGGAACTGCTGGCCGCACCATGCTCAGGGCCCACCTGTCGCACAGAAGCACCTCATATGTGTCAGCCATTATTTCTCCTGTTCCAAAAGGTTGATTCTAAAATCCTAAGTCAGGCCCCACGACAGAGGAAAATCCTAGCACATCAAGGAAAGAGGCTCTGGACCCCTGTCCTTTTCTAAGCTGCAGCGGCAGCTGGCAGCAGAAGCACGGTGGGTGCTGGACACCAGATGTCACTCCTGCTGGACGGCCAGGCCAGGCCCCTTCACTTTGGGGGCTGCTACGTGGGGCTGACTTAGCACTATTTTAAAAGGGGAAATACGCTCCGTTTGGAGAGTGGAAGGAAAATAACGTGATGTAACAATTTCTCAATGCTCTCCACTGGGGAGAAACCGCACCCCGCTGCCTGTACAGGGAGGGAGGCAGAAAAGGGTGACTAAGTCTTCTCCCCCCCCCCACCCGCCAGCCCGCTCTGGCTTCCCAAAGGTGGCGCTGGAGGAGTGAAAGGGAAACACATGGACACAGGGCAGAGGAGAGGGCCCAGGGCCGCCCAGCTGGGAAGAGGGGGCCAAAGAGGTGGATACTGAACTTGAAGAAAGGCTCTGGGCCAGTGAGGACAGATGGACAGAGTGTAGGGCTGGGAGGCAGGGAGGGGCCAGCAGGGGCAGGATCAGTAGCTGCTTTTCTTTTGACCTTGATGAGAGAAAACTGACTGGACCTGAGCCCGAGACCAGTCACCTGGGCAGTGAGCAGTCGGGACAGCGGTGGGTGGTGTGGAGAGCAGAGGGGCTCCTGCCCTGTCCAGGGGAGCCACAGTCTGGCTGGAGAGGAGGATCTGGCCAGGCTGGCCATGGACACAGTGCCACCGGGGTCACCCACCTTCTCTGCTCCTTCTCTTACTCTCTGCACCCCACGTCCTTCCCACCTCCTTTGCTCCCCCTTCCTCCTCCTTTCCCTGCACCCCCAGTCCTAGGTGTTCTGCCTCGTCCTCTTTTAAGGTGTCCCCAAGCCCAAGGCATAGCAAGCAGGCACACCTGCAAGTCCCCTCAGTGCCTGGCACTGGGCACCAAGTGGCCCAGGCATTCTGCACAGCCACGGAGCTTAGGGCGCAAAGGCCGACCTGAGAAGACTAGGCCACCCCATGGTGCCCCTGGGAGGATGTGAGCTGTGTTGGGGGTGCATAGATGAGTCCTGTTCCCCCGTCTCCCCAACACCTGAAGAGGTCTGAGCCATGGGGGTGCTCAGAGGATTCTTCTGGAATCTCCAGCAGAGGGGTTAGAGATCCATTGAGCTTTCCAAAGCCACACAGAACCTCAGAGCCTACCTGAATCAGTCTGAGGCTATTTGGGGTCATGCTCTCCATTAGTATAATACTAAGCCCCCCAATCCTCATGCACTCAGACGAAAGCTTAAATCTGTTAACCAACCCAGCCTGAGTGAGAGAATGGATGTCCTGGAACCCTTACCTTCATTGCCAGGGCGATCAAGGCCCCCTCCGTGGGCTGGCCCATCACAGCGTTCTTCCTGATGACTGCGTTGTTGGCGACACAGCCGGCCTGAAAAGGGGATTGTCTGAATGTCTACTGTTCAACCTCACCGGGAGCCTGGGGCCCTCGGGGTCTGGGCACACTCAGGCCCCTGAAAGATTCAGACCCTGCAGGCTCGACCCATTCTTATAGCTGAGGCTTTGGGGACAAGACTTGCTTTTTAAAATAAATCAGCATCCTGGCTCTTCAAATGGAACACAGTATTTCTGACCATGTTGAATGGTGGTTGCCACAAAGCCATTTTTTTTTTTTGAGACAAGTCTCACTCTGTCACCCTGGGTAGAATGCAGTGGCATCATGTAGCTCACAGCAACCTCAAACTCCTGAGCTCAAGCAATCCACCTGCCTTGGGCCCCCCCAGTGCTGGGATTACGGGCGTGAGCCACCGTCCCTGGCACAAAGCAATTATTTTAATAGTAGGGAAACCAGTGGGAAGTTGAGGGGACTGGTGGTTACAGGTGTGGGGTCATAGGGATTGACCACTAATGGGGATAGCGTTTCGATTTGGGGTGACGAAGTGTTCTAGAATTCGGCAGTGATGATGGACACACAACTTTGTGAAGATGCTAAAACCATTGAGCCGTGTACTCTAACAGGGTGAATCCTATGATCTATGACTTCCGTCTCAGCTAAAAACTAAATATATAAAAAATGAAAAAATGAAACAAACAGAGCGTGAGTGGCCCCCAACTCCCCCCACCCCGGCCTGGTGAGCCGAGCCTGGGCACTCACGTTGCCCATCTGAGCCCCTGTTTCTTTCTTTCTTTCTTTCTTTCTTTTTTTTTTTTGACATATTTTTGTTTCTTAATCTGCAAAACTGAGATGATGGTCTCTGATATTGAAGTGGGACCCTGGCAGGGCCCTTGAGGGGTGGGGCTTGCTGGTCATTATGGAGGAAGAAGGCACCTGCCCCCGGGAGCTTCGGCAGCTGGTGGGGATAGGACTGACAGTATCTGCCAAGTACCTTGTCTGTGCCGGTGTCACTGAGGTGCCAGCAGGCTGTGATGAGCACAAGGGACTCTAGCTCCCCCTATTACCTCCAATGTCACCATTTCTTTCAGGACCATTTTCCAGTGCTGTGACCACCTTACCCCTGGGTGGCCCAGTCACTGTCAAGGAGCACTTGGTCCAATTGCTATTTCCCTTTTCAGAACGAATTTCTAGAAGTCCTAGTCTACGTGCCTATTACCTCCAGGACACTTTCGACACTTACCTCCACTAATTTGCCCACTGAAACATTGGAAAATTCCTTAATCACTTCCTTTGATGGTAAAAGACACACAGTCCCTTTGCCGTCATACCCAACTCCGCTGACCTGGAGGACCAAGCAGAAGAAAGGATGCCACCAGGAGGCAAAGGTATGCTCCCTGGTTGACCCACAGTCTCTTTCCTGGACATCCACCCCACAGACAGAATGCTAAACACAGACAAGGCTTTAGGTCTGAAGATGCTCCCTGTAGGACTGTTTCCTGGTCAGCACAGCTCACCCAAGGATAAACTGAATTGCAGCAAGTTCATATCACGGCATCTCTGCAGCCATGCACGTCATGGGTAAGAAAACCCAGCCCCAGCACAGGAGAGTGCTTGCATTCTAGAACAGGTGGGCAACGTTTTCTTATAGAGACAGATAAGCAAATACTTCAGCCTTTGCAGCCTGTGCAACCTCTGTGGCAGCTACTCAACTCTGTCACTGGGGCACAAAAGCCACCCCTGACAACATGAACAAGGGGGTGTGGCAGTGCGCCAGTCACACCAAACTTTCAAAACTAAGCACTGGCTCATGGCAATCATTTGCTGACCCCCTTGCTCCGTAAAGTTTTGTGAAAAAGTATCAGGGTACAACGTCACGTGTTCAGGGAGCTTCCCACTGTGCACGTGATTCAACAGAGGCTGAAAAACACAAATGAACTAACCAGGAATCCCTAGTTGGTCACAGGAGGGTAAGGGTGCTGTCTCCCACCTTGCCGATTTTGGGATGTGCATGTTATTTATCAGTGATAAAAAATTAAAGGGGGCTCCCTTAAATTAGCCTTTTGAAACAAAGTATGGGATGATTAAAAAAAAAGTCTTTTTTTTTGCTGCTATTAGTAGCAAGGAGATTGTACAATGAGCTCCGTTTGTTTCTTCCTTACTGTCTCCTAGACAACACCCGTGCTTGCTTTCTCTAGACAGGTGAGGGTCTGGCAGGCACAGCTCTGTCTCCAGGCTTGCGCATTCCATCAAGACTCACCTCAGCATGAAGCCCATCGGACGTCACAAGCTGGGTCACCGTCATTTCATTGGCAGTCAGAGTCCCTGTCTTGTCAGAACAGAGGACATTGCAGCAACCTGGTTCAACAAAACACCAGTTTGCACAAAAGAGGCTTCATGGAACACCCAAGCTGGGTTGGCCCATGACACCCAAGGCTCCATGCTGTCCCACCTGTAATAATCCCACCGGCTCAGGCCCCTCACCTAAAGTCTCCACGATCGGCAGCTTCTTCACAATGACCCTTTTCTTGGCCATCCGCAGCACTCCCAGGACCAAGGTGACGGTGACAACGATGGGCAGACCCTCTGGAATGGCCGCTACAGCCAGACTGGGTTGAAAGGTCAAACAGGCCCCGTTAACATGCCCTGAGGGACAATGTGAGTCTCCACTGGGGTTGGCAACTCTTTTGGCCAGTGAAGTTTGTCTTTGGTGTCCCCAGTGCCCAGTTCTATTCTCTGTTCTCAATTCCCTGGTGCACCTGCCTCCTCCTTCAGCCCCCATTGCCCTGAGTGCTCCCCTGCAAACCCAGCACTTGGGAAGGGGTGTCTCCTATCAGCCATCCACACTTTAGTGTGAATTAGTCCATCAGACGTTTTGCCTCTTAATGAGTTTTTGCACTTATTTTCATTTATTAGGGAGAAAGGTCTTAGGTTCCTCGAAAGGAATTTCCAGACTCAGACAGTGAGAGTAAATATTTTGGCTCAGAGGGTCTTCCCTGGGTCCTCTGTATTTCCCTTTTCCTTAGTCTAGGGCTTAGATGTTCCTACGAGGAAGCCAGACAAGGGACTCAGGTCAGGGAAGTGAAATGGCAGAGCTGTGCCTCTGCCTGTGGAGCTGATCAGGTTGAGGATGTCGGCTCTCTTTTTTACAACCCCCCCCAACTCACTGTGTACCCCAGGACCCACCCTCCCTCGGCCGGGGTGGATTGGATTAGAGGCTCCTATAAGACCGAGGCTGAGCCAGGGAGACTCTTCCTTGGTGACGTGCTTGGGACTGAGGCACAGAGTCCCCTTCCGGTGGGTATGTCTGCAGGTGGCAGGACGTTAAGAGGGGACACTTTCTGCCTCAGTTTTGGCTGAGGCCCCACCACCTCGGGCTGACAGGCCCACATCCTATACTCCTGAGAGGTGACACAGTGTGATGCCCTGCATCCACTTTGCAGCAGTGTGGGTGGGGCGTCATCCAGCGAGGGTGGTTGTGGGGCGGCCACCACTGAAGCCAGCAGGATCGGCACAGGGGCTCATTCCACCATTATCTCTACTTTTACATGTGCTTGAAAACTTCCTTAAAAGATTTTAAAAGCAAATGTACAAAGACACCCTGGCAACCCAATGCCCACCAGTGGGCAAGTGGGTGAGCGGGTGGACAGAATGTGGTCTCTCCACTCAGTGGCGCCCTCTTCAGCCATAAAAAGAATGGAGTTCCCAGACGGGCTTCAGACATGCAGGGCGTAAGAAGCCAGGCGCAAAAGGCCACATAGTGTGTGGTTTTGTTCATATGAAATGTCCAGAACAGGGAAATCTGTTGGGACCAGAAGTAGCTTAGGGATTGCTTGGGGCTGGAGTGCAGGTGGGGGGATGGGGAGTGACGGCTAAGGGACGCAAGATTTCTTTTAGAGGATATAAGAAGAGATTCCAAAATCAACTGTGGTGATGGTGGCCTCTGCCTGTGGCTAAAAACCATTAAAATGTATATTTTATATGGGTGAATTATATGGTGTATGAATTAAATCTCAATAAAACTGTTTAAGGAAAAAAAGAAAAGAAACCATAGCTAGTGACTTCGGGAGAAGAAGAGAGATGGCCGGGAGGTGGAGGACACTGTGACCAAACTCTCCCTGCTACGCCACCGCAGCCTTCCACCCGAGGCCACGCCTTCCATCCGAGGCCACGCCTTCGGTGCAGGGATGCTATACCTTATGTGAAGCTTTAAGTTTTGTCATCACGTGGAACTTTTCACTGTAGCTTCTAGAAAAAGACTATGGTGGGACTAGAAGTGACAGGGAATTTCTGATATCCGAGAAGAACCAGAAAAATTTCAGTAGAAGGAGCCAGTGTCACATGGAGCCTGCTCTGCAGAAGTCCTGCTGGACACAGCCGGCCCAGGCCCCAGGCTCAGAAACAAGCAAAGCAGGTCAGTCTGAGCGAGGCCGAGTCAGTCTGAGCGAGCCACCCCGGAAACAGCAACCCCCAACGTGGCCAGTGTTACCTTTCCCACGAGAAATGGGAAACACAGTATTTTTTTCATGCTAAGTCCTGATTTTTAAATACTAGCGACAAATTCCAATTTTTAAGAAAAGATAACAATTCAAACAGGACACATTTTCTGGCTACCTCAGGCCCCCAAGTAGCTTGTTTTGACCCTCACACTCACCCCAGCATCCTATAGGTGTTCAGTAAATTTTTGCTGAAAGAGCAAAGGTGAATTAAGGGAGTGAAGTGTTCAGACCTTTGCTGGCCTTGCATGTAGTGAGCACTCCACAAGGGTGGACTACTAGTTACAAAAACCTAGTGAGATGGGGCGGCGCCTGTGGCTCAAAGAAGTAGGGCACTGGCCCCATATACCAGAGGTGGTGGGTTCAAACCCAACCCTGGCCAAAAAAAACTTGCAAAAAAAACCTAGTGAGATGGATTCACAAGCTGTGGTATAGGTATACCATCGAACACTATTCAGCTATTTAAAAAAGATGGAGACTTTACATCTTTTGTATTAACCTGGATGGAGGTGGAACACATTCTTAGTAAAGCATCACAAGAATGGAGAAGCAAGAATCTAATGTACTCAACTCTAATATGGAGCCAGTAGACGATCTTATATACACCCACATAAGGAAAAATTCAATTCAAGATGGGGGGGCAGAGGGAGAGGGGAAGAGGGAGAGGGACAGGTGTGCTCTCAATTAACGGGCACCATGTTAGAGTGTATGGCACACCTCTTGGGAGCAGGACGCAATTATAAGAGGGAGTTTACCTAACAAATGTAAATATTGTAACCTAATTCTTTGTACCCTCAGTTAGCCTGAAACAATAAAAAATTAAAAAAAAAATTATGGTGAGGATCCCAGCCAGCCAGAATCACATAGGGCTACCGTGTTTTACGGAACTAAAACACAGTTGGTTGTGAAGGCCACTGTGACTTCGTACAACACGAAGGAAGGGGAGAAACACGGCCCATTAATCAGTAACACCGAGCCGGCTCCTGACATCACTTATTAGAAGCAGCCTGACTTCAGAGGAGTTCAGATGTGAAGATCGTGGACCTTAGAACCAAGGAAATATGGTACCTGCATGGTGACCTTTCATCTGGAGACAATGGCCTGTGTCGGGACAAGTTATATAAACTAAGATTACGGAATTTGGTCAAGGGGCTGTGCCCGGGTCTCTATGGTGACACACACACACACCTTCCTTGGTTTTCCGGCTTTGGCCGACAAGACCAGCTAAGCAAACATTTGTGGAGGGTAACGGCAGGGGACTCTCCCCTCTATATGGCAGGGCGAGGGCATGTTTGCATGGACCCAGAGATGTTCATAATAATAAAAAATTAATCCACAAACTAATAAAGATTAGAATGAACCGGGAAAAAGCAAGTGCCTCAGATCATCCTGAAGGTTACTGAAGGCAAAAGGAATGAGGATAAAGGTTTAAAAGAAGCGATTCTCTCCTTTTATTTATTTTGGAAAATCTCGCTGCTGTTTCTACCTTCTGATTGAGCGGTTTCGATTGACTTTAATCATCCACTAAAAACTAGAAAAGCTCACTCTTCCAAAGTCACAAGGGGAAGGGGCAAATTGTCTCAAGTGCAAGTTCACCAGGGATCAAGTGGGCACATAGGTGAAAATAAATGTTAGGAAAAGGAATTGGAAATGACCAGCAGCACCGGGGACGATGGAAAAGCTTCCCCCCCCCTTTTTTTTTTTCAGTTTTTGGCTGGGGCTGGGTTTGAACCCGCCACCTCCAGCATATGAAGCTGGTGCCCTACTCCTTTGAGCCACAGGCACCGCCCGAAAAAGCTTTCTTCTTCATCCTGGAAATATTTAATTGTCCTTTTTGGCTCACAAACTTTTCATGGTTTATAAGATAGAAACAGAGCACATTATTATGTTAGGGAGGTTTTTAAGCATTCTGGTGGCTGAGAGCCCTGGGTGCTCATCCTTCTCCCTCCTGGCCATATGACAATTGCCCTACCAGCTGTCACCTGAGTTTCTGGGGTCTCAGTCTTCTCCCCTCGTTCTGTGCTTGCTCGAGGCTAGATCAGGCTTAGTATGGAATCCCAGGCTCTGTGTCCCTGGGGCATGTTAGAAATGCCATGTGTCAGCCTAAACCTCAGTTTCCTACTCTGTAAAAGGGAGGCTGTGTGGGGATGTACTGGGATCTCACGTCTCCAATTCCCACTTGCTCAAAGTATGGGGAGAAGCACTGCCCATTAATCAGTTACCCTGGGCCGGCTCCTGACATCACTTGATGTCAGAAGTGATGCTCTGGAACACGGCATTCACCTGCCCACTTGTTGATTTTGTCCCTGTCTCTCAGTGAATGCTGACTGTGCAGAGTGATTGAAAAAAAATCAGGCCTTTGGAATTTTTAAAAGGCCTGCATTTGAGGCAATTCCATCGCCAGTTACCAGGTGACTGCAGGCACTTATTTATACACAGGCACGCTTCGCCTGGTGTCCTGGACACACACACCGGGTACTGTGTGTCACGCCATGAGCCACAGCTGCACAAGCCCAGCCCTGAAAATGAGCTCACTGTGAGTTCATTGTGAGGTGCATTGGCTGACATTGACCGTAAAGAGAGCGTCACAGCACAAGTGGGAGCTACAACAGGTTGCTTTTTGCATGTAAATGAGAAAGGTTCTAAAGATTTTTTTAATAACAACATTTATAGTTACCGCTACACTTTCTTTCTTTTGCCTTTATTGATAGATAATTCACATACCATAAAATCCACCCCCTTTAAACGATATCATTCCATTGTCTTTAGTGTATTCAGGGACGACCCTCGCTACAGTCCCTTCTAGGACATTTTCCTCACCCCTAGAAGAAACCCTGTAACTGTGGTCAGCCACTCGCCACTCCCAGCCCCAGCCCCTGGCAGACACCCATCTATGAACGTCTCCATGGAGTGACCTGTTTTTGCACATTTCATGTAAATTAAGATCTTATCATAGGGGTCTTTTGCCACTGGTTTCAGCATTGAACCACCCTGTATCACAAATCAGTACTTCCTTTCCGTGGCTGAGTCACATTCTGTTGTATGTATGTGGCCTGTGCATTCATTAATTGATGGACATCTAAGTTCGTTTACATCATAGACGTCTCTTTTTTCTAACAGACAGTAAAATAATTTCCATGTACCACCTGAAACCACCCTGCAGACACCAGCAGCACATGGGTTACACCTGAGAACCACGGGGCTTGACATCAGCCTAGAAATGTGTTGTCTCCTCTGTGTGCTGGAAGGGCCCCCAGCCTCCCCTCTGCTGCAGCACTCTGCTTCCCTGGCCTCAGCAAGCAGTCGCAGAAGAGCCGCCAGCAAAGTCCCACCACCAGACGAAGCCTGGCTGCCCGTCCTCCTCTCTGCAACAGCCACCACCAGGACCCAAGGGCTTGGGATCACTGATCAGAACCACGGTGTGGAGGATGGGCAGGTCCCCTTAGCATAAAGTCAAGTGCCCTGACTTCCAGCTCTGCTGTCACTGGTGTGGTCTTTGGCTACATGCCTCCTGTCCTCACTTACAACCTCCTCTGGAAAACGGGGGCTTGGAACAAGTTCAGACTAGTAGCAAGAGCCAGCACCCACTACCCGCTGTGCACTGTGTGGCCCCTTGCACGGCCACCTTGTTTAACCCTCCTGGTGACTCCAGGAGAGGGTACACCAGCATTCGCAGTTTAAAGAGGGGGAAACCAGGGTACAGAGAACTAAGAAACTTGCCCAAGGTCATGCAGCGAGTACAGCAGGAGCAGAATTTAAACCGAGGCAGGCTGGCTCTTGGGTCCATACTCTGGACCCTCAGGGACTCCGAATCAGAGTTTCATTCACTTTGCAAGTGATCCCCAGGCATCCTGATCTGTCCAACAACATGCTCTCGGGAGACCAAGGTCTGGGTGATGAGGACACGCCTATCCCGCAGCCCCCCACCTGCTCTCAATGCAGGGCGGGGCCCCGCGCCCTCACCTGACTCCAATGGTGAACATACTGAGCAGCTGCTTCCCCTGCAACCAGCCGATGAACATGATCACACCTGGGGAGAGGCAGAAAACAGGCGTCTGCGCACAAAGCACGAGCACGTCTCTGAGTCCGGGGGCATTTCCAACTCATTTCCTTATACACACACAGGGAAATGATGCCTGGCCTCAAACACTTTCAATTGCTCTCTTTTTCTTTTTAAGGAATATACTTTTATACTTTGAAAAAAACCTGACTTTTTCCAGGAAAGATTCAAGCCCAATTGAGGAAACAAACCACCAGTTTATTGTGGGCTGTTGGCAAGCATGTCCACATCATCCCCAAAGTGTCCACATGCTGCATGAGCCCAGGCTCCCTGCCCACCCTCCCAGGCGTCTGATGTGTAAATGAAGCTGCTCCTGTGATCAGCAGATGGGCCACTGTGTTTTAAATGATTTTATCCCACTGTGTTCACAAATACATTCCCCTTTCCATTTTTTTCTTCTACAATTTACCGAATGCTCACTAAACACTGGGCTAGGCATGGGGACAGGGAAACTGTCACGGAGGGATCCTCCAGGCAGAAGTGACGGAAGCTGTGCTGGGCCCTGAGAAAGTTCACGAGATGGTCTGGCAATAAGGAAAAGTGCTGGGGCCGACAGGTGCAGCGTCCGTTTTCCTCCTCTGTAAAATGGGGATAATGGCCAGGACTCCAAGGAGTTCTTTCGGGGTTTAAGATGTAACAATCTGTTTTGAGAGCTCAGCACTTTTCTGGCCCACAGCCAATGCCTCGCCGTGACTGTCCTCGTTGTCATTATCAAAAGCAGGGGGAAGGGCTGGGAAGGTGGGTGAGTTGTCTGGTGATACCCCCGGTGGAGGTGCTAGAGAACTCCAGCTTTGTTCTGTAGGAACTGGGGAACCAGGAGTGTTTTAGGCTGGGCAATAGTGGGACATGTTGGCGGGGGCACAATATATGTTATTTTCGTTTGGGGCATATTGAAATCCCCGCTGAAATCTTAGCTAGATCTCCCCAAATGAACTCAGACCTAATAGTTTAGAGAGCAGAGTTCTATTAGAAATGGGGGAGGGCCTAGTCGGGCATTGTGGTGGGTGCCTGTAACCCCAGCTACTCAGGACGCTGAGGCAAGAGAATCGTCTAAGCCCAAGAGCCAGAGGTTGCTGTTAAGCTGTGATGCTACAGCACTCTACCGAGGGCAACAAAGTGAGACTCTGCCTCTAAAAAAAAAAAAGAAAGAAAGAAAGAAATGGGGGAGGCCAGTGAGCTGGAAGCCCCACCCACTAGCAACTCACCCCACCCTGTGGCCTTCCTATAGTGGAATGCTACAGCTTGTGTCCGGGACTCACAAGAGTCTCTTCTCAAATTCATGGTCAGTAATTTTGCATTGGCAGCTGACAGCCATGCTGACAGCATTTACACCACGGGGAGTGGCAAACACGACCTTCCCCTGAAAGGCATTTCCCCAGCCTGTTGGTGTGCCCTTGCCTCTCCCCTGGGGACTCTCTTGGGATCCATGGAACATGGTTTCAAAACTCCCACATTGCTAGAGTACTTCTTGACCTGTTAGAAAGAAAAAAAATATCTGAGTTCTATCATGGTCCTTGTCACGGACGTGCCAATTTAATTAAGTTCTAAAACTTGAGGAATATGGGCTGATACAAGACGACAGTCTTGCAGGACCTCTGCCTTGGAAGTTTTTTTTTTAAACAAATTCATCTTGTGGAAAGTCCTTTAAATGCTATCTACTTTGACAATCTGCCGAGAGGCAGATTTACTCAGTATTTGCCCTTGGGGTTACTGAAGTAGAAAGATCAGCCTCATTACTGCAGCACAATCTCCTCCTGGCAACCCCATCAGCTAGGGCAGGTGTCGGAAAACGTTTTCTGTAACGGGCCAGACAGTAAACAGTCCTGGCTTTGTGGGTCACCTGGTCTCTGTTGTAACCCAACGGCTGTGGCAGCTTGAAGGCCGCCGTAGACAGCGCGTCAAGGGCAGGCCTGAGTTCCAGTAACCAGCGCTGAAATTTCAATTTCACGTAACTTTTATATCATGAAATACTTTTCCTCATTTGATTTTTTAAAATCATTTTAAAATGTAAAAAAAAAATCCTCTGTTGGCTGGCCATACAAAAACAGGGGGAGATCAAATTTGGCCTGGAAGCCCCAGTTTCCAGAATGCAAGAGAGGCCTCTGGGGATTCCACTCTGCCAGAGATGTCTAATTGATCTGCAGCCTGGGAAGGCACGTGAAGGATGGACACACACAGCTGCTCCCCTTCTCATGTCTGGGCAGGCACTGCCAATCCATCAGAGTTCTCTGCCACCGAGCCTGAGCGGGGCTTCGAAACCTTCTCATAGCAGAGAGCCCCACTTGCTGGGTCGGCTTGCAGATTGACATAAAACCCATTTCCATCTCTGGGCCAGGACAACACCGGGCAGAGAAAAGGGTGGAGAGCTACTTCAAGACAGCAAGCACAGTGGTTTAGCAAACTCTGGGCAGTACACCCAAAGCTGAGGTTTGAGAAGAAGACTAGAAATTGAAGTGTTGGGGACCGTCATCAGCACAGTAGACCCGAGAGCCGTGGGTTCCTCTGTGTGGCTTCTGGGTGCCTCACAAGTTCATTAAGACCTGGGGGGTTGGCTCGGTGTCTGTGGCTCAACCGGCTAAGGCGCCAGCCACGTACACCTAAGGTGGCGGGTTCGAATCCCCAGCCCGGACCCGCCAAACAACAATGATGGCTGCAACCAAAAAATAGCCGGGCGTTGTGGCGGGCGCCTGTGGTCCCAGCTACTTGGGAGGCGGAGGCAGGAGACTCGCTTGAGCCCAGGAGTTGGAGGTTGCTGTGAGCTGTAATGCCACGGCACTCTGCCCAGGGGGACAGCTTGAGGCTCTGTCTCAAAAAAAAAGGAAAAAAAAAAAAAAGACCTGGGGGGTTGTGTTCGGGATTTCACCGTGGAAGGGTGACCTGGCACACACACCTCCACCTGTGTGGTTCCTTCACCTATTTCCTCTGATCTTCTCAACTGCCCCCGACAGGGAGAACAGAGCAGCTTTGGGGGGCAGAGAGAGTTGGGTTCATTGTCTCCCTCCTCCTCCTCCTCCATGAATCAACCGCGTGAAATGAGCAAACCGCTTCACCTCTCTGAACCTGGGTTTCCTCATCCATAAAATGAGATAACATTTACCTTAAAGGGTTTTACTGAGGATTAGAGGGGATAATGTAGTAAAAGCAGCCATCCACCTCAGAGCAGGTGCTCAGGAACCCACAGACACCTTAGCGACAGCGCCTCCCCCAGGCCGGCTGAGCACCAGGCGCTCTGCCTGTGTTAACTCGTGGACGGCTCACAAACGACCCTGCGGAAACGGCGCTAGGATTATGCCTCCTCTTATGCAGAACAGCATGGCTCACGGAGGACATGTAACTTGCCCGGGCTCATCAGGCTACAAGAGGCAGAACCAGCTTTTTGGCCAGGGCATCTGACCCCAGAGCACGCCCTCATAATCATCCTAAATTCACCACCTCTTAAACATTGTCAAGGTTGGGAAGACGTCATCCGTGCTTTTGAATATACCATTCCTTCTGCCTGGGTCTGAGCCAGCACGTGTAGCCCCGCAATCCAGGAAAGCCAGGGACGGGACTGTGGACAGCAGTGGGAGCAAGAAGCAACCTTGTGCTGTGTTAAGGCATGAAAATGGAGGGGCTGCTTGTCCCGGCTGTTAGTCAGGTGGAGCGAGCACAGGCACCTAGCGTTTTTATTTTTATTTAAAAAAAAAAAAAACAGAACCTCTGGTCTCAGTCCCTGTGCAGGTGAGTAGCAAGCTGTCTGAGAAATAGCTTCCCTTCCACCCTAGAACCCTTCACTCACCGATTATGCCAAAGGAGAAAAGCGTCAGCTGCTCCCCCAGCTTGCCCATGCTTTTCTGTAAAGGGGTCTTAGGCGTCTGAAAGGGTGAGAACAATGGGCTGGTTAGACGAGCTCCCAGCGGCGTGTGCCCGGGGACTGCCGGGCTTTTCCCCAAATGCCTTTGCCTTGCCACCCCATGGCCGAGCTGAGTGACGGTTGCACACATGTGTCAACATGCACTGACTTCTACGCTTCAGATCTGTGCATGTTACTGTCTGAGAGTTATATCTTTCTGAAAATGCTGACAACTGTTTTAAAACAAAAATGTTTCAAAAGGATACTCCATGGACCACATCCTCCTCATCCCTAGGGGCAGGTGGCAGTGGCATCATTCAGCTGGAACAGTCTCAAACCCCAGCCCACAAACAGCCAGAGTCCCCCTCTCGCTCACCTCTTCAGCCTGCATCATCTTAAACACTTCTCCAAACTGAGACCTCTCCCCCGTTCCAATCACGACTCCCTG
>NW_003852442.1:993472-994533 GCF_000181295.1 Otolemur garnettii
GATAAGGCTGAGGCACAGAGAGGTTAAGTAATTGGACCTTAAGGGACGTCAAACGAGGAAAGTGTTGAAATCAGGGAATGAAATCTCAGAATTAGGACCTTCCGATGCATCTGGGGATCAGAAAAGCTTTGAAAATGTAGCCCTTGAAAAACATAAAAGGCTCATACCTTCTTTTAATGTTATTTGAAATTTTAATATAGCCTAAGAAAAACTAAAGCAATAGTTGTTTTTAGAATATACTTTTGGGAACACCGGGCTCTTCTCCTAATACCTGGCATCCTGCCCACCTTGGAGATTCCTGCACAGTCCCGTAGAATAACTTAGCCAGGTTATTCAGTAACATCTTAAGGTTGTGTTGACACCAGAAACACACACAGGGATGTAGAAACCCCTACGCCCCCCAGGAAAAGGGAGGCACATGCTGGCATGTATGGAGTGCCTTCCGGGGGCCTGGCCCTGGGCTGAGTTCTTCCCAAGGCTTAGCTCCTAGTCCTCACCCACCTATGCAAGATGCTATTATTTCCCTGTTGACATGTGGGGAAACTGAGGCACAGAGAGCTTTTTTTTTTTTTCTTTTTTTTTTTTAAATAACTTGCTCAAACTTCCACAGCTAGTTAGTAGCAAAAGAGAGATTTGACCCAAGGCACTGGTTCTAGAAATTGCACTCTTAATCATCTCACAAAGCTGCTGTTCAATCATAGACCCGGTATATGCCACCCATCAGGTGAGGCTCCCGTGGCCAGAACTGTGCCAGATGGTTGAGGACCTATAAGGGGCGTAGGGTGGGCTCCATCCTGAAGGACACAGAACCAGTTTAGGGTGAGAAGTCGCCTTCCACAAACCCACATTGAACAATGGTGAGATCCGCCCTTGTGCTGTGTTAAGGCATGAAAATGGAGGGGCTGCTTGTCCCGGCTGTTAGTCAGGTGGAGCGAGCACAGGCACCTAGCGTTATTTTTATTTTATAAAAAAAAAAAACAGAACCTCTGGTCTCAGTCCCTGTGCAGGTGAGTAGCAAGCTGTCTGAGAAATAGCTTCCCTTCCACCCTAGAACCCTTCAC
>NW_003852442.1:994553-997779 GCF_000181295.1 Otolemur garnettii
CACAAACCCACATTGAACAATGGTGAGATCAGCATTTCTTAAACAGGGAACTTTGCGTTCTGTATAATTTAAAACCTTTAAAATGCGATTACAAGATTTTCTCATTAGGGAAAACCAGGATTCCCCCAGCAGTCGCTGAGTTGTGAGTAGGTTTAGGGTTGCTCTAGGCTATAAACTCAGGAGCATGGTAACCACAGCACCCAGCACAGTGCCTGGCACACAGTCGGTACTCAAGAAATATTACTTGAGTGAGTGAGTGATGGGGCTAGGGCAGGGGGCCCTGAGGCTGGAGAGGGCTGTGAGTGTGGCTGCTGAGTAATGCTTCCTGACACCGTAAATGTGCAGTGTGACATGCTGAGACAGACCTTGCAGATGTGATTAACATAAGGACCTGGCAATGGGAAGACTATCCGGGGTTTCCTGGCTTGGTCCTCATGAGGGAGGGGCAGCAGGAGGGTCGGGGTGTGGCTGAGGGTCAGGAGACCTGGTCTTAGGTTCGTTCAGAGGTTGGAGTGTTGCACAGCCAAGGGCTGTGGGCCTCTAGGAGGTGGGGAAGGTTAGGAGACAGCCTCTCCCAGAGCCTCTGGGGGGAGTGTGGTCCCAATGGTACCCCGGATTGCCACCTGGTGAAATCGGTTTTGATTTTGACCTCTAGAACTGTGCAATCTCATATTTGTGCCAATTTGTTACAGCAGCCACAGGGAACCAATGCGTGGAAGAAACCCAGAGGGACAGACAGCTAGGAAGAGTCGGCACTGCTGGTCACAGTGAAAGAGAGGGAGTCCTGTGGCTAAGGACTTGGGCCCTGGAGCCATGGTGTCCAATCCCCTCTACCACATACCACAGTGTAAAGCATCACTTGGAGTCTTGTCAATGCCAATCTGATTCCCTTTTCATTTTAGAAATGGTAGGGGGGAAAAAGGAAGGCCCGTGACCCTGCCTTCCTGCCTCTACCGGGTAAGCCTCTGCCTGGGTCCTTGTGCCTTTGTCTTAATTCTGGGAAAGAGAAAATAATGTCTCATGACCGGCACACACTGTGCAGGAAGGGCTGTTACTGGGTTACTTATTTTGTGAGCTTTCTGGAACCTACTGCTTTCTGGACCTAAGAGATTTTAAAACACAGGTAAAGTGCTCTTAGATCTCAGATTTCCACTGTGAATAAACAAAGCCATTGACTGTTCATTAGAGCAGCGGAGAGAGCCAGCTGAAGTGTCAGGGAGTCATTCTGGGTTGGAAAGTTGTTCCAGAGACCTGCCACGTAGACCCGTAATGACAAATAAAGTCACTTGCTAATATCTGGGGACTATTTACTCCATGGCAGGTGCCTGCTAAGCAGATCACAGGTCATAACTCAGTTCTTCTTCACCTCATCCCTGTGAAAGGGAAGCCCATGTTACCCCTTTTAGAGATGAGGAAACTGAGACTCAGAGTGGCAACTCCCTTCCCCAAGTCACACGTGAGCTGTAGGACCCACACTGTGACCCTGGGAGCTCTGACTCTCAAGACACACTGTGGTAATGGCTGCCAGATCCTGTCCCGTCACCCATCCGCACTGGGCACTGTTCTGAGCACTTTGCATCTGTGCAGTCCCTTAATCCTTACAGTTACCCTGTGGGCATCATCTTCCCTATTTTACAGATGATAAGGCTGAGGCACAGAGAGGTTAAGTAATTGGCCCAAGGCCACACAGCTGTGAATTGCTAAACCAGGGCTCCAACCTAGGCATTATTCACCTTTATGCCCAGCCTCTGTTGGCCTCCACGGCAGCACTGGGAGTGGACACGTGTCCTTCTTAGTGGCTGCCTGGCATCTGGACCCCATCCTGTGTCTGAAGAATTCTCCACTCTGTTGGGCAGAGCCTACCTCCCAAGTGAGATGTGGGCAACCTCAGATGGGCTTCCCGGCCCTCGTTGCGGGGGTAGGGGGTGGCTTGGCCACTTGACAAATGGTTTCTCTGACAAACCCACGAGCCCATGACTGGGAGTCAGGTGTGGGGGGCTTGGTGCTGACCCCAGGAGAAGCTGCACAGGGCATGGGCCTGAGAATGAGCCCTCCTTAGATTTGGCGTCCTGAGAGCCTCCCTGCCTAACCCTTTCCCTGTCTGGAGGTTTGAGAGTTAGGGGCAGAGAAGTTTGAGTGCTTGAGTGCCTGCATGTCAGATTGCCCTGAGGCCCCTCCGCTGCTGCACAAACTGGCTGGGAATGTTGCCAGTGTGGGTCTCAGGGCTGGCTGCCCTCTCGGCACCTCCCCTCTTGCCCCCTCAACACCACCCTTCTACCAGCACATCCTTGACGGTCCCTAAGATGGCATCAGCAAGTATGCTAGAACCTCCGTAGTTGACCACCTCCCTACGCTGACCATATCTTTAACTTGACCTTTCACAGCCCAGATGTGCCCTACATGTACATATCAGTGCAGTGGGCCCATTTCCTTATGGTGACCACCTCTGTGTGTTGACTAGTTTGTTACAGTCCCTTGGGTGGTCACCTTACAGAGGTTCTAATGTAATTCCACACACAACCTGTGCTGCAAAATCACACAACCAAATTTTGTTAGGCTTGTACTTAAAGTGAGAACAGATAACGTATGAAGTGGGTAGGAGGGGCCTGTTTGCTAACATCCTGGCTGGTTTGTGCACATGCATGCACGTGTGTGTGTGTGTGTGTGTGTGTGTGTGTTTGTGCACTTGCATGAGAGAGAGGGACAGAGAGAATGAGAGGATACTCACACTACATCAAGCTAAGTGTCCTCACATCCCACCAACAAGGCCTTGGGGCCACTCACCTCTGTGAGCCGGATGTCCGCGGGGATCCGGTCTCCGATGGAGAGAGACACAACGTCTCCGGGAACCAGCTCTCGCGCGAGCAGGTGCTGGAGTTTTCCTTCTCGGAGGCTGAATTTGATGAGGTGAAAAGCAAAAGCACCACCTTGACTTTCCATTTTTATGCATTTTGATGAATTTGAGCAAAGGGAATAGAAACGTACTTTCTCTTTCAATTATAAACAAACCCTGTGCCTTTCTAGTTTCATTAGTTTTTAAAATTCATGTGGCTCAAAGGAGTAGGGCGCCAGCCCCATATGCCGGAGGTGGTGGGTTCAAATCCAGCCCCGGCCAAAAAAAAAAAAAAAAAACTGCAAAAAAAAAAAATTCACGTATCCTAAAAGAGATTTAGGGAAAGTGTGTGTCTTCTGGGCACCCCTGGGCCTCATCTGAAAAATGGGACTA
>NW_003852442.1:998369-1001161 GCF_000181295.1 Otolemur garnettii
GATCTTTTTCAGGCAGCCACCCTTCTCCCCACAGCCACCTCCTCCAGGGAGTGGGTGATGCCTACCTAAGACCCCTGTCTGTGATTGCCTTAGACACGGGCAGGTGATATATAGCTCTGGCCTATGTGACACAAGTGAATCTTTGCTGGGGGCTTGTGGGAGGCGTTTCCTTACTCTGTGCACACACCCTGTTCTGTGAGCCCTTGCATGTTGTGCTGTGATGGATGGAGCTGTGACAGCCACTTTGGGGCCACGAAGGGGAGCCAGCCAGGGGACGGAGCCAGCAAGCCGAAGAGGGCAGAGTAAAGAGGTGAAAGGACCAAGCCCGTGGTGTCATCTTGAACTAACTAACCTGCTGCTCTTTGCGTCAGAGCCCTGACCATGACTCCCCGTGGTTTCCTTGTGTGCAGACACACCTGCTGCTCCTCTAGTTCCTCCTGGATGGCTCCTGTCCCTCAGCCTCAACTTAAATGTCAGTTCCTCTTTAAATGTCAGATCAGGGCAGCCTCATCAAGGACTACTCAGGGCTGTCCTCACTCCCTGCCAGACTCTATTACATCTCGGTGGGGCTTTCTGTTTCAGTTTTTGCGTAGCTTTGGGTTTGGGGCTAGTTTTTGGCTTTAATGTGGTATGCGATTCCCAAACCACCTGTTTCTCTGATTGCATTGACCTCCCCCAGTGGGAACATGAGCCCCCCCAAGGTCTGTGTGACCTCAGCGCTCTTTCCCCAGGCATCCAGGAGGTGCTCAATAAGTGTTTGATGGCTGCACCCAGGCGAGGGTCACAGGGGAGGGGCTCTACGTGGTAGGGCTTCCCCTGGTTTGCAAAACGAGTCTCAGAGACTCGGATTGTGGGGGCTTTGCGTCATCAGGGGCTTTCAGCTCTTCTGCCACCTGACACGGCTGTTTTTGTAAATAAAATTGTCCCTCAGAAGGGAGTCCTGGGGACATCAATAATGCACACTATTCACCTGAAAGGCCAAGACTTGATATTTAATCATAAGATCGGATCATTAAACCACATCAATCATTTATGCTTCTGTTTGCTCACACGATCGCATCACACACCTAGACTTCCGACAGCCTCGTCCCTCCAGCCATCGAGCCCAGACATTCTCACTGCTTCCAGAGGCCCGTCTAGAACTGACTCACCTCGCTGATAATTTCCCATGCCACCCACTCTCTGTCCCAACTCTGTCACTCTCTTCCTACTCTCTCTCTCTCATACACATCCTTGAGGGCGGATTCCTTGAGAGGTAGGACTATATCTCACTGGCCCTTTCTATCCCCAGCCCTGTGGCTCAGTTGTACCTTATGCCCAAATATACACCAAGGCCCCCACCACCAAATTCTGAGTTAGAAAAGAGAGTTGCTGTATGTTTAGCTCCCTGAGGGGCCACAGATCCGGAGACACCTTCTGTTCCTTAGACCAGCCCTGTATGTTTGGGAGAAACATATTAGTCTGAAATGATCTCATTGTCAGTAGGGCTGCGGGAGATATTGGACTTTTTGATATCACATCATTTTTTTTTTTTTGAGACAGAGCCTCAAGCTGTCACCCTGGGTAGAGTCCTGTTGCATCACAGCTCACAGCAACCTCCAACTCCTGAGCTCAAGCGATTCTCTTGCCTCAGCCTCCCAAGTAGCTGGGACCACAGGCACCTGCCAAAATGCCCGGCTATTTTTTGGTTGCAGCCATCATTGTTGTTTGGTGGGCCCGGGCTGGATTCGAACCCACCAACTCAGGTGTATGTGGCTGGTGCCTTAGCTGCTTGAGCCACAGGTGCCGAGCCAATATCACATCGTTTTTAACAAGGAGAATAAACTTATGGACTACTGGAATGCCTAAAATTAAATTTAGTCAAAGCCATTTCCCCTTCTGTGCCTGCCAGTTTCCTTTGTCAGCAGTGGCCATCCCTAAAAGAAGGGGCCTCACAAATTAGCCTGAGCTGGTTAGCACGGTAGCCGCCAGGCCCCTATGTGAATTTAAATGAAAACTAAAAATCCAGTTCCCCAGTTGTTTCGGCCACTTTTGAAGTCCTTGGTAACCTCGTGTGACTAGTGGTGCCACACTGGGCAGGACAGATGGTAGACCATTCCGGCAAATTCTATCACACAGTCCTGGACGAAACAAATCTCTGTGTGGCATGGGTGGACATTTTTGGCTTTTTTGGTTCCATTTTAAACATCTTTGGCAAGAACCGTGCAAGTTCAAAGGGAACGGTGGGAATGTCTGTTTAGGAAAGGGCCCCCGCGGGGCTGCGGAGCAAATGCCCAGAGCTCACCCCCTGCAGGTGCCCCACCCTCCTCGGATACTACAGCTTGTGAAAGCCCGGGTTGTACCCTTTTCTGAATCCATCCTTTGAGAATTCAAAGAAGCCTCTGAGCCCTCTCCCTGGAACAAGTGTACACAGTTTGGGCACTTTCCCACGATTCAGGGGCCACCCTACTCCCAAAGCCACACATGCCATCCATGGCCCCAGGCTAGGTACGCTGATCTGAACACTGATGATAGAGTCCAGGCCCAGAGTGGTTGTGTGACATGCCCCGAGACACACAGCAATCTGCTGGCAAGGCAGACACCAGGTGTCACAACTTCCAGTAAGGTGCGGCACGCAAAGGATACAGTGTCTGCCCCAAACTCACCAAACTCACCAGCCCACCAGCTTCTCTAATGAACCAAAAAGTACCAAAGAGGCTCCAACCTACCAGTTACATTCTGGAGGCACCAGCTTCGTCAGCTCTTCCAGAGATTTCTCCGACCTGTACTCCTGGCAGGAAGCACATCAGACA
>NW_003852442.1:1001820-1004634 GCF_000181295.1 Otolemur garnettii
CCCTACTCCTTTGAGCCACAGGTGCTGCCTGCATTTATATTTTTAAACCATAATTTGCATAAATAGGAAGTAGATGAGAGCCATCAAAAGTGCTCCCCAGAAGCCAGATGTCACCAATAGTCTCACATCGTGTGAATCTGTCTCTGTGACATCCAGAAAGAGGTAAATACAAAAATACTGTACATGGAGACAGAAAGCAGGTTGGTGGTTGCCCAGGTGTGGAGGGGGGGAGAGGAGGAAATGACCTTTTAATGAGTCTGGGGTCTCCGTCGGCGGTGATGAAGATGCTTTGGAACTAGACACAGTAGGAGTTACACAATTTCATGAAGGCACTAAGTTCTGCTCAATTGATCACTTCAAAATGCCGCATTTTTTTATTATGTGAATTTCACCTAACTTCAGGAAAAAAATTTTTTTGACATAGGGTCTTGCTCTGTCCCCCAGGCTGGAGTGCTGCGGTGTGATCACAGGTCACTGCAGCCTGGAACTCCCGGGCTCAAGAGATCTTCCTGGCTCAGCCCCTAGAGTAGCTGGGAGTATAGGCGTGTGCCACCATGCCTGGCTAATTTAATTTTTTTTTAGACACAGGGTCTCACTACGTTTTCCAGGCTAGTCTCAAACTCCTGGCCTCAAGTGATCCTACAGCCTCTCAAAGTCCTGGGATTGGAGATGTGAGCCACCAGGTCTGGCCAAATTATTTTTTAAGTGTTCCGTGATGACTTCTGAGTAAGGGATTAATGTGATTACTCCCCGCAAATGTGCACAGTTGAGGGTCTAACCGCTCCATCCCAGGGACCACAGGAATGAAATTCACAGCCATGTTGTTCCCAACAGCAAATAACTAGAAATAACCTGGTCCACCCAACGATGATGGGGTGGGGGTAAAGAAGGATGTGGATTTGCTTTCCTTTCTTCTGCTGTATTTTCTACCTTTATTTTATTTTATTTTATTTTTTTGCATAATGGTAATAAGCAGAGACTCAGCCCCGTGGCAGCCCTTCCTGGGAGCTGGGTGCTGCTCTGGACACACTCACCACTGCGATGCTGACGGCGTCCTCGTACTCCCTGGTGAGGACGCTCACCAAGGCGGAGCCCAGCAGCAGCAGGATCAGCGGGTTCTTAAACTGGAAGATGAAATACAGGGTGATGTGTTCTTTAGTTTCACAATGACCAGTCTGGGCTTCTCACTGCAGAAGCGAGTGTGATGCAGCCCTTAGTTCAAGATCGTGCCTCTGGGTCAGCCATGTAATGATCAGGACCACAACCATGCAGTGGTCCTTCTCTGCCTGCCTGTCCACTGCCGACAGCCCTCCCAAGAGTCATCCTGACACTCTCCCCATCAAGACACCAGCCTTGGCCCTGCCTTTGGGTTCTTGGCCTTGCCTCACCAAATCCCCACAATGCGCCAGGCTAGGGAAAATAGGGTCCCCGGCTGCAGAGGATAAAGCATCCCCCACAGCCCATGTCTCAGCCTCCTTCCTTGAACCACAACTTCCAGGAGCCCCTGCTGTCTCTTCCCAACACTGGGGTTCCAGGAAGGTGCTGGGCTGGCCAGAGCCACCCAGCCCGTCTTGGTGCCAAACGCATCAAGAGCTAACATCCTCAGCACGCTGAGCGCTGAGCAGGGTGGGAACCAAAAGGGTAAGGGAGCAGGAGGATGCTGCAAGGAGAACTGTGATTGGTCCCTGAACCGACCAATCCCAGAAGAATCAGACATGACGCCAGTAGGAAGATAGCTAAAGCTGGGGCAGCCCAGGAGCCAGAGAATAAGAGAGGATGCCAGGGATGGGATGGGGGCCAAAGGGGTGCCAACGGCCAGGGAGTTGGAATTGAGGCAACCTAAATCCCCTCAGTATCTGGAAAATTCTGCCTGTTAACTGGGCCTTTCTGAACCTGTCCCGGTTGGGTGGTGGGTGCCAACTTCTAGACTGGAGCTTGCAGCCATGTCCATTTCAATCTTTTTTCCTTCCTCTTCCTCAGGGCTTCTGGGCATTTCACTTCCTGCCACCAATTCAGCACGGGGCCAGCCCTGAGGGGCAGCCTCTAGGAAGGGCAGCGGCTCCAGTGCCAGCTCCCCAGATGTGCATCTCAGGACTGCTCTTCACAGCCGTTTGACTTGGAGCTCGGGTTGCAGATAAACTACAGGAGGCCCAGTTAAATTTGAATCTCAGATAAATAAGGAACTTCAAAAAATTAGCATAAGTATGTTCATTGCAATATTTGGTACATACATGTCTTAAAATTGCCTCTATCTGAAATTCAAATTTGAAAGGGCAGCCTGTATTTTAATTTGCTACACCTGGCAGCCCTACACACCCTGGGGAAATCTTCCAACCTCTCTGTACTTCACCCTCCTCATCTACAAAACAGGGATTAGCAGGAGGATTAAGCAGGTGAATGCTGATTTATCTACTCATTCATTTAGCCTGGTGCTTGGCATGTGGTAAACCTTCTATGAATGTAATCACTACCATTCACGACCATGGCTGCCTGGGGGGATAGTTATCTACTCCTGAGCACTCTTCCTGCTGGCTAAGAGCAGCCTGAAAGGGGAGCAGCCTGTCCAAGGACACCCACAATCAATATTTAAATAATAAATGCTTGCCCCACCCTCCCTGGCTTGTTCTGGTTAATGCAAAGAATGACACCTGTGGGCCTACCTGATCGAGGTATTTCTTCCATATAGGTTCGGTGGTGTCAGCAACAAACTCATTCCAGCCATGGACCAGCCTGCGCTGTGCTACTGAGAACTCTGACAGCCCCGTCTGTAAGTCCACCTGTGGGGAGACAGCCAAGCACAAGCTCATTGATGGG
>NW_003852442.1:1005343-1012590 GCF_000181295.1 Otolemur garnettii
CAGGGCTCAAAATAGCCAAATGGTGAAGCAACCCAACTGTCCATAGATGAATGAATGAATGACATGTGGGATATTCCTGCAATACAATATTGTTTAGCCTTAAAATTCAGAAATTCTAAAACAGGCTACAACATAGATGAACCTTAAAGTTACACTTTGAGGTCAAAATGAAATAAGCCGGTCACAAAAAGGCAAATTCTGTCCGATGCCACTTATATGAGGTCCCCAGCATAGTCAAATTCAGAGGGACAGAAAGTAGAATGAGGGCCTGTCAAGGGCTGGGGGCAAAGGGATGGGGAGTTAGTGTTTCGTGGAGACAGAAGTTCAGTTGTAAGATGAAAAGAATTCCAGAAATGGGTAATGCTGATGGTTGTATGATAATGTGTTCTCAACATTACTGAAATGCACACTTAAACATGATTAAAATGGGAAATTTTATGTGGTTTGTTTTATCACAATCAAAAAATTTTTTAAAAAGCCTAAAAAGGCCTGTTGTCTGAAAAAATAATAGCTAAAACTATTATATTGTGTATTCATTCAAACACTATTCCAAGCTCTTTCCATTAACAAATTCATTAAACATAGCTCATTTGGGCTAATAATAATGGAAGGAAACTTTGTTATTTTGGTTACAACAAAGGGCGTCCTTGTTTTTAAAAGCTCAACAACAGGGAGCTATACTTGGTGGTAAAGGTGACCGGGAGAGCTGAATGAATTTCTAGATTGAATGGGGGGGGGGGGAATCCAATAGTCTATCTTTCTTTTTTTTTTTTTAAGAGATGGAGTCTCACTTTATCACCCTCAGTAGAGTCCTGTGGTGTCACAGCTCACAGCAACCTCCAAATCCTGGGCTTAGGGGATTCTCTTGCCTCAGCCTCCTGAGTAGCTGGGACCACAGGCACCCACCACAACACCTGGCTATTTTTTTGTTGCACTTTGGCTGGGGCTGGGTTTGAATCTGCCACCCTCAGTATATGGGGTCCGTGACCTACCCACTGAGCCACAGGCACCGCCCCCCAGCTCATTTTCTTGATAGGGAAAAAAATATCCCCTCCCCTTCTCCAAATAAAAATCAGTAGGACTTGAGTTTAAACAGACTTTCGGATTATTCTTAAGAAAAGATGGGTGTGAATCATCAGCATCCAACTTCCTTGAAATTGTAGCCCTCGCTCTTTTACTGGTGGATTCTTATTTGCGTTCCCAAAGTGTAGCGTGCGGTGAGTGTGTACACACGCACTTGCGCCCCATTGTGTTTGCTCAGTTTTCTAAGTAAAGAAAATGAAAAGATCTCACAGGGACCGCCCCGCCCAGGGCTGTGCTACCTCCAACCTGCGTCAGTTACATCATTCTAAGGCGTCTGTGTTTTTGCCTGCGAGTAAAAGCATGAAGAGAAATAATGCACACTGAGTGGGTGGAAGGACGCAGGTCTTCTGGGAAGGGCTTCCTGGGGAGTTAGCACTAGCCGGTGTCTGCAAAGTTCAAGTGCAAAGTAAAATAGTTGTCTATTTTCAATTGCACATCAACTTTATGGACCCCTGTGTTGACAACAACGCTGCTGATCTACCCTCAGTGTCCAGGGACGCTTTCCAACATTGATGATAAAGATGGATAATAACTCAGCATTTCACAGCAGCCTCTCGTGTGACTTTCTTTTAAATCTAAAAAGCTTATAATAGTCACATCAGATGCCAAATGCGAACTGCATTCTTACGCAAAGTGCTTTGGCCAAATCCTCTTTGTGGCACTTGCAGGCCTCCTTGGGGGGCAGAGCTGCCACCTTCTTCTCTTTTTCGATGGCTTTCAGCTCACAGGCTTCATCAATCTGTGGGGAGGACAGGAGGACAGGACCGCGGTTAACCAAATTGAAGTTTTGTGCTGACACATCTTTTTTAAAGGATAACATACACACAGGAAGTGTACATGAGTGTCCAACGCATGAGACCAGCCTCCAAATCAAGAAACACACACTACCGCCCCCAAATACTCTCTTGTGCTACCCACTGGACTGGAGGTAACTGCTCTCAGGATTCCCATCACCAGTGATTACGCTTGCCAGGGTTTGAACTTTATAGAAATGGCAACACTGTTTTGTGTCTGATTTATATTGGTTCACCTTGTTAGTGAGATTCACGCAAGATGTTGCACGTAGCAATAGTTGACCCTTCCCCCGGCTGCCTGGCATTCCACTGGGTGCATATGGCACAATCGATTTAGCCATTCTACTGTGGGTGGACACTTGGGTTACTTCCAGTCATTGGTTAATACAGATGTCTTTGTTTTTAAGCAAACTTATTTAACAGAATTGGATCTCATCAGCTAATACAGCAGGGCCACAGTACCCATTTGAGAACCCTGAACCTTGAACTTCTGAAATGCTCAGTCAAGTACAAGGCACGTTTCAGAGAGTGCCTCCTGCTGACAGCCAGCTGTATTGCAGCCTGTTTCTATGAGACTATTTTATTTATTTATTTATTTATTGAGACAGTGTTTTACTTTGTTACCCTCGGTAGAGTGCCAAGGTGTCATATGTCATAGCAACCTCAAACCCTTGGGCCCAAGCAATTCTCTTGCCTCAGCCTCCCAAGTAGCTGGTACTACAGGGGCCCGCCACAACATCTGGCTATTTTTAGAAATGAGGTCTCACTCTGAGCTCAAGCTGGTCTCCCAATCTGTGAGCTCAGGCAATCCACCTGCCTCGGCCTCCCAGAGTGCTAGGATTGCAGGTGTGAGCCACTGCGCCCAGCCTCTATGAGACAGTTTAAATAACCCGAGAAAAGGGGTGGGGGACACAGCAAGTTCGGGGAGTCTGAGTGTGCAGTGTTGAGAACCACATCTTCCTGGAAAGAAGCCGCATGAAACCTGCACGCAGAGGCTTTGAGAGGCTGTGCTGACACACAGGAGCCCTCAGAAGCAGAGAAGTGTTAGTATTTTTGCAAAGTGATTCCCAGTAGTCTGAGACCCAGGACACGATAATCATCTTTTCCTTTTCTAGGCTAGGAACTGGGAAGGCGGCGGGGAGAGGTATTGGCCACCGTCTTCCTTTAGCTGGAATAGAGATGGCACGTTCCTCTTTTCCCGCTGGCCAGCCACCCTCCCTAACCCCAGCTGGCCTCCTCCCCAAAGCCTGGTGTGTTGAGAGCAGCTCTGCCGGCTGCCTGTTCCCAGCAGCACTGCAGCGGTCACACAGGCTCACCCATCATTTCTGGCTTCCGTTAAGTCAAAGTCACATTTTTCATGCATTACACAGTAAGAAGCATTCCCTTTATCATTCTCAAGATCTGGTTCCATTGTGTCCAGTAAGTGCTGGAGTCTCTCCCACACCACAGGTGGAGGCCGTCCTGGGGGGTCAGCACCTGCTCCCCTGGCTGGGTCATAACTACACCCAAGTCACTTTCCATACAGCACCTCAGGTGACCCAGAAGCATGTAAATCCAGTCATGATGTGTCACCCTCCCCATGCTTGAAAACACTGGGAGAAAAGGCTGTGAGATTCACTTATTTTTTTCCATTAACAACCGTAATCCACTCTCTCTGTTGCTCTGTAGTATCGTGAGTTCCACGGCCTGGATCTATCCCATTTTTTTTTTAAACTATGAGCATGCAGCCAGCATTAGGCCGTGTCGAGGTTGGGCTGTTATAAAGCACTGGTGTGACCGTGCATGTGGAAGTCATCTGACGGACACCAACCCTCAGATGTACCCCGAGTGGAACTGCTGGGTCACGCACGTGCCTGTGTTCAGTTACAGAGGACACTTTGCCAAGTGGTGGTGCCACTAACAATAGGTAGAGTAGGAAACAAAAAAAGGGGTGCACGACACTGAGGGAGTCATCCTGTGCTTGTAGGTGGCAGACTCCACAAGCACCAGGGACTTGGGTTGCCTCAAGGGTGGAACCAGGTGGCCAGAGACAGGGGAAGGCTCTTTACTGGGCACCCTTTGTAGCTTCCTGAGTCTTGGACAAGTGTGAATTGCTGATTGAAAGGGAGAAAGTTAGTCCTAAGCAAGCCTGGGGATAGAGCCCAGAGGGAGGGGAGCAGAGGCTTCTCAGAGAGCAGGGGAACGGGGGCGTGGGAGGAAGAACCCCCCCGGCAGGGAGACGGGGTGCAGGAAAGATGTGAGCAGAGGGGAGGAGCTTGTTTGAGGAACTGAGGGAGCAGTGAGGAGCCTCTGATTCTGGTGAATCAGAGCAGGTGATTCATGACAGTGGAACTAGAGACCACATGGGAAAACAGGGGGCAGAACGTCAAGCTGAACTCAGAGAGGCCCGACCAGTATTTCTTAGTGTCGTCAGGGGGGAACCCCTAAAAGCAGCACACGAGGTGGCGGGAGCTTCACCAGGCGGAGTCTGCCTGACCTGACTCCCCACCTCCCAGCTGTGTGACCCCTGTGAGACCTTGGGCCTTTCTGAGTCTCGGTTTCTTTCTCTGTAAATTGGGACTAATAACACTGTACATGCAGGAATGCTGTGAGGAGGGGGTTTCCAAGGTGTATTCCACTCCCTGAAGTTGTGTCTAGGTTGTGTCTCTGTATGTGTCTAGTGTGTGTCTCTGTGTGTCCCCGTATGTGTCTGTGTGTGTCTGTGTCCGCGCACAGTGGTAGTGTGACCCCAGAGAGCAAACTACTATCAGTAGGGGAGGGACACACACAGAGAAGGTAACCTGCTCAGGGCAGGCCAGTGCAGTCAGGGCCAGGAGGAGACAGCGGTGCAGCACTGTGACCAATGCACTTAGGGCCCCGCAGGCAGTTGGCGAGGTGGGGAGATGGCTACAGTGGGGAGGTGGTGCAATAAGGAAATGGTGGGTGGTGTGGGAAGCCGGCCTCTTCCCTGGGGGTGAAGGGAGTTGCAGATGTACAAATAGCTGGTATCAACGTTCTGGTTTTTACTGGGTTGAGATCTACAGAGCTGTATAGACAGATATAAAACTAAACATCGATCTAACAGAGTACACATCTACACCCTCCTTCTCCGAGGGTGCCAGTAATACTGGCTACCTACCACCAGGTCTGGAATTCCAAATATGACTCTTCCAGGGAAAAGCAAGGATCCTGGGAGAAATGGCTGGTTCTAGCCCTAAGATATGGAAGGTGTGTGAAGTGGAGGTTTCTTGTCATGCCAAAAAATAGGAAAATGCTAAGGAATGATGAGAAAAGAGTTAAGAGGCCACAGATGCCTCCTTGAAGAGCTTCTCATTGACCAAATCTAAGACCATCTGACCTGGATGGAGTTGAAACGCGTTCTTCTTAGTAAAGTATCACAAGAATGGAAAAGCAAGTATCCATTGTACTCAATACTGATATGAAGCCAGAGATGATTTACTATACGCCCACGTAGGAGAAAGACGCAATTCAATTTAAGTTGGGGGTAGGAGGAAGGAGAGAGAAGGAAGAGGGGAGGAGGGAGGGAGATTGGTGAGCTCTCAGCTAATGGGCACAATGTGGAGGTGTAGGGCACACCTCCTGGGGGCAGGACACAACTACAACAGGGACTCTACCTAACAAACGCAAACATCGGAACCTAATCATGTGTGCCCTCACCTCAATCTGAAATATAAAAAAAGACAATCTGAGCATTAAAATAAGTATTGATATTAACAAATCTTAACACATTTAAGCAAGCAGGAATCCAAGCGCGCAATCTGATGTGAGTACTAAGTCCTTAGTATGAAGTACTGAGTACTCAGTTCTTAGTATGAAGTACAAAGTACTAAGTCCTTAGTACTAAATACTAAGTACTAAACAGTAAGTCCTTACAGTAGGACATTGTCACGAATGTGCTGACCTAAACTGCTTGTTTGTGTCCAGAAGCTTAAAAGGGCTGAGGGCTCCCCAAAGCAGCTGTAGGCCGTTCCCCATCCCCTTCTCTGTTTTCACCAGTGCCTGGAACAGTCTGGGCTCTGACCTGACATTGCTGTCCCCAGCGTCACCTCCACCCAGCTGCACCTGCCCCACCAAGAAGGGCACCCAGACTTCACCTTTCTTCCAACCTCCTTTTTGCTTTTCACATAACTCTTTCTTCTGGTTGCAAAATTAACCCATGCTTAGACATTCGAAAAATGCAGAAGACTGCAAAGGTCTTTCCAGATTTTACACTTTGCATACTGTGGAAGGTTGTTTTCTCAGAAGAGATCACATCCATTTGTTTGCACTTAATGATGCGTCACGTAAAGCAAAATAATGGAATCCAGGTGGAGAGCTTGCCATGTTCCCATCCTTCAAGTTTTCTGTGTATTTGACATTTTTCATAATAGAAATGTGAGATTACAATCACAGCCATCCCCCGTGTCATTATATATTCTAATCTACAGCAGCATTTTCAGAGTCTGTCTAGAATTCTGTCATATCGATGTTTAAACAAACTTCCACTCATGTGCATGTAGGTTGCTCAGTTAAAAAAATATTTTAACGCCTCACTCCCTGTTTTAAAATAAGTGTTTGTGTCATATCTGACATTAGCCAGATCCTTTCATCTATACTAACCCTCAAACCACCACCTAAATACTTTATCTCCCAAGTTTTGAGTTTGCCAGTTTACTTGAAATACCTTATATCATTCTTCTTTCTTTTTTTGAGACAGAGTGTCACTTTATCACTCTCAGTAGAGTGCGGTGGCACCATAGCTCACAGCAACCTCAAACCCTTGGGCTCAAGTGATTCTCTTGCCTCTCCTGAGTAGCTGGGACTACAGGCGTCCACCACAATGCCCAGCTAAATTTTTTTTTAAATAGAGATGGGGTCTTGCTCTTGCTCAGGCTGGTCTCTAACTCCTGAACTCAAGTTGTCCACCTGTTCTGGCCCCCCAGAGTGCTGGGATTGCAGGTGTGAGCCACTGCACCCGGCCTCCTTATATGATTTTTGAAGTCTCTGAATAAGCTTTCTGCTAACGTCCTTTCTCTCCTCTTTGATAGACTGGTAGGTAGCGTGGGATGAGAACTCAAACTCTTAAGTCTTTTATATTTGTTTGTCCATGAAAGAGAAACAGGAGCTGAATGTCCACCCCTGAAGGAGGAGAAGGAAGACCTGACCTACACATAGTTGGTGTGCCCATGAGGGGAGGGCATAGGAGCCCCCCACCAGCTCCCCATCCCTCCCCTTGGAAACCAGCAAACAGAAATTCCTCTACTCTCCTCTGGAATTTGTCACCCTTGATAAACGGGCTCATGACATTAGCATTGGGAGCAGAATTTTCAGGATGTCCTTTTCACACATATTCTCAAGAGCCCTCAAGTTTTCTGAGAACTCACTAACTTC
>NW_003852442.1:1014693-1016986 GCF_000181295.1 Otolemur garnettii
TATATTGATAATTTCTGAGAAACATTAATGATTTGTGTGTACAGGCAATCTCAAAATCCCCTCTTGGACTTTTTCTTCCCGTAACTGAATATGATCTCTTAAAATTACATATCTGATTGCGTCCGTTTTGTTAAACGTATTTCTGATGGTTGGCACGTCTGTGAATAACTGGATGACTGCCATGCCCTGACTTAAAACCTTTCAACAATCCCCTGTTGGAGTAGGGATAAAGCCCATGTTCTCTCTGACTAGGCTCTGTGTGGCCCACCCCCTGTGGCCTTGCTTCCTGCTTCCAACCTCTGCATCACACTCCCTTTTGTCTAGAACTCTCTGTCACCACCTCCCCTTCACCCAGCACACTCCAGTCCTTCACCCTGCCTATTCATCTTAAACGTGTCTTTCTCCCAGGTCTTCCAAACCTACTATTTGGTGCCCATCTCTGCTCACCAGGTGTGCATCTTTCCAGCGCCCCAGCCCCTAGTGTGCAGCCCCTGCCTGACACAGGGTGGTTGCTCTGAGAATTTGAGTTGAATGATAATGTCGCTGCTACACAATCTGTTGGGGCCCAATCCTCTAGAGAGCTCAGCAGGATGAACCCGTTCATCCCGGGAAGGCAAAGGGGGCTGGAGCGGTATCTGCCTCAGATAAGAGATAGGAAGCCCAAGGGGGCAGGGGTGGCTTCCCCACAGTGAGTCCTCTAGCAAGTGGGATTTTCTGATCTAATGCTAATCTTACCTTAATGTTCAGGTCAGCAGAAAGCAGCTTTCCCCAGTGACTAAATTAAGGAGGCCTCTCAAACACCTTTCCTTTCATTCCTTGGGAATGTAGGAAGAACACGCCCTCTTCAGAACACTGAGGGCTGTGTGTAAATCTGACCTCCAGAGCCTCCAGCTCAGGGTCCTCTCTGGTCTTCCCTCCTCTGTCTGGTCACTATACACTTTTATTCTCTGCTGCACCTGATACCACTGGATCTCAACGAAGCTTCTCCTGGCTTCTCTGTTGGCCCTTGGCCTTGACCATGAGCTGTTTTGCACACACCTCCCTCCTCAGTGTCTGGCACAACTGGCCTTTGGTAAACGCTCACCGAATGAATGAAATTGGCCCCACTGTGAGCCTCGGAGTCCTCTGCTATCAGAGGATCACAGTGGACTCACCTTAGAGGTAAGAGGCCAGAGAGGAGACACAGCAAGTCCTCAGTGACACTTACTATTTTCCCTAGGGTGACAGGGCAAAGTGGCTAGTGGTGCTTTGGGACCACCACGGGCCTCCAGGACATGGGAAACAATAAAAGAGAGTTAACGATTGTAGATGTGATCACTTTATAAATGTTGCTCCTTTTACAAACCTTCTTGAGAGAAAAAGAGTTCACATCAGAGGGTGTGAGTATGAAAGCAGAGGTGTCCGGGCAGTGAGCTGAGCTGGCAGGAAACAGGTGCCCCGCCTGGCCAGCTCCCTCCCCCCCCACACTTCCCATTTATCTTTATTGTAATTTACTGGGTTTGCACAAGGCCACCTTGGAGACAGCACACCTTGTTTCTCAGCTGACCTTGGCTAACCTCCCTGACACTGCTGGTTATCACAGACTCCACATCGTGCATCCTGGGGTGCTGTGGGGAACACCCTGGCCCAAAAGCAGGGGGGAAACCATGCCTATGGAGGGGGAAGACCCACTGAGCCTTTGAGAGCTCTCTGAGAAGCTCTGGAGGCATAAAGTCCACCTGGCAAAGAGATCAAAATCTCCTCAACATCTCCCCTAGGGCGATATCATCCCAGCACCTGCATCGTGGATACCTGGGTCTTCGCATATGTGGATACCTGCACACTGGATCTATACACACCTGGACATCCCATCAAACTTGATCATAACCCCAGGAATGTCTGAAAAATAGCCAGTCTGATGCCAAAAATCAAAGATGCAAAGACGGGAAGGGAACAGTGATCTAGGAAAGGCATCCTATGTTGGCAAACTAACTTCAAACTCCTTTAATGGAACGTTTTGCACAGCATAGAAGTGGAGAAACAGATCTCGGCAATTAAACCCTATGTCCTATCAATGTTAACGCACGTTGCTTCAGAAAAATAGGTCTTATTTAAAAACTGCTAGTTACATGGCCCTCCCATCTACCACCCTAACATCAGAATTCTCATGTCAACACTGATATATAAAATACTATTTTAAAAATGCACACATACTGGGCAGCACCTATGGCTCAAAGGAGTAAGGCACTGGCCCCATATGCCGGAGGTGACGGGTTCAAACCCAGCCCTGGCCAAAAAAAAAAAAAAAACCTGC
>NW_003852442.1:1017006-1020917 GCF_000181295.1 Otolemur garnettii
AAAAAAAAAAAAAAGCACACATATTTAAGAATCACGCAACCAAAACATTTTGACCACTGACATTCACTGGGGGGAAGGGAATTTAAATTTAAATATTTTTGGCTGATGTTTTTCATAAGGTTTTGAGGTTTCCCTTCCCTGGTAAAAGGCCACAGCAAGGGTGTATTTCTCATGAGCAAGCTCAGAGGACTATTTCAGAAGTTTTATTTTTGAAGAACTGATGGCGTTTAAGAGAAAAAAGAAACTGCAATGACACTTGGGTGCACAAAGAGATGCTTTTGCAGAAATCTAGTGCTCCCTGCCCTTGACTCATGCAAGGTGTTCTGCTTATAAAGCTAAGGAGAAAGTTGTTTGGTCACCATCCAGTCAGGTCTGAGTTCCTTCCTGGCTTCCAAGAATCAGAGGAACAGGATGGGCTTTAGTTGACAGCAGGGTCACTTTGTCCTCTGATAAACTCCCCTGCCCTAGAATCCTATTGGTTTATCCCAGAGAGTCTCCTAGAGGTTGCAAAGTCAATATAAACTTTGTGGTTCTTAAAAAGCGTGCTGAGGATGTAGAAGGGAGGCTGGGAGGCCCCTCTGCTTTTGACTTCAACAATTATTGCTAAAACATTTGCATAACTGTGTTTTTGCTTTTTACATTGCTCTACATTTTCTTCCAATTTAAGTAGGTTTAAAAAATCCACAAAACAGCCTGGGTCTGGAGACCTAGAAATTTAAATTCTCTGGAGTTACAGAAGCCTTAGCTAGGTCACTTGCAAGCTACATGCTCCTTAACATCTCTGGGCCTCAGTTTCTCATCTGCAAAATGGGCTGCGGTGTGAGGGTTCCGTGGTGAGTTTGGTTGCTATGAAGACGGCTTCATTCTGAAGCCAAGGCAGGAGCATGAGTTGCAGGGGGAAGATGGGAGCTTGGGGGAAGCGTGGTCAGGAAGGAAGGTTCAGGATCGGGTCGCACGCCCCGCGCCGGTCGCCCAGACTCACCAAGATTTCCACCTCGTCTTTTCCCAGAGCCTGGTACTGGCGGCCCGGGCCCGAGAGGGAGAGTTTCTGCAGGAACTTGGAGAAGAGTCTCTCGACCATCGCGAACCGGCCGAGGCTCCCCGCCAGCCTCTCGTCGGGCCGGCGGCCGCCCCTGCCCGCGTCCTTCGGTCCCCAGCGAGGCCCGGGCCGGTCGCGCGCCTCCGAGCCTCCGGGGCTGTCTACCTGCGCGCCGCAGGTGAGGCCCCGCCCCGGGGCGGGGCTGCGCACGGAACGGGGCTCTGCGCACCTGGCCCCACCACGCGCTCGCCTGGGATCCCAGCTCCCTTGGGGACCTCGGCAGCTGCGCCGCAGAACTCGAATTGTTTCCTAGATTTGCCAAAATACGGGAGGCAGAGGCTCAAACGCTTATTTAAAATCAGGATTCCCAGACCCCTTCCCATCCAGAGTCTTTGCCTAGGGGAATGGGGGGCGGCCATGTTTGGTAAGCTCCTAGGTGACTCTCTCCAGGCCCAAAGGTGGTCAACGCCAACATGCCCCGGGGCAGGTGTGCGGAGCCACGTCCAGCTCCTGCCCAGCTACCCTGCCGCTTTGCACGTGTCTCTCCGCCTCTCTCAACCTCAGTTGCCTCCTCTGTGCTTGAGGGGCAGTGGAAGGCCGAGACCTCGCCTGCAGGAGCCTGGGAGTCAGGCCTGGCGCCGGAGAGTTTGAAGACCAACGCTGCCTGTGGCCTCCATGTGATCTTGGGCGATCTTAGAGCCGCACCTGCTCTTGCTAACCTGGGGCCTCCGCTGGTTCCTTGTTCCCTCCGTTTACCGCCCTGCAGTGTGGCCGCTGTGACAGCACATTTTCCACATTGATCCTGAAAGGGTTACACGACAGTGTGGCACGGAAGGCCTGGGGCAGGGCCCAGCATATCCCTGGGTAGCCCTCATCGCTGCGAAGCTTCTGGGCTCCTCAGAAGAACAAGATTGAATGGGCAGTGTGGACAGTCTCCAGCCATGCTGAAAGGCCTGAGGGCTTTCCTTGGCTTGAGAGGTGACTAGAATCTGTACCTGGACCTACCACTTTGTAGTAGGTGCTTTGGGAACGGCAGGACCACTGCTGTGTGCCCTGAGATCCTCATCTCTAGAGTGAAGACCCTTATAGATCACAGGAGGTGGCAGCAGGTCTGTACTTGGAATTGACTGCATCCTTCTGAGCAAGTATTACTCCACTGCTCCCCAGGGGTGGTCACCTCAGGCCCATTCGACCTGATGTCAAGTCCTAGTGGCCCTTCTGGCCTCTTCTGCGTGGTTCCCTCTTAAGGAAGCAAACAAAGTTGCCCCACCATGCTGCCCCTACTGCACCGGTTTCAGCCCCGGAGTCTGTCCATCTGTCCCTCAAGCCAATCAACAAACAAGTGGATGAGAGATCAACGATTTCACTTATTATACAGAAACGCCAGCGATTCCAGAGAACAGTGGGGACAGCTCCTCAAGGAGCTGCCCTGCTCTCCTGTCCTTGTGTTACTTTAACCCCCTCAAAGTAAAAGCAGCAGCATCAGGGTTATCAATCATCATAGTACACCGTACACAGATCCCCCCACATGGGTTACAAGGTTACACAATATCCTCCTACCCATTCCTACTCTAGACTAAATTTATAGTTAATCTAGGTCTGGAGTTGGGGTGGGATAGGAAAGGGCCTGGATATCAGCATCGCAGCCATCAGAGGAGCGGGGTACATTGCTGCTTCCCAGTGTGCTCCCCCCCTGCTGATTCAAGTCTTGGCGGAGCACCTGTGAATGTCCCAGGACACAGGAGGCTTGTGACTTCCTGCTACAGGGTCCTGTCCCCAGCCTCATATCGTCCTGGGTGGCTGTCCTGGCACCGTGGTCCTTGAAGCATCTGGTCTCTTAACTTTATCTATAACAGAAGGACTTGTACATGAGTAAACAGCTCCATATGGGGGCACATGGGCTCATCCAGCCCTGCCAGGGCCTAACCAGCTGTGCCCTGTATATATTGGTTATTTAGGGGTGACAGTAGCCTCCATCATGGGAATAGCAGAAAAAGCAAAACTCAGGTGTCAGTCCGATGTGAACCCCAAAGACCTGTTCCTTTCAGATGTGTCACCTTGGGCAACTTTCTTCATGCTTCTCCACCTCTCTTTACTCATCCACAAAATGGGGGTGTCACTACCTACTCACACGAGTCCGGCTCGCAGCAGGAAATAGCCCCCTCAAACTGAGCCATCTGGGGAGGCTTTGAGAAACAGACTATTTACAAAGGCACAGGCAGGGTGCTGAGAAACCAGAAGGGATCGAGCCATTCCCCAGTTAGCAGCAGTGAGAAGCTGCTCCCACCTGAGGCCTGAAGGGTCAGAGGTGAGAACAGTTATGTGGAGTGGGTGGCCATGGAGCTGGAGACTTCAGTGGGGGGAAACAGGTCCGACTGGAAGCCAGAGGGCAAGGGAGCTACAGATGCAGCCTCCTGGGCTCAGAGTCCGAAGGAGAGAGAGAAGGGTGGAGACTGCTCTAGAGGAACAAAGGTAAGATGTCTGGAAGAAGCTAACTTTACTGTCCCTTTACTGCACTTTACTGTGCAGGCTGAGCTGATGCTGGCAAGGTGGTACTTCCTAGCAATACCTGGTGTGGTAGGTCCCCAGGGCATTCTGTGAAGAATGCCCGGGAACTCAACTCATGTTGATGCATTTTGGAATTTTAAGATAATGTTAGATCAGGGAAAGAAGAACGCTTCGTTGGCATGGAACTTCGTGCTTTTCCAAGGGTGTAAATCAGGTATCATTTCTCCAGGTGGTGCAGCGCCCCCGGCAGGGAGTGATACGTCAGTCAAATGCCCTCCCCTGGCTTCCCATCACCATGGCCTCTGCTCCAGCCCAGAGACGTCAAGGCTTGGATTTGTGGACCAGGTCTGAGGCAGCTGGAAAT
>NW_003852442.1:1021293-1028336 GCF_000181295.1 Otolemur garnettii
GCTGTGTCTATTCATTCTAACTTCCTCGTCGCTTAGGTCATGTCCTTATTTATTTTTGGCTACTTGATCTGACCCAGGAAGGTAAGGAAGAGTGTACCATTTCCCACCCTGGTCACTCTCCCGTCCATTTTCCCCTCTTGGTCTAAACGATCTCTTTTTGTATGATGCCACTCTGCTGGTCATGGGGACTTTGGTAACTTGCTTCACATCATCTGTCTTATTAAAACACAGTCCTTCAATGTCACTTTGTAGAGTGGAGGTCCCCATGTTTCCTCCCCACGGCTTCCGTCTGAGTGGTCTACACCCCATAACCTATTTGTGGCTGTCCTGTTTCATCTGCCACCAGACTGTATGTCCCACCAGAGAGGGAACTTGGCCATCTTCATCATTGTGCAACCACCCAGTATTTGTCCGGGTAAATGATGTGTCTGAAACACAGTGTGTGCCCCCAAATATTTACTGACTGTGTCTGTCTCATAAACAGCAGGTGACTGAAAATTGCTTTTAATCTAACTTGAAGTTTTTTACTCTCTACCAGGGGAATGTATCGGGTCTTCCTTGTGACAGTTGGTACCATTACAGTGATTTCTACCATCCTCTTTCATGTTTTATTTCTGTGTGTTTTGAGGCAAGCACTCTGCCATTCAGTCGTACATTTTACTTTGATTTGGGAATAAAAATCTCATTGAAAGTTCTAACCAGGAAAGCATTTCAGGAATACAGTTATGTAGTTTCTTTTGGTCTCCTTTTACAGATTTAAAGAAATTTCGTTGTAATTTTCACGTTCGTTTTTCCCTGTTGGTCTGAGACAGGATCTCACTCTGTTGCCCAGGACAGAATGCTGTGGCGTCATCATAGCTCGCAGCAACCTCAAACTTCTGATCTCAAGCGATCCTCCCAACTCAGCCTCCTGAATAGCTGCGACTACAAGCGCCCAACAAGAGGCCTGACTAGTTTTTCTATTTTCATTAGAGACGAGGTCTCGCTCTCGCTCAGGCTGGTCTAGAACTCCTGAGCTCAAGGGAGCCTCTGGCCTGGGCCTCCCAGAGTGCTGGCATTACAGGTATGAGCCGTGCCCAGCCTCATTTTTGTTTTTCTAACCTTCAGTTCTTTGCATATTCCAAGTAATTTAATCCATTAATAATTACCCAGACCTTTCGTTTTTTTGAGTCAGCTTTTTTGTTATTCTGTTGTCCAGCTGTCCCTTCCCCGGCAGTCCCATTTGCCCCTTCTGGCTGTTTTCAATGTCCTTTCTGAGTCCTGTCACTTTGTTTGGGTGCCATGGTCACCCCCCACTGACTTTAAACTTTTTTCCTTTAAAAGTTCTTTTTGTTTTTTTTCTGCCTTCAGCCTAGAAATTCTAGAGCCCACTCCCAAGGAATGTCTTCATCCAAGACAGTTGGCTGGCAAGCTCTCTGAGGTTTGCAGCTCTGAGAATGATCCTGCCAGTGATGAGCGTCAGGGTGGGACCGAGACAAGCATCCAGCCTTTCCTGAAATGTCTGCTCTGGGCACCTTGAGCAATGAGGTCACACCTGCAACTCCCATTCACTCTCTAGTGAAATCCATGTTTTCTCACTGCCCTTAAATTATCTCCCAACTCTGTTGGGAAGCCCTGATGTTGCCTCAAAGCCCCTGAAGTTTATTTGGTAAAAAACCTCACTCCCAGGTCATAAGGTTGGCATGGAAAGCATCCTTTTCAGGAAGAGTGTTCTGTACAAAGGAACGTTTCATGCAATTTTTCTAATTTTTAGGAATTAGTCTGAAGCTATGGCTCCTGGCATAAACCCTCAATTCTGTTTGTTTTTTAATGGCTATGCACACGGACAACAACATGATCATTTTAGAGATGAACAAATTAGGACTTTGAAAAGCAAAACCATTTCTCTCATTCAATAACATTTTTTTTTAAAAGACAGGATCTTGCTCTATTGCCCAGGCTGAAGTGCAGTGGGGGCATAGCTCACAGCAACCTCAAACCTCCTGGGCTCAAGTGATCCTCCTCCCTCAGCCTCCCCAGTAGCTGAGACTATAGGTACCTCCCACCATGCCTGGCTAATTTTTCTATTTTTAGTAGAGATGAGGGGTTTTTTGTGCTCAGGCTGATCACAAACTCCTGAGCTCAAGGGATCCTCCAGCCTGGGCCTCCCAGAGTGCTGGGATTATAGGCATGAGCCACCGCACTTGGTCTCAACAAATATTTTTAAGCACCTGCCATGTGCCACTGGAGGTGAATCTGTGAACACAGCAGAGTCTATTCCTGCTTTCTTGTATTTCACCTCCTAATGGGTGAGATAGGCTGAAACAAATCCACTTATAATACAGAGCCAGGCAGTGTGTATCATGGGTAGAATGATGGCTGCCCAAAAATGATGTGTCCACATCCTGAGCCCTGGAAGCTGTGAACGTGACCTTCTTTACAGAAAGGATCTCTATACAGACATAATTAAGGATCTCAGGATGAAACCATCCTGAACTCTAAGACCTGGGCTCTAAATTAGGAAAGCCACATGAGATGGAGGCCGAGACTAGAGAGAGGCAGCCGCAAGACCAGGGCTGTCTGTGGCCACCAGGAGTCCCAGGAGGCAGGAAGGTCCTTCCCTGGAGACTCCAGAGGAACATGGCCCCGCCAACACATTGACTTCAGACCTCTGGCCTCCAAAATGGAAGGAAAATAAATTTCTTTTGCTTCAAAGCACCAGTTTGTGGTCATTTGTTGCGACCCAGGACATGAGTTTAGGGGGTAATGCTGGGAGGGAGGTGATCGGGGTGGGGAGGGGAGAGTGAGGCTCTGTGGCCAGGTGGGGGGTGGGCAATGACACAGGGGCAGAGAGTGAGTGAGAGGGGCCATGCAGATCCTAGAGGAAGTATTCTAGGCAGAGAGAAAGGCAAGAGCCCAGGCCGGAGGTGGCAAAGTGCTCTGCAGGGCCCCGGCACTTTTATTTGCACCAACTCTGGCTGCTCACTCCCTCTCACACAGAGCCTGCTTCGGGCCATGCTCTAGCTGTCCCCTCTTCCTTAGCCACTGTTCGCTAAATGATGGGCCAGCACTGGCTGAGCGCCTCCTCTGGTTGTGGGCATTGCTGGGCGCTGAAGAGCTTCATTCCATCAGGAGAGAAGGAGCACAACCTGGGAGCCCAGTGAGTGTGCCCGGGACTTGCTAAATTACAAGAGGTAAACCCAGCGCAGAGACCTCGCTCCCTCCTCCCCCTTTCTTTGCCTGCACCAGACATGGCTGTTTGATCACCGTCATGGGGGGACATTTCCCTTTGGCCGGGACAGGCCTGGGAATCCCTTTGCATCTGGCAAACCCATGTCCCAAAGGATTTTCAGAAGGGAAGGGAGTGATGCAGTAGGAGGTCGTTATGGAACCTTCTAGAGCAGCGGTTCTCAACCTGTGGGTCGCAACCCCTTTGGGCATCAAACGACCCTTTCACAGGGGTCGCCTAAATACATCCTGCATCTCAGATATTTACATTATGATTCATAACAGCAGCAAAATGACAGTTAGGAAGTAGCAACGAAAATAATTTTATGGTTGGGGGTCACCACAACATGAGGAAATGTATTAAAGGGTCGCGGCATCAGGAAGGTTGAGAACCACTGTTCTAGAAGGTAGTGGTGTGGCTGAAGGAGATCTCCCTATGTGGAGAGAAGAAGAAAAACCCAGAGAGAGCAAAGCTGATTTCAGGATTCCCAAATTTCAAGGCCTTTCACTCCCCCAGCCAGTGGCTGGTTGTCTGGGGGAATTTTTGCCGACCACTAGACAACAATTTCCATTTCATCATTTCACGGGATCTTTTCCCTGCCTCTGTGTGACATGTGTTCGGTGGAGGTTCACTCCTTTTTGGATTAGACTTTACTATTTAGAGCAGTTTTAGAAAGACGGTGCCGGTGCCGAAATTACAGAGTTCCTGCTGGTGGGTCTCCCCGCCCCAGGCAATTCCTCTTATTTCCGACATCAAGCATCGCATGGCTCAGTAGGGACACCTGATACACAAATATTGGTATATTGTGATTAACTAAAGACCGTGTTTGCATTAGTATTCACTCGGAGTGCTCCTTCAGTGGGTTGGGACACGTGTCCACCGTCCCAGTGTTCTGCAGAGAGTTGCACCGCTCTGGTCGTCCCCGCCCCCTCCCTTGCCCCAGGATAACTCGGATCTTTTCGCTGCCTCTGCGAGGCATGTGCTCCGGTGAACGTGCCCAGGACCTGCTCAATTACAAGAGGTAAACCCTCTGTAGTTTTGCTTTTAATGGGACAGCGTACAGTTGGGAGTTTGACTCCCTTTTAAAATTTAAAATTCACTCTCCATTCAAAAATCCGTAAGTATCCAGGCTTGTCACTCAGAGTCAAGGGAATTTCAGTCAGAAACAGAGGCCCAAGACCTTCCATTTTAAAACCCCCACTGGGGTCACCCACGAAGGTGACCAGCCAGCCTGGTTTGGCTGGGATGGGTGCCGTGTTAGCACTGGATGTTCCGGCCCCCTAAAGCTCACACTTGATCTTGTCACTTCCTCAGAGCGAAGTCCAGATTCCTTCCCCCAAGCCCTGGTCCCTGGCCTGTCCTCATCTCTCTACTCTAGCCACCCCCAACCCTCTTTCTTCCCAAGGTCCCAGCTGTGTGCTCCCTCCTGCCAGCCTCTGATTGGGCACTCTCCAGAGGCCTCTGCGCCCCCAGACCCTCACCATGCTGCCTCCTGCTCACCGTTCAGGTTGTAACCAAGTTGTGGCTTCTGGGAGGCCCTCCTGCTGCCAGGCCAAGTGAGATCTCTGCAGAGGATCCCAAAGCCATGGTGCCTTGAGTTCAGGGACCCCAAATGTCCATTAGCAACAAAGGACAAACGCCATGTGGGCTCCCCACATGGAGGGATATTTTATTTAACTAAGGCCAGGAGTGTGGTACTGCTCGACGCCATGCCATAAAAGTCTGTCACAAACAGCCACATCCCCGATGATTCCATTTATACAAACTGTCCAGAACAGGCAAAGCCACAGACGCAAAGAACAGGTAAATGGCTGCCAGACGCTGGGCTGGATGGGAAACTTGGAGGAATGGAGTTTCTTTTTGGGGTGATGACAATGGTTTGGAATTAGAGGGGATGGTTGCACAACCTTGTGAATATACTAAAACCTGCTGAACCCTATTTTAAAATGATGAATTTTATGTATGTGAATTTTATCTCAATAAAAATGTATTTGAAAAATAGGCACTGCATATCTACTTGATGAAAGGAGAATGAAAGAGTTAATATTTTTGCTGGGAAGCCTGATCAGAAATAAATATCTGGCCTCTACTGGCTTTTTTTCCCTTTCAGACGGGGTCTTGGGATCTCGTTCTGTTACCCAGGGTAGAGTGCAGTGGTGTGATCATAGCTCACTGTAGCCCCAAACTCCCGGGCTCAGGTGATCCCCCTGACTCAGCTTCTCAAGTGGCCGAGACTACAGGCTTGAGCCACCACACCCAGCTAATTGTCAATTTTTTTTTAGAAACAGGGGTCTCACTATGTTGCTCAGGCCGGTCTCAAATTCCAGGCCTCAAGTGATTATCCCGCCTTAGCCTCCCAAAGTGCTATAATTTCAGGTGTGAGCCACTGCACCACCACGCCCAGTCTCTGTTGGCTTTTTGATAAAATACACAGTTGTAAGTCCCCAGTTTCTCACTCTGAAAAGTCCCTAGGGCTTCTGAGTTAGGCTGTGCCTGAGGGGATGAAGTCAGTTTTCTGTATGGCCGCTGTCAGAAATGAGGAGGCAGAAGAGGGATCTGGGGCTGAACCTCCCTTTCCCTGATTTGGTGCAACCTGTCTGAGACTCAATCCCTGGGATTTGGGGATTCAGAGGGGGTTGGGGTCTCCCAAGCTAAGGCCCCCCTATAGTTAAGAATCTTGATAACACAGGCAGGGTGGCCCTGAGTGCATCCCTCCTGGTTTAAAGGTCCCCTCATCCTGGAGCAGAAGCAGGTACTCATCTTCCTCTGCGTCACCTTCAAATGAAGGCTGCGTACTGGGAACACCCCAGTCTCTCCGAGGGATTTTATTCTGGCAGCTGAGCCAGAAATGTTAACAGAGGAGTTACTGTGCTACCGAACCCCTGCACTCCCCCAAGACTGACCCAGTGGAAGAGTAGAGGCCTTGCTTTCTCCGAGTGGAGGGGAGAGCCTGGCAGTGGGTCGGACATCTACCCTACGGGGACCCAGCTGCCCGCAGCCATGGTAATGACCGTGATAACACACTCTTTGTGCTGCTTCCCTGCCTTACTCCCAAGATATCAGACTCCTGCTCCTGGCCCCACCTGTCACCCCCTCCTCCGGTGCAGCCCGCACCCCCCACCCACCCCAGCCTCCCGGCTGTGTGTCCAGCTCAGTCCTGCCTCTGGGCCTTGGTACTTCACAGGTCCCTCAGCCAGGCCTGAGAGTTCCCTCCCCAAGGAAGCCCCAAATCAAGTGCACCCCAGCTATAGGGCACCGTCCTGCCACCCCGCTTGTGTCCTCACTTCGTGACAATCCATTAAGTGGAACTTGTGGTTTGTGTACTTTTCTCTAGACAAGTTTTGCTTCAGTGAAAACATCTGTTAAAACAAAACAAGGGAGAGTTTAATGAGAAACTGGGTAGTTGGAAGGTCTCACAGTCCACCCCACCGGACACGGGGATCACAAAGGGGAAGCAGTCCCCTTGCCGTGAGAGGCCTGGCAAACCCAACCGAGACGAGCATCAGAACTGTCACTACCAGGAACCGGCAAGCCACACCACGCGCCCCTGTTACCGGGCGCAGAGGACACCATGTTGCTTCTGGGGTTCCTATCCCAAAACTCGACCTGAATCTCACTGTGATGTAACCTTGCGCCAAGTGGAGGACGTCCTAGAAAATAACTGGCTTGCAGTCTCCACCAGTGCCCATGTGGGAAGGAGAGGGTGTGGGATGTTCCAGATTTCAGGAGACTGAAGAGGGATCCCGATCAAATGCCTAGATCAGAGCAGGACAACAGAAACGTGTCCTTATCTTTCACTATAAAAGACATTAGTGGGGACTCGGCACCTGTAGCT
>NW_003852442.1:1028596-1031735 GCF_000181295.1 Otolemur garnettii
AAAAAAAAAAAAAAAGAACGTTAGGGGGGCCAGATGCAGTGGCTCACACCTGTAATCCTAGCACTCTGGGAGGCCGAGGTGGGTAGATTGCTTAAGCTTACAGATTCAAGACCAGCCTGAGCCAGAGTGAGACCTCATCTCTAGCTACTTGGGAGGCTGAGGCAAGAGGATCGCTTGAGTCCAAGAGTTTGAGGTTGCAATGAGTCATGATGCCACAGCACTCCACCCAGGGTGACAAAGTGAGAGTCTGTCTCCAAAAAAAAAAAAAAAAAGTTAGGGGACAATCAGGGGATTTGAATAAGGTCTGTAGAATTGTGTTGATGCAGGTGTCCTGGTTTTCATCACTATACTCTGGTTATCAAAGAGAATGTTCCCTTTCTTTGGGAAATGTACCCTGAAGTTTTCAGAGGTAAAGGAGGGGAAGGAGGAGAAGGGAGGAGGAGCTAAGGGGTGAGGGGGAGAGGGGAGACGGGAGAGAGAGCACACAGACCTGGGGAATCTGGTAAAGAATATTTCCACTCATCTAACAGTCTCAAAATGACAAAATTATAGAGAACAGATCAGTGGAAGTGGGGCTTACGGGCGGTGTGGGTATGACCAGGCCAGGGGTAGCACCAGCCAGGTCCTCACCGTGGCTGTCTATCCTGGTCGTGGTGGCAATTGCATGAATCTATACACGTGAAAAAAATGACACAGAAACTATGTACAGTCAGCCCGCTGGTTCCTAGGAACCTGCAGATATGGGAAGGCCAGCTTGAGCCTCCTTGGATTTTGGTATCCTGGAGCCAGTCCCCACAGATAACAGGGCATGTCTGCACCAGTACCTAAAGCAGCACCCAGTCCCCAGCTTTGACTGACACCACGGTCACTTGAGGCATGACCATGGGGGAAAGTGAGGGCAGTGGCCTGGGACCTCTCTGCACAATCTTCGTAGCTTCCTATGAGATTGAAATGATTTTAAAATAAAAGGGTAAAAAATGGGTGGTGCCCGTAGCTCGGCGGGTAGGGCGCCAGCCACATGCACCAAGGCTGATGGGTTCTCAGCTGGGAACTGCTAAACAATGACAACTGCAACAAAAAATAGCTGGGCGTTGTGGTGGGCACCTGGAGTCCCAGCTACTTGGGAGGCTGAGGCAAGAGAATCGCTTAAGCTCAAGAATTTGAGGTTGCTGTGAGCTGTGACGCCATAGCACTCTACCAAGGGCAGCATAGTGGGACTCTGTCTCAAAAAAAGGGGTAAAAAACAAGAAACAGGACCCACCTCTGTCTCCCTCCGTTCCTTATTCTGTTTTATTTTCCTCCCCAGCTCTTCCATTCATTGACTTTGTCTATTTGGGTCTGTTCACCCTCTGTTTCCCTCCAGACCATCAGCTGTACCAGGGCAAGGGGGGGCCTGTCTGTTGTGTTTCTTGTTTTATTCCCAGCACCACATACCAGATGCTTAAACTGATAAATGAGGCAACAGAGCACCTTGGTTCAAGGGCAGCAACCACGTCCAAGCACCTGCAGGCCCCTCTGGGAGGGCCGGGGCCCTCTCGGCTACACACCGCAAGTCAGCTTCTTCCTGGTATTGGAAGAAGCCAACCTGGGCACAAAGATGCTTTTGACCAATAGCTCAGCTGGTGCAGGGGTGGGCACCACGAACCCGGTTGAACCAGTAAGGAAGCTGGTTTGTTCATTCAATAAATATTTACTGAGAGGCTGGCCACCGGGAGTGAGTCAGGGCTAGCAAACAGTATTGCTGACTTGGCACCGGGCTCTGGCTCAGATTTCTGCCCTCACTTAATCCTCCTAACAAGTGTCTTATTTGCACTCAGAATCCTCATTTTACAGCAGCGCAAATTACAGCAGACAACGTGGTGCTCCGCCCGGTTCCCCTCCACTTCTCTCCCCAGTCATGGGCCCCCTCCCTGGGTGCTGTGGCCTCCTGCAGCTGCAGAGTTTTGGAGGCCAGATCTGGGCTCCTGAGCTGCTTTGCTTGGAAGGTCAAGACCAGAAATACCTGGAAATGTTCTCACCTCCAGGACATCCCTTGACCAGCTCCTGCTAAGTGCAAGGCAGAAAAGCCCTGCTCCTTGCCTCTGAGTAACTCACCTTCCAGAGCTCTCCAGCCTGGACCTGGCCCCAAGCCACATCAGCGCCAGCTCCTGCACCCCCTTCCCAGTGTCTGCTGAGGGCACTTCCTTAATGAGTTACTTGCACATGAGTCTTTGTCTTGGGACCTGCTTCTGGGAACGTGGCCTGAGATGGAATCCAGGTGCACAGCCGTTGAGTAGCTGGAAGAAGAGGAGGAGCTGGGTTTCACATCCCCGGAGTCTGATGCCAGAGCCTGCACGGCCGGCTGTCATGCTGCACGGCCCTCAGGTAGACCCAGCCACCTGTGTCATCTGTCCATCAACCATCCATCATCTATCTGTCTATCTATCATCCACCCCTCATCCATCCACAGACCCTTTTTGGACTATCCCTACTGTTAGGCACAGAGGTGGAGGACAGCTGAGGGTAGAGGCAGACTCAGCCACATGGCTCTGATCACATGGTCATCCAACAGTTACAGGCGAGTCCCTGCTGTGTGCCTGTTTCGTGCTAGCTGCCTGAGAGAGATGACCCAGACAGGGTCTCTGCCCTCTAGGGGCTCTCGGGCCAGAGTGGAGGGAGCACCTGGCGTATGTTACAAGGTCACCGTGCAGGGCCCAGTGGGGACATGGAGGGGACGTGTCTGTGAGGCTCAGAAAACACTTCCAAAGAGATGAAACAGAGCTGGGTCTAAAGAACACGGAGGAGTCCTGCTGGGGGTAGGGGGCGGAGATGCCTGTCTGGGAGGGCCTCGGTTGCTCAATATCTGAGGCTCCTGGCTGCTGCTGAGCCCAGGACAGGAAATCCCAGCCAGCTTGCTCTTGGCCCAGCTCCATGGGCAACACCCTCTGCCCGTCCTCAGACAGGGCCTTGTGACACCTCCTGCCCCAGGAAAAGCCTTCTGTGTGGGCTGAGCTCCAGGCTCCCAGTTTGGTGTACAATGAACCTCTGAAATGTCTCCATTCAGACTGGTTATCTCGTTTCATAACTGGTTGCCTTGTTTAGGTGAGACTCTCCATCCTCTCCAAGGTATAAATCCTATGACTTCTTTGTTAAGACAGAC
>NW_003852442.1:1031773-1039529 GCF_000181295.1 Otolemur garnettii
GGCATCTATCCTGTCACTAGATTCCTCATTTAAACAGAGGTGGAGAGTTCAGGTCCTATTTAAATTCACAATGTGTAACTCCTTCCCTGAGACTTGGGGACAATCAACCGGGGACAACTGAGGCGTTGGCATTTGCTTAGAACCCAGCCCCGGCTTCCTGGCCCTCTGCCTCCCCGGAAGTCCGGGACACCCCACTCCTCAATTTATATGCACTGCCTGTCTTCCCGCTGGACCCGGGGAGAGGAGAACCTTCTAGAGGCTCCCAGAGGCATTCTGGCTCTTCCCCCTCCTCCTCTCGCTGGGACTTCAGGGAGTGGATCCTCAGGGACTGTTCTAGAGGCATCCAAAGAGCATCACCCTCAGCAACCGTGAGCTCTTTCCTCACCAGCTCCTGCCAGGTCACTGCCTGTGGTTTCTCCTTGGCCCTTCCTTAATCCTGCCCTCCTCAAAGCTGCAGGGACAGCCCCCAAATCGCCTTCCTATTCTCTCCCTGTAAAGCAGACTCCTAGTGACATGCTGTGGCCTCACCGCTAGGGTCCTATGATGGCATGCAGATGGGGCTGCCCACTCAGCCCTGATGCCCTGGGGTGGGGAGAAGAGCAAATCCCTTCAGAACACTGACTGTGCCCTGGGAGCTCAGGGGGCTAAGTGGCTACCACACCCCGATGGCCTGCTCCTCGCTGGGCTGCTCCCCTGCAAGGCAGGTGTGTTATGTACACATTTTATGGAAGAGGGGAAGGCTTGGAGGTGCCTGACAGTGGGAGAATGCACTGAGTCTCGCCTGCTGACAGATGGCCCCAGAGTCAGTGCTTCTAACCAGAAGACCCTCCGGCTTGAGAACACCCCGCAGCACCCTTTGGGGAAGGACCCGGAACCTACCTGGGGGGTAAACCAACTGAATGCAAGAACAGAACCATTTCCTGTGCCTTCTGTCTCTCTAGACCAGTGGTTCTCCAACTGGAGCCCCAGCCATGTCACCTGGAGGGCTTGTTGAAACACTGACTGCCAGGCCCAGTGCCAGAGTTTCTGACTCAGTAGGTCTGGAACGGGCATGAGAATCTGCATTTCTAGAGATGCTGCTGGTTCCCAGGACCCCACTTTGGGAATCACTGCTCTAATGAACTTGATTGGCAAGAAAGGAAAGGATAGGCTGGGATTGTCCTGGTTCCTCCTAGGATACAAGGTGTGGTGGTTCCAACTCTTACTTTCTAAACCAGCTGGTTCTGTGATGACAACTCATGGTTATGTTAAAATAAATGAATACGTAGACGGTCTCCCTCTATTAGTGATTTGTTCTGAAGCATTCACGGCGACGTGGCTGAGGTCAGGGATTTGCTTTAAATATTCTAGTCCCCTCTCCCCTGCAAAAGGTTTCAGATACAGTTGAAACGTCAGCACCCGAGGGAGAAACACAGAGAGACCTATTACACCACATTCTATGCATTGTTTGTGTTTTAAAATGTTAATAATAAACCCCACTTATTTCATGTAGGAAAAAAAAAAAGCTCTTGCTCTCCTGCTTAGGGACTGTGTGACCTCGAGTAAGACGCTGACTTATGACAATATCTGAGCCTCCGTTCTCGCCACAGTCAGTGGAGGTGATGGCAACTTTCCCATAAGGTTCTCCAGGAGATGACAGATGTTAACAGGTAGAACTGAACTTGGCAGTGAGGCGGTAATTATCGCAGTTCAGTGGGGAGGGGTGTTGCCCATCTCAAGGCACCTGCTCAACGGGTTCCTGGGTCTGGTGCAGAACTTGCCAGAAGCAAGCCCCTCCGGAAGCAGCAGGTGTGGGTGTGGGATGCGGGGTGGGCAGGACGGGAAGGTTTCCCAGCAGTCACAGGCAGGACAGCTGCCCCACACTGTGGCTGGGCCTGATGAGTTTTTCTATACGTGTGACCACGTCTGGGACAGGTAGGAATCTCTGGCACCCAGATCGTAGGTGTTTCCTGAAAATTCCACAGGGCCTTGGCCCTGCCAAACTGTCTCAGTCACTGCATGTTTTGACTGTTTGGTTTGGTTTTGGTTGCAGATAGTAGAAACCCCTTCGTGCCCACCAAAGTCAGGGGTGGCTGGCTACCAGGGGCCGTGGAGTTTTTGCCTTGACCCTTACACTACAGGAGGGCAGCCAAGTCTCCTGCCCCTTGGAAGAAAGAAAACCGTCGGGGTGTCTTTACTCTCTCTTCCTCCCTTCCTCCTCCTCTCTCTCTTTCTCTCTCTCTCCTCCTGCCCATAACAAAGGCAGCCTCCCACAGCCCCAGGTTCCATCTCCTCTGTTCATAGGACCAGCAGATTCAGCGGATGCTTGCCTGGCAATTTCTGAGTGCCAGGCCTTGGGCCAAAAGCTTCACTGTCGGGATTTCACTTAATTCCACAGTAGCCATGGAGGAAAGTGCTGTTTTCATCGTTCTGACTCCCTAAGAAGTCAGTTAGTGAGCAGAGAAGATCAAGAACTTTCCTGAGGCCACACAGTTGAGAGCCTGGCTCCAAATCTCTTCTTCTATTTGTTACCTTCTGGCATCAAAAAGACGCAGGAGAACAGTCTTGGGAGGGACGCAGGATTAGCTTGATTTGAGTCAGGTGACTTATTTCTGGACCAATCAGCTATGGCCAAGGAGGGTGGCTCAAAGGATCAAGGTGGCTGCCCCAGGCCTGGCTTTGGAGCGCTGTTCCCAGGTGGCATGGGGGGCCTGATCCCTGTCCCTGGTCCCTCCCTCCTTCCTGGGTATCCCTCTCCTGCCTTCCACAGACACACAAATTTCCCTTCCCCTTTTCACGCAGTTAGATGAGGCCTGAGTTCCAGTCCCGCCTCGCCATTTCCCTAATGGTCTGCTCTTGGGCAAGCGACTTCATCTCTCTGAGCCTCAGAGATTTCATCTGTAAATGGGACGCAAGACCATCCGGATGTGGGGAAAGTCAAGGGAGGTAATGACCCTCAGCAGTTCCCTTTGTTTTCAGGGTGGAGAAAAAAATAGCTCAGAGCAGTCTGAGGGATGAGAAGTGTGTGAAATTGTCAGGCCCAGAGAGACAAGAGTTTGGGAGGAGAGTACAGGACATCAGTTGCCCTCCCCTTCTCCCCTCGGGCCCAGGCCAATCATTTAAAGGCATTTAGTTCCTGACTGGCTGCATCACCCATTGTCTTCATGTTTTAGAAATTTGGGATACTGAGAACGATGTACAGCCAATCAGTAGCTTATGTGATTTTCGTGCATTGTTGGTAAACGCCTTAGGAACTGTTCCCCGCCCCCCACTTGTAATTGCTGCTAACAGGAGCCTCTATCCAGGACAATTTGAATCTATGCTCCCAGGTTGCAGTCCTCAAACCTCGGCCCAAATAAACTCTCTACTAATGTTAGTTTTGCCTCAGTTTTTATCCTTAAGCTTGGCAGTGTCAAGTTTAAACTCAATACATGAACTGTGTGGCACCTGCTTAATCTTCTGGCCTGATATCCCCTTACTCCCAGAGTGCCCCTCTCTCTGACCATGCCCCACTGGAAGCTCCTTGGATTTCTCTGCCCTGTGTCTTTGCCGGTATTGTTCCCTCTGCCTGGGGAGGCTTCCTCTTCCTCCCTCCCACCTAACCTAGCTAAGTGGGATTAGGTGAACTGTGTCCCCTCACAATGTCCATATCCTAACCCCCAAACATTATTTGAAAATAGGGTCTGTGCAGATGTGACTTAGTTAAGGATCTTGAGACGAGATCATGGTGGCCCTAAATCCCGTGACTAGGGTCCTTATAAGAGAAAAACAGAGGGGAATTTGGGACACAGAGACAGAGGTCAAGCGAGGCGTCTATAGGCTGAGGACCACTGGCAGCCCCCAGGAGCCGGGGAGCGGGGTGGAGAGAGGCCCAGAGCAGACTCTCCCTCTGAGCCTGGGAGGAAATCAGCCCTGCCCACGCCTTGATTTTGGATCTCTGGCTTCCAGAACTGTGAGAGAATAAATTTCTGTTGTTTCATGCCACCCAGTTTGTGATAATTTGTTACAGCAGCCCAGGGAAGCGGGTACTCTGAAACTTAGCACAGACATCTCCTCTGGGAAGCCCTCCCTGATTCCTCCCTCACCGTGACTGCGAGCCCGGAGCCCAGGTGTGCTGCCCGCCACACTGACCATGAGGCCCGTGGTCCTAAGAGCAGCTCTGTATCTCCTTTTCCGGGACACAAACTGATGTCTCCGATGCTGACGGCTTAGAGCACAGTGGCCTCTCCCAGGGATGTCCACAATCTAACAGGTGGGATTTCAGGTGGGCCCATAGTGCCTGCAGGAAGGGTCTGTCCTGGGGCCTGAGCTCCCTTCGCTCCCTCACCTGTGGGCAGCAACCTACCCAGGGTATACCCCCAAGAAAGCTCCCCGGGGGTGAGTCCTGCATCATAGTCACTGTGGACCCACCTGCTTGCTCTTTAGACTAACTCACTGAGTTCTATGAGAATGCTCTAGAAAAAAGCCTTGGAGCGGGGAGCTAATACTGGTGGCTCAGATGGAAAACACTCCCCAAAAGAACGTGGCCATATCCAGGTAACCAGGGTACAGGGTACAGGGGGGTTTAGTTAAGTTTGTTCTTATGGACACACTGCTTGCAGAGGTGAGACTAGGCTGTTTGTCTCCAGCAAGTGCGGGAATGGCCCACGGGCTCCCCACACGTTTCCAGCTTCCTGGTGTCCCGTCTCACTGTGGGACCTTACACACACAAAGGCCCATCTTACAGTCATGCTCTGAGCCCTGTTTGGGGTTAGGAGGGAGGCAATCCTCTGAGCACCTGGCCACCCTACGCCCTGAGGCCGAGGAAACGTCCCCAGGCAGGAGAGGCAGCCACAGCCTCAGCTGTCCCTTCAGTACAGGAGAACTTGTGTGACAAGAGAAACAATCCAGACCATAGATCCAGAGAAGTGGGGCCAGCCCTCTGTGGTTCCTGGGAAAGTGGGACGAGGAGAGGTGGGGCTCTGATGTCCCAACAACCAGCCCAGCCAGTTGCAGGCTGTGTGGCCCTGGGCCAATTGCCTAGGCACTTTTAACTTCCTCCACGCACCACCTGGTAGGGACCAGGCAATAGTTCGGTTAGAGTCTCGGTTACTCATGTGGCAAGATTGCACCACTTCCCTAATCAGCAGAGAAGCTTTGCAAATCAAACCCACCCTGAGATACCACCTAACTCCAGAAAGAATGGCCCACATCACAAAGCTGCAGATGCTGGCGTGGATGTGGAGAGAAGGAAACACTTTTACACTGCTGGTGGGACTGCAGACTAATACAACCTTTTTGGAAGGAAGTATGAAGAATCCTCAAAGAACTTTAAATTAGACCTCCCACTTGATCCTGCGATCCCGTTACTGGGCATCTACCCAGAAGAAAAAAAAAAATCATTTTATCATAAGGACATTTGTACTAGACTGTTTATCGCAGCTCACTTTACAATTGCCGAGATGTGCGAACAGCCTAAACGCCCATTGATTGAGGAATGGATTAACAAGCTGTTCTTTCAGAGCCGGGACTCAAACCCTGCCAGCCCAGCCCTGAAGCCCCCAGTCACTCCCACACACTGCCCTTCCGGGTGGTCCTTTCCGCCCCAGGTGGTCCCAGCTGGGGGTCTGTCCACCAGCACAGGAGAATCCAGGCCCTCCAACCCCTTCCACTCCTTCCGTTCCAGACAGTTCCTCTGTTGTCTCTGGAGGTTTTCACCATGCGGCTGGGGTCTCCAGTGAATCTCCTGCTTTTCCCTGCCTCCCAGGCCTGCAAGTTTCCTGACCATTTTCACATCCTCATCTTATCTGGTCTTGCTGCAGGCATGGCAGGTGCTGTCCCTGTTTTCAAGCTGTGATAACTGAGGCTCAGGGACGCTGAGCTCTTTGCCCAGGGACACACAGCCCAAGACCAGCAGTGCTGCCTGGGGAGCTCAGCTCCAGTCCAGAGCTCTCCTGCATGCCCAGGCAGCCGGATGTCTGCTCAGATTGCAGCTCAGATGAAAGACACTGTCACTGGTTTCCAGACCCGTCGGGTCCAAGGGAGGGCCGTGACAGCTCAGAAGGGAAACCGCTCCAGGTTCAAAGTCAAGAAATACAGCTGCATCTCAGACAGGTGGGGCAGGCATCACTGGCTATCACTGTCAATCCGTGTCCCCCTCCAATTCCCCACTAGGCCATAGGCACAGTGCAGGCAGGACGGTTTCTAGGCTGTTCCTCTTCTATGGCACGTACCATAACTCAAGAGGAACTTGGTGTAGAATTAAATGAAAAAGCACTGATGCCTAGGCCCACATAATCCTTCACCTTTTTACTTCAAACTCATGAAAGTCTTCTAGACTTCTTTAGACATAGATTTTTAAAAATCATATTATAAATATTTCCTAGAACGTCTTCCTGAGAGCACTGTGACACAGATTTTCTCAAAAAACAGTTCCTCTGTTGTTTCTGGAAGTTTCCACCACACTGCTGATATCCGGCCTCCACATCCCGACACACGCGGGTCCGGCCGTGGTGCCACCATCATGCCTGGGCCTGATGGACAGTGGCCAGGACATGTCCAAACTTCAGGAACATCAAAAGGTTAAAAAAAGCTGGCAACTCGGATTTAATAGGAAAAGGTGGACGTGGCCTGGGGAATATTATACTTGGGAGGACAAAGGTTTGAGTGAGTGAATGAGAAGGTGATGAGTGAGGGGGAAGGTTAATTACCTCGAACCCAAGGGGGGACTTACTGATGGAGGAAATGATACAAAGTGGAGACTCACTGGGCTTCAACCAGATGTCCTCACCGGGGACTTTGGCAATGTCACATTTTTGGTTGTCACACCTTGGGGGTGGCTGCTGCTGGCATCTAGTGGGCGGAGGCTGGGGCTGCAGCTCGGCACCTACAAGGCACAGGACAGCACCCACCACGCAGAATGACCCTGCCTGAAACACTCTTAGTGCCAACTTTGGGAAACTGGCTTAAAACAGACGGGGAGAGCAGTCCCCTTAAGATGTCAATATTCAGATATTAATCACAGCCACACTTCCTCCAGGAAGCCTCCCGTGACTGCCCCTCCCCTGCCCACAGACTGGGCTCCCTTGTCACCCCTGGCCCCTGTTCCCTGTGTGTCCTCACACTGGACCTTCACTCCCGTCATTTCTCTGACTCCCTTGAGGGCAGAAAGCAAGTCTTATTTCCCTCCACGCTCCTGCCACTCGGCGACATACAGCCCCCTTCCCAACCAGCGTTTGTATCTTAGGTGACAATTCACTCACATTCCTATAATCTCGATTCACAATAACTCTGTGAGGTTGAAGTTCTTGTTCACATGTTAGAAACATGGATCCCAAGGCTCAGGACTGTGCTGTAACTTGCTCAGGGTCCCCAGGTAGAGCCAGCTCATCTAGATGGTGTCGGTGGCCCCGGGCTCAATGCTCAGCAACACCATTTGCTTGCTGGGTGATCCTTGGCAAGCTGCTTAACCTCTCTGAGGCCCAGCTTCTACAGCCAGACAATGCAAATGTCCATGCCCTCCCTACCAGGCTGTGTGAGGATTAGGAGAATTAGCGGGTACTGTGTCTGTTTGCCGAGGACTTACTATGTGGCATCTCACTGCTCATCCCTCCCTGGTCCCAGCAACTCTGAAAGGCAGCTGCTGTGCTGCACTGCACAGAGGCCGGTTTCACAGAGGGCCCGCACCTTCCCAGGACTGGAACCCAGGTGGGCCTGTCTCTAGTCTCCCTGCTTTCTGCCAGGAAGTGGGGCTGGGCTCATCCGCCCCTCAAACCGAGAGACTTCTGCAGGACACACA
>NW_003852442.1:1039952-1041671 GCF_000181295.1 Otolemur garnettii
CCAACTAGACCTTGCTCTACCAAATGGAAATCGTGTTCGTCTCCCATCGACGCTGCTCTTGGGAAAAGTCATCTTTTTATTCCATCAAAGTGGAGGTCAGAGCCTCCCCAGGAAGTGCGACTCTTACATAAGTCACACAATTGTTTTTCTCACGTCCCCCCCATCCCACCTCTCCCCCCAAACAAAGAAAATGGTTCTTGAGCAACGTGAATGCACTGATGCTCAGAAGTGGCAAAAAAGGAGCGGCCACCAGTCACCAATCTGCACTTTAAACTTGACTTGGAGTGTTTTCCAAGACCATATGGATTTTATGGGGAGAAAGGGTATATGCATGGTGGGTGGAGGGTGAGAGGTGCATGGGGGCAGGGGGGTTAAAATAGGGGACCTTGGGTGTTAATTTTGGAATTAACAGGGTGGAATCCTGTGCAGAACTGTTGGATACCTATTACCATTACCACGGACTGTTATGAGCGGACAGGTTATTGGGTTAGTTTAACCATCCTCCCACCCGCAGCCTACAGATACATGTGTGTACATTTTGCACAGACACTGTTGTCATTTGGACCATGTAACAGATGTCCCCGGGGCTCTCTCTGCATCCTCTTGGGTCCCTTTGTGCCCTTCTCTCCCTCCAGGCAATGACTGCCGGAATTGACAACCCTTCCCCCTGAGGAGCAGCCCTTCCCCTCCCCAGCTCCCTTGCTGAGCCTGGTGGGGCTCAGTTTGCCTCTAGGACTCCCAGAGGGCGAGCATCAAAGACACCCTCGAGGCCTCTGCTACTCCCCCTCATCTGACCGACTCTCCTCCTGCTCCATGTCCCCACTCCCCTGCTGGCTTTCCCAGGCACCTCCCTGGGAAAATCAACAAAGCCCCCTCCGGGTCTGATTTGGAGGGACCCACATGAATGCAGGAAGCATGTCGGGTCCCAGAGCTCCTGGTTATGGAGGCCAGAGGCTGAGCTTAGCTGGCACCTCATCCCAGGAACACTGACCCTGCCTTCCACCCCAGATCAAACGGTGACAAGGTTTGATCTTTACAAGACACCAGAGAGCCCGAGTCTTGTTTGCTGTTTTTATTGCTCTGTGACCACCTGCCACCTTCTGCTGACATTCAGGCTTGGCTCATCCAATATGAGACTATCAGGTGGTTAAACGATGAATCATGGATTACTAGGCAAATTCATTTCCGCTTCCTGATGGATGAATAGATTTGGGGAACATTTGGGACAGGTATGTGCCCCCAGAACCAGACATGGAGAAAACCTATAAAGAACTCCAAGATGCTGAGTTCTGTCCTAGAAAGGGGCTTGAGCAGTGCCCCTACAGCCAGTGACTTCTTCCTGGGAGCTGCTGGGTCCTCCAGGACGGTAGAACTGTCAATTGGCTCCCACAACATCAGTGGCCAGGTGGGCCACGCTGGGGTTGAGACAGGCCACACTGACCTGTCTTGAAGCATCTCCAGGGTCTTGCTCTGAGCTGGACATGAGCTCTGGGGGTCACATTGCTCTTCCCAGCTGTTTCCAAGGCTTAGCAGAAAGTGAAGGGGTGCTCTCGAAAACCGGCTAAAAAGGAAACAAAGAAAGAGCGAACAGAGCTGCTTGTAGGAGCAGAGACCAGGTCAGAAATCCGTAACCCTCCTCCCCAAGATGCCAATGGCTGCTGACATTGAACTCCTAACTCACTGCCTCATCTTACTTGCTTCCTACGCATTCCTCCCCAG
>NW_003852442.1:1041787-1042288 GCF_000181295.1 Otolemur garnettii
TGGATGGCTCCCAAGCTCCTACTTCTAAACCCAGCCTGGACCGCCTCTGGAGGGCTCCTCTGCCTCTGGCCACCCCCACCTGGTAGACTCTCCTTGGGGACTGGTCCTGTCATCAGCAAGTAATAGATATGCTGGCAGAAATCCCACAGGCTCTGGATTTTCCTGGAGGACTCAACCCTGAGTATTCTGGAACCCAAAATCTGACATTTGCCTTTCAAGGACATGGGAGTTGGGCGGTGGAGGGCAATCTCTTGCTTCTAAGAGGTTGGGGCTGGGTGGGTTTTCAGGGTTAAGGGATGAGACTTCTAGGGCACTGTGACCCACCACCCAGGGCATGCACCTGTGTCTCGCCTCTGAGGGCCTCTGAGGGCAGAGCCTGGGCCTTACCCAGGAGCTCTCATGGAGCTAGCCAGGGCCACTTCCTGTCCCCACCCTGGGGCCTCCCTTTGGTTCCCCAAAGCCAACATCTTTACATCTTTCTTTCCTTGGGACTTTGGCTCC
>NW_003852442.1:1043720-1047982 GCF_000181295.1 Otolemur garnettii
TCACTATTATCATGAAATAACCACTTGGGCTTCATTCAGGTTTGAATCTACAGCCACATGACAGCAGGGCCTTTCATGTTCACAAATGTAGCCCTGACCATCAGGACAGAATGGTGAGTTTACCTGGTAAACCGGTGCTGTACATTCTTGATAAAGACATGTTGAGTGATGGAAGAATGGATGGAAGGGTGGGTGGAGGGATAAATGAATCAATGGGTGGATAGATGGATGACAGGTGGATGGATAGATGGATGAGTGGGTAGGTGAGTGGATGGGGGGTGGGTGGGTGGATAGATGGAAGGATAGATAAGTGGATGTTGGGTGGGTAGATGGGTGGGTGCATGAACGATTGAGTGGGTGAGTGGATGGATGGATGGATGAGTGGGTGGTTAGGTAAATGAGTGACAGATAAGTGGATGGTGGGTGGGTGGATGGATGGATGGTGGGTGGAAGAATGATGGATAAATGGAAAATTAGGTGGACAGATGATGAGAGAGATGCATGGAAACCATCAGCCATGTTTTCCAGTCCTCCAGATGAAAGCATGGGGCCCTAAGTGTGGGCAGTTTCCAGTTCCAGCAGGAGGCCACCTTTGCCACGGGCCCCTCTTGGGCCCGCACCTCCCCACCTGCCATCAGACAACAGGGCTCCTACCCAATGGCTCAATCCTTGTCCCCATTTTGTTCCCCTATATGTCACCCCTGCACTTTTATCTTTATTTTTCACCCAAGAAACGCTCAGTGCCCACTTTTGTGCAAGAAAAGAGTGGTTTCCTGTCTTACCCGGATATTCTTTGTGGAATTTGTGTCTTAGGATTCGTCCATCTGGAAAACAAGGGAGAACTTCCATCAGGGGGTGATAAGGCCGCCGCTGTCTCCATAACGCTAAGGAGCTGTGTGCGGTGTTCACACTCATTCTCTCACGAGTGTCCAAGGGAACTTTCCGGAGGCCACACGACGTGTGACAGCAGCCAACCGAATGCAAAGCAGCCAGTGGGATCACTCAATTCTCATGTTAGGCAGAATTGCAAAAAAACCACAAAGTGACACCACCCCTCTCACTTTTTTGTATTTGGAAAATAGTTATTTTTAAGAAAATTGCTTTCTGTTTAAGATATAGTGAGTTTATAATAGTTATAGTTAAGTGGAGGACTACATAAGCATTTTCAATGCCTCGGCTTTGGTTTCTACGGTGACAAATACCCACATACGGGAAGGTTTGATGGCGTCTCCTCCACGTCTTTGGACAGTAAAGGGGTTCTGAGAACAAAACTTTGGGTACCCCCTGTCTCAGCAGATGAGCTAGAAGCAACACGGTGCTCTATAAATGTTATTACAAAATATTTTCACACCGGGAGTAAGTGGGACTCTTTCACTCTGTTCAAAGGGGGCTCAAACGTCACCCCAGCAGATAAAAAAGTGATGGAACAGGAATAGCCACTTATCCCTTCTGAGCCTCAGTTTCCTCACCTGAAAATGGGCATAAAATTAGTACCTCTTAACGTGATTGTGAGTATTAAACATAATCTCATTTAAAACACTTATGTACGATTTTAGAAGGAGCCACATGAAGCTGCTATTTTTGTGTGTGAATTGCCACCTGCTGGCAACGTCATACATGTCAAATGACTCACGTGAGTCCCCACTTCGTGCTCCCGGTGTTGTTTGTCACTCACCCATCTCTTCCTCCGCCCCCACTCTACGGAAACAGGACAACATTTGTGGATGGGGATGTGGCCACACAGATATGCCCCGAAGCAATCTCTCCCCAATTTAGCTGACTTCTCCCTCTCTATGATAGGAGTTGTCTTCTCCGCTGTCACCTTCATCAATCACATTGACACAGTAGCCTGGCGCTGTGTTTTTCTGCTGTTTTGTGACCATCCTGAAAACCACCAGGGTGTTTGGGACCAGCACTGACATGTATTGTGCAAGGTGACCACACCCTGCGGCGTCACTCCACACCTTCAGGTGGGCACTCGGCAACAACTGCAGAGATAACTTTTGTGTTTTCCAGAGCAAACGGCCAGGGTTTTTGCAGGCCAGGGGGCTCTAAAACATTCCTGTCCCCCCCACCACCTGGGGAAGAATTATGGCCCATAATGCCACAAGGAGACAGGGGTCTGTGCGGACAATGAACACCCTTCTCAGGTCCAACATAACTTACTCCCAAAAGTGATTACATGTTGCATTGATCAAACAAACTTCCTCCCACTCAAGGCTGCATGAGCCCCTGTTTTTCTTTTTGGGCAGCAGCCCAGCCAGGACAAGGATGGGTGGCTCTCTCCCCTACTCATCTTCAGGATGACCTCAAACACACTCAGAAAAATGCACCAATTCCCTCCAACCCTCCTCTCTGAAAAAACCAGCTTTCCTGTGTGTGTTTCTCACTGAAGACACAGACTGCTCAGATGTCTGGTTCCAGCTGCCAGACTGTCAGACTTGGCCATCTCGCCCTCCAGAAGCCTCCCTCAGGGAAGAGAGAGGTCTGGCCACGAGGTCTGCTATTTATTCCCAAACGGTCCAGAAAAGTACATATGTACATTTGTACGGGGCAGGGTAAGGCGAGAGAGAGTAATAAAGCAAATGTGATAACGTTTTAACAATCGGTGAATCCGGGTGGAGGGTCCAGGGAACTGTTCTTGCAACTTTTTTGTTACTCTGAAAGTATTTCACATACGCAGTTAAAAAAATAAAACTTCGATAAAAGCCTTCTTCCTTGGTAAGGCTGGGACAAGAGGAGCCATTCCTCCTCTGAAATTTTTGCTCCAAGGGAAGTTGCTAGAATTCAAGATGTTTCCAAGGCTACGGATAATTAGCAATAAATTACCAATAATTATTGCTAAGTGACAGCCTCTGAGGACCAGGCTAGGGTGAATTCCACTTGCTTTCCACTGAGAAGGGTCCAGTCACTCCTGTGGGAGGGGAGCTCTCACTCACACATACACTTATACACACAAATACACAGCCACTCACACACCCACACACACACTTATACACATCACACACACACACACTCACACTATAGATACTCATACACACATATAGACTTATGTATACATACACAGACACACACACTTAAATGCTCACACAAACACACACATCACACACACGGCTCTGAGCCTGTGGCCAGACCTGCAATTCCAGCTCTGCTCCTTGTTAAGCCCCATGCACGGTCTGGGCAAGATCCTGAACTCAAGTCCTCTCTTCCTGAGACAGAGGACCGTGGTGCACGTCCACTGAGGACCTGCCAAGCATCACCGCATTTCACAGGAGGCCTCGCAACTACCCCATGATGCAGAGTGAGTACAGTTACCATCACCACCTCCATTCTACAGGTGAGGAAACTGAAGCTAAGAAAGGCAAGGTGACCTGTGCAAGGCCCCCCAGGGAGCCAGCTGCAGGCTTGGAACCTGTGTCTGTGCTTAAACCTACACAGAGCTGCCCCAGCTCTACCTCTGCTGTCTTCGGCTTGCAACAGAGTGCTCACGGGGTACCGGTAGTAGTCGTCCCCGTCAGCACGGCCATCGTTCAGTGATTGCTTTGTTCAGCTCCATTCTTGAAATGGGTCTTTTCTGAACTGGCTCAGACCTTCAAGAACTGCTTTGAACTTGTTTGGCTCGCCCTGGCATTTGAGGTCATGTAACTAAATGAAAGTGCAGGGGATGAGAAAAAAGCGAAGCAGGTGGCAGCCTTTCCGATGCTATGAGTGACAGCGTAGTCCAGAGATCCTAACTCACGCCATGGCTCTGTTTTGGAAAAGTCTGTCCCTTCCACCTTCCAGCGGGCTCTGGCAGGCTGGCCCCACCCCCCACCTATGGCAGGTTTGGGTGTCTAGACGCATGCAGTGATGAAGCAGCAAAGATTCTGTTCTGCACTTGTGAAATGACAGACATGGTCCACATGGATTAACTTCTTTACTCCTTAAAGAGCCTGCAAAGTAGCTCAATTATTATCAGCTAGAGAGTCGTGGAAAGGTTAGAGGTTATTTGCCCACACAGCCCTGGGGAGCCCACCCCAAAGTGCAAATAGCAAGTGGAACAGAGAAGAAGTCACAAAGGCATCTACTGGGTTCATATTGTTGTATAGACCATTTTTTTAAAGTTCAAGATTCTTGGCTGGGCACTGTGGCTCATGTCTGTAATCCCAGCACTCTGGGAGACCCAGCTGGGCAGATCCCTGGAACTCAGGAGTTTGAGACCAGCCTGAGCAAGAGCAAGACTCTGTTTCTACCAGAAATAGAAAAACTAGCCAGGCATTATG